>NC_136326.1:5638602-6238602 GCF_964198595.1 Lampetra fluviatilis | reverse complement strand
CAGCCCCTCCCCACCCAGCCTCACTCCTCCCACCCCCCACCCAGCCTCACCCCACCCTCCCCACCCAGCCCCTCCCCACCCAGCCCCTCCCCACCCAGCCCCTCCCCACCCTCCCCTCTCCACCCAGCCCCTCCCACCCCCCCCACCCTCCCCTCCCCATGTGCATGACAGACAGACAAATAATCCCTGGTGGGCAGTGTGGAACCTGTTGTTCCTACCTGTATAAGTGTAGTGTATCGTGTATAGTGTAGTGTGTTAGGTTAAACGTTGAGTTTTATAAGGGCACCACGGGGTGACCAGCCCCTCCCCACCCAGCCCCACTCCTCCCACCCCCCCACCCAGCCCCACCCCACCCCCCTCACCCAGCCCCTCCCCACCCTCCCCACCCAGCCCCTCCCCACCCTCCCCTCTCCACCCAGCCCCTCCCACCCCCCCACCCTCCCCTCCCCATATGCATGACAGACAGACAAATAATCCCCGGTGGGCAGTGTGGAACCTCTTGTTCCTACCTGTATCATTTTACCGTCGTGAAAGTCATCGCAGCGGGGTCACGGGTGGCAGCGGGAGGGTTCGTCGCCGGTAACCGAATGATAAACAATTTCAACCAAACGGTTACCGGTTAACAACCCTGGCAGCAATGTCCAAAGCGAGTCTAACATTTCCCGACAGCGCCGTTCGTTCTTCATTGTAAGGTCACGTGGGTCACTGGCAGTCACTGGTGGCCTTTAGGGCGGCCCCTGACAGTCCACAACGAGTGACACCACCACCACCCACCAATCAATCATCATCATCGGGCTGCTGTCAAACTCCCCAATGGTTTCAAATTGTGTGGCGGCCACTCACTCACGCTGATGATGTCTAATCGGCGAAAGTGGCCCAAGTCCCCCCCCCCACCACTCCCGGTATCTGAAAAGTAGTGAAGAACACTGCCCTGGACACGTGTGCGTGCGTGCGTGCTGTGCGATTTCCCGGAGCGGCAGTTGAAACGACGGGGTGAGTTTATTCAATTCCGCCCGCCTCTGCAACTGGATTCGCCGCTGTCAAATGCCTGGTGCGTGGCATGTGACGGTGGTTAGGGGGGGGGGTGGGTTGCCTCGTGCTTTTTGGCACGATGTCCGACGTTTCGCGCCACGTTGCAGGGAGCTTCCTATTCAAGAAAATCCGGTTCCTGAAGAAGCTCCCCAAAAATGCGGTACGAATCGTCGGACATCGTGCCCGAAGCGTGCCAACAAGTTACTATCCAGAGCGGGGTTTTTTTTTGGGGGGGTGAGATCGCGTAAATCTGTGTCGTAAAAGCCCGCCACCACCCGACACTGCCAATTAGTGAGGTTTGTCACTAAACAGAACAATGATACTTCAACAACACAGGTGTGTCGGAGAGTAAACCCTGAACTAGTGGCTAGTTGAGCACGTTTTCATGTCCGTGACAACCCTTACTAATTGGCTGTGTCGGGTGGTGGTGGGTGAACGACACCACATTTAGATTTACTCGATTTAAACCAAACACAAACTTTATTACCAGTGTTAAAGCGATGGCTTTTTTGGCTGTCTCATTCACGTGCCCCCCCCCCATCACTCCCTCCCCACCCGCTCCCCCCACCCACTCCCGCACTCCCCCCCCCCACCCCCGAGTCCCCCCCCCCCACTCCCACCCGCGCCCCGCTACCCCCAACTTTCACCCCACCCACTCCCCCCTCCACTCCCTCCCCACCCACTCCCCCCCACCCATTCCTCCCCACCCACTCCCCCCTCCACTCCCTCCCCACCCACTCCCCCCCACCCATTCCTCCCCACTCCCTCCCCACCCACTCCCCCCCCCACCGCACGTCCTCATCTCCCCTCCTGCCTACATCGGTGGGGGTGTGGAGGGGGGTGTGGAGGGGGGGTATGGAAGGGGGGGGTGTGGAGGGGGGTGTGGAGGGGGGTGTGGAGGGGGGGTATGGAGGGGGGGGTGTGGAGGGGGGTATGGAGGGGGGGGGTGTGGAGGGGGGTGTGGAGGGGGGGTGTGGAGGGGGGGGGGGTGTGGAGGGGGGTGTGGAGGGGGGGGTGTGGAGGGGGGGGTGTGGAGGGGGGGTGTGGAGGGGGGGTATGGAGGGGGGGGGTGTGGAGGGGGGGTATGGAGAGGGGGGGTGTGGAGAGGGGGGTGTGGAGGGGGGTGTGGAGGGGGGGTATGGAGGGGGGGGGTATGGAGGGGGGGGGTATGGAGGGGGGGGGTGTGGAGGGGGGGGGTGTGGTGGGGGGGTATGGAGGGGGGGGGGTGTGGAGGAGGGGGGGTGTGGAGGGGGGGGTGTGGAGGGGGGGGTGTGGAGGGGGGGGTGTGGAGGGGGGGTGTAGAGGGGGGGTGTGGAGGGGGGGGCTGGAAAAATCCGCTCCGCTCCGGAAGCGCTGACACGGCAGCGGCTGCCCTCTCGCTCCGTCGCACCCAGCGGCAGCAGCAGCAGCCCGCACGGTGACACACGCGGAGTGCGTTGGGTAGCGGGGCTGGGTGGGCTGGGCGGACTGGGTGGGCTGGGTGGGGGGGGACCAGGGGGGGGGGGGCAATCGGTGGACTGCAGGGTCGGTCGGTCGGTCGATTTCACAGTTTCGATTCGATGGTCGGTTTTCATTTTCGCTCGTTCTTTCGAATCGGTGCCTGCGCAAGGCGGTTGTTGATTGTTGTTTCTGCGCAGATTACTATTTGCTTGTTGTTTCTGCGCAGATTTCTATTTGGTTGTTCCTTCTGCGCGGATTTCTATTTGGTTGTTTCTGCGCGGATTTCAATTTGCTTGTTGTTTCTGCGCGGATTTCTATTCGCTTGTTGCTGCGCAGATTTCTATTTGCTTATTGCTGCGCCCATTGCTCTCCGCTATTTTTTTTCATTTTGCTTTTGGAATCTCGGGCCACCCGGGTAACTCTCTCGCCAAAATGAGACCCAACGCTGTGACCCTCGAGTCGTCCCTACGGGTGATGAAGCCGACATCGATTTGAACTCGGGCCACGCCGACCCGAGTTCAAGAGGAGACCCTCCCGTCGAGCTGCGGTCTTCACTGCAAAGGCCCCAGGGACCACTCGCGGCCCCTGGGGGGACCTTGAGTGCGGGCCCTGACTAGCGCGTGGGCCTCCGACAACACCGACAATTGGTGAAAACACCCATTTGTTGGTATTGAGTGAGTGGGTGGGTGAGTGGGTGAGTGAGTGAGTGAGTGGGTGGGTGGGTGGGTGAGTGAGTGGGTGAGTGAGTGAATGAGTGGGTGGGTGAGTGGATGAGTGGTTGAGTGAGTGGGTGGGTGAGTGAGTGAGTGGGTGAGTGAGTGAATGAGTGGGTGGGTGAGTGGGTGAGTGGGTGAGTGAGTGAGTGAGTGGGTGAGTGAATTAGTGAGTGGGGGAGTGAGTGAGTGAGTGAGTGGGTGGGTGAGTGGTTGAGTGAGTGAGTGGGTGAGTGAGTGGGTGTGTGAGTGAGTAGGTGAGTGAGTGGGTGAGTGAGTGAGTGAGTGTGGGTGAGTGAGTGGGTGAGTGAGTGAGTGAGTGGGTGGGTGGGTGAGTGGGTGAGTGAGTGAGTGTGTGAGTGAGTGGGTGAGTGAGTGGGTGAGTGAGTGAGTGGGTGGGTGGGTAAGTGGGTGGGTGGGTGGGTGAGTGAGTGGGTGAGTGAGTGAGTGGGTGAGTTAGTGAGTGAGTGGGTGGGTGGGTGAGTGAGTGGGTGAGTGAGTGGGTGAGTGAGTGGGTGAGTGGGGGGTCCTTGAGTGCGGGCCCTGACGGGCGCGTGGACCTCCGACAACACCAACAATTGGTGAAAACACCCACCCAGCCCTCAACAGAGTGGTGATGTCTTTTCCGAGAAAGTGCTACTCCCCCCCTCCCCCTCCCCATGTGAAAATGAGTGAAGACCGCTGACATGGAGACTTCAGCGGAGACGGCTCAGCCAATAGAATGCCGCCTTCCTTCTCCTGCCCCCCCCCTCTCTACCTGTTCCACCTGAAGACGGAAGCTTGTGTTGCCTCCGAAACGTCGTGATTTTTATTTTATTTTTATTTTACTTTCATTCATTTTAAAAAAATTTTACCTACGTGACTTTACCGAAAAAAATCAAGGAATATCAATCCCTGCTCGTTTCTCTTAAGCCGAAGCGGTGTGCTTTCGCTAAGTTATCCCCACCTGAAGAAGGATGCTTGTGTTGCGCCCGAAACGTCGTGATTTAATGTATTTAATTTTTTTTATCTACGTGACTTTACCGAAAAAACCCAAGGAGTATGAATCCTTGCAGTCACGAAAACTTCAAATCTAGAAAGGAATTCAGGTGTCTATGCCATGTGGACTTACTTGGAGGCTATATTTATTTATGCATTGTCATTTGCGTTTCCTTCTCTCTGTTTGTGCCGCTGTTGTTGTTGTTGCATTGTTTTGTTGTTGTTGTTGCATTGTTTGTTGTTGTTGTGAGTTGTTGTTGCTGCATTGTTTTGTTGCTGTTACTCGCTGACCCGCCACCCTATTGGACATCTGCGAAAAGAGCTTCACAGATTTTCGGATTCTGCCTCCAGTTTAAATAAAGATTATGATTGTGACGGTGGTTGGGGTGGGGGTGGTGGGGATGAGATGTGTCGGTCACTACTTAAATCTACACCCGGGGTACTTTCCGCAAAAGTTGGCTTACGCGACGCTGGCTTATTTATTTAAACATATCAACAGTGCGCGCTTGACATATTGTGTTTTGACAATAGGCAAGTTATTAAGCTGTTAAATAATTTTCTGGCTCCGTTCAGAATTAGTGGATGTCTGGGCTAGCGGAGTGCAGCTTTGGGGAGCCTATTGTTAGTGTATTTTTGTACCCAGGTGAACGTACGGGTGGGTGGGTGAATGCGTGGGTGGATGTGTGTGTGTCTGTGTGGGTGTACCTGTGCGTGTGAATGTGTCTGTGTGTGTGCGGACTTGTAGCATAGCGGTTAGCGCGCTGCGCTACGAACCTGGCCACCCGGGTTTGATTCCCGCTCACGGACAACACCGGTGACGATTATCTGAACCGGTCCTGGGCCTCCCCAAGGTCGACTCAGCCTCAAATGTGTACCTGGTGCGATATGTAAACATCGCCACTAGGGAGACAAAGGCGGCCGGGCGTGGTGTTGGCCACCCACCCCCTAGTGTGCTGTGCTGGCCTTTATAGGTGCTCGCTAACAGCACTTGCCCCTGCAGTCTGTTAAGGCTATACGGGGGATCTTTGTCTTGTGTGTGTGCGGACCGATAGCGTAGCGGTAAGCGCACTGCGCTACGAACCCGGTGACCAACACCAGTGACGATTATCTGAAACGGGTCTGGGCCTCCCCTAGGTCGACTCAGTCGTAAATGAGTACCTGGTGCGATGTGTAAACTTCGCCACAAGGGAGACAAAGGCGGCCGGGCGTGGTGCTGGCAAACCTCTGCCTCGTGTGCTGTGCCGGCCTTAATAATGGGTGCTCGCTAACACCACTTGTCCCACCAGTTTGTTAAGGCTTTATAGGGGATCTTTGTCATTGTGACAGTGTGTGTTCACACGTGAGCTAAATGTGTGTGTGTTTATTTCTGTGTATGGTGGGTGTGTCTTTTGTAGATATGTGTGTGTGTATTTGGGGAGCGTCAGCGTAGTGGTTTAGCGCACTGAGCTATTAAACAGCGGAGGCTCGAGTTCGATCCCACTCACAGCCAACATCAACATCGTTGACTCATATCTGAACCGGTGCTGGGCCTCCCCGAGGTCGACTCAGCCTTAAGCGAGCACTTGGTGCGGTGTGTAAAGATGAGCACAGGCGAGACAAAGCTGGTCAGGCGAGTTGCTACACGGGGGAATCTTTGTCTGTTGTGTCTGCGGGAATGTGTGTCCGACAACTATCAAGGCTTAAATTTCGATTTAAAGCGTTCGTGACTGCAGGGCATAATATGACTTTGAAACCCCCCGCCCAACCTCCTACGCATTTCACAAGTAGTACTAATCACATACCTGCATTTCCCATAAATATGCTAAATTCCTCTTGATATGCAAATTATTTTGTCAAGGCGCCCTTCCCCCCTTTCCAACCCAGCTTAAATATACGCTCCAGGCGTGGTGGTGTTTCATTCAGACGCTGTCTCCCCGACATACCTGGTCTTCACCTGAGGACGGCTGCTTGCGTTGTGGCCGAAACGTCGTGAGAATTATTTTATTATGTTTTATTTTTATTATTTTATTACTTCCCTTCTACGTGACTTTACCGAAAGAACCAAGATATATCAAGGCTTAGTTTGCGAGGAATCACGACAGCTACGGGGCATCGCTTCGGATGATTTGGTCGCAGCCGCTGATAGTGGCCACGTGGACTTGAAATGTCTGTCTGCAGAGACCTCGGACGGAGAAGATGAACGCGCACCCGCCCACCCACCCACCTCCCCACCCACCCACCCACCTCCCTCCCACTCAACGTGAGCGACACTTTGACAGCACGCGAACTTGTCTTTGAACTTGACTTTTGGAACAAAGATTCCAGCGGCTCAAGACGAGAGAGCACCGAAATAATTTCGCAGGTGGCCCACTGTCGTAATGCCATTCCTTCCCCTTTTTTCTTTTTTAAACAACGAGAGAGAGAGAAAGAAAAAAAACTATCCAGGGGCTGTTTTTAGAACGCCCGAAAAAAAAATGGAAATATATTTTTATATTTTTCTTTATCCATCCAATCAGCACGCCCAGTGGCCCTTTCCCCCTGGAGGTGACGAGCACTCACGTGTGTCCACAAGGAGACAGAGAGAGAGAGAAAGAGAGATGGATAAAAGAAGATAAATCCTAGGTGGGGCAGCGAGGCGGAAGTCGTAAGTATTAAATCCACCCTGTGTGGAGATGACGGTGGTGACGGTGGTGGCTGTGGGCAAGCATGAGTGAATCTGCGACTTGGATGATTCTGTGACTTGCCCGGGCATGCCTGCTGCTCACAGCTCTAACCTAACCGTCTTCACCATCATTATCGTCGTCGTCTTCATAATCATCAGCGGCAGCAGGAGCAACATTGTCGGTAGCCGCAAAGGCAGTAGCGATGAAATTGATTTTCGTAAAGCAATGATTGCAATCATTGCAGGTGTTGGCGTAGTGTTGTTGGAACGTTTTGACCTGGCCCTTCTAGACACGTGTGAAAACAATAGTGTACATCTCATCGGATTCCTCCAGTGTGAATAAATATTCTGATTATAGCTGCAGGGTTTCACAAACTCCAGTGCTCGCGGGCCCACACCGCCACCACACTCCGTCTTTCCACCAACGCACTCCTCCCCATTCAAATATACATCAACTCGTCCCACACTTCACGCACCCGATGATAGTTGAACCCGTCCCACGGGAGACAAAGATTGGGTGCTACTCGCTAACGGCACTTGCCCCACCGGTCTGCAAAGGCTATACGGGGCGTCTTTGTTTTTATATAACCGCAAAAATTACGCGCCGTTTGCTTTGTAGTGGACAGTTAAAGACCCCGTGACGTCGTCCGCAGGAGGAGGACATGATTTGCCTGCGCGACGCTACAAATGTCCCAACTTGTTTTAAACGTTACCCATCAATTACTCATTTGGGAATATACAAAAAAAATCTATCCCCTCTCCACTTTCTCTCTCTCCCTCTGACTTCTGCAAGAATTTGGCAGATCCCTCGGTTTCAATTTGGCAGATCCCTCGGTTTCAATTTGGCAGATCCCTCGGTTTCAAGAGATCCATCTTGAAACTGAGTTGTGGGATTCGGTGAGTCTATCCTGGGGAAACCCGCGGCGTCGTCATTGTTACAATGGGTATTTGTGTTATCGCGTGCACGGTATTGCAAGGAGCCATGGTTCGTGCTTACATTGGCACACACAATTCTGTCGATTTTGAGCAATGCGCTACAATAACGAGACTTCATTTCTGAATAAACATTCGAGCTCTTGCTATTTTATACAAATGTCTAATAGAGCGCGGTTATTTTGTCATTTATGCGCTCTTGAATACGTACATATTTCAACGTAGGTTTCGCAATAATTCTACAATGCGATTGTAATGGCAATAAAAACCCAGTCAAACGTTGGATGTTGTAAGAACGTTTTCCCAACGTTCGTCCAACGGTTCCAACCACACGCAAATACGTTTTGGCCAAACGTTAGCGCGTGTCCAGGAGAGACCTCCACCTAGGAGATGGAGCAATGCGACGAGTCTGCGTTGAGCTACTTGATGAGTTGTCACATCGCAGGATCGGCTTGGATTAATCATTGCTGATGCTGCTGATGATGATGATGAGCGAAGATGAAAATGAATCATTGCCAGACCTCTGTTTTTATTTTTTTTCCGGATTTCTCTTATTTTTCTTCTCCTGCCGATTAGCATGGTTGGCTACGTACCACTTGATACGTGCATACAATCCACTGCTGGATGACAACTTCCTCCGTGACAAGTCGCTCATGTGGGCTGTTCGATCATACCTCACCATACTGGCCAGTATCGGTTTGGAGAAGATGGTGCGAAGGAGGGGCAAGGCCGGTTTGAGGTGCCAGTCGCCGCCGCTGACGTTAGCCGTGACCCGCTGTCAAACTCAGGCCCGCTGGAGGGTTGGCCACGCGCCGCGCTAACCATTGCACCACCGCTCCACCATCAGCGAACGCGCATTGCCCGTGACGCATCTGCGCTTGCCAGTAGACAAAGTGTAAATAGTGAAAATGGAAAGGCCAGGGGAGATATGAGATAAGGGCCTATGCTGTATCGCTTTTACCGGAATGTATACGGTAATTGAGTCAATAATAGATGCTCTTGATGGATAGGTTCATAGACATGAGCAGAGAGGATAAGGAAGCGGTTTAAACTTACGAACGGGTACTTAGACGGGCATGTAAATTGCGAAGGTGTGCTTGCATTTTGAATGCCACTGATTCACTCACGCTAAACTTGTGGTGTACGCGCGCACAGAGGCGCAGCTCCGCAATCATTTCCTTACGTCACTGCTGGCGAAATGGCCTCCGCTATTGTGAGCGGTCTTTGGCCTACTCTTCCACGCTGGGCGCAGACGTCTTGGAAGTGGTGGGAATAGCCAGATTTTATCCCCACCACCTTCTGCCATGAAGCCGTTAATACCGAACAGAGGCTGTCGTGGAGATTTAGGTGGGAATTGCGCACTTGTTTCAATTCACTGCTCCGAGAGTGTTTCAATTCACCGCTCCGGGAGTGTTTCAATTCACTGCTCCAGGAGTGTTTCAATTCACCGCTCCGGGAGTGTTTCAATTTACTGCTCCAGGAGTGTTTCAATTTACCGCTCCGAGAGTGTTTCAATTTACCGCTCCGGGAGTGTTTCAATTCACCACTCCGGGAGTGTTTTAATTTACCGCTCCAGGAGTGTTTCAATTCACCGCTCCGGGAGTGTTTCAATTTACCGCTCCGGGAGTGTTTCAATTCACCGCTCTAGGAGTGTTTCAATTCACCACTCCAGGGGTGTTTCAATTCACCGCTCCGGGAGTGTTTCAATTCACCGCTCCGGGAGTGTTTCAATTCACCGCTCCAGGAGTGTTTCAATTTACTGCTCCGGGAGTGTTTCAATTCACCGCTCCAGGAGTGTTTCAATTTACCGCTCTGGGAGTGTTTCAATTCACCGCTCCAGGAGTGTTTCAATTCACCGCTCCGGGAGTGTTTCAATTCACTGCTCCGGGAGTGTTTCAATTTACCGCTCCGGGAGTGTTTCAATTCACCGCTCCAGGAGTGTTTCAATTCACCGCTCCGGGAGTGTTTCAATTTACCGCTCCGGGAGTGTTTCAGTTCACCGCTCCGGGAGTGTTCCAATTCACCGCTCCGGTTGTGTTTCAATTTACCGCTCCGGTTGTGTTTCAATTCACCGCTCCAGTTGTGTTTCAATTCACCGCTCCGGTTGTGTTTCAATTCACCGCTCCAGTTGTGTTTCAATTTACCTCTTCGAGAGTGTTTCAATTTACCGCTCCGGGAGTGTTTCAATTCACCGCTCCGGGAGATGGAGTCCAGTGCGCCGCTAACCATTGCACAGCTGCAGCTTTCCTTAATTAAATACACGTGGGTGTGTATATTTAAAAAAAGAAAAATCCCGTTAGGGTTTATTGCAAAATAATTGTCACTTGTAGAACGGTACCATTTAAAAGTATAACACCGATTTAAACAAACATTTGTACGGATTACTTTTTTTTTAAGTTCCATGGCTATGCTTTGATTCATTATTTTTTTTGGTGGTGGTGGTGTGGTTGCAGGGTGTGAGGCAGAGGAAGAGAGCCCTTTAAACATTTCTCATTGTTTTGGACATTTAAACAGAGAGAGAGAGAGAAAAAAACGCGTCCCTCATTCTTATTGGCTTTAAAGTGTTGGGTTTCAGCGTCAGTAATTCTTGTCAGAAGCCAAAAAAAACTACTAACTCGAGAAGAGAAAAAAAAATCCCGAGTTACGCTATTTGCACACCGAGCGCGCACGCACGCACATCGGGAGAGAACGAAAGAGACCCACCCACTCTCCTCCACCCACACACACACACCCTCCCTGCCGAACCCGTCCACCCGTCCACCGCAAAGCACACTCACTCACTCACTCATCCCCCCCCCTCACGCACACGCACACAGAGGCACGGTTACTTTGGAACGACGGCAGCCAACTGGCCACGAAGCAGGCAAGCCCAGCCAGCCAACTTGCACGGTTCATATTCTTAGGTTTTTTCGGTAAAGTCACGTAGGTAAAAAATTTAAATTAATGAAAGTAAAATAAAAATGAAATAAAAATCACGACGTTTCGGAGGCAACACAAGCTTCCGTCTTCAGGTGGAACGGTCACAGCACGATAGCTGTATCAAGTGACGGAAGCTTGTGTTGGCTCCGAAACGTCGTGATTTTTATTTTATTTTTATTTTACTTTTATTAATTTTAATTTTTTACCTACGTGACTTTACCGAAAAAAATGAATCCTTGCAGTCACGAAATCTTCAAATCTAGAATTGCACGGTTCATTTTCAGCCTGGATGGGTTGTTTTATGTGTGGGGTGGCAGTTGCAGTGACAGCGGTGGTGGTGGAGGTGATGGTGGGGGGAGTTTGGGGTTGTGGTGGCGGCGCTGCTGGTGGTGGTGGTGACATCATTGGTGTGCGGAGAGCCGGTCTGACGGCATGCTCCGAGCACACAGGCTCTGGGTGGGGAGGGGTGGGGAGGGGTGGGGGCGACGGGAGGGATCCAGATGATGGGTGGGTCACTCCTCAAGCTTCTCGTGACCGCACTCCCTCCCCTGGGCTCTTTCTCACCGATCCGCGATATTTTTACATTTTCGGTGACGCCAATTGCGGTTTTAATTCTGGCATTTTTATATTTATTTTTTTTGCTTTAAGCCAGAGGCCTTGCACAAGTCACCGAAATGATGACAAGCTGTGGGATCCTTTTCAAATAGATTTTTTATTTAATTAATTCCTGGGGGTGTTTTTTTCCTGCCGTGCTTATGAAAGTGGAAGGTCCACCGCATTTTGATTTCTGTCGACGTTTCGCAATACGTGGCGAATGTTGCTCCGCCACCGAGACTCATCCAAACGCACGCACGCACACACGCACTCACTCATTCACGCACGCACGCACGCACACACACACTCATTCACTCACTCACACACTCACGCACTCACTCACACACTCACTCACCACACACACACTCGCACACGCACGCACTCACACACGCACTCACTCGCACACTCACTCACGCACGTACACACACACTCACACACACCCTCACACACACACCCACTCACACACTCACTCACACACACACACTCACTTACACACTCACGCACTCACTCGCAAACTCACACACGCACTCACTCGCACACTCACACACACACTCACACACACTCACACACGCACTCACTCATTCACTCACACACTCACTCACTCACACACTCACTCACACACTCACACACTTACTCACTCACGCATCCACTCACACACGCACTCACTCACGCACACACACACTCAGTTACTCACACATTCACTCACACACTCACTCACGCACACACTGACGCACACACTCAGTTACTCACACACGCACTCACACACTCACTCACTCCCGCACAAAGACAAATATCCCTAACAGGCTGTAGGAGCAAGTGCTGTTAGCACGCACCTATGAAGGCCAGAACGGCACACGAGGAGATAGGTGGCAAACACCACTCCCGACCGCCTTTGTCTCCCCAGTGACGATGTGTTCACACCGCGCCAGCTACTCATTTGAGGTTGAGTAGACCTAGGGGAGGCCCAGGGCGGGTTCGGATAATCGTCACCTGGTGTTGGCCGTGAGCGGGAATTGAACCCGGGTCGCCGGCGCGGTAACCGCTGCACAACCGCTCCCCACGCGCGCACACAGAATGATGTTCATCACAGGTGCTCATAGTCACAGACACCAAGCCTAACGGGCCCCACAAGGCACCACGCACAGTGATCTCCTTCACAGCAGCTACAGCAGTCACACAGCGCCCCTTACCAGTTCGATGGCGGTCGGTGAGGGAGGTGACAGAATTGATGGAGGGACAGGGGCAGGGAATGGAGCTGATTCTAGATTTGAAGCTTTCGTGACTGCAAGGATTCATATTCTTAGGTTTTTTTCGGTAAAGTCACGTAGGTAAAAACTATTTAAAATAATAAAAGTAAAATAAAAAATAAAATAAAAATCACGACGTTTCGGAGGCAACACAAGCTTCCGTCTTCAGGTGGAACCGTCACAGCACGATAGCTGTATCAAGTGAGAGAAATTCCAATTTACAAATACTGTTTTCTTGGTATTTCTCTCACTTGATACAGCTATCGTGCTGTGACGGTTCCACCTGAAGACGGAAGCTTGTGTTGCCTCCGAAACGTCGTGATTTTTATTTTATTTTTTATTTTACTTTTATTAATTTTATTTTTTTTACCTACGTGACTTTACCGAAAAAACCTAAGAATGGAGCTGATGTTTGCTGGGCTAGGTAAGGCAGCAATAAGGTGGAACGTGATGGTGAGTGAGGGTGTCTGACGGGTGCAGCGTGCATGAAATACAGTGATGGGCTATGGGGCACGTTTGGGAAGTGGTGGCATGGGCATGGGTGATGGTACGTGAAGGGTGGTACGGGCAGAGAGGTCTGGTGGCTGGATAGATGAGCTGATGGAGGAGCAGAGAGTCGGGCTGGGCAGCGATGTGTTTAATTGTATTAGTCACCCATGGTATCCCACTGGGATTTTTGCACACAGCGATGGTGTACGGTGATTTTTTTTCTGCAATGTTTTGCTGTCTTTTCTTGGATTTCTGTTTGCACTTAGTCACATATTCATCTTCTTGGTTCTTTCGGTAAAGTCACGTAGAATGGAAATAATAAAATAATAAAAATAAAACATAATAAAATAATTCTCACGACGTTTCGGCCACAACGCAAGCAGCCGTCCTCAGGTGAAGAACAGGTCTGTCAGATGTTTTTTTATTCATGTTTTTGTTTTTTGTTTGTTGCGGTTGCACCCGATTCAAGAGCCGAATGGCTCACAGGGCTATACCTAATAAATGAACTTGAATTTGAAGATGCTTGTGAGAAGTTTTTTTTATTATTATCGCGTAACCAGTTGAAAGGGACATTCCTGACATTGACTAAAATGACCATCACAGCAAACACCAGTTGGTATAATTTAATCCGTGACTGCAGATATAAATACATCATGCTGCTGTTCGTCCATGAGGCCATTGGATGTCCAGGCCAATATTATCCAGCGGCATTTTGTTGAAGCAGGCGAAACGTGGAACCGGTTTTTTGTCAAAATTTTGACTTAAAACTTTCGTGACTGCAGGAATTCATATTCTTGGTTCTTTCGGTAAAGTCACAAAGATAGAAAGTAAAAGTTGTACAATTAAAAATTGTAAACGAAACGTCGAGGGTTTTTTGCTTGTAATATTTTCAATTAAATAAAAAAAAAATTCTACATTTTATTGTACTACTTTTATTTTATGTTTTATTTGCTATCTACGTGACTTCACCGAAATAACCAAGAATACGGTTTATGGTTCTCTGGGTCTCATCATCAGCAGAGTGAGGGCTTTGTTAAACAGACGCTACCCCGATTTACCAGACGTTTGTAGAAACACTCCAAATAAACTGTCATCTCACGAGACGTTCGACTTTGCGGATGGCAATAAAGTCACGAGATTTCATTTCAACATATGGATTTACTTTATTATTTTAATAAATACCAAAAATAAAGGTCACGTGTTTTGTTTTTTAAAGAGCCGTATCATCATTTGTCTCGCTCTCCACACGCTGATCCAGATGTGTTGTGAGCCCCATTCCATTCTCTAAAAGGTAAATAAAAATGTAAGTAAGGTTTAGTAAAAAATAAATATGCAAAGGAAAAAAAATTAAGGCTCAATTAATTGGGGGGGGGGGGTCACAATACATCTGGATCAGCGAGCATGGCTTTTCTTCCACTCAACTCTGTCCAGAATGCTTTACTCAACAACTTTGCATCGCGTTTTTCCCAGTTGCATCCAACTGTTCAAATTGCTCGTCGTGTAGATTAAATCCCCCCGCCCGCCCCCGCTTCTTATTTTACCCAATCGAAGGTGCTAATCGCCACACCTACGATTAGCATGGTTGACTCCGTACGGTGCGAAAGAAAGTCAACAAGCATACGTGCTATAATGCTCCCGGTTCGAACAACAATTACGTTCCGTCTCTTGCGTTCTCATTACACGTCCAAAAAAACCCATCTAACTTTCCCTTATTTTCAGTTTTATTGTTTTGCAAACCTGCTACCCACGACACGTTTTTGCCTCTCATCCTGTCCTCGATCTCCGTCCTTATCTCGTCCTGACCTCATCCAATCGACGTCCATTCCTTGCGTCTCCAAGCAGCCGTGTGATTCCAAAGAGCATCACGTGATCGGCGCGGAGCATCACGTGATCAGCGCGGTGCATTCGCGACGGCCTGGACAAGCGATAAAGAACTTTACGACATTAACTTCACCATTAAACCGAATTATTGTTTTGTTTTTCTTCAAAACTTTTAAAGAAACTCAATGAAATGGTAGGGAGGCAGTTTATTCTTGAAATAACATTGTAATCTAATCTCAAGCAATCCGTGAAAGTTATGTCTTCATAGAACAACTCGCGTTCAAGATGAAAATCTACAAGAATCAATCCGTGCCGTTAGCTGTACGATCTTATAATACGGCTTAGACACAAGCACCCAAGCCCACGTCCTAAGCTTAGAGCACTGGCTGATGATTGCGTTAAGAGTCGGGGCATTTAAACACGTGGATGGAGTTTGAAACAAAAAAATATATAATAACCCAACAAATATGTCGGTTTAAATATAAACTCAATAATACATATTTATTAATAGTATCCCTCCCGTGTCAGTAAAGTTTGTGTTTTGACATTATACTGCCTGTAGGGAACACCTGCATTCCTGCGATTGGCCGGGCCTGTTGCTATGAAAGTCCGTGCTGTCGAAAGCTTGCACGGGGATTGGCTGACTCGTCAGATAAAATCAAAACTGTCGGCTCATCAAATCCAGACCATGGCAAAAAAAATTTGCATCCAGATTTTATCCACGCTTTGTTCAGCCACCACATCCACAACCACCACCACCGCCGCCACAATCACCGCCACAACCACCACAACCACAACGACAACTACCAAAACAAAATCCCGCGCAAAGCCAGTAACAGACTGTTGTGGCAAGTGCTGTTAGCGAGCACTTATGAAGGCCGGCACGGCACACGAGTGGGTGGGTGGCCAGCACCACGCCCGGCCGCCTTTGTCTCCCCCAGTGTAGATGTTTACACACCGCACCAGGTACTCATTTGAGGTTGAGTCGACCCAGGGGAGGCCCAGATTCGTAGTGCAGCGCGCTAACCGCTACACTACCGCTTCCCATTACAACTACCACCACCACAACCACCACCACAACCACCACCACAACCACCACCACAACCACCACCACAACCACCACCACAACCACCATAACCACACAGCAGTTCACCTCGCTTCTATTTCTGCGTCTTCGCTCACGCTGCTCCCTTACGGAATTCCTTCCCATCGTTGCTTCTCCCACGTTCTGAAAACCATCATGATCATCATCATGCCGATGACAATAACCACCACCTTGCTCAATTCAAGTGGTGGCAATTCCACATTCCTACTGTGAAGGGCGGGGGGAGAGCAAGTCCATCCATAGGACAACCACTCACTGTTGACTTCCCCACAAAGTGATACATATTTTATCAACCGCGGAGGGATGATGATTATGATGATGATGACGACGGGCTGAGTCAACCCCAACCAGGAGTTGAACTCGCAAACTTCCGATTTGCGAGCCGCTCGCTCAACCGCTGAGCCACGTGACCGGATTTTATATTTCCAATAGTGCTGTTTGTTTCTGGCCGTTTCGAATGACAGACCTTTGGGTCTGAACTCAGAAACTCAGCGCAACCGCAAATTATATTCTTGGTTCTTTCGGTAAAGTCACGTAGAAGGGAGATAATAAAATAATATAAATATAAAAAATAAAAATTCTCACAACGTTTCGACTTTAACACAACCAATCATCATCACGTGTGAAATCCACAGCAATAAAAATCCACAGCAAAAAAATCTTGCTGTGGATTTCACACCTGATGATTATTGCTTGTGTTGCAGTCGAAACGTCGTGAGAATTTTTTTATTGTTTAATATTTTTATTATTTTATTATTTCCCTTCTACGTGACTTTACCGAAAGAACCAAGAATATGAATCCCTGCAGTCACGAAAGCTTTAAATCAAAATTCAACCGCGAATTGTTCTAAAGCCATCGGTGGACAGCTGCTTGGGAGACTGCCGTGTCACGACGCACTATGGCTCTGCACTTTAACATCATCGAGATTGAAAACGCATTTTTTTCACAACAGTTCGTTGTTTTTACGTTTGTTGTCCTTCCCCCGCCGCACCTTTGATTAGCACGGTTGGCCACGTACGGTGCGAAGGAAGTTCAAAATACGTGCATACATCTCGTACGCAGAATCGCGTCTCGTTGGTGCCGAGTGGTGGTGCCGTGCGTTTGGCACCTGCCCTGGTTGCACCGAATTACCCACCTCCCCACCCCCCACCCCCCCACCCCACCCACCCCCCAAATATAATCATCGATAATATTCAATGCAATATTATCGACCAACTGCGTTGTAACCCATCACATTCCGCTGGGTGTCAAGTCGAGTGAACACGTGACGTCTTTCAGTGGCACCAATGTGCCATTGAGAGCGCCGTGACATTGAACAGACCCCGATGGACATCGGGAAACAAATGGGCATCACCTGCCGCGCCCGGAGATAGAATCGAACCCGCAACCTCCGTGGGATCGCGAGTTCGGTGACGCTGCCAAACCGCTGCGTAACGCAAGCCGCGCTGTCCTCACAACGCCCGTTTAACCTCAAGGGCGAATCCCACTTCACAAGGTCAACAACTCTATCTGTTCGCGAATGGATTGAACTCCAGCCAAGGCAGCAGCTACCCTCATGCTCAGGTGTGTGTCTGTGTGTGTGTGTGTGCGTGCGCGCGCTCTCTCCGACTCACAACACAACTCATGGGCGCGCGCATACACGCGCACACGCACGCACCTGCATATTAGAGCCGATGCCAAAAATGTCAACAAGACACTGCCAGTGAAATTGCTCTGACACCTTAGTTTACAGGCAAACGTGGGTCTGTCTGACTTACACTGCTCCCTCCCCACCCCCAGTTTCTCACCCCTCCTTCCCCTCTGCCCCCCCCCCTATCCCATACCGACCTCCTATTTCGTTTTCGTTATTTATTCCATTTGAATGCTGCCACAGTTCGTGTATGTATGTTGAACTTATTTCGCACCTACGTAGCCAACCGGGCTAATCGGAAGTGTACGTGGCGTGAATGAGTAGGTGAGTTAAGTGAGTGAGTTGGTGGGTGGGTGGGTGAGCGGATGAGAGAGCAGAAGACTGAGTGGGTGAGTGAAGTAAAAGGGCGAATGAGTGGGTGAGCGAGTGAGTGAGTGGATGGGTGACTGAGTGGGTGAGCGAGTAAGTGAGTGGGTGAGTGAGTGGATGAGTGGGTAGGTGAGTGAGTGAATGGGTGAGGGAGTGGTTGAGCGAGTGAGTGAATGGATGAGTGGGTGGGTGGATGAGTGAGTGAATGAGCGAGTGAATGTGTGGATGAGTGGGTGGGTGGGTGAGTGAGTGGATGAGTGGGTGGGTTAGCGATGGTGCCAGTCTTTTTTTGCTTAACCCACCCACCACCGTTGCCCACTCAGCAGTACACGTGACCGTCACATCGCAGTGAGTTGGTCGCTTGCAATGGGGCAAAGTGCGTTTGCTTCCAAACTCTTCCCAGGACTCATATTCTTAGGTTTTTTCGGTAAAGTCACGTAGGTGAAACATTAAAATTAATAAAAGTAAAATAAAATCAAAATCACGACGTTTCGGAGGCAACACAAGCTTCCGTCTTCAGGTGGAACCGTCACAGCCACGACAGCTGTATCAAGTAAATAAGAGATTGCAGGAGCTACCAATCCGTTTATATAATGGTTGGAGAGGGGGGAAGGGCCAAGTACAGCACACTTTTTATTCATATGGTAAGGTGAGGCTTAAGAGGGTGAGCCTTTGTTATGGAGAGGTACGGTTTGTGACTCAACCTGTGACAAGGAGACAACCACTAAACATGGTAGACCAGGACGTCTGGCGCAGTGTGGATGAGTCGGCCAAAATGCCCTCTGGTAGAGGCCCTTTCGCAGGCAGTGGCATGTGAAAGCAATTGCAGGGCTGCCCCTTTAGCTTGTGTTTATTAATTATTTGGTTATGTGGGTTTGTTTGTGTATACCCTGCTTTATTACTTTGGCGCTGTGTGTGTCCCATCGCGAGACGAAGCGGGTCACTCCTGGAGCAGTACGTCGCTTCGTGTTGCAGAAAACGGCCCGCGGAAGTGGGTATTACAGAGCTATACCTCTGATCAGAATCAAAATATTTATCTAGACTGCAGGAGGAATCCGATGAGCTGTAAAGCTCTTTTTTCAGAGATGTCCATTCGGGGGAACGGTGTCAGAACTTTAGAACAACAAACAATACAAAATAACACGATTGGAGTGCAAAGTATGGGAAAGACAAACAAATCACTTGAAAAAATAAATACAAATCAAACTGAAACAATTTTTGTGTACCTTACCAGGTCAAGCCCACTGCGCTATCAGCTTCTTTTTAAAAAGCGACCCCGGCGATCACAAATAATCTCGCCCGACGAAGTGGCTTATGATCGCGTGGACATTTATCGCAGCCGAACAATTCTGACTAATGTGACCGATGTGGTCAGGACATAAAACGTTATTTTGCTCATCATTATTTTGTTTATTATTCTATCGCAAATGAGGAACGGGGGGACCGATTCGCGCGTTGACAAAACGGCCGAAGAATCACGCCCGCTCCGGCAGCCTCGGCACGGCGCCTCCGTTCGCAGATCTCTCGCAAGAGCGGTCGCAAGCCCTTCGCGTTCGGCAGAAAAGGGCCCCGCGAAAGTGGGTATTACAGAGCCACCTCTTAGACCTTCCCACCCCCCCGCCCCCATTCAAATGACGGCACCGTCTGCCACTCGATCAAAATCAACACCTTAATTCTCAGAGCTGAAATTTGTCCAAAATTAAATGCGATGTGGTTTGTTTTTGTTGCGTGCAGTCATTAGTGACCTGGCTGAGGCCGTCAGCTCACGACAGGTTTCATCACCCGCTTTCATCACAGGCAGTGACTGCAACATCGATTAATTGACTGATTTAATGCATTGAAATAAATAAATAAATTTGCCCATCCATTCTCCATCCACCTACGAATGAAGGTGTCCTTTAAGCCATGTCCGATTCAAGAAGGGGGGAGGAGGGGGGGGGGGTTTGACCATACTTCACCATGCTGTTCTTAGGTTTTTTTCGGTAAAGTCACGTAGGTAAAAAATTAAAATTAATAAAAGTAAAATAAAAATCAAATAAAAATCACGACGTTTCGGAGGCAACACAAGCTTCCGTCTTCAGGTGGAACAGTCACAGCACGATTGCTGTTCCACTGAAGACAGAAGCTTGTGTTGCCTCCGAAACGTCGTGATTTTTATTTGATTTTTATTTTACTTTCATTAATTTTAATTTTAATTTTTTACCAACGTGACTTTACCGAAAAAAAACTAAGAATATGAATCCTTGCAGTCACGAACGCTTAAAATCTAGAATTCACCATATTGGTCAGTGCTGGTTGGTGAAGGAGGGGGAGGGGAGAATGAAGGGAGGGGCCGGTTCTGATATCATTTTGCACAGATGTCAAAGCCAGGGCTGGGTTCCTTCAGTGTTGCAAAATCTGAAGGAATTATGCGCTTATGCAATTTGGACTTACATACTTTGATTCTTCATATTAAGTTACTTTCATGACTTGTTTTTGTTGTCTGATGTGTTATTCTTGATTCTTTCGGTAAAGTCACGTAGAAGGGAGATAATAAAATAATATAAATATTAAACAATAAAAATTCTCACGACGTTTCGACTGCAACACAAGCAATCATCATCAGGTATGAAATCCACAGCAAGAAAATTTTTCAAATTTTTCAAATTTTTCAAATTTTCTTTTTTATTGTTATATATTTGTATTATTGTATTATCTCCCTTCTACGTGACTTTACCGAAAAAACCAAGAATATGAATCCCTGCAGTCACGAAAGCTTTAAATCGAAAGTATTATTGTTGTCGTGCCTTGCTGACCCCGTGCCCCATACCGGACATCTGTGAGAGAGAGAAAAAACGCTTCATAGCTCATCGGATTCCCTCCTGCAGTCTAAATAAGCATTCTGATTCATACTCTTTGTTTTTTCGGTAAAGTCAAGTAGGTAAAAAATAAATAAATGATAAACAACTGAATTAAATCACGACGTTTCGGAGGCAACACAAGCTTCCGTCTTCAGGTGTATTTAATATCAGATTTTATTTAGTTGCATTTTCATTTATTCATTTTTTTTAAAACAATCAATCAAATAAAAAAAATGAAAACAACGAAATTAAATCACGACGTTTCGGAGGCAACACAAGCTTCCGTCTTCAGGTGGATTTAATTTTAGATTTTATTTAGTTGCTTTTGAATTTATTCTTTTTTTTTTAACAATCAATCAAATCAAATAAATGAAAACAACGAAATTAAATCACGACGTTTCGGAGGCAACACAAGCTTCCTACCTAGATGACTTTACCAAACAAAACCAAAGCGTATGAATCCTTGCAGTGGCGAAAACTTCAAATCTAGAATTAAATTCGGATTCACAGCGGAGCGCGCTCAGCACCGCGTGACGAGTGGCTGCAGACGTCTGGAACGTTCTTCCTGCCCATATTATTCGGAAGCCACTCGGGCTATGCACACTCAAATCATCCACGTTGAAAACTCACTTCTTCGGCACCGCTTCGTGTGGTCAGTCTGTTGTCCTTCCCCCACACCTGCCATAAGCGCGGTTGGCTACGTACGGCGCGAAAGAAGTTCAACACACGCACGCGCGCTAGCGCAACTCGCAGGAGTTTCCGGCAATGGACACGTGGTTATGGCTGCAGGGTTTGGTGGTAGATGTTGTTTATGTCGTTTATTGTGGAAATTCGGTCACGGTTCCTATGATCACTGTTGCATTGCTTGCATAAAGGTGTCAGTTTTTGTACCAGTTGAAAGGGTAAAAACCTATTACTATATTTTGCCACTGGTAAAGGAAGTCTCATAGTGTAATGCTTACCCCGAGCTCTCAATACTCTGATAGTGCACTGTTTTTGAGTTGCACGCCTTTTGGCGTCATCTGGTCCTACACCAATGGAGACTAGGCTCTAAGAAAAGCTGTCTCGGGTGTGGACCAATCAACTTCAAGGACAGTGCATATCATTATCATCATCAGAGTTGTTTCTTTTTTGTTTGCATTTTGACTGCTTGTGTTGTGGTTATTACAAACATGATGCCTTGTATAAAGGTGTCAGTTTTTGTACCAGTTGAAAGGGTAAAAACCTATTACTGTTGCATTGCTTTTATGGCTTTATTTTGGTGGTTTCGAAAACGTATTTTGGTTTGGCCATGTTTGTTTGTTGTAGTACGGAGTTAGACTGATGGCCTTAATCTACGTTGTCTTGTGGTTGTTGTTGTTGTTTGACTTGCATCCCACTGGGATGTTTGCACACAGCGTTGGTGTACGGTGCTTTTTCTGTTTTTCTCTGGATTTTCTGTTTGCACATAGTCACTTTAAGATGTTTTCTTGTTCATGTTTTTGTTTCTTTGTTTGTTGCGGTTGCACCCGATTCAAGAGCCCAATGGCTCACAGGGCTATACCAAATAAATGAAACTGGAAACTCGAATCAGCCGGTCGCTCGATTTATCCTTGAGCATCGATAACTACACAAAGCGGCTCTCCGCTCACTTACTGGACTGGCTTAGCCCCGCGTTGCTTGTTTCTGGTCGCAGTGGTCAGGAATGCGTGGGACGGACGCTGCTGCAGTTTGAACGAGAGCTGGAACTGGTCCCAACGTGGATCGAGGAGGCTGCTACAAACGAGCTGTTCTGGTTTGTGCAGGAAGAGACCGTGGTTCATCCAGTCGCGGTATCTGTGTCCTGCCGACTTCTTAGTTTCGGTAGGGGGTGAGGTGGGGTTGGTGGTGGTGGGGGGGTATGAAAGTTGAGCCTCCCCCCACCAAACAACCCATCCCCCTTCTGGATTTGAAGCTTTCGTGACTGCGAGGATTCATAATATTCTTTGGGTTTTTTTTCCGCTACGTTGTCCCCACTTGAAGAAGGACGCTTGTGTTGCGCCCGAAACGTCGTGATTTAATTTAGTTTTCATTTATTTTATGTATTCTTTACCTCCGTGACTTTACCGAAACAACCAAAGAGTATGAATCCACGTCTCCTATGCGGTATTCATCTAGTCAAGTCAAACAACCGTTGGAACGATGCGACACGTAGGCTTTCGCGACACAATATATTCCATAATAGAGGTTGTTTTTGGGGTTAAATCGCGTAAATATAAATGCGTCGTTAAACCCGCCACCACCCGACACAGACAGTTTTGTTTCCGTGCCAAACTTTACAACTTTGTCTGTGTCGGGTGGTGGCGGGTTTAACGACACATTTGCGCGATCTAACCCCAAAACAACCTCTATTATGGACATTTAAATGATAACACTGACTTGGGACCTTGTGGTGCGTTAAAAATAAAGAAATCTATATTCCAGGCCGTAGCCATGAAATCAACATTGGGGGGGGGGACCAAATCTTCCAGGGTGTCTAGGGGGGTCCCAACCCAGAAAAATATCGACATTTGAAAACTAATTTCCTGCCTAAAATATTAAAAGATTCACGAACACGTGGGATGGACTTTTACTTATTTTTTACAATAATGTCGAATAGTGTATTGTATTACATTGCTCTGTTTTAACTTTTTTACCATTTCTTGTTTCATTGTATGTAATGGCAGAGATTAGGGATTAATAAAGTACAACCATAACCACAATCACATACACAGAAATCTATGCATTGAATTACATGAAGACAAGTCTAGATATTGTGGCCAAGGTTTAGCAAATTGTTGTTTCGATTTAAAGCTTTCGTGACTGCAGGGATTCATCTTCTTGGTTCTTTCGGTAAAGTCACGTAGAAGGGAAGTAATAAAATAATAAAAATAAAACATAATAAAACAATTCTCACGACGTTTCGGCCACAACGCAAGCAGCCGTCCTCAGGCGAAGATTATTATGTTTTATTTTTATTATTTTATTACTTCCCTTCTACATGACTTTACCGAAAGAACCAAGAAGACAAATTGTTGTTTTTATTTAAATAGCATAGCAATTATTTTTTATAGCATAATATTGGGGGGGGGGGACATTTTGAGCATATTTAAATATTGGGGGGGATGTGTTTCCCCCCCCCCCCCCAAATATACTATAATTACGGCCTTGTCTATATTATTTTACCAGGTAAGGCCCAATGAGCTACACAGCTCTTTTTCAGAAGCGAACTGGCAATCACAAATGATAGCTCAACTAAAAGTGGCTCATCAACATGTGGACATTTATGGCAGCCAAATACCCTAAACGCGTGAATTTTGATAATAAATGTGGAGGGAAAACCCAGAGGATCCGGATAAAATGCACAGTACAAATATACAAAACAAGCGTCAGGGTCGGCATCGAACCCACGGCATCCTGTATACCAGGCGAGGTAGTTAACATCTCCTAGCCACCGTGATGAAAATTATGATGAGAGAAGAGAGACACAGACTCCAAATATATAGCAGGCGTCCAGGTCGAGATTGAACCCACGGCCTCCTGTATACCAGGCGATGTAGTTAACATCTCACCGCGGGAGAGAGAGACACGCAAACTCCAAATATACAGCAGCAGGCGTCAGGGTCGAGATTGAACCCACGACCTCCTGTACACCAGGCGAGGTAGTTAACATCTCACCGCGGGAGAGAGAGACACGCAAACTCCAAATATACAGCAGCAGGCGTCAGGGTCGGGATCGAACCCACGACCTCCTGTACACCGGGAGAGATAGTTAACATCTCCTAGCCACCGTGATGAAAATTATGATGAGAGAAGAGAAACAGACTCCAAATATACAGCAGCAGGCGTCAGGGTCGAGATCGAACCCACGACCTCCTGTACACCAGGCGAGGTAGTTAACATCTCCTAGCCACCGTGATGAAAATTATGATGAGAGGAGAGAGACACAGACTCCAAATATACAGCAGCAGGCGTCAGGGTCGAGATTGAACCCACGGCCTCCTGTATACCAGGCGAGGTAGTTAACATCTCACCGCGGGAGAGAGAGACACGCAAACTCCAAATATACAGCAGCAGGCGTCAGGGTCGAGATTGAACCCACGGCCTCCTGTACACCTGGCGAGGTAGTTAACATCTTCGAGTAAGGGTACAGAGAGAGGAGCGTTACTCAGTGCAGAGCCACAGCCGTGACCGTTGCACGGTTCGGTACAGAACTCTCGCGTTAAGGAGAAAGGATGAAGGCGCAAGCCCTGCAATTGCCGTGCTCACTCCACTGCTGGTGGAAGGGGATTCACGATAGAAATGAGAGAAATAGATCTAGAGAACAGCCTCTTAGAGAGAAACATTTTCGGCCTCCTCTTTCACGTTCGCCAGACGCCTTGAAAATAATAATAATAATACTATAATAATAACAATAGACACGATTGAGAGCATGGACGTTTTTCGCGAATTGGATGCAACGTTCAATCGATAATGAAAATATAATAATAATAACAGCCTCTATTTTATGCAGCGCCTTCCGTATCGACATATCTCAAAGCGCTGTACGTAAAAAATATATACACTCGTAAGTATAGATAACATCAAAGCGAAGGAGAAAGCATCTGAGCGAAATCAAATACGTATGAATTTATTTATTACCTTTTTTTCTCGTGTATTTGGTGCTCTAACTGTGTAAAAGTAGCGTGTAAAAAGCATTCGCTGAATAAATAAATTTAAAAACATACGACAACCACTCACTGTTGACTTCCCCACAAAGTGATACATAATTTATCAACCCCGGAGGGATGATGATGATGACGACGACGGGCTGAGCCAACCCGAACCAGGAGTGCCCACACTTTAACCCACACTCACTGTGGTGCCACCCGTGTATTAGTACCACACATGATGTACTAACGCTTCCTCCATCTCTCAAGACCTCTTCGTTGTTGTCCCTCGGGTGTGCTTTCTTTCTCTCCCGTTACGCTCTGACATTCATTGTTTAAGGGCGCCTTATACATTAAAAATGCTCAATATAAATTAGAATAATACTGGTAGGAACCTCCTGGTTACACCAGCCCACAGGGGATTATTGTGTCCGTCCGTCCGTCGTGCAGGGAGGGGCTGGGTGGGGAGGGAGGGGCTGGGTGGGGGGTAGGAGGGGTGGGGAGGGTGGGTTTGGGGCTGGGTGGGAAGGGTGGGGCTGGGTGGGGGGTGGGAGAGGTGGGGCTGGGTGGGGAGGGGCTGCTCACCCCGTGGTGCCCTTATAAAACTCAACGTTTAACCTACTCACGCCGGCTTGTCCCCGCCCTCACAGTCTGGCATATTTGCGGAATACACCACGCCGCCGTTGACCCTGGCCATTGACCGAGCAACCCAACGTTCCTACCAGCTCCCTCCGCAGCAGGAATGTGTTCGGTTCCAATCTTTCACAGACTCGCGGGGAAGCTTTCCGTGAGCGGACAGGCACCTCCTACGGCCCGGCCACGGCGCGCGAGGGAAGTGGAGTGGCCGGAACGGCGCCCGCGGTGCCCGGCGGTGTTCATCGTGTCGGTGGCTCGCGTGGAGAGCCGAGCTGGGGCGTAGCGCAGCCGTCAACGAGTGGGGGGTGGGTGGTGGTGGTTTGGGTGGTAGTGATGGTTTGGGTGGTGGTGGTGGTTTGGGTGGTAGTGGTGGTTTGGGTTGAGGTGGTGGTGGTGGTTTGTGTGGTAGTGGTGGTGGTTTGTGTGGTGGTGGTTTGTGTGGTGGTGGTGGTTTGTGTGGAGGTGGTGGTGGTGGTGGTGGTTTGTGTGGTGGTGGTTTGTGTGGTGGTGGTTTGTGTGGAGGTGGTGGTTTGTGTGGTGGTGGTGGCTTGTGGTGGTGGTGGTGGTTTGTGTGGAGGGGCGGTAGTGTAGTCTTGGTTAGCGCTACGCTGCTGCGCTACGAACCCGGCGACCCGAGTTCGATTCCCGCTCGCGGCGCCAACAACACGGGCGACGATTATTCTGCACCGGTCCTGGGCCTCCCCTAGGTCGACTCGGACCCAAACGAGTGCCTGGGCGTGGTGTTGTTCAACATCGCCACTGGGGGAGACAAAGGCGGCCGGGATGCGATGCTGGCTACCCACCCCCTCGTGTACCATGCCGGCCTTCGTAGGCGCTCACGAAGCACTTGCCCCGACAGTCTTTGAAGGCTATACGGGGGATATTTGTCTTTGTGAGGCGGAGAGGCGGGGGGTGGGGGGCGTGAGGGGTGGGGGGCTCTCGATTGCTGTTTTCTCGACCTGGCGGGGTCGTGATTTAGGGGAGGGGAGTGTGGGGATGGGGGGGTGGTGATTTAGGTGGGGGGGGTGGTGGGGGTGGGGGGTGATTTAGGGGGTGGGGGGGGCTACACCTGTTAGGAGGGGGGCCCCCACCCGGCAGTCGCATGACAGACTGAGGCGTGACGAACGAGCGAGACGGGTCCAGGAGGCACGGCCGTAACCGCAACGCGCCCCACCACCACCACCACCCCTACCACCACCAAAGATAAAGATCCCCCGTATAGCATGAACAGACTGTTAGGGCAAGTGCAGACAGCGAGTAGCGCCCTTGAAGGCCGAGGTGGTGGGTGGATGGGTGGCCACAAGCACCACGGCCTAGACGCATTTGTCTCCCTCCCCCAGTGCTGACGTTTATACACCGCTCCACCAGGTAGACATTTGAGGCTGAGTCGACCTAGTGGAGTCCCGGGACCGGTTCAGATAATCGTCACCGGCGTCGGCGGCACCGCGTGCGGGAATCGAACTGGGGTCGTGGCCGGGCTCGGAGCGCAGTGCGCAAACCGCTGCGCCACCGCTCCTCCGCCCTTACCACAAACAAACAAACAAAGATCCCCCGTATAGCCTCAACATACTGTAGGGGCAAGTGCTGTTAGCGAGCACCTATGAAGGCCGCAACGGTACACGAGGGGGGTGGGTGGCCAGCACCACGTCCGAACGCCTTTGTCTCCCCGGTGGCGATGTTTTACACACCGCACCAGGTACTCATTTGAGGCTGAGTCGACCTAGGGGAGGCCCGGGACCGGTTCAGATAATCGTCACAGGTGCCCTTACCACCACCACCACCACCCCCCACACGGGGAAGTGTTAACAACAGGTGAGGAGTGTTTCAGCTCAGGGCTCGCGAAAGCTGACGGCGGTTTAGGAGATGGGAGTGGTGGTGGGAGGGCCTTCATCCAGCAGTGGATTGACCATGGCTGCTGACGATGATGACGCTGTTGACGTCTTGTGGCCCCCGACTTTCGTCGATGCGGACGATGTCAGCCTCGCTGCGTCGGCCACGCGGCACTGGTTTGACCATACTTCACCACACCCCGAGTGAAGGCGCGATAAGGATGTATTGCGGGAGCACAGAAACACAGTACAACTGTTGAGATTCTTAGGTTTTTTCGGTAAAGTCACGTAGATAAAACATTAAAATTAATAAAAGTAAAATAACATAAAAATCACGACGTTTAATGTTTTACCTACGTGACTTTACCGAAAAAACCTAAGAATATGAATCCTTGCAGTCACGAAAGCTTCAAATCTAGAAACAACTGTTGATGTTGCCACCAGGAGCCTACAGTAACCATGCACGATCCAGGCTCAACCGTGCTTAACTTTCAACATCCCAGAACCGGTTAAGATATCGCGTGCCACTGATGTTTGCCGGGAATCGATTGCGTAACTCTGCATGGATCTCACAGCGCACGCAGCGCGATCACCACCGTGTCCCAACGGAATCTCGCTTGGGTCGCCCCAAAAAAACCGGCGCGCCCGCCCTGGGAATGTGGAATTTCCACTGCATCGCCAGTGTAGAAGCGCACTGACGTCGTCACGAAAGTGCGTGGGAGTTGAGCGAGCGAGCGAACGAGGAAGCGATGATAGAAGTGAGGTGTGGTGTTGCTTTCACTTCCCCCGTAGAAGTTGGGCTTCGGTTCCTACCCTGGCTCTACCACGACCCCCCCCCCCCCAAACAAAGACAAAGATGCCCCGTACAGAGTGAACAGACTGTTGGGGCAAGTGCTGTTAGCGAGCACGTCTGTAGGCCGGCACGGCACACGACGGAGTGGGTGGCCAGCACCACGCCCGGTCGTCTTTGTCTTCCCCAGTGGCGATGTTCACACACCGCTGCGCCAGGTATTCATTTAAGGCCGAGGCGACCTAGTGGAGCCCCAGGACCGGTTCATATAACCGCTATCAATGGTGATTTAAAGCTTTCGTGACTGCAGGGATTCATCTTCTTGGTTCTTTCGGTAAAGTCACGTAGAAGGGAAGTAATAAAAAAATAAAAATAAAACATAATGAAACAATTCTCACGTTTTATTTTATTATTGTATTACTTCCCGTCTACGTGACTTTACCGAAAGAACCAAGAAGACGCTATCAATGGTGTTGGCAGTGAGCAGGAATCGAACTCGGGTCACCGCTACACCCCCCCCCCCTCCATACCTCCTTAACAGAGGCGACTTCTCAAAGTTCAACTCGAATAAGTATAACCCGTAAAAACTAAGTTTTTCACTATAAAAATCCTTAATATGCGTGGCGGCTAGAGTCCTCTCGTCCTCTGGCTTGAGATGGCTGCCACCTATGGGTCAGATGATTGTCTGCCAGCATTAAGCAATTGATAATTAAATATTTAAAATTTTTCCCTAAACAGTGTAAAATTTTGGGAATTTTTTTCCCGAACATTAATTGTCTCGCACAACGAGTCTGTGTGGAAAATGTCAGCTCGATTGGATCAAGGGGAAGTGGGTTAAAAAACGACCGAAAGATTTGCACGGTCGTAAACAAGCAAGCAAGCACGCAAGCAAGCAAGCACGCAAGCAAGCACGCAAGCGAACTTAATATAAAGGATTTAAAAATTAACCCGTAAAAACAAAGTTTTTCACTATAAATCCTTTATATGCGTGGCGGCTAGAGTCCTCTCGTCCTCTGGCTTGAGATGGCTGCCACCTATGGGTCAGATGATTGTCTGCCAGCATTAAGCAATTGGTAATTACATATTTACATTTTTTCCCTAAACAGTGTAAAATTTTGGGAATTATTCTTCTCGAACATTAATTGTCTCGCACAACGAGTCTGTGTGGAAAATGTCAGCTCGATTGGATCACGGGAAGTGGGTTAAAAAACGACCGAAAGATTTGCACGGTCGTAAGCAAGCAAGCAAGCACGCAAGCAAGCACGCAAGCAAGCAAGCAAGCGAACTTAATATAAAGGATTTAACAAAAAAGGCCGATTAGCACCACGGCCTACACCGCACGGGACGACTTTTCGTGCGCGAGCTAAAGGCGAAGCCCTGCACGAGCTCGCTCGGGCCGCTGCCGGCGGATGATGGCCCAACCGTTTGGTTTGCAATTCGGGCTTGTACCACCGCTGACGGCGCAGTATCACGATGTTTTTATTAAATCCTTTATATTAAGTTTACTCGCTTGCTTGCTTAGGACCGTGCAAATCTTTCGATCGTTTTTTAACCCACTTCCCGTGATCCAATCGAGCTGCCATTTTCCACACAGACTCGTTGTGCGTGACAATTAATGTTCGTGAAATTTTTTTCAAAAATTTTTACACTTTTAAGGACAAAAATATTATATTTAATTACCAATTGCTTAATGGTGCCATGCAATCATCTGACCCATAGGTGGCAGTCATCTCAAGCCAGAGGACGAGAGGACTCTAGCCGCCACGCATATAAAGGATTTATAGTGAAAAACTTTGTTTTCACGGGTTTACTTGTTACATGCACAAGGTATTGTGTACAAGTGGCCGCATGCGACTCGTGCATTTCTAAATAAATAAAAACGTCTCTTCTTGATGCTTTTGGTTGTCGGCCCGTGAGCATGGAAGTCGTCCACTTCACCATGGTAGTCGTCCAGTTCACCACGAAAGTCGTCCAGTTCACCATGGAAGTCCACTTCACCATGGGAGTTGTCCAGTTCACCATGGAAGTCCACTTCACCATGGAAGTCCAGTTCACCATGGAAGTCCAGTTCACCATGGAAGTCCAGTTCACCATGGAAGTCGTCCACTTCACCATGGAAGTCCACTTCACCATGGAAGTCCAGTTCACCATGGAAGTCCAGTTCACCATGGAAGTCGTCCAGTTAACCATGGGTGTCGTCCAGTTCACCATGGAAGTCGTTCAGTTCACCATGGAAGTCCACTTTACCATGCAAGTCGTCCACTTTACCATGGAAGTCGTCCAGTTCACCATGGGCAGGAATTTGACAACTTGCGGCTGTGTGCAATAATAATACACACAGCAGGATCAACAAGCTCACGGCAATTCGTCTATCGGCTTGTCACGTGCGGTGGGGTAAAGTGTGGGTACACCTACCGCCTCGTCAGAGACGTACTGGCCAGCGTTTGGGGGGGGGGGGGAGGGGAAGAGTAGGCCAAATGCCACCGAGACCGAGAGGGCTCCCTCTCGAGCTCTCTCTCTCGGGAGGTGGAGGAAGCTCTTGCAGGACCGCGCCTCTGTCTTGTGCCGTGCAATAAACACACCGGTGGCCACTGATACACATCAAAGCAGTGCTTGTCACAGCAATATTTAGCTTCTGTTATCATCTCTTGCGCCTTGATTTGTTTTTTTTAAATACCCTCCACTATGGCAAATAACGCAACATGATTTGGTTGTTTTTCACGCTAACACAAATGCCGTCTTGTAATGCCAGCCTATTTTCCATTTGGGATCATAATTACTACGTTATTTTAGATTCCGTATCGGCTGACCTGATAAGGTTGCCACCTCTAAGACAGAAAAGCCAGGACAAATCATCGGAATAACAAGAATATCTTTCTCGAGCAGAATAGGGACAAAACTACGAGGTAAAAATGCATCGTCTTCGGTAATACAATATATGTTTTATTATTATCATGTCTCGATTTAAAGCTTTCGTGACTGCAGGGATTCATCTTCTTGGTTCTTTCGGTAAAGTCAAGTAGAATGGAAATAATAAAATAATAAAAATAAAACATAATAAAATAATTCTCACGACGTTTCGGCCACAACGCAAGCAGCCGTCCTCAGGTGAAGAACAGGTCTGTCGAGAAGACAGAGACTCTGTCTTCTCGACAGACCTGTTCTTCTTTCCATTCTACGTGACTTTACCGAAAGAACCAAGAAGATATTCTCATGTCGTTGTCTTGAGTGCTAGATTCGTTAAATTATTATTACGCCAAGATTCCAGACCATTTTATGTCCCTGGAAAGACAGATTTCCCAGGATGTCCTCTGTGTGCTATGCATAAGGATCACTCCCCGAAACATCGCCTATCATATATTTGGGGCACAGTGGTCGATAAATGTTAATTGCCTCGCCTGGTATACAGGAGGTCGTGGATTCAATCCTTACCCTGACACCTGCTGTATATTTGGAGTATGCGTGTCTCTCTCCCCGTGGTCGCGTGGATTTTTCTCCGGGTCCTTCGGGTTTTTTTCCACCACATTTAGAATCAACAGCACGCGTTTAGAGTATTTGGCTGCTATGAATTTCCACGTGATAAGCCACTTCGTTGAGCTATCATTTGTTGCCAAGCCTCTTCTGAAAAAGAGCTGTATATCTCAGTGAACCTCATCTGGTAAAATAAAGATATTCGTAAAAGCAGTAGCTTCCTCTTATCGGGCCACAGTCTTATTGACAAACGTGTTGACGTTATTTTGCCGTTGGTTATTAATGCTTGGGCTCTCTCTCTCAATAAAAAAACTCACCCAGACCCTCAACCCTCTTTTCCACACAGCAGCATGACGATGATCCGACCCGTGGAAGAAACCCAAAAAAAAATGCCAGGGCATTCGGCAACCTTAGCCGAGCTCCGACTCGCAATGATGTCATTCCGGGGTCCCTTTAAATCGCAGGGAGTTTACAATGAGGCCTGCCTCAGCTCCACTGAGAGGTTGAGAGAGAGAGACTTGCGGTAAACACGGGAGCTACAGAACCGGCTCTACCACCTCCTCCTCCTTCTAGCCCGCAGGTGATTAATGCCCGATATGACGTTATACATGTGTGACTGTTACCTGGGCTCCCGTGGCAAACTGCTGCTCGCGTTTTGTTTTTAATTCATCACAGTCATTGTTGTTGCCATCATAATTGTCATCTTTATTATCATTATGAAAAATTATTTTCATCATCATATTATTGTTATTCTACGTTATCACAAGTTTCTGAACAATCTTCTTGGTTCTTTCGGTAAAGTCACGTAGAATGGAAACAATAAAAATAATAAAATAAAACATAATAAAATAATTATCACGACGTTTCGGCTACAACGCAAGCAGCCGTCTTCAGGTGAAGAATGAAACACTGCTAAGCTTGGAGCGTATATATAAGCTGGGTTGGATGTGGAAGAAGAGCGCCTTGACAAAATAATTTGCATATCAAGAGGAATTTAGCATGTTAAATTCTTTTGTCAAGGCGCTCTTCTTCCACCTCCAACCCAGCTTATATATACGCTTCAAGCTTGGCAGTGTTTCATTCTTCACCTGAAGACGGCTGCTTGCGTTGTAGCCGAAACGTCGTGAGAATTATTTTATTATGTTTTATTTTTATTATTTCCCTTCTACGTGACTTTACCGAAAGAACCAAGAAGATGAATCCCTGCAGTCACGAAAGCTTTAAATCGAAATTCTGAACGATGTTTCACGTTTCCCTCCACGTTGGGCATTGAAGATCCTGAAGAAGCCCCCATCAATCACGACGCGCTTGCAATGATCCGCGCATGCTTATTAAATAATTAAAACTCTTTGCTTATTTCGGTAAATAAAACAAATCACAAATTGTCTTTTGTTTTATTATATTTCTACCCACGTGACTTTACCGAAAGAACCAAAGATATATGGATTCCTGCAGTCACGAAAGCTTCAAATCAATCATTAATATTCAGCTATGATGGTAATTAAGTTTGAAGTTCATTTGATCGGGTGAGAGCTCAAGAAAGCGGGCATGAGTCTCCAGAGGTGTGGACTCGAGTCATGTGACTTGGACTCGAGTCAGACTCGAGTCATGAATTTGATGACTTGCGACTCGACTTGGACTTGCATAACAATGACTTTGTCCCACCTATGAGATGTGGACTCGAGTCATGTGACTTGGACTCGAGTCAGACTCGAGTCATGAATTTGATGACTTGCGACTCGACTTGGACTTGCATAACAATGACTTTGTCCCACCTATGAGATGTGGACTCGAGTCATGTGACTTGGACTCGAGTCAGACTCGAGTCATGAATTTGATGACTTGCGACTCGACTTGGACTTGCATAACAATGACTTTGTCCCACCTCTGTGAGTCTCACGTGCAGGAGTGACTATTTGCAATTGCTGCTTTCGCGACCAATGTTACGAGGTCACCCCCCATGGCAATGTCCTCTCAGATGCATTCCGCTCCTTGGCCGCAGCTCCGTAATTATTCTGTGGCCATCGTCTCATCTCGCCTTGCCGGAACCCGCTGACTTGTTTTGTGGGATGATGACGACGATGACGATGTTGTCACGAACCTCCGAGTGTTTTCTAAATCTCCTCTATCTCCCTCTCTCTCTGCCGTCTCGCAATATAAAACTCATGCGTGCGTCTCTCGATGGTCATCCGACATGGAACAAAGACGGTCGGCGTCTTTGTTCCATGGCCAGCGCTTCTGTGACCGTCTGGAACGCTCTTCCCTTCCGAATCTTCGGAAGCCGCTGCAGCTGTGCACTTTGAATCATCAGCTAGCTTGACAACCTCATTGCTTGAGAAGTGCTTTTCGTGTTTAGATTGTTGTCAATTCCTCGCACCTCCGATGAGCGCGTTTGGCTAACGTACGGTGTGAAAGAAGTTCAACATACACACACGTGCATACGTACGCGCTTCGTCACACGAATGTCCCCTTGTTTTCTGAACCACGTGTGGCACGCGGCCGTTATAGGGCGACACTCTCTTTCCCTCGACCACATTTAAGGCCATGCCGTTCCCTTTCATTGTCAAGTTCAAATTCGCAAATAGCAGTCCCAAAAGCCCCCCCCCCCCCATCGCTGTCTCTTCCCCTCCGTGTCTCATTCGCCCACGTCAACAAAACATTTGTGCCCCGGCCACGCACGTGCCTTCTGCTACAAAGAGCGCGCGTTGTAGCAGTGTAGAGCGTCAAGACACTGAATCAGAGGCTGATCACAGAGGGAGACAGGGGTAGGTGGGGGCGGGAGGGACACTTTTTTTAAGGCCAGTTTGAGACTACTTTGAGTTTACCAGAGTTGTTTGCTTGTTTGACGAATAATCCGTTCCAGGAAATTGTCGCTATGCGGCAACCGGCGGTGTCTGTGTGCGGTCAGGGGGTACGCGCTTAGTTATTATAGCTTGGGCATAGTAGGGGGCACAGGTGGTGCATCGGCCAGTCATCTCGGTCAGTCGACCCATGGCACCACCTGGGTCTGTCCCGTGACCTCCTACCGGCGGGCGATCGAGACTTCACGTGGCCTCGAAGTGCACGTAGCCTGGCACAAGCGCCGTGGTAAGGTCGCCGCCACTTAGTGGCGAATGGTTGTTGTTGTTGTTAGCACGCTCCGCTACGAACCCGGTCACTCGAGTTTGATTCACGTTCACTGCCAACACCGATGGTGGGTATGTTAAAGAAAGAAACCGGTCCTGAACTTCCCCCTCGTGTTGTTGAGTTTGAGTTCATTTGATTTGTTACACGAATGATGCCGTTTGGCCAGTTTTACCGCTTGCTTTACACGGGAGATCCGTGGTGCGTTAGTACAGCAACAACGACGAAACGATCATTAATATTGTCGAGAACGAGTACAGATCCCTTAAGGATTATTACAAAATAAACTTAAATGGTGCGGCGTGCAAACGTCAGCACTGGGAGAGACAAAGGCGGCCGGGCGTGGTTCTGCCCCCCCTCCCTTCCCAACCCTCTTCGTGTGCCATCCCAACCTTCATAGGTGTTCGCTAACAGCACTTGCCCCGACAGCCTGTTAGAGGCTATACGGGCCGTGACCTTTGCCTCATGTTGTTGTTGTGTACTGCCCGTGGAGCTGGCTGCACCGTAGGGCACACCGCGCGTGGACCACCTTGCACCATGGCTCTTGCGCTCTCACAGATACCCCCTCCACACACCTCACCTCCTGAAGGGGCCGTGCGTTGTGCGTGCATCGAAGGGGTTGTTCGGTGGAGCGGTGGCGTAGCGGTTAGCGCGCTGCGCTACGAACCCGGCGACCCGAGTTCGATTGGCCGCTCACGTGCCACCAATAATTAGCCAGCGGGTTTGATGTTGAACCTGTTTCTCGCTGTCAAGTAGCCGACCCGGGGCTAAACGGAGATGCGGGGGAAGGACAACAAACTAAACACAGAGAGCCGTTCTAAAAAATATATGTTTTCAATCTAGAACTGCTTTTGACGATTATCTGAACTTGTTCTGGGCCTCATCTAGGTCGGCTCAGCCTCAAATGAGTATCTGGTGCGGCGTGTACGCATCGCCACTTGGCAGTCCGTTGTATAGATGTGTTAAAATCAATGCCACAATCCTATTTGCTTTGTAAGAATAAATATACTAAACCGATGTATCGTGGCTTTTGGTCCACCCAGTATTATTTTTTAAACAACATTCAGTGGAAATTTTCCGACATTGCAAGATGGCAGTTACGCGCGCAAGTGAAAACAAAAATGTTAGCATATTTTTTCGTCAAAGTGGATGACTTTAAACAACGAAAAATACAATAGAATAGATTATTTAAAAATATCAAACTGTCTTGCGCAAGCACGGCTTTGATGTCCACATCAGGCCGCTGTTTTCACAGCGCCACGGCGAGGTAAGGGCGCAGCCCAGCAATTGCCTAGTTGACGCCCCTGCTGCCAGATGGACCTCCCAACCGCAAGAGGCTATCGAGAGCCCCTCAAGAGGGTACTTGGCCTACTCTTCTACACCGACTAACCGTCGTTGGGAGAGCTGAAAGCACCGCCCACTTTGCCCCCACCTCCCCCATCTTCGCTACTGCCAACCGATGGGATCGTGAACACTGCTGGTTGTGACAAAGAGGTCCATTTAAGAAACTTGCACAATAACGCAACTGCCCTGCTTGGAGATGGAATCGAACCGTGGCTTGCTGCTGCTAATCACCACCACCACCACCACGACGACCAGTGCGGAAGTAGCAGCCGTCCCCCGCTGTTTTTGTGTGTGTGTGTGGGATGTGAGCGAAGTTTAAATGGTGCATCTGCTGCCCCGGGGTGTCTGCGTGACACGAGAGCGACGCGATGAATAACACTGCCGAGTGGTTTGTGAAACCCGGGTAATGAATGGCACCACCATCTCCATCACTCATCCGCTGTCTCTCTCTCTCTCTGGCCCGCTCTCTCTCGATCTCTCTCTTTTTTTTCTATCTCTTTTCTTATTATGTTTTCTTATTTTTTCTTTATACTTTTTTATTTTTCTTCTCTCATTTTTGTTCTCTTTTTTATATTTCGCTTTCTCTCTCGCTCTCTCGCTCTCTCTCTCACACATTTACTCGCGGTATAAATCACAACGGAGAAAGGCAGCAATTTGGACGATGCCTCCTTTGACTTCGAGCTTTTGTCCTCAGATGTTCTTGGCTCCCGTCCTTATTTGTTTGTTTGTTTCAATTGCCTGTCCCACTAAACACACGATGCTGGCCCAAAGTTGCATCTTCACCGGGTTTATGACCAGCAATTTCTGTCTTTTCCCCGCCACTAAACATGTCACATCGCACCAAGGTCACGACCATTTGGTTGACCCAACGTTTAATTTTAGATTTGAAGCTTTCGTGACTGCAAGGAATCATATTCTTAGGTTTTTTCGGTAAAGTCACGTAGGTAAAACATCAAAATTAATGAAAATAAAATAAAAAGAAAAATCACGACGTTTCACAGCCAGATTAGCTGCTAATCTGGCTGTGACTGTCCCACCTGATGACGGAGACTTGTGTTGCCTCCGAAACGTCGTGATTTTTGTTTTTATTTTTACATTTATTTTCATTAATTTTGATGTTTTACCTACGTGACTTTACCGAAAAAACCTAAGAATATGACCTAACGTTTGTTCGACGTTGCCTGTTGACCGGGTTAACGGTTAGCGACGGCCAATCGTGGCGCAGTTTTGAGCCCCGATACGCACGGTGCATCGACCCGACGATTAGCACGACTTGGCTACGTACGGTGCGAAAGACGTTCAACATACTTGCATACATACAGTACACCCATGGTCAACCAATGGAAATTTAAGAACGCTAGCTTCTGTGAAGATCGCCCGGCGCGGCAAGATTCTTTTCGAAGGCAAATCATCGAAAACACAAATTGAGCACGGACACGTCAGCTACAACTTACTGTGTTTCTGGCGAATTGCCCGATGATGCTGGATGCAATTACCAGCGAAACGTCGTACTCAAAATGTTCAATGTAGTGCTTTCACGCTTCAACACACCAGTGGGCTAAAGCAGTGAACTATTTGTCTTTTGTCAACGTGACACTTTTTTACTGATTGGCCGTGTCGGGTGGTGGAGGGTTACGACACATTTATAAATAACGCGATCTAAACCCAAAAACGTTGATTATGATTACTGCGTTTCATCAAACCCCTGTGTGTATTTCTTAACATTGTAAAAAAAACAACATTTCTCAATTGAGACTCGAAGTGGTTCAAAGGCTGCGGTGAAGGTTTTCAACCACAGACGTCGACCTTCACAACCAATGTCACAGGCGACGCGTCGCTCGGAGGGGACATGCCGTGGGTTTTACTCTCCAACACGCAACCGACGTGCGCTGAACTAGTAACGTATCGGCGCGTCGTGGTCACGTGACGCACCGTGCCGATTGCCTGCGTCGGGTGGTGGCGAGCTTAGCGACACATCAAAATTATTACACGCGATCTAACGCCCGACAACAACCTCGATTCTAAATCATCGTTAGTCTATCGTGACGATGCTTCTGGCGCGCCCGCCTCCCCCACCCACTCACCCCCCGATGTGCACGAGGTCCAAATCCCCTTTGACCTTTTTGATACAGAAAGAGGAACCCGTGGCCGTAGAGAACGCGCCCGTGCAGGTTACCGGACATCACTCAAGCGGTTTATAAGAAGCCAGTGGGGGGGGCGGGGGAGGAGGGGGGGAGGGGCGGGGGTGGGGGCTTGAGCGAGGAGGCGTCGTGCCAAGAAGGGACAAGAGAGTGGTCGGAGTGGCACCCAAGGAACGCGACGCGTCTGAACTATGAACTACGCCGTTTGCATTTCACCAGGTAAGGCCCCACCGCCCCCACCCCCACCCCAGAAAGGGCATCTCGCACCCCCCAGGGGGTGCGTGCACCCCAGGTGAAGAAGAAGAACCACTGGCCCACGTGTGGATCAGTATACTGACTCTCTAAGACAAGGTCATGCAAGACGAACGGTTGTTCAGTTGGACGTCCGAAAAAAAAAACTATCAACTAAAGTTTGTTTTATTTTATTTTACCAGGTAAGGCCCCACTGAGCTACATAGCTCTTTTTTTTCAGAGGCGTAACTGGCTATCACAAATGGTGAGCTCAACTATGTGGCTTATCATCGTGTGGACATTTACAGCAGCTAAAATACTCCGAACGCGTGACGCTGATTGTAAATGTGGAGAACAATCCTCGCGAGAGAGACATGCAAAGTCGAAATATACAGCAGCAGGCGTCGTCAGGGTCGGGATCGAACCCACGACCTCCTGTACACCAGGCGACGTAGTTAACATCTCACCACAGGAAGAGAGACACACGCAAACTCCAAAAATACAGCAGGCGTCGTCAGGGTCGGGATCGAACCTTACGACCTCCTGTATACCAGGCGAGGTAGTTAACATCTCACCATGGGGAGAGAGAGACACGCAAACTCCAAATATATAGCAGATGTCAGGGTCGGGATCGAACCCACGACCTCCTGTATACAAGGCGAGGTAGTTAACATCTCATAGCCCCCGCGGCGTCCATGGGACGTTCCTCTAGGAGACGGAGCGATCAAATAAGCGCGTGGCCCAGATGCTGCGGCAGCTAAATACAATAATCGTCGTTGGCTCGTGAGTGACGGCCGCGTCTCTGGAGAGGCCTTCATCCAGCAGTGAATCCATCAGCTTGCTCATCTCTGCAAGGAGCGTCCACCATCAGATGAACTTCAGTTATCCACGCAGCTGCGTTTGGCTGCTGCCATCGAACAAAGGCGGGGGTCACCGCATCGTGTGGCGCTTTCAGATGCGCTTTTGCGGCCGTCTGGAACGCTCTTCCGTTCCGATATTAGGAAGCCAATGAAGTTATGCACTTTGAAATCACCATCTAAGTTTAAAACTCAATTATTTGAAACGGATTTGTGTGTTTAGATGGTTGTCTTACCCCCACCCCCCTCCCCCCCGGGCACCTCGGAATGTCACGGTTTGGCCACGTACGGTGCGAAAGAAGTTCAACATTCATACGGTACATACACCACGGCTGATGATGACGACGATGGCGATCACGAAACGCCTGCGAAGAACGTGGTTCTGCCATTCTGTGAATCATCCCCCCCTCGCCCCGCCCCCCTCCACCCCCCCTCGCCCCGCCCCCCTCCCCCCCGCTCGTCCGTTTGAGGGCGATAAATCTTGGGCAGACAATTTCACCAGGGCGTTATGTGGACCCGTCATCGTGGGCGTGGGCTCTCAGAGACACGCGCGATGAATCTAGGAGCACATCAAAATCGTCCCCTCCGTGCGCTGTTGTTGCTGTTCGCGTTAAAGCGGTGAAATCCCTTAAGCCGCACAGAGACGCGGTCGCGCGTGCGAGTCTCTGTGTCTCTCCAATCTTAGCTCTCGGTGAACGGGTTTCAGGCCCGGCTCAACAATTGTATCGTCGGCGTCGGCGTCACTCGCGATCTTACTTCATCATCGGTGGTGTGCATTGTCCGGATTATGAAGCGCACATCATTTCTGTTGTTTCTAATTATGTTCAGTCAAAAGTTTGGGGGGGGGTAGGGGGGGTTGTGAGAGGGCGGGGGGGGTCTGAGGTGCGTCTTATAATCAATCAGCTGTAAAACGCAGCTATTCCTTGTATTTTACCAAGCCCCGCTGGGCTAAATAGCTCTTTTTCAGAAGCGAGCTGGCCATTAAATGATAGCTCAACGAAGTGTTTAGTGGCGGACAAATACTCTAAACGCGTGTTCATTCTAAATGTGGAGGCAGAAAAAAACACAGAGAGAGAAAGAACATGCAAACTCCAAATACACAGCAGGCGTCAGAGTCGGGATCGAACCCACGACCTCCTGTATACCAGGCGAGGGAGTTAACATCTCTTCACCATGCAAACTCCAAATACACAGCAGGCGTCAGAGTTGGGATCGAACCCACGGCCTCCTGTAGACCAGGCGAGGTAGTTAACATCTCTCCACAATGCAAACTTAAAATACACAGCAGGCGTCAGGGTCGGGATCGAACCCACGACCTCCTGTATACCAGGCGAGGTAGTTAACATCTCGTCACCTGCAACTGTGGTCACAAACCAAAAGCGAGCCATGGAACCCACAACAACGACGACTCAATCCTCGATTCACAAATACGAAATGCAGGAGGCATCATCATCATCATCACAGCGCCGATTCATCACTCCGCCACGTATCCTAATGCAGTCATCCGGCTCATGCCACCGCTTCGATGTAACACCCACGGCCCATTGATCGCTCGACATCAACATCAGCAGCCATGGGGAGAAGAAGACTCCGGGACTGGGATAGCGTCGAGGATGAGCGGTCCCAGCGTCGCGCTGCGTTTGGCAAAAAAAAGAAAAACGCGCGTTCAATGTTTGGTTACTGCGTGCCCACTGGGACCCACTATGCCCGATTCTCACAGCGTCTGGTTGCGCTTTGCCCGTGTCGTATTTTACCCCTGTGTGTCTGTGGAGATATGTGGGGAGCGCTTAGCGCGCTGGGCGACAAAGCCAGCGGCCCAAGTTCGATTCCCGCTCACGACCAACACCAGTGACGATTATCTGAACCGGTCCTGGGCCTCCCCTAAGTCGACTCAGCCACTGAGGAGACAAAGGCAGCCGGGCGTGGTGCTGGTCACCCACCCTCTCGTGTACCGTGCCGGCCTTCATAGGTGCTCGCTAAATCGCACTTGTCCCAGCCGTATGTGGAGGCTATACGGGGGACCATTGTCTTTGACCTGTTTATATGTTTCCAGAAATAATAATAAAATTGACCATTTGTTTGGGGCGAATGTCTTACTGTTCCGGTACGTAATACAATCCGGAAACTGTGTAATGGACAGTATGCCATACGATGCAGAATGATATTTATTATACAGCTGACAGCCCCAGCTATTGTAGATCGTAAGAAAGATTTGAGTGAAAAGCTAATTTGGTTTCGCCTCCTCCTCCTCCTCCTCCCATTGTCATCGATTCGTCTGTCTGTTTATCTAAAACCTGATATTTCTGTGTGTTTGTGCGAGCGCTCCGCACTGTGCTTCCCTATTGTCAATTGTGAACTTAAATTGCTGGCCCCATCTCGGTTCACTCTCTCGAAACCCCTCTTCGGATTTCAGTGCCATTTATAAGCGAAACGCATCTCGCCCGTTGATATTGACTGAATGACTAAACATAAATATATACTTGAATGAATTTAAGAAATAATCATTCGGGCATGAAAGTAGAGACGGGGTGGTTTTGGCAAACCTGAGTTCGATTCCCGCCCATGGCTACAGCATCAGTGGTGGGTGATGGCTGGACCGGTACTGAACATTCTCTCCGTTTATCGGACCCCCCCATGCCCAGTGTGGTGAAGGATGATCAAACTAGCCACATGACCATTGTTTGAATTGAGAATGGCTGAAGTTGTATTATCTTATTCTCAATAACCACGCTTTCGAGCGACTCTGAGTTTGGCTCTGAGCTTGGCTCCGCGCCTCTGAGTTGTGGCCGTTACGTCCGCAAATTTGCGCGCGTTATAAATTGCATTATTATTAATATTATAAGATGCACTTTCCCCCCCCCCCCCCCCCATGTATTTTAAAGCAAAAGTTTGTAACATTTCTGAGCGTCTTATAATCCACGTAACACGGTATTATTACTCCGCATATTAATAGCCGTATACTTCGTGACAATTTTCCCGTGGTGACCGCTACTGCTGCTGAGCCGCCCGAATGTGGCAATCGTCGTCATCGTCATCATCGCCATCAGGCAGCAGCAGCAGTGAGACTGACGCTTCTGGGAGGTGCGTCTTACTTTCCGGGAGCGTCTTGCAATCACGGCGAATGCGCAATTGCCGCAACAGCCGCAATGACCGCTATATTATTGAGCCTCCCAAATAGCCACCACCATCATCACCACCATCATCATCAGCAGCAGCAGCAGCCGCAGTGGCAGCACCGATGTGGCTACGTTTGAACGCGGCCAGGAGTCTTAAACCGGAGTAAAAAAACACGCCCTTGAGTAATGACACGGGGTAATTAAGAGGACCCGCACGCCATCATTGTGTTCTGTGTGGTTTGCAGTGAGCACACAGGCTGCAGCGGTCGCCCGCTGAATAGAGCGATCGGTCAGTCCCAATACCCAGGGGGTGTGGGTGTTGGTGCCAGAATAGCTGAGGGTGTGGAAGGGGTGGGGTGTAGAGAGAGAGTTGGGTGACTCGGGAGGAAGCGATGGTCGGGCAGCTATCATCCTGGACGGACAGTCGCCTTCCCATTCGTTCAGGACCACAAATTTACGTCCCCGTCGTCATCGCCTGCAGTCACGCGAGTTGCCGTTTGGACCCGACGAGACTCAGACAAATTTTTGACTTTTAAAGAACTTGTAGCTGAGCGGAGTTTACGAGAACTCGAAAACAAACACTGCCGCCCAACTAAATTTCGATTTAAAGCTTTCGTGACTGCAGGGATTCAACTTCTTGGTTCTTTCGGTAAAGTCATCACGTAGAAGGGAAATAATAAAATAATAAAAATACAACATAATAAAAAATCAAACATAAAAATATATATATTATTTTATTATGTTTAATTTTTCTTATTTTATTATTTCCCTTCTACGTGACTTTACCGAAAGAACCGCCCAACGAGTACGGATTCCTGCAGTCACGAAAGCTTCAAATCAAGATTGAACCGCCTCTGCGTGGATGGTTTCCACACAACAGTTAGATCTTTTAACAGACTGCGAGACAAGAAAGCTCAGCTGATCGAGTACATTTCCTCTCGCCTTAGCAGTCCGCCTGCTGCAATGTTCCACCTGAGGACGATGGCTTGTGTTGCTATCGAAACGTCGTGATCTGTTGTTATTTTTTCTACCTACGTGACTTTACCGAAAGACCCACAGAGTATAAACACCGCCTTGTTGTGAAAGACCCAGCTCAGCAAGATCCCTCTGGTTTCGATCTTCCACGTAGCTCACGGTCCACTCCGAAAAATCGCATCCACGACACAGACCGTGGCAGTATTAGATGCTGGCTACCTGATGCACAAATGGAAACTTTTTTTTTTTTAACTCCAGTCGTCCTCTTTGGTTTCTTCGGTAAAGTCACGTAGGTAAAACAAAAAAATAAAATAAATGAAAACAACTAAATTAAATCACGACGTTTCGGAGGCAACACAAGCTTCCTACCTACGCGACTTTACCAAACAAAAACAAAGCGTATGAATCCTTGCAGTCACGAAAGCTTCAACTCTAGAATCTCTCCGGTCGTGTGCGACTGTGGGTCACCCAGAACGATGTGTGACGAGGGAATGCCACGATCCACAAATGCGAAAGAGACATCACAGCCATGAACCAGAGGTGGGACAAAGTCATTGTTATGCAAGTCCAAGTCGAGTCGCAAGTCATCAAATTCATGACTCGAGTCTGACTCGAGTCCAAGTCACATGACTCGAGTCCACATCTCATAGGTGGGACAAAGGCATTGTTATGCAAGTCCAAGTCGAGTCGCAAGTCATCAAATTCATGACTCGAGTCTGACTCGAGTCCAAGTCACATGACTCGAGTCCACATCTCATAGGTGGGACAAAGTCATTGTTATGCAAGTCCAAGTCGAGTCGCAAGTCATCAAATTAATGACTCGAGTCTGACTCGAGTCCAAGTCACATGACTCGAGTCCACATCTCATAGGTGGGACAAAGTCATTGTTATGCAAGTCCAAGTCGAGTCGCAAGTCATCAAATTCATGACTCGAGTCTGACTCGAGTCCAAGTCACATGACTCGAGTCCACATCTCATAGGTGGGACAAAGTCATTGTTATGCAAGTCCAAGTCGAGTCGCAAGTCATCAAATTCATGACTCGAGTCTGACTCGAGTCCAAGTCACATGACTCGAGTCCACATCTCATAGGTGGGACAAAGTCATTGTTATGCAAGTCCAAGTCGAGTCGCAAGTCATCAAATTCATGACTCGAGTCTGACTCGAGTCCAAGTCACATGACTCGAGTCCACATCTCATAGGTGGGACAAAGTCATTGTTATGCAAGTCCAAGTCGAGTCGCAAGTCATCAAATTCATGACTCGAGTCTGACTCGAGTCCAAGTCACATGACTCGAGTCCACATCTCATAGGTGGGACAAAGTCATTGTTATGCAAGTCCAAGTCGAGTCGCAAGTCATCAAATTCATGACTCGAGTCTGACTCGAGTCCAAGTCACATGACTCGAGTCCACATCTCATAGGTGGGACAAAGTCATTGTTATGCAAGTCCAAGTCGAGTCGCAAGTCATCAAATTCATGACTCGAGTCTGACTCGAGTCCAAGTCACATGACTCGAGTCCACATCTCATAGGTGGGACAAAGTCATTGTTATGCAAGTCCAAGTCGAGTCGCAAGTCATCAAATTCATGACTCGAGTCTGACTCGAGTCCAAGTCACATGACTCGAGTCCACATCTCATAGGTGGGACAAAGTCATTGTTATGCAAGTCCAAGTCGAGTCGCAAGTCATCAAATTCATGACTCGAGTCTGACTCGAGTCCAAGTCACATGACTCGAGTCCACACCTCTGCCATGAACTAACTCCGCTGTTCCTACTGACGCGTTTATCTGCTCGCTTCACCAACCTGAATGTGAAATTTCAGTCGTCGTTTCTGCGTCGACATCAACAGCCGTGGGACGGGAATAAGAGACGCTAGACGAACATTTACAGTTTCTAGATTTGAAGCTTTCGTGACGGCAAGGATTCATATTCTTAGGTTTTTTTCGGTAAAGTCACGTAGGTAAAAAAAATTAAATAAAAATTAATAAAAGGTAAATAAAAATAAAATAAAAAATCACGACGTTTCGGAGGCAACACAAGCTTCCGTCTTCAGGTGGAACCGTCACAGCACGATTGCTGTATCAAGTACATTTTTTACCTACGTGATTTTTTTTACCTACATGACTTTACCGAAAATAACTAAGAATATGAACATTTACAGGCTCGTCATCTCTAATTAGACTGCCACGAATCTCTTTTTGACAGATGTCCAGCATGGGGCGGCTCATCAAGTTACAACAATAGCAAACAATGCAAACAAAGAACCAATACTAGTGCACAGAAGAGAAAGTGGTGAGCAAGTCACGAAGAAGAAATCTATTACACCAGCCCACAGGGGATTCTTGTGTCCGTCCGTCCGTCGTGAACCCAAAAATGGGAGGAGTGGGGCTGGGTGGAGAGGGGAGGGTGAAGAGGGGCTGGGTGGGGAGGGGCCGGGTGGGGAGGGGAGGGTGGGGAGGGGCTGGGTGGGGAGGGTGGGCTGGGTGGGAGATGGGAGGGGTGGGGCTGGGTGGGGAGGGGCTGGTCACCCCGTGGTGCCCTTTTAAAACTCAACGTTTAACCTACTCACGCCGGCTTGTGCCCGCCCTCACAGTCGGCCATATTTGCGGAATACACCACGCCGCCGTTGACCCTGGCCATTGACCGAGCAACCCAACGTTCCTACCAGCTCCCTCCGCAGGAATGTGTTAAAATGTGCATTATATAAGTCCGATTTATCAAGATTGGACGAGACAGAACCAACACCTCTATGCAGTAACAAACAACAAAACAGTCCCAGGCCACACCAATTGCGAGGATGAACGCAAGTTTTGTTGTTGTCGTTGTTGTGAAGTTTCAATGAGCTGCTCGAGCAAAGGGATTTGGCTGCACAGCGACAGACGAGTACCGATTTCTGAGCGCTCCATTCGAGCAGCAATCCATTGATGAGTTCAAGGTCATTCAAGGTCAAGCTTCAAATCTAGAATCAAGGTCATTTTGTTTCACCAGGTGGGTGATGGGGAGGGGGGGTTGGAAACCCTGGGACCAGGGTAGAGTCGCTTGTTTGCATTGCGATTTGCTGATGAAATGCGCTTGATAATGTGGATAGATTTAAGTCTCGGTTTGAAAAAAAACATTTTCTTAAGTCAGTTTATTCTATTTAGCTTCTGCTTCTCTCTTGGACTCATCCTTATTCTTACAAGACGCCCTGAGACATTAGTGAAAGGCGCGTTATAAAATAATTGTAAATTTTGTATTCTTATGTTTATAAAGAGTGACCCGGGCCAACAACATCACACCAGCAAAACAAATCACGCGAAATAAAGTACACAAATGAAACAAGCAAATAGAGAGAAACAAACACCTCTATCCCTAATAATAAAAAAAACAAATGTTTGGAAGGAGTAAGATCGCGTCAATATAAATGTGTCTTTAAACCCGCCACCTATCCGACACAGCCAATTAAGTAGAGTTCGTCACTCTTTGGTGCTTTCGCTAAAGTCACGTAGGTATAAAATAACACAAATCACGACGTTTCGGGCGCAACACAAGCATCCATCGTCAGGTGAGAAAGCCTCAGCAGCAGACCATGCTTTCCAACCTGATGACGGACGCTTGTGTTGCGCCCGAAACGTCGTGATTTGTTTTATTTTCTACCTACGTGACTTTACCGAAAGAACCAAAGAGTATGGATTCTTGCAGTCACGAAAGCTTCAAATCAAGATTGAACCGGTGCCTATGTTGGAGAGTAAAATCCACAACATTTACAATCTCCTCCCTCGATCCTATAAGAAAATGTTTCACCCTTTCTGGCAATAACACGGTTGTGTTAAGATGCTAAAACACCAAACTGAAACCTTTTGCAAGGAATCGTGTCTGCGTTAACCGCATGTGATTGTGGTGAATATGCAACAACAAAAACATGCTCTGGTTGTACAAGATGCATTTGTCTTTGAAACTGATTGGTCCACACCAGAGACAGCTTTCTTTAGAACCTAGTCTCAAACAAAAAGTTAGACCAGAGGACGCCAAAAGGCGGACAGCGCAACGACAATGCCACTGTCCAGGACATTGAGAATTCGGGGTGAGTAGCTACATCATGGGACTTCCATTGCAAGTGTCAAAATATAACAACAGGTGTTACCTTTTCTGGCGACAAAACAGTTGTGTTAATCTGTTAAAACACCAAACGTAAACCTTTTGCAAAGGAATCGTGTCTGCATTAACCAAATATGCTTGTGGTGAACATGCAAACAGAAAAACACGCTCTGGTTGCATGTGATGCATTTGTCTTTGAAATTGATTGGTCCACACCAGAGACAGCTTTCTTTAGAGCCTCGTCTCGCTACCGGTGTTCGCCCAGAGGACGCCAAAAGGCAAAATGTTCCAGTTTGGTGTTTTAACATATTTACACAAACCCTGTTTCATTGCCAGAAAGGGTAAACCCTATTTTATATTTTGATACTGGCAACCCACAGCAGACATTCCTAGGAGAAAATAAATAAATACTGGGCTAGCTGAACGCAGTGCAGATTACATGTTTTGCTTTTCCTCTTAATACTGCTCCATTAATTCGGTATTCAAACTGACGGTCATGGTCACACTGGGCAGTACTTTTATGATAGTTGTGATTATCTTAACTTCTGTTTCTGGGTTTTGTTTTTTCAAAATATATACCGGTGTTGTTTGTAGGTTATTGGTTTCACGATGTTTGCGTTCATACCTCTTCCAGTAGCTAAAATAAATATCAAACACCAAAAATAAAAGAGAGATATCACGATGTCCCTCGATACTGTCACGTGAGAGAGAGAGAGAGGGCAGAGGTCGCAACCGAGTACCCGATACCCGTACTTTACCCGATACCCGGTTACCCGTACCCGGCCGGGTACGGGTATCCGTTTGCGACCCTGGTGCGGCCGGGTTCGGGTAGGCCGTGAGTCACCGGTGAGTAACCGTTTGTCACTCATTTCGGGTAGGGTACGGGTACGGGTAGCGTACGGGTACCCTTACCTGGCCGGGTACGGGTACGGGTACCCGTTTGCGACCCTGGTGCGGCCGGGTACGGGTACGGGTAAGGAATCAAAACCCGTTTGCGACCTCTGAGAGAGGGGGGGGGGGGAGGACACGTGCCAAGGATCGTGCGTTACAATCACATTGATGGATGTGGCGGCTGAGGGGGGGTGGGCAGGGAGGGGAGGGGTAGTGGGGGTGTGGGGGTCACCCCCCCCCCACCTGCCACCAACACTCGCACGCCTCCCTCGAGCGATGTGGCAGCAGACGAGCGGTGCCTCGCGTCGCAGATACAGTTACACGTGGGGGGGGGGGGGGTCAGCCCTTGATTGTGTGCGGGAAACAAAGAGCGGCAGGTGTGTGTGTGTACACGTGTGTGTACTAGTATGTGTGTACACGTGTGTGTGTGTGTGTGTGCCTGGTGCGGTGCGTAAACATCGCTACTGGGGGAGACAAAGGCGGCCGGGCGTGGTCTTGGCCACGCAAGCCATCGCGTGCCGTGCTGGCCTTATAAGGTGCTGCTCGCTAACTGCACTTGGCCCAACAGTATGTCACGGCAATGCGTGGGAATCTTTACCTTTGCACGTGTGTTCGCACACACGCACACGCACGCACACGCACGCACACGCGCACACACACACACGCACACACACACACGCGCTATTGAGAATGTATCCGCCACCGGTTGTATCTCTGCTCCGGTGGACAAGGCTTGGGGCCGTTTTCAGAGTGAGTTCGGGTCCGTGGTGCACACAAACAAAACAAAGATCCCCTGTATCAGACTGTTGGCGCTGTTGGCGAGCACCTATAAAGGCCGGCACGGCACACGAGGGGGTGGGTGGCCAGCCCCACGCCCGGCCGCCTTTGTCTCCCTAAGTTGCGATTTTTACACACCGCACCAGACACTCATTTGAGGTGGAGTCGACCTAGGGGAGGCCCATAACCGGTTCAGACAATCGTCACCGGTGTTGGCCGGCCAGAAAATCAAAAAAATGTTGTTGACCAGTGTAATTAGCCATCATAGGACCTCCTTTGCCAGTACCAAATATGATAATCGGGTTTTTACCCTTTTTTCTGGCAACAAAACAGGTGTTAAGTTGTTAAAACACCAAACTTAAACCTTTTACAAGGAATCATGTCTGCATTAACCACAATACTTGTGGTCAAAATGCAAACAAAAAACACTCTGATAATACACCGTTTGAGACGAGGCTCAAAAGAAAGCTGTCTCTGGTGTGGGCCAATCAGTTTGAAGGACAATGCAAATATTATCAGTGTGTTTTTTGTTTGCATTTTGACCACAAGCATTGTGCTTAATGCAGGCATGATTCCTTGTAAAAGGTTTCAGTTTGGTGTCTTAACAACGTAACACCTTTGTTGTTGCCAGATAAAAGGGGAAAAACCTATTCTCATAATAGGTAGCCAGTGCAGCTCATCGTGTTTCGAACGCAAATGATGGGCGACGTTTCAGGCAATGGCCCTTCTTGACATATCCTTGAAGACCCCTCCCCTTCAATTGTCCATTGAGTTCCTTGGCTTGGGTGTTACACGACCACCACACCCCCATGCCCCATGATACCACCACACACTCACTTGTCACCCACACTCGCTTATTTCAGTTGCAGCTTTTTTGTTTTGTTAAACGTGATGCACAAACGCGCCTTAAAGCCCTGTGTTTTCCTTGAATTAGGGATTATACGGGCGGTAAGGCACTAACTTTCACTGGAGTATAAAACGGTACGCGCCGCGCGTAATAATGTTATATGGTTGCACCCACAACAGTCTCGCGATCACGCGGGCACGAATCAACGCGTCGTGAGGTCCAAGAAAACGCGAGCTGGTGACTCTGCTCCACAGATGAAAGTAAACCCTGCCCGGTAACTCTCAAAGCCGTGGGGGGGTGGGGGCAACGTTGAACCAACGTCGGTCCAACGGCTCTAACCGCATGCCAACGTTGACCCAATGTTGTCTCAAAGTTGGCCCGTTTTACCGTGCATATTACGAATCGTAAAGCTGCACATTGAAGTCGAAAGCGAACGCAATAAAAAATAGAATGTTGTTCCTTCGATGTTGGCCAAGGCGATACGGAGCGGGGAATTCTCCGGCTTTTATTTACCAAATGGGCGCGCGGCTCGAGGAGTTTTTTTTACGAGAGAGCTTCAGTCGGCGTAGGGCGTGTGGATAAACTGATTTTCTCTCCCCACTCCCCACCGTCTTCATGACGGCTGTTAGGGGACATCCATTTAGTATGTACGCATGGAGGGGGGAGGGGTGGGTCAACCCAAACGTGTACCCTTGCGTATGGGGGGTCTACTGGCAATGTGCGTACGCATAGGAAACGGAGGGGGGGGCGGGGTGTGAAGAATCGATAATAATTTGTCAATATTGGCCTTCGACTGAGTTAGATAGTCCGGCGGTGGACTATTTGTTTGCTTAAACACGTGAATATTATTCATCCTTGATCGTTTCTGCGTGGATTAAATATCGGCCGTTCTACAAATTCGGGGGGGGGGGGGGGGTGCGTCAGGCGCACGTACGCAGGTGGGGGGGTGTAAAAAGTCCGCGTGTGTACAGGGAGGGGGAGAGGGGTCACGTTTTGACAGATTTTCGTGTACGTGCTCAATGGATGGTCCCTTACTGCTGTTCAGCGCTTCTGTTCGTCTCCTCTTGTTGATCTTCGCGGCGCTTTGGGCCATTTGCTTTGGCGTGAAAGGGACGCTGCGTTCAGTTACATTTGTCAATAACTCCACGGTCTTAAAAAAAATAGATATACGTATGTTATAGGCGAGGTTTCGAGCAATGGCCCTTCTTCATAGCACATGCGTAGGGAGCCCAGATGGGTAGTTGCGGATCGTAAGAGTTGAAGACTGCACTTTACAACGTGGCCTTTGGAATGATGTGCTATGAAGAAGGGCAATTGTCCGAAACGTCACCTATTTATTTTTTGTTTTCTTTACAGTGTTATTTTCCGACGAATGTGTTGAGTTTTTTGTTGTTTGTGAATTGTGCTAGTGCATCACTGCCAATGCGACATTAACAGCACCAAATAATTATAGATTTGAAGTTTTCATGATTGCAAGGATCCATAATACTCTTTGGTTCTTTCGGTAAAGTCACGTAGGTAAAAAAAAATGTAAATAAAAATGAAAATAACTCAATTAAATCACGACGTTTCGGGCGCAACACAAGCGTCCGTCACCAAATCATTTGTGTTGCATTAAAAACGAAATTACTGTTATTTCAACTAAGCAAGGCAACCCTGAGCTAAATAGCTCAACGAAGTGCATCATCATCATCATCGTGTGTAAATGTACAGCAGGAGCCAAACACTCTAAACGCGTGACGTTGATTTCAAATGTGGCAGAGAAAAAGCCGGGCCCGAACAAATTTATCCACGCGACCACGGCGAGAGAGAGAAAGACAAAATGCAAACACCTCCGATTACACTGGTCAAGACACTTTTTCTGGCATAAAGTATTCCAACGGATTTAAGGTAATTTTGGAGTGCTGATTCCAAATCTGGCATCAGTTTTTGTCTATCACATCAGGTTTTTGAGATATCAAATATTGCATTTTCAATAAAAACTGCAGAAGAAAAATATGAAATAAATGTGGATATCTACATAAAATGATATTATAAACACACTATCCTAAAAATACAGCACCATATTTTAACAGTAAAGCAGTCACTGACTCGCAACAACTTGCAATCATAAGTGACAGAGTTAATTTCTGGTAAAATCAATGAAAATGGGGTATGCCGATAGCATAAAAATGAGATGTGACAGAGAACATCTGAGATCAGATTTGTAATCAGCACCCTGAAATTAGTCTAAAACAGCTGCAAAAGTCCAGGCCAGAATTTTTATTTTTTGTTGACCAGTGAATTATCACGGTGGGCTAACGTGACGTTAACCATACACACAGCAGGCTGAGCGCCCCCTCCCCTCCCCTTCTAAATTTTCACTGTCAATTCAAAACCCGTTTGGTACAAAAACCGAGGAAGTGCGATTAAGGAGCGATAGGTTAGCTGTCCCAGCCCTTGTCTTCGCATACACACACACAGAGGTGGTGAGAGAGAGAGAGCCCAGAGCAGAATTCGCGATAAACACCAGCAGATCGTTATCGCTCGCTGCCCATTGTTTAGTGTTCGCCATTTGTTTAGAGTTTGTTCCACATTGACCGCGTGGCAGTCCCTCCTGCCCCAGCTCTCAGCTGTTCCATGCGGTTGGCCCCTTTAAAACGGGGGTCACGCTCAAGCAGCAGCGTTGATTATTATCACTGGCGAGCCCACTTCCTTCTCCCGGTTGGTCTGTCTGTCTGTCGAGGAGCGATTTAAACGACCAAAATTGTAATCATCATCATCATCAGCAGCAGCGTAGCTGAATGAAAACCTCTCCAGGCCGCAGCCTCCACACAACAGAAATGCGCACATGCCGTCAATAGCAACACACTGTGTGTGCGTGGTCTTAAAGCTGGGGGGGGGGAGGGTAATACAGCAGATGACGTTTCGGCCGATGGCCCTTCTCCATAGGCCAGTAGAGAGACAGAGTTGACAATAAGAGTTGGAGAGTTGGAGACCGCACTGGTGTATCCCATTGGGGGCCTGATGAGAATGACATAATGACATTTTAAAAGAGTTATTTTTATTACTAGTTTTTATGTAAATCGACATATGAGCATTTACTTAGCAGTAACGCTATTGTGTAACAAACAACCTTTTGACCATTCGAACGATCACAAAGTATGTCTACTCAACAATAATAAACTCAATATGGGACCTTTCAAGATGTCACAACACCAAACAGAATCATGTTTCATTGCCAGAAAAGGTAAAACCTATTATACTGGTAGGAACCTCCTTGTTACACCAGCCCACAGGGGATAGTTGTGTCCGTCCGTCGTGCAGGGAGGGGCTGGGTGGGGAGGGGCTGGGTGGGGAGGGGAGGGTGGAGAGGGGCTGGGTGGGGAGTTTGAGGCTGGGTAGGGAGGGGCTGGGTGGGGAGGGTGGGGAGGGACTGGGTGGGGAGGGTGGGGCTGGGTGGGGGGTGGGAGGGGTGGGGCTGGGTGGGGAGGGGCTGGTCACCCCGTGGTGCCCTTATAAAACTCAACGTTTAACCTACTCACGCCGGCTTGTGCCCGCCCTCACAGTCGGCCATATTTGCGGAATACACCACGCCGCCGTTGACCCTGGCCATTGACCGAGCAACCCAACGTTCCTACCAGCTCCCTCCGCAGGAATGTGTTTATATTTTAACACTTGTAAGAAAGCTCCCATGTTGTAGCTGCTCACCCCAAGCTATAAATGCCCTGATAGTGACATTGTCTTTGTGCTGTTCGCCTTTTGGCGTTCTCTGGTCTAACACCGTTTGAGACTTGGCTCAAAAGAAATCTGTCTCTGGTGTGGGCCAATCAGTTTCAAAGTCAATGCCAATATATTATCAGAGCGTACTCTTTGGTTCGTTCGGTAAAAGTCACGTAGGTAGAAAAATAAAAGAAAAAATTATAATATTATCAGAGCATGTTTTTTTGTTTGCATGTTTACCACACATACGTGTAGTTAATGCAGACAGGATTCCTTGAACAAAGATTATGTTTGGTGTTTTAACATCTTGACACAACTGTTTTATAGCCAGAAAGGATAAAACCTGTTGTTAAGTAATAAACTCGTTTAGATAAAAAAATAAAATGTTGCTAGAACGTCGCATTTTATCCACTCAACATAAGCGGCATTAATCAGAATCCCAATATGTATTTGTACTGGAGGAATCCGCTGAGTTAGAAAGCTCCTTTTTTCACAAAACCGTCCGAGTAGCGGCTGCTAAGAACGTTACAAACAACAAACAAAACAACAACAACAACCCCCACGGTGGTAGTGGTGCAAAGTACGGGGGGAGGCAAACAAACGCAGAGCGTGCAACACGTGGGATGGCTCGCGCGTGCGTGCGCGTGCACGTGATTGTTTACATTTCTGCGCAACAAGCCCCGGGTGTTGTTTTCATGCCACTGCTGCTGCTGCTGCTGCCACTGCTGCTGCTGGGGGAGGAGGTTTGAACAACAAGCAATCAGCAGCCACAATCGCGAAGACCCGCTGCGATGCTCTTGAAAAGGGGTCGCAAGTGAAACAGCAACAGCCAAGCAGTCGAAGCAGCAAGCGGAAATCATAAACGTGGATTCTCGGGATTCTTCGGATTGCCTTCAAATACCTGAATCTCAGAGAGGCAAACTAAAAGAATGTTTTTTTTTCGTTCACAAACAAAAAAAAATCACGATAACCGATACCAGCGGCTGGCTGGCATCGCGTTCTCGACAGTTCGCTATTATTACTTTTATTAATTTTAATTTCATTTTTTACCTACGTAACTTTACCGATAAAACCTAAGAGTATGCCTTGCAGTCACGAAAGCTTCAAATCTAGAATTAATACCCTCTACGGGAGGAATTTCCACCTGAAGATGGAAGCTTGTGTTGCCTCCGAAACGTCGTGATTCATAATTTTATTTTATTTCTATTATTACTTTTAATAATTTTAATTTTATTTTTCACCTACGTGACTTTACCGAAAAAACTTAAGAGTATCAATCCTTGCAGTCACGAAAGCTTCAAATCTAGAATCGTTGTGAAAAGTTCGCGACCGACCGATCATCTGTCCACCCCTCGTCTCTCGTCGGTATATCGTCATCTGATCTACACTCCCACTCTCACAAAGTTTAGGGCATTCACGCGCACCTGTTATAACTGCGGCGACGGCGGACGATGGCAAATTGTGAGTTCCGAGTAACAGAATGTCACGGATTCGATGAGCCGTGTCACTCCGATGATACATAAAAAGCGGGGGCGGTGGTGGTGATGTTGGTGGGGGAGTTTTGCATTCCAGCTCTTCCTAAAATAGCCTGGCCTCACCTCGCGCTGCAAGGCACTCTACCTGGGGTTTTTTTTAATCATAGCTGCAATACCTGGCCCGAGCGTCAACACCAAAACCGCAGGAATTCCGTCTATATAAAGGGATGCGTCGCCACGTCCTTTTGCGCTATTTTTGGGAGGTTTTTTCCGTCGCGCAAGTAGTTTAGTTATTTATTTGCTTATTTATTCATCTAATCGCGGAGGCATTCGCCGAGTTGTCTTTTAATAAATGTGTTCGTAAGCGCTGTCTTCTTCCTCTGTGACGCCCGTGTTCTGGGTTCTTGAGTAAAATATTTTTAAAAAATCCGTATATTTTTTTAGTAACAAAAAAAATGTTTTCATCCATCCTACTATTTTATTCCGATTGTGCCCCTGCACGTGGTCAGGTCAACGAGGTGACTGGAAGCCGTCAGTGCTCGGATCTGCCGGGAGAGCGGTGCACGGATGCGGATGTAGCAGAGCTACCACTGAGACTCCTCCGAGCGACGCTCAACTGCTTTGTGTTTCGTAGCCGACACAGCGAGTAGTGAAATCGGCCAGATTTACGTAACGCCAAACCACAACGGTAACTGGCAAAATAACAAAAAAAAAACGGAGAGATTTTATTAACAGTACCGCTTGGACGTGAGCAAACCCCCACACTCGGGTCGTCTTATGGAGAGACTGGCTCCTGCCGTGGGAATGTGGAATATCCACGTGAGCGTCACCACACAGCTCCGTACACTCCGGCTTGAGTCTTGTACAGGAAGTGGGTGTGGCGGAGTGGTGGCAGAGTGGTTATCTCACTCGGCAAGAATGAGCCCAATCACTCGATTTCAGTTCCCTGGCACGGCCAACGTCAGTGGCGAGTGACGAACGAAGGCGCTCCTGGGCACCCCACCCACCACCCCTTTAGCAAACGGCGGTGGGCAGCAGTGGTGAAGTATGGTCAAACAACTCCCGCGCTCACACGGCCGTCATCCAGCAGTGGATTGGCAGCTGCTGCGAAACGAACTCGTTTTTTTGCTTTTTCAGAGCGCACGTGAATTCCAATCTGGAATTTAATTTCGGCAATCCGAACCGGGAAAACTACGGTGGGGAAAAAAAAAAGTTAAAGGTGCAGTCCCTGCAATTGCTTGCTCACGAGACCGCTGGCGGATGAGCCTCTGCTGGTGGTAGCTCTAGAAGGCCCCTCGAGTGGATATTTGCCCACCACCTTCTCGTCGTCCTCCTCCTCCTCCTCCACAATGATGGCCAGGCGTGGTGAACGAGAGTCGCGCGGTACTGCGATTAAAACCAAAGTAAAGTCTGTTCTCCTATAACACAGTGATGGTTGCGTTCCTAAAGAACACTGCGTTATGGACTTTCGTAAAAAAAAATTCTAGCTGTGATTTTCACACCTGATGATGATTGCTTGTGTTGCAATCGAAACGTCGTGATTTAATTTACGTTTATTTATTTTTATTCCATTTTTAATTAATTTTATTTTCATCTACGTGACTTTACCGAAAGAACCAAAGAGTATGGATTATCGAGCCCACGAATCGAAAAACATTCCGTGCTCTACTTTCTTTTGACATGAAATGAACGAAAGCAAAATCGATGCGCGTGCCACTACGTTCGACTCCCGCTCATAGCCAACACCAGTGACGATTATCTTAAGCGGTCCTGGGCCTCCCCTAGGTCGACTCAGCCTCAAATGAGTACCTGGTGCGGTGTGTAAACATCGCCACTGAGGAGATAAAGGCGGCCGGGCGTGGTGGTTGGCCACCCACCCCCTCGTGTGCCGTGGTGGTCTTCATAGGCGCTATACGGGGGATCTTTGTATTTGTCTTTGTCAGTCAGCAGTTGATCAATAAGGGACTCTACGTCATTACTCCGACTACGTTTGTTTTCCCGGTAGAGCCTCACTGAGTCTCAAGACTCCCTTTCAGGATTGTCCCGCCGTGTGATCTAAAGTAGCGGGTATGGCGATGCTGTTGCCCCCCCCCCCCCCAAAAAAAAAAATAAACATCAGTGTGTTATTCCAAATAATTAGCCGATTTATTTTTGGTTTCACAACTGCGATATTTTGCCCAATGCCAGTTCAATTGCATGGCTATTTCTTTGTTATTGTATCAACTGTGCGAGGAATCCAAAGAAAACACCTCCATGACGGGATAGGGAACATTCAAGTTCAATTTCATTTTTTGGTATAGCCCTGTGAGCCATTCGGCTCTTGAATCGGGTGCAACCGCAACAAACAAAAAACATGAACAAAAAACGTCTTAAAGTGAATATGTGACTAAGTGCAAACAGAAAATCCAAGAAAAGACAGCAAAATATTGCAGAAAAAAACACCGTACACCAACGCTGTGTGCAAAAATCCCAGTGGGATGCAAGTCAAACAACAACAACAACAACCATGAGACAACTTAGATTAAGGCCATCAGTCTAGCTCTGTACTACAACAAACAAACATGGCTAAACCAATACACTTTTCGAAATCACCAAAATAAAGCCATGAAAGCAATGAAAAAGCAATCATAGGAACTGTGACGGAATTTTCACAATAAATGGCATAAACAACATGTACTACCAAAACCCTGCAGCCATAGCTGGCTGCATGAGCCACTCCACAAACTACATGCAGAAAGTTGCCCGGTTCGGGGATTGAACTTGAACCCAGGTGGCTCGTCTTGCTCCGAGGCCATCGTGCTCATGTCCCGATGCACGTCCACAACCAACAGCCAGCCCTATCATCTACCCTTCAGCAAGACGGGGCCATTGCCCTTCAACGTTATTCTGGCGAAATTATAGAGCGTGGGCGTAAAATGTTACTCGGCGTGCATCATGGGTGGCTATCGTGGATCGTCACGTGGAGGGATTTTGCCGGGGCCTGGCGCAGAATCCGGACGTCACTCCACGGATTGGATTTGTGCTACAATTGGGTGGAGCAAGCCGGGAATTAATCTGAATGGTTTTGGAGCGCACAAAAAAAATGAAAACGTTCGAATGAGAGATTTGCTGGTCTCAAATCGAGTGTAGTTTGAACGCGACCGAATATTATTCATGAGGCACCCACATCCCTCGTGCGCGGGGCAAACGAAAGTGCCTGGCACGAGGTGGCTACAGCGATGATGTCGCAGCGACGCATCCCTCTGCCGATTTGAATGATGAGACCCATTGTCCGAGGGGCTTTTTCTTTCTCTCTCTCTGTCTCTGTCTCTCTCTTTCTCTCTCCAGTTTATCCGGATTCCTGTCGCTCCAGTCACCAAAGAATGCTCGATTGTCCGGTACAGCCGCGGAAAGAGAGAGAGAGAGAGACCTATACCTAAGTGGCGTAGGTCTTTCCCGAAAAAACTAGATAAGACACGGGCGTTCTTGAGAGTGAATGAGGGCTATGCTGGGTGGGGCGGTGGAGGAATCACCTTAGGACGACTTCTTTTGTAGCCACCACAGAGGCGAGCTGGCCACACGTTTTGATAGCTCATCAAATGGGGGGGGGGGGTGGGTTTATATCATCATCATCATCATCATCACCGCACGTGGACATTTATAGTAGCGCATACTGTTAGGTTTTGTCGGTAAAGTCACGTAGGTAGAAAATAAAATTAAAAGTTAATAAAAGTAATAATGGACATAAAATAAAATAATAAATCACGACGTTTCGGAGGCAACACAAGTCTCCGTCATCAGGTGGGACCGTCACAGCTAAAATTACTGCATCACTGTAGCTGTGACGGTCCCACCTGATGACGGAGACTTGTGTTGCCTCCGAAACGTCGTGATTTATTAATTTATTTTATTTCCATTATTACTTTTATTAACTTTTAATTAAATGTTTTACCTACGTGACTTTACCGAAAAAACCCTAAGAGTATGAATCCTTGCAGTCACGAAAGCTTCAAATCTAGAATTTTAGTAGCGGCCAATTGTTTTTAAATGCGGAGGGGGGGAGGGGTGGGGAACGATCCACGTGACCCACGCGGACTCCACCACAAATACAACAGCAGGCATCGTCAGGGTGCAGGGTCGAACCTACGAACTTCTGAGTACGCATCTTGATTTGAAGCTTTCATGACTGCAGGAATCCCATACTTTTTGGTACTTTCGGTAAAGTCAAGTAGGTAGGAAAATAAAATAAATTAAAACAAATCACGACGACTTCAGCATTTTCTCGCCGTGGTTGTCCCACCTGATGAAGTGCGCTTGTGTTGCGATCGAAACGTCGCGAGTAAGAGGCGAGGAATGAGTGCAGAGTTCGATGAGTGCCTCGGGTAACACCGAAGACAAAGAGCTCCCGTGTAGCCTTAACGGACTGTAGGAGCAAGTGCTGTTAGCGAGTCGCACCTACGAAGGCCGGCACGGTACACGAGAGGGAGGGTGAACAGCACCACGCCCGACCGCCTTTGTCTCCCCAGTGGCGATGTTTACTACACACCGCACCAGGTACTAGACAACTTTAAAAAAAATCGATTTAGAAATAAAACTAATTGTCCCAACAAATTTTAGATTAGAAGTTTTCGTGACTGCAAGGATTCATACTCTTTGTTTTTTTTCGGTAAAGTCACGTAGGTAAAAAAATTAATGAAAAAACAACTAAATTAAATCACGACTTTTCAGAGACAACACAAGCTTCCGTCTTCAGGTGTAACCGTCACAGCAAAATGACTGAATCAAGTGATACAGTAATTGTCACTTGAACCGTCACTTGATAAAATAATTTTGCTGTGACGGTTCCACCTGAAGACGGAAGCTTGTGTTGCCTCCGAAACGTCGTGATTTAATTTAGTTGTTTTTTCATATAAGTTTTTTTACCTACGTGACTTTACCGATGAAAACAAAGAGTATGTCCCAACAAAATCAGCGGTAAAATATTTCACAAAAAACCAGCGCTAGAAAGCAGAGGGCGCGATGTCCACAGTTTTTGTTGCTAATAAAATTAAATGCTTCCGAGGACAAACGCGTATTTGTAGTTCCTACAACATTGTTTTGGTTATTTGATGACAATAATATAACTAATGGTTAAACCGTAAATAATTGTAGGGGGCGGGTGGGGGGGGGGCATTTTAACACGAACACTGGGTTGACCTGTGGGCAGAGCGGCTCTCGGCCATGATAATGTGGAATAACGCACTGGATGCATTACACCCAAAGACAAAAATTCCACAGTATAGCCATAGCAGACTGTTGGGGCAAGTGCTGTTAGCGAGCACCTATGAAGGCCGGCACAGTACACGAGGGGGTGGCTCGCCAACACCACGCCCGGCTGCCTTTGTCTCCCTAGTGTTTGATGTTTATACACCGCACCAGTTATGACTTTTAGGCTGAGTCGACCTAGGAGAGGCCCAGGACCGGTGTTGGCCGTGAGCGGGAATCGAACCGCTACACTACCGCTACCCACACCGCATCACACCCCACACCCACACGAAATGTAGGATGCATCTAAGAGGACCACCGTGGCGGAGATGGAGCGATTGAGCATCTGGTAACCTCCAGGAACAGGAGCGCATTTCCTGAGCCGTACAATCTCGTTCAGTAACTTTAGCCTAGCGGGACCTTTAGTGCATCGGTCAGTCGATTTAAAATCGAATTATGTTGTTATCATTAAGCTCACGATGCACTCATTCAATCGCGCCCGCGTGTGTAGGAATCAATTGGTATGGAATGAATCCAGGTGGGTGTACCGTTTGTTAAATTTCTTTCGCACCGTACGCAGCCAAACGTGCTAATCGGAGATGCAAATGACCCTTACGGCCGCTAGAGGCCGCTATATTCACCACGTTGTTCAAAGAACATATACAGGGTGTTTGCAAAATATAGACCCGATTTGAAATCGCTATATCTCTGCAACCATGAACAGCCCATGAATGAAACTCTTACCACTTGGAAGGGCGAGGCATAGAGTTTCAAATGATTACCGCTAGATGCCTCTCCCAGCGCACAAACAGCCCCTAGCCTCAGTCATTCGCAAGACCCACTGCCTCAACGTTGGAGAGGTCGTACGGGTCCCCAAGACTTGGCGTTTCACTCTTGGCCCCCAAGATCACCCCCAGACATCAACTCACCCTGCGACTTTTTCTGGTGGGGATGCGTCAAAGGCCCGTGGTGTTTTTGTGCCACCGTTAGAGACTGATCTGGATGACCTCGAAAACAGAATCACGGCAGCGGTGACCTCAGTGGAAGAAGCCACTTTGAGAGGCGTTTGGGACGAATTCAACTATCGTCTCGATGTTGTCCGTACAGCAGGCGGAGGGCACATAGAGCATTTATAAAATGGTTAGTAAAACTTAATAACTCATTAAACCGTTTGCAACTTTTTCTGTAAATGTAAGATGTTGCCATCGTGAAATATCCTGCTTTAAAATTGGGTCCATCTTTCTAAACCACCCTGTATATACAAAAGAGTAATATCCCGGTTCACAGATTTCAAAATCTGACGTCTTCTTTATCCTGCACCACTGAAAACCTCCAATGACAAACATTCACAGCCCAAGTACATGTGTTTTTTTGGGGTTTAATCTACAACTAGCATCATCAGGTGACAGACAGATTTGGCTGTTACCTGATGAAGCTAGTTGTAATTACTGGCGAAACGTCGTACTCAGATTGTAAATGTCGTGGCTTGGCTCTCCAACACACCGGTTAGTGCTGTACTAGTATACTACACTATACATTACACTGCTATATACTACACTACTATACACTGCACTACTACACACTACACTACTATACACTAGTACACTATACACTACACTACTATACACTACACTATTATACACTACTATACACTACACTACTATACACTACACTACTATACACTACACTACTATACACTACACTACTATACACTCCACTACTATACACTACATTACTATACACTACACACTACACTATACACTGCACTACTATACACTACACTACTATACACTACACTACTATACACTCCACTACTATACACTACATTACTATACACTACACACTACACTATACACTGCACTACTATACACTACACTACTATACACTACACTACTATACACTCCACTACTATACACTACATTACTATACACTACACACTACACTATACACTGCACTACTATACACTACTACACACTACACTATACACTACACTACTATACTATGCACTACACACTAGTGCTGTACTAGTATACTACACTATACACTACACTATACACTACACTATACACTACACTCTACACTACACTATACACTACACTATACACTACACTACACACTAGTACTGTACTAGTGACGAATTGGCCACGTTCTGTTTACGTGACAAACCTTACTAGTTGGCTGTGTCGGGTGGTGGCGGGTTTAACGACACAACATTTATATTATTTACGCGATCTAACCCTAAAAAACAAAAACCCTTATCACGGATCCCGGTTAACGTCGCGATTCTGAAAGGTGCGACGACGAATATCGAGACGACGTTCAAACGAAGCGATCGACAGAGACGTCGTGGGTGCTGGAGGCCAAGGCTGAGAGACGACGGATAATGAGAATGGATTCAAGTTTATGTTCATTTATTAGGTATAGCCCTGTGAGCCATTCGGCTCTTGAATCGGGTGCAACCGCAACAAACAAAAACAAAAACATGAACAAAAAGCATCTTAAAGTGAATATGTGACTATGTGCAAACAGAAAATCCAAGAAAAGACAGCAAAATATTGCAGAAAAAGCACCGTACACCAACGCTGTGTGCAAAAATCCCAGTGGGATGCAAGTCAAACAACCAACAACAACCACAAGACAACTTAGATTAAGGCCATCAGTCTAACTCTGTACTACAACAACACAAACATGGCTAAACCAATACACTTTTCGAAATCACCAAAATAAAGCCATGAAAGCAATGAAACAGTGATCATAGGAACTGTGACGGAATTTCCACAATAAATGACATAAACAACATGTACGCCAACGACGCTGTCAGCGACGTTAAGTGTGGGGTGGGTGGGGGGGGGTTGGTGGGGGGGTTGGTGGGGGGGTTGGTGGGGGGGGTTGGTGAGGGGGTTGGTGGGGGGGTTGGTGGGGAGGTTGGTGGGGAGGTTGGTGGGGGGGTTGGTGGGGGGGTTGGTGGGGGGGTTGGTGAGGGGGTTGGTGGGGGGGTTGGTGAGGGGGTTGGTGGGGGGGTTGGTGGGGGGGTTGGTGGGGGGGTTGGTGGGGGGGTTGGTGAGGGGGTTGGTGGGGAGGTTGGTGGGGAGGTTGGTGGGGGGTTTGGTGGGGAGGTTGGTGGGGGGGTTGGTGGAGGGGTTGGTGAGGGGGTTGGTGGGGGGGTTGGTGGGGAGGTTGGTGGGGGGGTTGGTGGGGGGGTTGGTGGGGGGGTTGGTGGGGGGGTTGGTGGGGGGGTTGGTGGGGAGGTTGGTGGGGGGGTTGGTGGGGAGGTTGGTGGGGGGGTTGGTGGGGGGGTTGGTGGGGGGGTTGGTGGGGGGGTGGGTGAGGGGGTTGGTGGTGGGGGGGTCGAGGCGACGCAAATCAGCTGGCGGTTGTGTTCACAAAGTGACGACGTATTGGCGAAACGACGCATAAGGGGGAGACGTAAGGCCGTATGTGTGTGTGTGTGATACGCGTTGGCGGAGCGGTGGCGCAGTAGTTAGCGCACTGCGCTACGAACCCCAGCAACCCAAGTTGTATTCCCGCTCACGTCTAACGTCAGTGGCGAGTGATACCCGAACGGCTCCCACTTCATTGACCCGCACTGACCATAAGTGGTGAAGTATGGTCAAACAATCAGTCCCGGTCGGGTCTCCGCTAGGTCGACTCAGCCTTTAAATTTAGTATCTGGTGTAGTGTATAATATTTTTTTTTTTAACTAATTTCTCCCCCAAAAAAAAATCTGCACCGGAGTAGCTTTTGCGTGGTCTGGTTTTCTTGTTCTTCAGCACTGGGGGAGACAAAGGCGGCTTTGTGCGTGGTCTCGTTTCCCTGCACACACCACACGTGGCCTTCAATAGGTGCTCGCCAACAGCACTTCCAAGCGGTGTTGCAGGAGGCTAAACTGGTCAGAATAACCTACTGTACCGTGATGGATGAGTCCATGCGGTGCGAACGCAGAGAGCCCTGCGGGTGTTCTGCGTCTGTTCGAGAGCGTGTGAGCAAATGAAAAGCTGTACAGGTGAGAGAGGTGGTGGGGGGGGGGGTTAGGATGAGGTGAGAGGGAACAGGTGAGGTGAGAGTGACGGACGGTGAGAGTGAGCGCAGGGGCATGCAAGGCGTAGTGGTGAGGGGTGGAGTGAGTGAGGCAGGTGAGTTTGGGTTAGGGGAATTGAGCGGTGATGGGTCAGCGATATCGGTGCGGTGAATGAGACGGGCGCATTCGGGGCGACAGGTGAGATTGGTGTGAGAAAGGTGAGTCTGGGATTGTGTGATTAGCCAGGTGAGCGTGTGGTGAACCAGGTAAGTTGTGGTAAGCTTGCGGTGAGACGGGTGACGTTTATAGCGAGCCTAGGTGAGTTCGGCACGGCAGGACTCTGAATCAGGTGAGTTGTGGTGAGGCAGGTGACGTTCATAGCGAGCCCAGGTGAGTTCGGCACGGCATGAGTCTGAGCCAGGTGAGTTGTGGTGAGGCAGGTGACGTTCATAGCGAGCCCAGGTGAGTTCGGCACGGCATGAGTCTGAGCCAGGTGAGTTGTGGTGAGGCAGGTGACGTTCATAGCGAGCCCAGGTGAGTTCGGCACGGCATGAGTCTGAACCAGGTGAGTTGTGGTGAGGCAGGTGACGTTCATAGCGAGCCCAGGTGAGTTCGGCACGGCATGAGTCTGAGCCAGGTGAGTTGTGGTGAGGCAGGTGACGTTCATAGCGAGCCCAGGTGAGTTCGGCACGGCATGAGTCTGAACCAGGTGAGTTGTGGTGAGGCAGGTGACGTTCATAGCGAGCCCAGGTGAGTTCGGGACGGCATGAGTCTGAGCCGCCAGGTGAGTTGTGGTGAGGCAGGTGACGTTCATAGCGAGCCAGGCGAGTTCGACACGGCATGAGTCTGAACCAGGTGAGTGAGTTCGGGGTGGGGACCCCATGCGAGGGTGCGGTTGCGCCCGATCAGCTGACGCGATCCGGTCGGACAGGTGTCACCGTTATCCCACCGACTGCGCGTGCGCCTGGCGCGCACAGGTGAAGGGTGCGCGCGCGCGCGCGTGCGTTGCAGGTATATATAGCGACGCGGGTTTGAACACGAGCTCCCTAACGGAATGGTCGCGAGCAAACCAGCACAGCCAGCTCGACGATAACAGGCTGTGTGGAGCAGAGCAAGGAGACTGTTAGACCAGAGACTGTTATGAACACACCGACTGAGATACGACGCAGAGAGACGGCCGTTCGTGCGCTCAGACACGCGTAGACAGAGAAGACGCACACGCACGCACGCACGCGCGTTACAATCGATTGAACGTCAGCGTGTTTTAGTTTGAGTGCAGTTCTTCTATTTTTCTTCTTCTTTCAACCGACGGCGTTGGAGGTGACAGAGAGAGGTCAGTCATGCCCAGAGCTTTCCTCGTCAAGAAGCGCTGCCCCAGCCAGGGCAGCCGACAAGCTTGGAGTCAGCTACGGGACGATGAACGAGCAGATCACTACATCCCAGGTAACTCACCCGGCTCACTCGCCAGGCTCACTGTGTCTCCTGGTATAACTACACCCACAGGTACGGACCTCACCTGCTCCCACTTACCCGACCCACCTGCTTCACCCGACTCAACTATTTGCGTCAAAAGTAACTCAGCTGTCTCACTCCACCTGTCTCGGCACAGGTAAAGTTACCGGCATCACTCACCTGTTGCACTGGCATACGCTACACCCCAGGTATACTCAGCTGCCTCGCTTCAATCGCCTCACCTGCCTTACCTGGCTCAGTGATCTTTTGGCAGCAATAGCAGTCACCCCTATTAGATTAGTAGGGCACGTCATCTGCGTTAATGTGGGACCATTTTAATTCGCTGTGACATTTGTGAACGTAAATCGTGTAGAATGTTATCGATAATTATAACTAATTAAGGGTATTTGTCGCGCTGGATTTGCGGAAGCATTGACTGACGATTTCGAATCGGTAAATTAATGCGAGCGACCGCGTTTAACTACCAGTTGGTCACGCATCCAGACGGTCGCGGATTCGCCTGTCAATGCGCGCTTCCTCCGAGTGATCCACAACACGGAATGTGCATCGTGTGCTCTCGTGCGGGCATCTGTTCCGTGCCCGTTCATCTCACCGCATCGATGCCCAGCTGCTGCTGCTGTTGGTGTTGTATGACACGTACGGTGATTCTCACCATTGCTCTCGAGCATATTCCGAGGAAGCGCAATCGGCAATGGTCTCGTGACGAAGACAAATAATCCATTCGGAAATCTCGCAACACTGCGAATGCAAGCCCTCGTGTCGAACACTACCTCCGCTTAATTCAGCGAGACATCGCCTGTGTTGCGGCGAGATGTTTCTTTATTTATTCGTGTTGCAGTCATTGGTGACTGAGCTCTCTCTCTACTCCTCAAAACTCGGTTTAATCACGGCGCGATTGAAACCTGAATTCGAACCCAGCCGCTCAGCGGTCTCACATCTGAGCCAACGTGGCCACTATCAAGGTTCGAGTCATTTACTCGTCGCCTTTGACCAGTCGACATCTGTCTCAATACTTGCGGGACAGCAGGAAAAGAGCAACGCGATCGGTATCCGCGGGGTGTCCAGGAGATGGCAGCACCGCTACGGATCCTTGAATCCATCCGTGCGGCGCTTTCAGTGTCCCTCCCCTCGTGTGCGTGGTGGGTTTTCTCCGGGGCTTCCCGGGTTTTCTTTCCACACGGAGCCAATCTGGACATTCGTGGAATTGGACAAACTTCCCAATGTGGCAGGGCCCTCCTGACAATACAAAAAATGCCTTGAGACTCGGGAATACGCTCATGGGTAAATAAAGGTCTTCTTGGTTCTTTCGGTAAAGTCACGTGACTTTACCGAAAGAACCAAGAAGATGAATCCCTGCAGTCACGAAAGCTTTAAATCGAAATTTAAATAAAGGCCGTTGTGAACATTACAACAGCACCAGATTATTCTGTACGGCGTGCGCTGCAGTATTGCATCGGCCAGATCAGTGCAAGGTTAAATACATCGCACAGCCTCATGAATGATTTCGAAGTCCTCTTCTTCATAGCGAAACAACAAAAACAAAAAGAACCTCTCTCCCATCTTAAACGGCAGAGGGCGATAGAATCCGAGCCATCGGTGTCTTCGCCTCGCGAGTTCGAGGAAGTTTGCCCGCAGGGCACGGCGCCGTGACTTTGCGGGGGTCTGTCAGCGGCGTGGCATTTTACTGAAACGATGTAACACACGCGCAAAAAAAAACTAAACAAAAAAGAGAGAGCATTTTTTTTGTTTATCTCGATAAAGTCTCGACTCTAAAGAGATTCGTGATTTCTTCCTCCCCTCCCCCCCAAAAAAAATGCCGCACCTCCGATCAGCACGGATGGCTACGTACGGTGCGAAAGAAGTTCAACATACAATAATTAATTGAGGGGGGGGGCGGTTAGGGGGATATAATTCTATTGTACAGTTATATTCCAGCCGTTGTCCATCCACTAAGTGATCCTAAATCCACGTCGGTCATGGGTGGGGAGGTGTGCGGAGGTGGGCGCGCGGGGGGGGGGGGTTGACCATACTTCACCGTTTTAGTCAGCGCAGGTTGCTAAATGTGGTGGCGCGGTGTAAGGATCGGTTCTGATGTTAGTGGCGCTAACCACTGCGCCACCGCTCTTCCGTTCATTCCCCTCCCCACCCACAACGCCCACTCTGGAACAAATGATTCCATCACTGACCGGAGCGACGTTGGGAATTTCAATCCTCAACCGCATGCAAATCAGCTGACTTTCAAGCGCACATTCATCACGACTCTCGCCTCTTTAAACGTCACGGATTAGACGCGGCCGACACGCAACGATGAGCGTTGGTGGCGACACCTTCGTCGCTGTGATTCGCTGCAACGTGGCAGCACGCAGTTGCCACATTTGGGTGACGTCTCCCTCTCTCTCTGTCTCTCTCTCGCTCTCTCTAAATATAAATGCCGCGCTGTGGATGAGCACTCCGCAAACCACGCAAGACCGAAAACAGCACGACTTCTACAACAATTCTGGCAAATCGCCCGATGAAGCTGGTGGTTGTTGTTGTTGTTGTTTTAATCAGCAGGACTAGAAAAAATCGATTTAAAGCTTTCGTGACTGCAGGGATTCATCTTCTTGGTTTTTTCGGTAAAGTCACGTAGAAGGGAAATAAAAAATAATAAAAATAAAACATAATACAATAATTCTCACGACGTTTCGGCTACAACGCAAACAGCCGTCCTCAGGCGGAAAATGAGGACGGCTGCTTGCGTTGTGGCCGAAACGTCGTGAGAATTATTTTATCATGTTTTATTATTTTATTATTTCCCTTCTACGTGACTTTACCGAATGAACCAAGAGGATAAAAAAAAATGTCGTGGGTTTTACTCTCCAACACTCCGGGTCTGCTGCAGTCGTAGCCAATTGCCACTTTTTATTTTCGTGACAAACTTTACTAATTGGCTGTTTCGAGTGGTAGTGGGTTAACAACACATTTATATCCACGCGATCTAACCCAAAATAACTTTTATTGTGGACGCAAGAGGCAGTGGAAACCCTCGTGGAATATATCCCTTAACCGTGACACACACACACATTCAGAAAAGGTCAAGTAAAACATAAAAAAGCGCAGCCCTGAAATTTCCTGCCCACGCCACCGCTGGCGGATGGGCCTTCTGCTCGAAATGCATCGAGAGTTTTACCTCTCGCAGAGAGTACTTTGGCCTACTCTTCCACACTGGCCGGACGTCGTGGAGGAGATTACCCACACTGCACCCCCACCACACGTGACCTGCTGAACGACTGTTGGACAGAGGCAGGGAGTGGTGTTAGTTGCGGTGGTGGTTGTGGTGGGGCGTGGAAGTTCAGAAACGTGCACCCTTTGCTTCGGTGCCGTAATTGGGCTAAGGAGTGGAGCCAACGCTGAAGCCGCGTGCGGTTAACGTTACTGCTGCGGGTCAAGTTCAGACACTGTGGAGAGGAGGGAGGGGGGGGGTCATCCAACCGGTAACTCACAATGACAAAGATCCCCCGTACAGCCTGTAACAGACTGTTGAGGCAAGTGCTGTTAGCAAGCACCTATGAAGGCCGCCACGGTACACGAGGTGGCCAGCACCACGCCCGACCGCCTTTGTCTCCCCAGCGACGATGATTTTACAGCACCGCACCAGGTACTCGTTTGAGTCTGAGTCGACCTAGGGGAAGCCCAGAACCGGTTCGGGTAATTGTCGTCGCTGGTGTTGGCGGCCGTGAGCGTGAAATCGAACCCGGGGCGGCCGGGGGTTTGTATGGCAGCGCGCTAACCGCTGCACCACCGCTCCCCCGCGGCTACCTCATTCACAACGAACACTCGCGCTGTGCGGAACGACACGCGCCTCGATCGTTGTTGACACAGCGAGAGCGGGAGAGGGAGAAAGAGAAAATAGGCAAAAGTGATCTCCTGCTCAGATGAGCATTTTGATCCTGATAATTGTTTTTTTATCCTTCTATCTGGTAACAAAACTGACACCTTTTTTACAAGGAGTCATGTTTGCATAGACCACAATACCTGCAGTCATAATGAAAACAAAAAACATAACTCTGATAATGTATGCACTGTCCTTGAAGTTGATTGGTCCACACCCGAGACAGCTTTCCTTAGAGCCTAGTCGCACATGGGTTGGACCAGATGACGCCAAAAGGTTTGCAACAACAACAATGACGACAACGGAGGAGTGTTCAAAATCAATCGAAAGATTTCGAAGGTTCATAGTAAGTGATTTGATCTTGTAGCGATACGATCGAACCGAAAAGGAAGCCGATTACGAAGCAAATTGCGATCATCTTCAGCAAATTGTATTTTGTTCCGACAGATTAGTGAGTTAATCAGTCATCCAATTCAAGACAGCGTCTGAATGTCTTCCCGACAGACCTGTTCTTCACCTGAGGACGGCTGCTTGCGTTGTGGCCGAAACGTCGTGAGAATTATTTTATTATGTTTTATTTTTATTATTTTATTATTTCCATTCTACGTGACTTTACCGAAAGAACCAAGAAGAAGTTCAATATACTCTTTGGTTCTTTCGGTAAAGTCACGTAGGTAGAAATGAAATAAAACAAATGACGACGTTTCGATCGCAACACAAGCGAACCTCATCACGTGGGACAACCACAGCATCTGATGACGACCGCTGGTGTTGCGATCGAAACGTCGTGATTTGTTTTATTTCATTTTATTTCTACCTTACGTGACTTTACCGAAAGAACCAAAGAGTATGGATTCCTGCAGTCACGAAAGCTTCAAATCAAGATTGAAGTTCAACACACACACATACATACCGACCACAAATTCACATATGAATAATAATGCTAAAATACATTCACAGTTGCAGTCGTAAATAACCTGTGATTTTGAGTTGTGCTCTCACTTCAGAATTGTACACGTCTCTTAGGCATTGCAAATACAACTCGTGCACGATTCGAGCCAAACGCTGACTGGTAGCACACACAAACAAATCTCAACACGGGCATGCATACACCTGACAGGTATAGCTCTCGTTAGACAGGTGTACATCTAATACTAACTAATTTATCATCCTTTACTTAACAAGCTGAAAGTATCTCATCTCCCGCATCAACAAACAAAAATCAAACGCCTCTGGTGCCTAACTTTGAGCATGAAGCCAGCGGTGGAAATTCCACATTGCTATGGCAGGGGTTGCGTCTGTCCATAGTAGGACAACGGCTGTTCCAAAGTAGTACTCGCTTAATCGACCTTGTGGGCGGGGAGACGATGATGGGCCCAATGTGGTGTGTCAAAGGTGAACAGCCATCGATTTGCATATTTGGATTGAAAATGGGAACGAAAATAAAACGAAAAGCGTTTGGAATGGGAGGGGGGGCGGAAGGGCGGGGTGAAGGGGGGCGGGGTGTGGGGCGGAGGGGGCGGGGTGGTGGGGGATGTTCTTGGTGTCCGTTTTTTGTTTATTCTAAATAAATATTTGAGATGTTTTCCGCGATCAACCTCAAACATTTTTTTATTTCTGAGTCAAACAAAAAAAAATCCACTTGCTCAAAGTACCAGCCACCCGGGCCATTGCGCACCTCCGATTAGCACGGTTGGCAACGTACGGTGCGAAAGAAGTTCAACAAACACGCACGCGTTTACAGAAAGAGTAAGCAGCATCAGTAGCAGCTGCAGCGGCAACGGCAGCTTTAACGGGCGGAGCGATACGCGGGTTTGCAACGGCAGCGAAAGGTTGAGAGGGGAGCCATGCGTAAGTGTGGCATGCGCTGGATAACGTAAACAGCCACGGACCCCAAACAATAAAGACAACGTTGCACTGAGTTAGACAAACTTTGAACTTCACGCTGAAGGTCGGGTTGGTGGTCCACGAGTCCTGCACCTCCGCTAGGTCGACTCAGACTGAAATGAGTACCTGGTGCGGTGTGTAAACTTCGCCACTGGGGAGACAAAGGCGGCCGGGCGTGGTGCTGGCCACCCAACCAATCCCTCGTGTGCCGTGCCGGTCTTCGCTAAACAGCACTTGCCCCAACAGTCTGTTTAAAAGGCCACCCCCCGAGGGATCTTTGCGCGTCTGTGTGCGTGTCTCTGTGTGTGTGCGTGTCTGTGTGTGTGTGTGCGTGTCTGCGTGTCTGTGTGTGTGTGTGGGGAGCGATAGTGCAGCGTTTAGCGCGCTGCGCTATGAACCCGGCGACACGAGTTTGATTCCCGCTCACGGCCAACATCAGTGACGATTATCTGAACCGGTGCGGTGTGTAAACATTGCTAATAGGGAGACAAAGGCGGCCGGGCGTGGTGCTGGCCACCCACCCCCTCGTGTACCGTTCCGGCCTTCATAGGTGCTCGCTAACAGCACTTGCCCCAACAGTCTGTTCAAGGCTATACGGGGGTTCTTTGTTCTTTGTGTGTGCGTGTCTCTGTGTGTGTGTGCGCGCGCGTGTGTCACGGCACGTGGCTCGCGTGCGCGCGCCCGTCGCCACGGTGGAGCGCGCGCGTGCGTGCCGTGTCAGCAACATCCCAACCCCCCTCCCTCCCTCCCAGGGCTGCCCGCCCTTTCCAGGAAACTCCTCTTTCCTTTGTCCCACACGCACACGGCGCGTGTGACGGCTGTGATGTTGAAGCACCCACCACCCACCCACCCACCCCCCCTATGTGCGCTTCTTATATAACGCACACGATTCCACTCTTGAGCAGCCGCCGTTCGGACCCGTATCTCGCACTCATGTTGGCAACCCAACGCTCCTTATCTGCCCACTCACTCACTCCGCTCTCCTATCTGTACCCTCATACCTGCCCGGTTTAATCTGGTGCATCGCCCGCTCCACTCCCAGGATATACACGAATAATGCTGTTGAGGCATTATCTCTCTCTCTCTGGGAGAGGCTTAATAGAGTTTCATACTGGTTTGGGACGGCTCTGTGCGTGCGCGCGTGGTACATAAAAAAAATTCCACGGCTGTTGTCAGTTACATTTGCAACTCGATATATTTGAACAGTTTCTGAACGAATGAAATTGATGGATTTTTTTTGTCGTTGCTTATATTCAGAGCTGTCTAATTATTTTCCCCAGCAGTGAAAGGCGGCATTTTAATTGACAATGGGTGGGTTTTTTCTTCTTCTCTGAAACACATTGTTAACCCACAAAGGATATCATTTGTTTTCACCCAGCAGTATGCATGGGTAACACCCACGCTCAGTCGATCGGCAAGCTAGCGTGCGGTGTGGTAAACTATGGGTAGTCCCACCTCTTCGGAGACGCAAATGGCCAACGTTAACAATTAGACCAAATACCCCAGAGAGACTATGAATTTGAAACAACTTTTATTGCCGCCAGCAGCAACAGCACTGGAGGCGATTTCGATATGAAATACACAAAGTCACCAGCAAACAAATGAAAATAAACGCTACAAATCCACGCGCTGTGGCGCTAAAAGCACCGCGCACAACACGAAAGAAAAGTCACGTGGTGGTGGTGGTTGTGGTCATCGCGCACGCCACGGTGACGTGCGAACACTTCAGAAGATGAACACGAGGGTTCCGTCCACGCTGGTACAGAGGGAGAGAGAGAACTCCCTCGAGTGAAGGCCATTCCGCCAGCAGTGTAGCGTGTAAAGAAAATTGCAGGGCCGCGCCTTCAGCTACCGAAAACGTATTAAACTCCGACTGTTGGCTCAGAGTAAAAAAAAACCCTAAACTTTATTACCGCTAAAAGAGTTACGTTCGAACGCTGGTTATCTTCAACTAGAAACACATCATCACAGAGCGCAGATAGCATCACTTCCCGCACTGTGTGCTTTTGTTGTTTACGCAACCCCTCTAAGAGAATGTGTCACACCGCTAAACGCTGTCATGAAGAGCAGCCGGAGGTTTTTAACACATACCGCGGATATGATGTGGAAAACCCGAAGTGCCGTTGAAGTTATTGAACTTGGGTGGGGGGCGGGGGTTCACTGCCTCGATGCTCATCCCAGCGGGAAATCACTTTGACTTTGATTTTCCATGCAAAAATTGGAGGGGGGTTTAATATTTCAAAAAAAGTTGTATTGTTAGATTACCTTTTAAAATCAGCACGCCGTGATTGGGTGTTTAGATCGGCTGCCCACCACCTACATCGGAGTAGAGTTGCAGATGCAAAAGTTTCGGATTGTCGGATGTTAACTTGGGATTGTTTTCGGATTTTACATATTATTTCCCGGTCGCGAAGATGATGCAACGTTTGTAAACGCTTCTTCTTGCCAACAAAAGTGACGTCACCGGATGCAAACGTGGTGGCCAATTTGTCGGCAAGATGCACGGACGTGGCCTCTAGATTTTAAGTTTTCGTGACTGCAAGGATCCATACTCTTTGGTTCTTTCGGTAAAGTCACGTAGGTGAAAAAAAATGAAAATAACTAAATTTATTTTTAAAAAAATTCAAAAAAATTATTTTGCTAATTTTTTTTATTATTCTTTTTATTTTCACCTACGTGACTTTACTGAAAGAACTAAAGAGTATACAAGACGTGGCCTCATATCTTCCAGGATCATTCCCCGAAAATCCCACGACGACAAACATTCGGTCCGTGCCGACATTTCGAATCCGTTCAGTTGTGCATGCAGTTACACAATTGTGTTTGGTGTTAATCCGAAGAACGGGGACAGTCCATACGGTTGTCCCCAACGGAGGAAAATAGTTGCCAGAATCCCAAGCGTGTTGCGTGGAAATTTAGTGGGATTTACCTCTTAAGCTAAAACGTTTAAAACATTTTAGATTTTTTTAAAGTTATTTTTTGTACCTTTCCTATACTTTGCAGTCCTGTCGTGTTGTTTGAATTGTTTGTTGTTGCGACGTTCTGAACTGCCCCGACTGGACACAAAAAAAATGTTCATAGCTCATCGGATTCCTCCAGCATAAATACATATTCAGGCGGTGACGTCACCACGACGTTTGTGCCAGGCCATGTGCACCTTGAGGCCACGTGAAGTGTTCGAACGCCCGCTGGCAGGAGCTCACGGGGCAGACCCAGCAGGTGCCACGGGTCGACTGACCGAGATGACCGAGATGACTGGCTGATGCACCACCTGTGCCAACTTACTGCGCTTTCATCTTCTTGGTTCTTTCGATAAAGTCACGTAGAAGAGAAGTAATAAAATAATAAAAATAAAACAAAATAAAATATGTTTTATTTTTATTATTTTATTACAAATAAAACATAATATAATATGTTTTATTTTTATTATTTTATTATTTCCCTTCTACCTGACTTTACCGAAAGAACCAAGAAGATGAATCCCTGCAGTCACGAAAGCTTTAGATCGAAATTTACTGCGCTTTTATCCACACGGCGCTCCGCCCGTTATTGTGAGCTCAACCTCGAAGTTCAACACGCGCGCGCTCTCACTAACTACGATCGTTCTTCCCCGACAGAGGCGATGGTGACGAGCGTGCCGACGCCCCTGGCGTGGGGCACTCCGAGCGGTGGGTCCCCGTCGCACGCCGGCGAGCACGAGGCACCGCCCGTGGAGAGGCCCGTGGGCTCGCAGACGGCCGAGACGGCGCTGCCCATGCACTACAGCAGCGGCAGCAGCAGCAGCGGCGGCGGCGGCGGCTGCTGCGGCAGCGTGGACGTCTGCAGCGGCAGCAGCAGCAGCTGCGGAGGCAGCGGTGGCGCTGCGTCACCGATGAGCGACATCACCAAGGTGCGGTGCGGGTAACCACCGCGCGTGGGAGCGGTGGCGCTGCGGTTAGCGCGCTGTGCGACGAACCCGGCGGGTTTGAGTTCGATTCTCGTTCGCGGCCAACGCATGGTGACGATTTGTCTGAACCGGGCATGGGCCCTCCCCCCCCTAGGTCGACTCGGCCTCAAATAAGTACCCTGGTGCGGTGCTGTAAAATCATCGTTACTGGGGAGACAAAGGCGGTTGGGCGTGGTGCTGGCCACCTCGTGTAGCGTGGCTTGCTAACAGCGCTTGCCCCAACAGTCTGTTCAGGCGATAAGGGGGAACTTTGTCTTTGTGTGTGCAATTGTAAACAAAACCAATGTATGTTGGACTTCATTCGCACCGTACGTCGCCAACCGTGCTAATCGGAGCTGCGGTGGCGGTTGGTGATGGAGGTGGTGATTTAACCCAGGAAGTGTTGAGAACGTTAGGTCCAACGTTGGCGTGTATTGCAGCAGGGTCTTAGGCCAGCGATGCTCTCTCCCCTGTACATATGCAACGTAACCGTTCGACCAACGTTGGTTGAAACGTGGTTGAAATTTCGATTTAAAGCTTTCGTGACCGCAGGGATTCATCTTCTTGGTTTTTTCGGTAAAGTCACGTAAAATGGAAATAATAAAATAATAAAAATTAAACATAATAAAATATTATTCTTTGTGTTTTATTTTTATTATTTTATTATTTCCATTCCACGTGACTTTACCGAAAGAACCAAGAAGGTGGTTGGAATTGTTGGACCAACGTTGGGACCTAACGTTGCCATATGGTTGGAGCCCTCGGACTAACCTTGGCCCCAAAGTTTGCACGTGGTTGGAACTGTTGAACCAACGTTAATCCAACGTTGACAAGTGATTGGAACCGTTAGACTAACGTTAAACCAGCGTTCGACCAATGTTGGCATGTGGTTGGAAACATTTGGCCAGCGTTGGTGCAACGTTACCGGGGCACTCATAAGAAGGGTACACACCAATAGTGGCTTCATTCAACTTCACATATATTTCTAAATGTTAAGTAAAACCTTTCATTTGGTGATGCTCCATTGACAGTGGTGCACAGGTACAATTAACAACACGACACATCGTAAAAATTATATAATAGGCGACGTTTCGGGGCAGTGGTCCTTCACAAGACAATGGTCATTGACCGAAACGTCGCCTATTTATCTTCTTCTGTCGTTTTTAGGGCCGCAGTGTTATTGTTGACGAATGAGTTGGGTTGTTTTTTTTTATTATATTTTGGTTGTAAATGTGAAATAGCATTCTCGGCTGTTCGAGGATCTGAAGGGTAAAGCCTCTGATTTGACAGTTGCTGCGTCATGACCTTGAGCAAACACGCACAGGAATGGAACACGGAAACCCGCAATCTTATATATATTTATATATAAGTCTTAAATGTTTATTTTCTTCACCTCTAAACATTTCCCTCTTTTCGTGTTGTATTTTTATTTAAATGTATGTTTCATGTTCTACGCTATATACATTTATTTGTTTCTCCCCATTTTAGATTCGCACGGCTTTTAAAGTCTGTTTAAATTATGTTTCTGTGAAATCCTAACGTACACTTCTTATTGTTATTTAACAGATTTTGCTTTGTAATTATTTTATGCTCGTTACGCATTTTCTGGCTTTCCACTATTTAAAACTCGTTTTTCAATACTTTCAAAAATGCATTCTCGTGTATAAGAGAAACTATTTCTTACAGTTCGACTGTATAATCAGAGCGAAGTCAAAACCAGAAAGTCAACATTTTTTAAACATCCATAAATTTTGCACACGCAAACAGGTTTTTATTATACATACAGTGCTATAAAAACGAAGTGCTATTCATAAATTGTCATGCTCCAATTATAATTATCTGGACAGCTGTTCGTAAATCCCACTGTTGGGTAGCCCAACCACAAAACTACGGGGGTTGTTTGACCATACTTCACCACGCTGGTCAATGCGGTTTGGATATCACACAAGCGTCTGACTTTAGCCTTGGTCGGGACTTGAACTCCAATTGCCGGGGTGGACGGTCAAGCAACCGTCCACGATTCAGGCGGCATGGGAAGGCCTCCATCCAGCAGTGAGTTTATCAAGAAAGGGATGTTGGATAAGTTGTTTTGAATTACTTTATTATCTTACGTAAAGACGACAGAATGTGCTGTAATCTCAATGTGCAATCATTTACAGCTCGTCGGATTCCTCCAGTATAAATAAATATTCTGATTTTGATTTGTCTACATAAAGGGCATTGATTTGAAGGTCAAATTCCTCCTTGGGGCAATATGAGCAAAGAGAGTCGCGCGTAGCTCGATGAGAGATTAAAACTTCACACAAATGACGTTGCTGCTGATGCTGCTGCTGCGTTGGCCGTGGTGCACAAGCACAGTTAAGAAGCGAACAAAAGCATCGACACATTCGTCAATAACGCTGCGGCCTTCAACGGAAAATATATATATATATAATGGCAATGGCCCTCCATATCACTAACACAAATCCCTGAACCATGGCCAACACAGAGTCCTAGCTTTACGTCTTCTTTCTGACGGGGATTCCATATTGGCGATTAGATGTTACATACCTCGCCTGGTATACAGGAGGTCTTCGGTTCGATCCCGACCCTGACGCCTGCTGCTGTATATTTGGAGTTTGCATGTTCTCCGGGTCCTCAGGTTTTTCCAAGAACATTTAGAAACGTGCATTGAGAGTGTTTGGCTGCTATAAATTTCCACGCGATAAGCCACTTCGTTGAACTATCATTTGTGGCCAGGTTGCTTCTGAAAAATAACGAAATAATTTTGTCAGCCTTACCTTGTGACATAAAACAATATAAATAAATCACAATACGACGATTATCGCGATGCCAGTTTCCCTTAACTTTGTTGTTCAGCATGTTTATTGTTTTACTTGTGTACTTTGCTGTAACTTTTGTACTTATTCAGGTTACTCAAAGGTTATACAGCTGCAGTTCACTCTAATTCAGGCTGCCGTGAATATTTATAATAACTACAATCTACAACACTTACGAGCCACATTCAATTACGTAATGAAATTCACTGAAAATTATCACGTCATATAACCCCCCATTATGTCAACGAGTCCGCAATGCACTGATTTAATGGCGAATAGCTACTGTCAATTTTTTTTTTATTCAGGAATGAAAATACTATTTATTTGATCTTTTAAAGACGAGCGGCGACAATCGCGGCAATATTTTTCCGCAACGGACGACACGGCAATGTAAAATTTCGATTTAAAGCTTTCGTGACTGCAGGGATTCATCTTCTTGGTTCTTTCGGTAAAAGTCACGTAGAAGGGAAGTAATAAAATAATAAAAATAAAACATAATAAAATAAAATATTATTCTACGTGACTTTACCGAAAGAACCAAGAAGATGACACGGCAATGCTTGTAACCTCACGTTCCTACTGACTCTTACCCCCCCCCCCCGGTTCGCCACGCGCGGGTTTCCACCCCGTTAGATGGAGGACGGCGGCATGGGCCACCTGTCGTGCCACCTGTGCGGCAAGGCGTTCCACCTGGTGCGCATGCTCAACCGCCACATGAAGTGCCACAGCGACATCAAGAAGCACGTGTGCAACTTCTGCGGCAAGGGCTTCAACGACACCTTCGACCTGAAGCGCCACGTGCGCACGCACACAGGTGAGGGCGGCGGAGGTCGTGCCCCTTTTTTATTAAATCCTTTATATTAAGTTCACTTGCTTGCTTGCTTGCGTGCAAATCTTTCGGTCGTTTTTTAACACACTTCCCGTGATCCAATCGAGCTGACATTTTGCACACAGACTCGTTGTGCGTGACAATTTATTTTCGTGAAAAATGTTTTCCATAACTTTACACTTTTTAGGAATTTTTTTTATATTTAATTACCAATTGCTTAATGGTGGCAAGCAATCATCTGACCCATAGGTGGCAGCCATCTCAAGCCAGAGGACGAGAGGACTCTAGCCGCCACGCATATAAAGGATTTATAGTGAAAAACTTTGTTTTTACGGGTTAATTTTTTGGCAATGCTCACTCCTCCACTAGCCACCAACACCTACCAATCTTTTTTCAACCAAATAAGACCTCTTCTTGGTTCTTTCGGTGAAGTCACGTAGAAGGGAAATAATAAAATGATAAAAATAAAACATGATAAAATAAAATTGTCACGATGTTTCGGCCACAACGCAAGATGCCATCCTCAGGTGAAGAACAGGTCTGTCGGAAAGACAGCGTCTGAATGTCTTTCTGACAGACCTGTTCTTCACCTGAGGACGGCTGCTTGCGTTGTGGCCGAAACGTCGTGAGAATTGTATTTTATTATGTTTTATTTTATTCATTTTATTATTTCCCTTCTACGTGACTTCACCGAAAGAACCAAGAAGATGAATCCCTGCAGTCACGAAAGCTTTAAATCGAAATCAAATACGACCTACTGAGCCATATAGCTCTTTTTTTCCTAAGCGACCTGGCTATCTAAAATGATAGCTCAATGTTCAAGTGGCAGTTCACTTGTGAATATTGATTCTAAATATGGAGGGGAAAACCGGAGGGCCCAGAGATAAATAACACGTGACCACGGGAAGAGACACGTGTAAACTCCAAATATGCAGGCGTCAGGGTCGGGATCAAACCCACAACCTCCTGTATACCTGGTGAGGGTGATAACATCTCACCACCACAAACCCACGCAATGAAAACCGAACTGAATTGTGAAAAATTGTATACCAATATGCCCAAGAAAGCAGTGTTTTACCCGCCAAGATTTATGGTTCACAAAAGTGGACACTGACAACGTGATTCGAACAAAGAAGCGTGGAGACGTTGCGTGCTTAAAGTTACACTGAGAGCAGAGAGATCGTACGCATACTAGAGACGTACATAAGTGGACTTGGGCAGACACGTCGCCGGAAGGGAGAGGAATTATGCAGAGGTGGCTTTACCATAGAGACGGAGCGATTAAATAAGCTCGTGTGCAGCAGCTAGATGGTGTGTCGCATTGCAAGACCACGACAGATGCCTACAGCTTGGGGAGACTTTCAGCAAGCAGTGGGTAAATCATGGCTGATGATGATGGTGGTTTATGATTGGGAGATACGATCAAGTGAGGGTCCCTTTAAAACTGACTTTTTTGTTTACCTTTTCTCTCTGCATGCTTCGCTTCTTGATGTGTGGGAGGAGTGGGCGGTAGGAACAGACAGAGATTGGGGGGGGGGATTGTTTTATATATAGTTAGGTTTGTTATTGAATTAAAACTGGATATATCAGATGAGCAGGGAGTGGTGGCACAGTTCAGAGCACACACCGCCACACTGTGAACATGGAAATTTGGAGTTTCATTCCCGGCCATGGCTGACTTTGGTAGCAAGTGGTATCTGAACTGGTGCTGAAAAACCTGAACTGGTCCTGAAAAATGCGCATCGTCTAATTTACAGATGCGTGTATTAGTGAAAACCCCGACCGAGAATTCAATAAGATAAACGCACACACACGTATCTAATGCTACACAGTCAAAATTAACCCGTGTGTGCTTTCTAATCCACGTGCTCTTCTTTTTCTCTTGCCAAATTCATATATTCCCCTTCCTTTTCAAGTTTGGCTTTCCAAACGCACTCCAACCTGTTCTGGACCATATTTTAATTCCACCATTTGTATTCAAGTCTGCCTTCACTAGGCACCATCAGTACACACAATCCGCCATGTTTCCCAGATCATTTCTAACGACGGATATCTCCACGTTTCACCATTTGTCGCAATAGAATAAAATGATAGTTTTGGAATCGTACAATGTCTGAATGCCAAACTTATCGATGCCAAAATGGTTTACGCTTTCGCTTCCTCTATCTCTCGCGTACGCACGTGCCAGGGGTGCGTCCGTACAAGTGCGAGGCATGCAGCAAGGCGTTCACCCAGCGCTGCTCGCTCGAGTCGCACCTCAAGAAGATCCACGGCGTGTCGCAGCGCTACGCCTACAAGGAGCGGCGCACCAAGCTGTACGTGTGCGAGGAGTGTGGCTTCACGGCATCCAACCAGGAGGTCTTCGTCGTGCACCTCCGCGAAAGCCACCCCGACAGCGCACAGCTGCGCAAAGTGACGCGTCGCCCTGCTTGCATCCAGACGGCGCTGCAGCCCAGCAACCGCTAAATTAAAATGTATACATACTTATTAATATACACAAAACCAACGACGACAACAACAAAAAACTATTTTTGCAAATGGTGCAAAAAAACGACAAGAATGAAAATCTGATTTTTAGTTTGTGGAGGAGGCCATTTTGTGCGGTTGCCATTTTGTTTGGTGGCCATTTTGTGGCAGCAAGGATATTTTTATTAAGAAGCCAGCGCCCTGTCTTTCTCAGAACGTGGCTTCCATAAATAAGGAAATTGTAATAAGCGTGCTTATCCATAATGTTTTTTATTATCTTTAAAAATATATCTTGTGAAAAACACAAAGCACTTATCTTAGGTGGCGGTACCGTGCCTGCTGATTTTGATACAATTGAGAAACTTGGATTCCTCTGAATGCTTTGGAAAGCTCTGCACTCAAAACTCCCAGTACAGTAATGATTTTCTCGTGCCAGGGCAGAGGAATAGTTTGCATGAAGAATTGAAGCGATAAAAACCCATATACATAACAATTAAACAAAAATTACAATCCCAAGCAGCGTGTTTCACACTCCAATACTTGGGTGAATACAATAACGTGAATTCAAACAATTTAACATCTACTGGAGGAAAAAAACTGAGCAATATATGTAAAGCATTTACTTCATAAGTATGTTCGAACATAACAGGTTTTATATTATGTTGTGTGAAGATAAATCAGCGAAAAGTGATTTTCCTTTTAAAAACACACAACGCAAACTTCCTTGTAAAACAAAAAAACCCGACCATTCCAGAAACTCATATTTAAACAAATCCTTCACGTGGGTGGGGAATCTTTACATCCACATTAGCCTGCATTGATACCCAGTATTTCGGGCATTATGCTACTGATAATAGTGGTAACAAAAAATGCACACGCGCGGCTTTAAACTCATTCGGCCAAGAACAGCAACGGGCGGACGCGTGCGATTTGACCTCTTGTCTCTCGCCAGTGGGTGCAGCCACACACTTTTGACCAAACAAAATACTTCACGACTCTTTTTTTTCCATTCTTACAGAAGCGTATCGGCACGCGCAGCGGTTAGCGCACAGAGATATGAACCCAGCTGCCAGTGTGATCCCCCCCCCCGCAACAGATAACAATCAGTGGCGAGTGGTGTCTTAACCGGTCCAAGGCGCAATCCCCCCCCCCCAGCCTTATCAACCAGCACTAACCAGCGTGGTGAAATATGGTCAAACAACCTTGGGTTGTCACCTTTGAGGTATCCAAAAAACAGGACATTGTGGCAAGAAAACTATTTGACGATACAGAAAGAGGGGATAAGTAGATGTAAGTGAATAGTTTTGATTGAGTGGTGTATGAGTATTGTTATTATTACACATTTGACAAAAACCGGGACTTTTAATGTCACCGGAAGACTTATAGATTTCCCAGAACAGGAGCTACTACGAAAATAGGATTATCCTATTACAACCAGGACAGGAGGCAAGGCAATCGTCCAGCTTTTGATTTAAGGAAGGGCGGTAAATAATTTTATTTCTAAAGCGGACTAACTTGAGTGATTGATGGATATCTCTGCAGAACATTTACGGGCTATTGCCAACATTTTACAAATGTTTGAGGCCGAAGTTTTCTTCTTTTTTTTAAGGGAAAGAAAAATGTGCTTGATCATCACCGCCTAGATGCCTTCGCGTTACTTTGCGGACATAAATCTATTAAACTGACAGCGTCAACTGCATCGCTAATACATCTGAAGGAATGCAGAGTTGCAGACTTTTAAAAAATTAAATCGCACCGAGTGAAGAGTTTGACAAAGCTTCAGGCCACAGCCTTCTGGGGGTGACACCACACCCACTGTAGTCATAAAAAAAAATATGTTGCTCAGGTTTTTTTTCCTAATTTTTTTTTTATACGAGGTATCCAAAGGCAACGGTAAAAAATATCAAGAAACTGGTTTTGGTTCCAGTCAAACGGGGCTCGGGTGCGCGCCTGTTGAAAGGCACCTTGAGCTGCGGTTCACGTTGTGTAACGTTCAATTTATTTGTTAACCGTTCTGATGAGTTTTTTTTTACAAACACTGTAATGGGTGATTCTGCGCAAAGGTTTATCATCAGCGCACGTTGCTTGTGGATGGCACCGTGACAATAACCGCGGCCTCGGTGTCACAGGGAATGCAGTGGCACGGCGCAAGCGTGCAGCGGTGCATTTAGAGCGTTTTCGCCTATGTAGTCATCATCAGGCACGATTTATCTCACTGGGATTCCACGATGCCATCGACTGCACGGTGGTCGCTTCTTGCGGGGCACGTTCTCTCCCTTTGGCTGCCTGCAGAATTGGTCAAAAGTGTTACAGTAAAAGCATGATAAAAATATATATACACACACACATACTCAGAGTTGATCACATTAAGGTGAGTTCCTCGTAAGATTAGTGCACTTATTCTGCTCTAAGTTGAGCACAAAAAGAGAGCGTCTTAAATATTAGCCGTAACGTTAGATTCACAGCTGCGTGGTATGTAGTGTTCTCAATTATCTTTGGCCACGGCTCGTGTATGTCCTTACTGGGTGGTGAGAGAAATTAGACCATTCGTCAAACATATGCGTAGGCATATACGTAACATGCACATGCATTTACATTTCATTTCGTTCAATACTGTACATGCAACGAACCCATTTTAAAAACTCACCCCATTGATGATTTTTTTCTTATAACGAAATATGTGCACGTATACCACTGCCATTGCAGTCCCTAATTTTCTTGAATAATTTGAATGTCTATACAATGTAGGCCTTACATTAATGTTTATGAGTGTGTGTGTATATATATACTTTTTCAATTCTATGCAAAACCAGGAGTACGATAGTTGAATGGAACGGTTACTGATTGGGTCAACTTTTCAAAAGGTTTCTCCATTTTCAAGCGGCTTAATTTCTTTCAATCGAATGTAGACTGTTATTGAATTGAGTTGTTTTTTTCGTGCATGAAAATAAGGACAAACATAGCCATTTATATTTGGGGGGGGGGGACCTGTCAGGGTTTTTTGTTGTTGTATTTCTTTTTTTACATTTTTATAAAATCGCGAGCGAAGCTGTGAGTCTTCACACGAATGAATACTTCAGCACTGAGGACTTCGTTGGATTCAAACCCAGAATCTGATCCACGACAGATGTTTTTTCTCCAGATCATCCAATGAAAATGTGCACGTTGAAAACGGATGCACTCTCGTCGTCTTCCTTTCAACGTAATTCCTTCGGAAATATGAGGGGAAATTTGAAAACAATACGCCGGAACTGTGAGTGTGTGTGTATGCGCTTCGAAGATCTGGATGCAGAGTAGCGGTCTGTTCCTGTGAACAGACAGCAACGAATCAGGCTTTAACTTTTTTACGTACCGAACATTTTCTGGGTCGCTGGCAGACTGGCGTAGTAGGTGGCACAGCCCAAAGCGAGAGGTATTCTGGTTGTGGTGTGCCGGGTGAGGAACGAAGCCCTGCGCATGATTGTGTTGTATGGGCAGGCCCATTAAAGGCTATTGTGAGTTTTAATGTGCATGTCACCTAATATGAAAAAATTGTGGTACACGGTCTTTGTGTGTATATATATATGTTTTAGTCTAGAATGTTTCAATTTTTTTACAGGGTGACATTCAAACCCCCTTCATTTCTCACCAGGATAATCATTGCGGGGTCAATGGAATATTTGTTAATGGTATTTGGCAAGTGCTGTATATGTTGTATATAAATCAGTAGCTCTGTTCCCACCCATGAATGAATTCAGTTTGGGTTTTCCAGAAAACCTTCATTGGGCCCAGCCATACGAGCCAATGATCAATGGCTGCCTGTAACAGCAGCCATTCACAATTCTACCCAAATTCTGGAAGACGATGACTGTATTGATTCGGCATGGAATGGAGTTACAGTGAATTCTTGAATTCGTTCCTATTGTTTTTGTTCATGGGAAACTTGCAATGCTGTTGTTTTTTTAAATGGAGTTTGCCTGGAGAATGTAAGGATTATAATGAAAACCATATTGGTGTCTGAGATTATTTCTGGGTATCGGTGAATATCGGTGTTTTATTGTAGAGCCAATGGCCTGTAAGGTTAGCTGTCTACCAGTTATGCCATTAATTGGTGTTGACTGGGTAATTGTGTATTTGTATTTTTTTTATATACGAGTGGGCTGGGTTCAAGGAGGGCAGGTGTCATTGTGATTACGATAGAGGGAGGCAGGAAAAGGTGTCTATATTTTTTGTTCGAGTATCACCTCAAATGGAACACTAGACTGCCACTAAAATGCACAATAGATAACGCTTAAAACTGGAAGGCGGGCCTTTGACTGAAAACAAGTATCCAGCAATGAGGTACAACCCGAAAACAAAAGTCTGAGAGCTACACAACACAACCGCCGATACCTACGTAACACATCGCTTGCGTGCTCTGCGTTGTATTACTTGGTATCAGGTGTTCCTAATTGAGATAAACAAAAAGGCTTCAACATCGGAACCTGGGCTCCGGTGTAAACCGTGTCAGACGTCAGGCGTTCCACTACATGTCTAGACGTTAGTACACAGAGGCTAGTGGCCCATGACACGAAAAGCAAACTCCGAAAGGGGGCTAAGACTGACAGACAAAGGCAGAACGGGAGTCACGTTTGTGCCTTAAAAGGAAACACAGCCCAGAGCCTCTTTCTATAGCAACGTCAGTGTTTGGTCACTCCGTGATGGATGCAAGTGAGCGAGGCTTCTGTATTTGTAGAGTTCTCAGTGGCATGTGTAGAGTTTGCACACTGGGCCGTACGAGACACTTCCACTTGTACACTGACCTGGCCAAAATGCACGTAAGAACAATGTGTTTCTTTAACACGTAGCAGGCTTTAGCGACCAATATTATTCATAATCAACGTTTTTGGGTTTAGATCGCGTTATTTATAAATGTGTCGTAACCCTCCACCACCCGACACGGCCAATCAGTAAAAAAGTGTCACGTTGACAAAAGACAAATTAGTTCACTGCTTTAGCCCACCGGTGTGTTGAAGCGCGAAACCACAACATTTACAATTTGAGTACGACGTTTCGCTGGTAATTGCATCCAGCATCATCGGGCAATTCGCCAGAATGGCGAAACGTCGTACTCAAATTGTAAATGTTGTGGTTTCGCGCTTCAACACACCGGTGGGCTAAAGCAGTGAACTATTTGTCTTTTGTCAACGTGACACTTTTTTACTGATTGGCCGTGTCGGGTGGTGGAGGGTTACGACACATTTATAAATAACGCGATCTAAACCCAAAAACGTTGATTATGAATGTGTTTCTTATTAAGGCCCCTTTGTCAGAGCTTAACAGTTTCCTCGGTCGCATCGGCAGCTCAACTTTTGCACAGGTCCTGTATTTTGTCGGAGTATATCAGACGGTTGTAATTGTGTAACGTTGGTGGTCTTGCATGGTCTGCAGAAATTCTGGATGCGTAGAGTGACAATTAAGTTTATATATATACACACACACAATATTGCTTGATTGCATTACATTTTTATAAAACTCCACTGTTTTTTTCGGGAGAGCCTCATGAAATCTCAAGACTCGTTTTCGAAGGTTCTTATAATCGGATACTTAGCCAATTCCGTTTTGATTATATAACGTTTAAGGATATTGTAGTACCCCGAAAAAAAACCTCATGCATCGAAGGGGGACCGGATATCCCTCGGAAATTTGTATAGGATAGATCAGCAACATTAACCGCACTGCCATCTACTGGGCACGCTTGTATCACAGCATCTTCTCGTGTGGTGATGGAGGCGGTGTTGATTCACAACCCTCGCCTGAGAGATGCCACATTACAGGCGTTCGTCACCGCGCCTAACATTTTAGTTAATTTATGCAAACTTATGCCTGCCCAAAACATTTCTGTCACTGAATATTTTTTTTTAGTTTTAACATTCGAGACAAGATTGGAGCTCGGGTCCATGTAAAAGAGGCCCTCCCCCCTCTCTTACTTGCGTAGAGTTGCCACCTATCCTGGTTTTCCCAGGATCATTGTTGTTAGGTAGATTTCCCGAGACATTAAAAGTCACAGTTTTTTTTTAAATCAGAATACACCGCTCAAAACAATGCATTTACATGTAGTTCTCTTTTATGGTATTGTGAGATATTCTAATTCACCTTCCCATGTTATGTACTGGGTTTTTTTTGTACCTCAGAGGTGGAAACCCTTATACTTGCTATCTAAGTATTGTGCCTCGTCTGCCACTACATGGATATGAATGTAAATTATATGTTTTTTTATTTCAAAGATGGCAAAAGTGCCTTTCTGCGGATAATGAGCCATTATTTTTTATGTCCCTTTCAAAAGCTTACATCTTGTGTCACGAAAGAGTGGAACGCCCATCTTGACACAGAAGGCAAAGGTATCCGCGTACCGATTGTGAGCTGCACTACATTGATGAAACACGAGGTAGTGTTTTCGGGATCGGTGACCTTGAGACTCCAGGAGATCGGGAGGCTGGAACTGTTTGCAACTTTTGTGGATCTGAATGAGATTAATTTTTGTTCGTGTGTGACTTCTTGCCAGGATTGGCGCCATTCCAATTACACATTTCAGCTGCCGTCATCAGTTGAGACATTATCATACAAAACTACATACATCCCCTCATGTCTTCTTGGTTCTTTCGGTAAAGTCACGTAGAATGGAAATAATACAATAATAACAATACAACATAATAAAATCATTCTCACGACGTTTCGGCCACAACGCAAGCAGCCGTCCGAAACGTCGTGAGAATTTCGATTTAAAGCTTTCGTGACTGCAGGGATTCATCTTCTTGGTTCTTTCGGTAAAGTCACGTAGAAGGGAAATAATAAAATAATAAAAATAAAACATAATACAATAAAATAATTCTCCACCTCCAACCCAGCTTATATATAAGCTCCTAGCTTGGCAGTGTCTCATTCTTCACCTGAAGACGGCTGCTTGCGTCGTAGCCGAAACGTCGTGAGAATTATTTTATTTTATTTTTATTATTTTATTACTTCCCTTCTACGTGACTTTACCGAAAGAACCAGTCGTGAGAATTATTTTATTATGTTTTATATTTATTATTTTATTATTTACATTCTACGTGACTTTACCGAAAGAACCAAGAAGATGAATCCCTGCAGTCACGAAAGCTTTAAAACGAAATCCCCTCATGTGTTTGCCCTATTACCCATGACTCCTATTATCAGCAGGAGCTGTAGGGTCCGTGAAAATTGCCATAACCTGTAGCCCTTTTTTCTCCTCGATTATCTGCAGTATTCTACTGTGGAAACGCTTCGTGTCATCTGAAAGTTGTTTTTTTTGTGGGAATAAGGATAAAATCGCCAAATTCCACATTTTGTTACCGCAAATCATTGGAGTAACGTCATTGATCAATGACGTCGCTGGTACAGCAATGGCATCGGTGATATTCGTCTGCCGCATCACCACGGATGAGAGTTCTACTACACTTCAGTTGACGTGCGTGCGTAAACATTACCGTCGCAAAAGTGGCGAAATTCTCAAACCCGGTCTCCTGTAATTTAGCTTCAAAGTAGAACTGCCTTCTTTGTACTTGAGGGCGTTTTCGTTTGACTTTCAGAGCCTAACTCAATGCATCACCATCGTGTGCTTAGAACCTCGCTAAAGTCCTGATAAAGTTGACATGAACCATTATGATTTATTCAGCCGCAGGTCCTCCTGCAACACCGTCCTGAAATGTAAATGCAATTCAGCACATTTGTAATTGCCATATAAATTAAGAGCCTGGTTTGCACTGTAATTGCGTGCAGTGCAATTGTGCGAAACATGTTTCATCTGTTGTTTGTATCTTCGAGGGGTTACTACAGTAATTCTAGATTTGAAGCTTTCGTGACTGCAAGGATTCATATTCTTAGGTTTTTTCGGTACGTAGGTAAAACATTAAAATTAATAAAAGTAAAATAAAATAAAAATCACGACGTTTCGGAGGCAACACAAGCTTCCGTCTTCAGGTGGAACCGTCACAGCCACGACAACTGTATCAAGTAAATGAGAGATTACAAGAGCTACCACTCCGTATATACAGTATAATGGTTGGAGAGGGGGGAAGGGCCAAGTACGGCACACTTTTTATTAATATGGTAAGGTGAGGCTTAAAAGGCTGAGCCTTTGTTATGGAGAGGTACGGTTTGTGACTACAGTAATTTGAATGTGTTTTCCCCGTCCCCGTGGCTCCGTCATGAGTACACCACAACACGCCGTTGTTCTCAATTCTCCGTGTGACTGTGCACTATGACACTGCTTGTTTATTAGTTGGTCTGTTGTGGAATTTCTGTCGGTTGTTGTTTTTTTTGTACAATAAACAAAAATTGTGATACAAACTTTGAGCCTTGAATCGATGTCTACGTTGCACTGCGTTGCAATCCTTCATCGATCCACTGCTGGATGGGGGTCATGGTGTTTGTCTGACCGGTTCACGACACTGGTTAGTGCCGGTTGGTGAAGGCAGGGAACATGCAGAGTACTGTCCAACACAGGTACTGCACAACAATGGACTTTCCTGCACTGCCCTCTTCTGTACATGTGTTGAACTTATTTCTCACAGCGCGTAGCCAATCGTTGCGGGGGAAGGCCAACAAACGAAAAAGAAAAGTTCATAAAAACAAAAGCCCCTGTCAACAATCTTCACTCCAGTTGGAGGTCGATCACCTAGGAGCGTATCATCCCCGTAGACCAGGGGTGGGGAACGTCCGGTCCGCGGGCCGTATGAGGCCCGCGAAATCATTTGGGTTTGGCCCTGCCAAGGCAACCGCAGGCGGGACTCGAAATTCAATAAATCTAGGAGCAAACCTGGCAAAGCAGTTGCGAGTAGCAGCAACATCATCAATACCAGCTACCATCACACGCCTCACCAAAGAGAAGCAGTTCCAGCCATCGCATTAGGGGTGAGTTAATTAAATGTTTGACCAAATATAACGGGCTAATTCTAGATTTGAAGCTTTCGTGACTGCAAGGATTCATATTCTTAGGTTTTTTCGGTAAAGTCACGTAGGTAAAACATTAAAATTAATAAAAGTAAAATAAAATAAAAATCACGTTTCGGAGGCAACACAAGCTTCCGTCTTCAGATGGAACCGTCACAGCCACGACAGCTGTATCAAGTAAATGAGAGATTACAAGAGCTACCACTCCGTTATAAATATCCAAATGGCCCTTGGCAGATAAAAAAGGTTCCCCACCCTTGCCGTAGAAGATGACAGGGTGCAAGACCTGCACATTTTCGCTCACGCCACATCTGGGTGGAAAGATTATCCACTAGGAAGAGCTCTAAAGCAGTGGAGTGAGAGTCATTGGTGAATAATCACGCACGAATCTGCCAATATAAAATTAATACGATAAAAGGTCATACCTGTCATCCCATACGGTTTACCCGTATTCTTGTAGAGAGAAATTGAGTTTTCAAGTCGATATGGTTCAATGCGGGACGAGGGGGGGAGAGGCTTGAGAAATGTGACGTCACATCAAAAATGCGCAACTTTAAATAAATATAGACAACACGTTCTACTTAATTAAATAGACTTTTTAATAAATGCTTTCTCCTACAACATCAGAGTGCAGCGCCACATTAAATACGCACTACAATGACAATAGTTTAAGGCGATTTTGAAGCATGTTTTATATTTTTTGGGGGGGGGGGGGGGGCAGAGCTTTGTGACGTCATATTTGAGGGGGAGGTCTGACTTTTTGTGACGCCGTGTGACGAGGGGTGGGGGGGGTCAAAAATCGTCCAAAATCGCGTGACGTCATTTATGGACGGACCCCTAAGTCGATCTGCAAATTTGCAATGCAGACTCTGAGGGATGGAAGGAAACGTTCCTATTTTCTTTTGCAATTGCCACGCCGGTGAAATCGAACCCGTCGACTTATGGATTTCAATTGCCGTGTGCTCACCGTGATAGAAATATTTCACTTCGGAAATTTGAATTTCCCGCAATAATAATGACGTCATGTAGCCCCGTTGCTTCGTCGTCGTCTCCTCACATCCCGGTCCCGTTTCACGAATTTGAATTTCCCGCCCGCCGTGACGTCACCGATTTTGTTTTATGTATTGTTAAAATGACGTCACGTCGCACGTCTCCTTCTCAATCGCCCCCGCCCCCTCAGATCTCGGTCCTTTTTTTTACGAACTTAAACTTCCGACCGTTAAAATAAATGACGTGCAAGGCGTGCAACTCCGTCCCCTACATCGTGATCCCGTTTTACGAATTTAAACTTCCCGCCGTTAAATGACGTCACGTCCCCCGTCTCTTCCCCCCTATCGTCATTTGACGAAATTTACTTCCAGGCGCGCCATGACGTCATCAATTTAGATATTGTTAAAATGACGTCACCGCGCCTAATCACTTTTCCCCCCACACATAACACGGCATCTTTTTAAGAATTTTACGTCATAGGTTAGTTTTATAGTTAAATGACGTCACGTCGCGCGCCTCCGTCTGCCCCCCAATACTTAATAGCCGCCGTTAGCCACTGCCAGGCCAGGTGCACTTTTGAGGCCACGTGAAGTGTCTCGGGACAGACCCACGACTGAGGGGCCGTCCATAAATGACGTCACACACATAGGGGGGGAGGGGGGTCAGACATTTGTGACGATGTGTGACGAGGGGGGGAGGGGGGGGGGTTGAGAAATGTGACGTCACATCAAAATGCGCAATTTTAAATTAATATAAACAATATAATTGTTATAACAATACAAATTTTTATTAATTTTCATTTTTAACTGCTTTATTATTTAAATTTACTAAGGTCACCTTTTATTTACTCCATGAAGGAGGATTTAGCTTCTCCATGGGAGAATGGAGAAGCATAAATGTTGAAATTTTTGGAATGATTGTTATTAAACATTTTGATTCTAATGATTCTACCAGGGCTTTTCATTCTGTGGAATGAATATGTGATTATTATAATTGTACTCTCCATTTTGCTTCGTTCTACTACAAAGTTTCAAGTATATTTTAATAGTTCTAATTACTTGTAATATTTTATAATTATAAGAGATTTTCAATATAATATTCTGAACATCTGCAGTTTTAGTTAGACGCTGAATATTTTGAAGTGAATTTTATGCTCAATTTCAGCTTTCCAACGCCTCCTTTTTAATAAATGTGTTCTCCTACAACATCAGAGTGCAGCGCCACATTAAATACGCACGACAATGACAATAGTTTAAAGCGATTTGAAGCATTTTTATTTTCAAAAAATATATATGGTTTTGGGGGGGGGCAGAGCTTTGTGACGTCATATTTGAGGGGGGGTCTGACTTTTTGTGACGCCGTGTGACGAGGGGGGAGGGTGGGGGTCAAAAATCGGCCAAAATTGCGTGACGTCATTTATGGACGGCCCCTGACTGAGATGACTGGTAGATGACTGAGATGATGATTGGGAAGATGACTGAGATGATCGGTAGATGCACCACCAGCTGTACCCCATTACTGTGACAACTTGCCGCATTTTATCCGCTCATTGTTGTGAGCGTTGCTCCTCAACAACTTCGTTGTTGTTGCTGGAAGGGGTCGCGACTGCATCCAACTGCCCAGAAGCAGCAGCGTCCTTCACGAGCCTCCTTTGCTTCCTCACCACCACCACCACCCCTCACCAACACCACCCCCTCACCACCACCACAACCCCTCACCACCACTACCACCCCTCACCACCACCACCCCTCACCACCACCAACCCCTCACCACCACCACCCCTCACCACCACCACCCCTCACCACCACCAACCCCTCACCACCACCACCACCAACCCCTCAACACCACCAATCCCTCACCAACCCCTCCCCACCATCACTCCTCCCCGTCCCTCACCACCACCACCCCTCACCACCACTACCCCTCCCCACCCCTCACCACCACCACCAACCCCTCACCACCCCTCCCCACCACCCCTCACCCCCCCCCCCCACCACCGCTCACCACCACCCCTCACCACCCCCACCACAACCCCTCACCCCTCCCCACAACCAACCCCTCACCACCAAACCCCTCACCACCCCCACCAAAACCCCTCACCAACCCCTCACCCCTCCCCACAACCAACCCCTCACAACCCCTCACCACCACCACCCCTCTCCACCCCTCACCACAACCCCTCACCACCCCTCCCTACCACCAACCCCTCCCCACCACCACTACCCCTCACCACAACCACCAAACCCCTCCCCACCCCACCCCTCACCACCACCCCTCACCCACCCCTCACCACCACCACCACCCCTCACCACCACCACCCCTCACCCACCCCCACCACCAACCCCTCACCCACCCCTCCCCACCACCAACCCCTCACCACCACCACCAACCCCTCACCACCACCACCCCTCACCCACCCCCACCACCAACCCCTCACCCACCCCTCCCCACCACCAACCCCTCACCACCACCACCCCTCACCCACCCCCTCACCACCCCTCACCCCGCCCCACCCGCGCGCGCAGTGACGTCACCGCTGTGTGTGTACAGCTGACGTCACGGCGCAACCATGATGGTGGGTCCCTGCGCGTTCGGCTCAGGAAGCAAAGCTCGTCCGCTCGCTTCACCACCACCCCCATCTCAACAAACAAAGAACAAACACACAACAACAACAACAACATCGCTAATGTAAACTTACTGTCGTCCTCAGGACGGAGTGGACGATGACCCGGAGTTGATGGCGGCAGCTCCGGCAGATCAAGTGAGTGGAATGGGCGCGGCCCGTTCGAAAGTTTAATAAAAGTTAATAAAGTAGCGACTGGTGACTGATTAAACACGATGGCAGTGAGATATACGAAGCTTCGATTGTCGGTGCGTGTTCCATCGGGAGCTTCCAGCGCACGCTTATAGTGAATCGATTTTTTTTTGGTTAAAGTCTCCGTTGTCTTCACGGTGCACCTAGCCTGGCACGGGCGGGGCGTCGTTGCGAATGGCGGCTTTCTTGTGCGGGTGTTGTAATCCGGATTGGCAACCCTCTTCTCTAAGCTGTATTTTTACTACGCACGCACAGATAACAACTCCGACGGCTGCTTGTGTTGTGGCCGAAACGTCGTGAGAATTTTTTTTTTAATCATTGTTTTATTTTTATTATTTCCCTTCTACGTGACTTTAACGAAAGAACCAAGAAGATGAATTCCTGCAGTCACGAAATCTTTGAATCGAAATTTAACTTAACTCTATTACAGCAAGTATGTGGTTATATGCGAATTTAGTCTTTGGGTCTCTGCGATTCTCTGGTTCTATGTGAGTCTAGATCTCTGTTTGAGTCTGTGGGTCTCTGTAATTATGTGGTTCTATCTGAGTCGAGATCTCTATTTGAGTCTGTGGGTCTCTGCAATTATGTGGTTCTATCTGAGTATAGATCTCTAGTTGAGTCTTTGTGTCTCTGCAATTCTGTGATTCTATGTGAGCCTAGATCTCTGTTTGAGTCTGTGGGTCTCTAATTCTGTGGTTCTATCTGAGTATAGATCTCTCCGTGAGCCTTTGGGTCTCTGCAATTCCGTGGTTCTATGTGAGTCTAGATCTCTATTTGAGTCTCTGGGTCTCTGCAAGTTTGTGGTTATGTGAGTCTACATATCTCTCCGTGAGCCTTTAGGTCTCTACAATTATGTGGTTCTTTGTGAGTCTAGCTCTATATTTGAGTCTTTGGGTCTCTAATTCTGTGGTTCTATGTGAGTCTACAGATCTCTATTTGAGTCTGTGGGTCTGTAATTCTGTGGTTCTCTCTGAGTCGAGATCTCTATTTGAGTCTTTGGGTCTCTGCAATTCTGTGGTTCTATGTGAGTCTACAGATCTCTCCGTGAGCCTCTGGGTCTCTGCAATTCTGTGGTTCTTTGTGAGTATCGATATCTAGTTGAGTCTTTGAGTCTCTGCAATTCTGTGGTTCTATCCGAGTATAGATCTCTATTTGAGTCTGTGGGTTTCTGTAATTCTGTGGTTCTATGTGAGTCTACAGATCTCTATTTGAGCCTCTGGGTCTCTGCAAGTTTGTGGTTCTATGTTGAGTATCGATCTCTATTTGAGTCTGTGGGTCTTTGCAATTCTGTGGTTATATGTTGTGTCTACAGATCTCTATTTGAGGCTGTGGGTCTCTGCAATTCTGTGGTTCTTCGTGAGTCTACAGATCTCTATTTGAGTCTTTGGGTCTCTGCAATTCTGTGGTTCTTTGTGAGTCTAGATCTCTAGTTGAGTCTTTGGGTCTCTGCAATTCTGTGGTTCTGTGTGAGTATGGATCTCTATTTGAGTCTGTGGGTCTCTGCAATTCCGTGGTTCTATGTGAGTCTATGGATCTCTATTTGAGTCTTGGGGTCTCTGCAATTCTGTGGTTCTATGTGAGTATGGATCTCTATTTGAGTCTTGGGGTCTCTGCAATTCTGTGGTTCTATGTGAGTATGGGTCTCTATTTGAGCCTCTGGGTCTCTGCAATTCTGTGGTTTTTTGACAGTTTGGGTCTCTGAAAACACGGCACTCTTGTGTGAGTGTGGCTCTATGTGAAGTTAGGTATCTGCGAGTTTGGATCTCAACGTCTGCTTCAGTGTGACTGATATATGTCAGTTCAGTATACACGTAACGAATACTGTATACAGCGAGTTTTGTTTTTATAGCATATCAGGGCGACCGCAACGCAAGAAGCCATAAGCATTGGTCACGATTATTCTGCAGAAAGCAGCAGTGAGTCATAAACAGGAAAGATAAATAATGAAACCCAAAACTTAATCCTAACAATTCTAGATTTGAAGCTTTCGTGACTGCAATGATTCATATTCTCAGGTTTTTTCGGTAAAGTCACGTAGGTAAAACATTAAAAGTAATGAAAGTAAAATAAAACAAAACAAAAATAAAAATAAAATTCACGACGTTTCGGAGGCAACACAAGTCTCCGTCATCAGGTGGGACCGTCACAGCCAGATTAGCTGCATCAAGTGAAGCAATGATTCAAAATGTAATCCCTTATAAGCAAGTTGAAGGGGGGGAGGAGAGGGGGGGGGGAGTTCATCAGAATGTGGTAGCCAATGAATGGAACGTATCGGGAGGGAGGGGGGTGGGAGGGGGAGGGAGCCAACAAAACATTTGGCGACGGCTTGGACGCGGCTGCTGCGCACGCCAACACAATGGGCAGAAAGGGGGGAGGGGAGGTCTGATACACATGATAGAACAAAGGAACGAAAATGCCCATGTTTATACCAATGCAGGCTGAAAAATGAAGAGAGTACTGTTAAAAATAACTGGGGATGTTAACACTCGGTGAAGTAAATTAAAATAGTGCCTGTCAGATAAGATGGTCCAAAAAGTGTAATTAAGTCTTTTTTGCGTGGTTAATAACATCTTTCCAGTGATTACTGAGTTTGTACCCATCATCACGGTTGAAATTATGTCTGTGTTTGTATATTTGTATGGCTTCGTGTACAAACCTTTGATGGTAGCCAGGAGGCTTGCAGAGAACCTTGGTCTCGGAAAAGACAATATCATGAGAGCCCGCCGAGTTGTAGCAATGATCGGCAACGGCCGAAGAATCAGTTCTGCCGTGTTTCAGATCTGACTTGTGCTCGCGGACACGATCAGCAACATGACGTTTTGTTTCTCCAATGTAGCAATCACCACAAATGCAACTCAATTTGTAGACTCCAGGATACTGTAAGTCAGGAACGACATCCTTCACAGATGGAATCAGATCACGGATTTTATGCACTGTGCTGAATCGGACTTGGATCTTATGTTTGTTTAGAATTTTGGAGATCTTTTTGGTCACGCCTGCTATGTATGGTAACGTGATAGTTTTGGTCGGAGTTTCATGTGGTTGTTTCTGTGTGGTGGGAGAGACAGCTTGGCGGATAGTACGGTCAGAGTATCCGTTCATCCTGAGGGCCCGATGTACATGTCTTAATTCATCAGTCAGGTGGTGTTGGTCAGAAATGCCATGGGCTCTGTGGTATAGCGTTTTGATGAGAGAATTCTTTTGAGATGGGTGGTGGTGGGAATCCGGTTTCAGGTAGGAATCTGTGTGGGTGGCTTTCCTGTAGACAGAATGTCCCAAGGATCCGTCAAGCCTCCTCTTAAACAGAATATCCAAGAATGGTAGTTTACCGTCTTTCTCCACTTCCATGGTGAATCTGATAGATGGGTGTCTAGAATTGATGTGGTCCAAGAAGTGGTTCAATGCTGGGAGGCCATGTGGCCAGATGACGAAAGTGTCATCCACATATCTCTTCCACAGGGAAGGACGCAGGGTGGATGTCTGGATGGCGTCTGATTCAAACTTTTCCATGAAAATGTTGGCTATAACTGGTGACAAGGGGGAGCCCATAGGGGTACCCTCATTCTGTTTGTAGAAGGTGCCATTCCAGGTAAAATAGGTGTTGGTGAGGCAATGCCTAACCAGCGCAGGTACATCAGAATTCAATCCCTGTTGGACTAAGTCCTCAATTATTGTTAGGGTGTCCGGTACTGGGACTTTGGTAAACAAAGATACTACATCAAAGCTGACGAGAATGTCATCAGGAGATAGTACCATGTCCTTAACCATAGAGACTAATTGGGTTGAGTTGAGTACTGCCGAAGAGGTCTTGCCTGTGAAGGGGAGCAGAGTATCTGATAGAAAACGGGCTAGTTTGTACGTCGGGCACCCCGCTACGACCCATCGTGTCGACGATAAACTCTCCGACGTACAAACTAGCCCGTTTTCTATCAGATACTCTGCTCCCCTTCACAGGCAAGACCTCTTCGGCAGTACTCAACTCAACCCAATTAGTCTCTATGGTTAAGGACATGGTACTATCTCCTGATGACATTCTCGTCAGCTTTGATGTAGTATCTTTGTTTACCAAAGTCCCAGTACCGGACACCCTAACAATAATTGAGGACTTAGTCCAACAGGGATTGAATTCTGATGTACCTGCGCTGGTTAGGCATTGCCTCACCAACACCTATTTTACCTGGAATGGCACCTTCTACAAACAGAATGAGGGTACCCCTATGGGCTCCCCCTTGTCACCAGTTATAGCCAACATTTTCATGGAAAAGTTTGAATCAGACGCCATCCAGACATCCACCCTGCGTCCTTCCCTGTGGAAGAGATATGTGGATGACACTTTCGTCATCTGGCCACATGGCCTCCCAGCATTGAACCACTTCTTGGACCACATCAATTCTAGACACCCATCTATCAGATTCACCATGGAAGTGGAGAAAGACGGTAAACTACCATTCTTGGATATTCTGTTTAAGAGGAGGCTTGACGGATCCTTGGGACATTCTGTCTACAGGAAAGCCACCCACACAGATTCCTACCTGAAACCGGATTCCCACCACCACCCATCTCAAAAGAATTCTCTCATCAAAACGCTATACCACAGAGCCCATGGCATTTCTGACCAACACCACCTGACTGATGAATTAAGACATGTACATCGGGCCCTCAGGATGAACGGATACTCTGACCGTACTATCCGCCAAGCTGTCTCTCCCACCACACAGAAACAACCACATGAAACTCCGACCAAAACTATCACGTTACCATACATAGCAGGCGTGACCAAAAAGATCTCCAAAATTGTAAACAAACATAAGATCCAAGTCCGATTCAGCACAGTGCATAAAATCCGTGATCTGATTCCATCTGTGAAGGATGTCGTTCCTGACTTACAGTATCCTGGAGTCTACAAATTGAGTTGCATTTGTGGTGATTGCTACATTGGAGAAACAAAACGTCATGTTGCTGATCGTGTCCGCGAGCACAAGTCAGATCTGAAACACGGCAGAACTGATTCTTCGGCCGTTGCCGATCATTGCTACAACTCGGCGGGCTCTCATGATATTGTCTTTTCCGAGACCAAGGTTCTCTGCAAGCCTCCTGGCTACCATCAAAGGTTTGTACACGAAGCCATACAAATATACAAACACAGACATAATTTCAACCGTGATGATGGGTACAAACTCAGTAATCACTGGAAAGATGTTATTAACCACGCAAAAAAGACTTAATTACACTTTTTGGACCATCTTATCTGACAGGCACTATTTTAATTTACTTCACCGAGTGTTAACATCCCCAGTTATTTTTAACAGTACTCTCTTCATTTTTCAGCCTGCATTGGTATAAACATGGGCATTTTCGTTCCTTTGTTCTATCATGTGTATCAGACCTCCCCTCCCCCCTTTCTGCCCATTGTGTTGGCGTGCGCAGCAGCCGCGTCCAAGCCGTCGCCAAATGTTTTGTTGGCTCCCTCCCCCTCCCACCCCCCTCCCTCCCGATACGTTCCATTCATTGGCTACCACATTCTGATGAACTCCCCCCCCCTCTCCTCCCCCCCTTCAACTTGCTTATAAGGGATTACATTTTGAATCATTGCTTCACTTGATGCAGCTAATCTGGCTGTGACGGTCCCACCTGATGACGGAGACTTGTGTTGCCTCCGAAACGTCGTGAATTTTATTTTTATTTTTGTTTTGTTTTATTTTACTTTCATTACTTTTAATGTTTTACCTACGTGACTTTACCGAAAAAACCTGAGAATATTAATCCTAACACTTATATTTTGAGGTTGTAATATGACAAATATACGGTACAATGGTATGCATACATCGGAAAGTGAATGCAGATAGGTCACGTTACACATTGCGGTGTATTCTACACCAGGGCTTTCATATTTATACATTATTCATAAACCGGCTTGGCAAGTTAGATATAAAAGTTAAACAACCATGAATTCTAGATTTGAAGCTTTCGTGACTGCAAGGATTCATATTCTTAGGTTCTTTCAGTAAAGTCACGTAGGTAAACATTTTTTTCATTTAAATTAATAAAAGTAAAATAAAAATCACGACGTTTCGGAGGCAACACAAGCTTCCGTCTTCAGGTGGAACCGTCACAGCACGACAGCTGTATCAAGTAAATGAGAGATTACAAGAGATACCACTCCGTATATATACTGGTTGAGGGGGGGATGGGCCAGAAACGGCCCACTTTTTATTATTATGGTAAGGTGCGGCTTGAGACTACGGCTAGACTACATAACAAAGGACTGAGCCTTTATTATGAACCATGAATTGCTGCATGTTCATGCCACTGTTGGTGAAAGAGCCTTCATTCCGAGGGAGTTGTAGAGGGCCCGTCTAGTGAGGACATTGGCCTTCTCTTCCATGCTGGACAGACATCTTGGAAGAGGTGGGAGTTAGCCTCGCTTTACCCCACCAACACGCAAACTGCTGATCGGCTTGACACATGTATACTGCCGGGGGTACACGTGAGTCTTGATTATCCGTGTCTCTGATCGGTGGATTTTTTTTATAATTTTACACGCTTTATTTAACTCACTCTGTTGTTGTTGTCGTCGTATCCTCAAATCTTGTAACTCAATTTTAACACACTTGCCAATGTGGTATAACTGCAAACTTGGTATACTGATGTCATACTGATGACAATACCATATTCTATCATAAAAAATAAACAAAAAATTGTTTAACTATCTTTTTACACGCTTTCTATGAACTCACTCTGTCTGTTGTTGTTGTCGTATCCTCAAATCTTGTGACTCAATTTTAACCCACTTCCCAATGTGTCCATGCTCAACTAATGTTGGCTGTAAATCACCACAGTCCCATACGTTATGCCAAGCCTTGGGGCCACTTCCTGGAGTCGTGGAGTTCTGCCATTACTCGTACGGTACATTTCCTTAAAGCGTGTTTAAAAAAAAAGTATTCTTCAATATAACTTATTTTTTTCCGGCGCACGGTTGACTCTAGGCAGAAGATGAGGACTCCTCAGATTCCCCGCTGCAGGTGGAGATCTCCGATGCGCTGAGCGAAAAAGATAAAGTGAAGTTCACGGTGCAGACCACGGTGAGGGCGGCTGCTGCTCGGCCACGCTGGCCAGTGCACATACACAAGTTCCAAAGACAAAGACCCCCCGTATAGCCTTTAAATACTTTTGGTGCAAATGCTGTTAGCGAGCAGCATCTATGAAGGCCAGCACGGTACAGGAGGGGTTGGGTGGCCAGCACCATGCCTGGCTGCTTTTGTCTCCATAGTGGCGATGTTTACACATTGCACCAGGTACTCATTTGAGGCCGAGTCGACCTAGGACAGGCCCAGGACTGATTCAGATACTTCGTCACTGGTGTTGGTCATGAGCGGAAATCGAACTCGGGTCGCCGAGGCTCGTAGCGCAGCCCGCTAACCGCTAGACTACCGTTCCTCACAAATACTCTACGCGCACAAGCGCATACACGTGTGTGCACATAGGTGCTAATGTGTCATCAACCGTGGTTAGTCCACTGCTAAATGAATGACTCCGCTTGTCGCCATTTCACACGGTTGTGCGATGCTTCGACTAATTTAAGGCTGCGTTTCATGCTGAACTACCACTGGATGAATACATCTCACTACTTGACCATGCTGGCGAGTGTGGTTGAAGGTGGAGTACATAGAAATGGAATCCCAGAAGTAAAGTACAAGTGATTGTGCAACATTTCCCTCTGCCGCCCACCAATAACTGTTTAAGCTTCAGTTCCTTATCACCTCCAGCGGTGCACAGTTATTATTGCATGTGACTTTGTGTAGCGACGTATTGCAACTCATAAGTCAATGTCTAGGTCTGGTTCCCAAGTAGATGGCCACAGAGGAGGCTAAATGGGTATAAGCAGTGAGCAGCAGAGGTCGCAAACGGGTTTTGATTCCGTACCCGTACCCGGCCGCACCAGGGTCGCAAACGGGTACCCGTACCCGTACCCGGCCGGGTACGGGTACGGGTACGGGTATCAGGTACCTGATTGCGACCTCTGGGATGAAGCCATGTTGCAGGCGCGGGTGGATTGATTCTAGGAACTTGAATTGTGAGAAGAGACAAGACGTTGGGAAATGAGTGACAAACTGTTACTCACCAGTGACTCACGGCCTACCCGTACCCGGCCGCACCAGGGTCGCAAACGTGTACCCGGCCGGGTACGGGTAGCCGGGTATCGGGTAGGGTACAGGTATCGGGTACCCGGTTGCGACCTCTGGTGCGCAGTAACGGTCGTGTGTCGTCACACACCCCCCCTCACCCTCCCCCCGTCCGCCCACACAGACGTCTCTGCCGACGTTCAAGAAGGGGAAGCTGTCGGTGTCGCGGCAGCACGAGGAGTTCATCTGGCTGCACGACTCGTACGTGGAGAACGAGGACTATGGAGGCATCGTCGTGAGTGCCTGCCGAACGAGCACCTGGGAGCGATACGCGTGGGGCTTTTTGTGTTTAGTTCAAGGGGAGGGCGGCACCCTGCTGCTCCAGAGCCGCATGCGGCTCCTTAAAGGAGTGCTTCATGACGTAATTCGCATGCATTGCGGCTCTTGACATCTAGAAAAAAAAAATACCGGATTTTTAAAAAATGCCGTTATTTTGGTTGCCGACCCCTGGTTTAGTTTGTTGTCCTTCCTCCGCACCCCCAATTCGAACGGTTGGCTACATATGGTGCGAAAGAAGTTCAACATACATTGAGCACACGGACACGTCTGTGCCACACCGCACACGTGGGATTGTCAATTATAAGTCAGCGTGTCGTGCTGCGTTATCACACCGACATGTGCAATTTTAACTAATTTATGCATAATTTTTTGAGGTGGCCAGGTAGCTCAACAGTTCAGTATCTTGTAGGTTGGTTTGGTCGACCATATATCGAGGTGTTTCTCACATGTCTTGACTTTATTTCGAGTTGACTGTCTGGTGGCTGAGGTCAGTACTGAGCTGACACCGTTGACATCCTTGGTTCAATTGGAGACAGTCGTCTTTAATTAAAACAAGTTCTCAGGTGTAGCCCTGGCACCAATGACTCCTTCACGTAAAAAATTGTTCTATATTTAATTGGGATAAATTCTAGATTTGGGAATGACAATTATCAGTCGGAACTGTCCTTATTTAATACGTGCCCCCAGTTTTTACTTCGAAATACATGAGGAACAAAGTGTGTGTTACCATCTTGGGAAAATGGCAAGTGTGCTAACTGTTTATAACTACATGTACATGTAGTGGCTTTGTACGTGTTTGTGTCTGTGTGTGTATGTATATACGTGGGTTAGGGGAGTAGTAGAGTAGCGGTGTTGGCACGCAGTGCTCCCCTCACGGCCAACACCAGTGACGACTATCTGTGCCGGTCCTGGGCCTCCCCTCGATCGACTCAGCCTCAAATGAGTACCTGGTGCAGTGTGTAAACATCGCCACTGGGGAGACAAAGGCGGCCAGGCATGGTGCTGGCCACCCACCCCCTCGTGTACCGTTCCGGCCTTCATAGGTGCTCGCTAACAGCACTTGCCCCACCAGTCTGTTAAAGCTGTATGGGAGGGGGGGGGGGCTCTTTGTGTTGTGTACGCGTGTCCTGTTCCTGTGCGACCAGATCCCGCCGGCGCCTCCGCGGCCCGACTTCGACTCGTCCCGCGAGAAGCTGCAGCGTCTGGGCGAGGGCGAGGCCACCATGACCAAGGAAGAGTTCTCCAAGATGAAGCAGGAGCTGGAGGCGTGAGTTGCAAATGAGCGAGCGAGCGATCCTCATTCTCGCATCCGCGCTCTCTCCGTTATACTAGCGGTTGCCCCCTCAAGCTTAATCAGAATCCGAATGTTTATACTGGAGGAATCCGATGAGCTATAAAGTTATTTTTCACAGGTGTCCAGTACAGTATGTAGATAAGCCAGCTAAGATTAAGCCGCCTTTTGTTATGCTTCTGGGTGGGTAAATTAATTAAATACGAAAAAGGAGAGTACTGTTAAACGCTGGGGATGTTAACAGCTGTATTGATCAGCACTCCAGATGATTTGGATATTTGTGTAATTTACCTTGCAGTTTTGAGGCCGAGTTAAATGCATTATCGCGGTAACATGCAAGATTGTACACGTAACGGATCTTGTGTAAATCCAACAGGGTCAGTCAACACGGGTCGGGTCACGTTCACTCGGGCACTCCTGCGTTTGAGTAAACACAACTTCGTTGTTTTCTCCTCTCAAAATTTGGGAGTTACTCAACGGAATGGCTATCCCTCCTCCCACCAAGGTACGAACATCGGAAACACAACTCTGTTATGTTCTTGTGTGCGGTGCGACCATCCCACTGCAGAGAATACTTGGCGATCTTCAAGAAGACGGTGGCCATGCACGAGGTGTTCCTCTGCCGTCTTGCTGCGCACCCCATCCTGAGCCAAGACCGCAACTTCCACATTTTCCTGGAGTATGACCAAGAGGTAGTCACGTTTAAGCTCTTTGCAAGTATAACAGTTTGGGAGTCTTTATTAATAACCCTCTCCCGTTCCAGTGTGGTCCGTGTACGTCATCAGTTTGTCTTCCGATTCCGTTTCGATGACTTGCGTGTACATCATCAAAACGAAACCAGAAGATGAAATAACTTTATCGGTAGCGAGGCTCCCACAAGGCCATGCGGGGGGACGGCTTGTGGCACAGTTTGGCGTGAGCTATCATAGAGTGTGGTCATGTTGCTACAGTTATGTGCGGTGAATACAATGTTTTTTAAAACAATAGCGCTATGCCTCTCTAAATAAAATTAACTCTGAGCCGCTTGCGTGCAACTTGCAGATGTCTCGGGACGGGAAATTGTTAAGTGGTGAATTGGTCTGATCACGTTGAGATGTTTGACTGTTTTCGCAGCTCAGTGTGCGTGGCAAGAACACCAAAGAGATCTTGGGAGGGTTCCTGAAGAGCATGATGAAGTCAGCTGATGAAGTCCTGGTTTCCGGAGCAAAGGTAGAGTATTTTTTAAGCCCTCTCGTTACACATGGGTGGCCTGGTAGCCAATTTTACCTCTGCTAAGTTTGCAATGTTGTTATTGCAGCTGTCTGTTAATTTGTACGAGACATTTTTACCAAAGCATACTGATGTTAAATCGATCCAAACTACGTTTTTTGAGACACGGACGTAATATTATATTTTAAATCCCCTGTTTCAAAACATAGATGAAAATCTTCCCACAGACTGTCTATCGGTCATGAGGATTTAAACATATTTCACCATGCTGGTCAATGTGGTTTCCTGAAGAGGGGTTCAGGAAAGGTTTATGTGTCACTCCCCGCTGATGTTTGCCATGGTCGGGAATGAAATTCAGGTCGTTGGGTTCATAGTACAGTGTGAAGAACCGCTAGTGCCACTTTTTTTTCCGTTCACACAAAAACTCACAATAATAGACCATTTTATGTTTTATGTTGTAGCGCAAATGTTAAACCAATGTTTTGAAAAAAACATTAGTAACCATATCATTGCATCTTGGTGAAATTATATACCCTTAATTATTTTGTAAAACAACATTTCAAGCATCTGTGGCTGATCACATAGGTGTGTAAGCTGTTGTGTGCTTTTTTTTCTTCAACAAGCAGATATGCTCGGACACTTCTTTGTGCCTGCCCAACAATGCCTTTTATAGTCTTATGTCTGCGAGGCATGAAGGAAAGGGTTGTTTTACGAAGTCCTTGTATGTTCATGGCAATACATTTATGAAAACGTGTCCTGTCTAGTGCTCTCTTAAGTCTGGTTATGAGCACTGCTGTGAAATTCTAACAAGCTTTAAAACGCCCCGTGCTGCACTGGAATGACGTGAAATGTTTATGGGTTCTGTGCAGGACTCGGATGAGTTCTTTGAGCACGAGAAGATTTTCCTGCTGGAGTATCACATGCGCGTGAAGGAGAGTGCACTCAAGGCCGACAAGATGACGAGAGCGCACAAAAGTAGGTGGCGACACTTTTAAAAACTCGCTAATAGTTTCGTTTGGGTAAGATCCAAGGGGTCGACAAATCGAAGTAACGAAAAGAGATTTTTTTTTTCAAATTAATAAATAGCGTCACGAAGCAGCCTTAAAGAGCCGCATGGGGCTCCGGGTATAATGCCAATCTCTAACTTTAACCCTCCACCACCCAGCAACAAAGCCAAACAAATAAAGTTTTCACGTGGGCAAATATGCATATTAGTTTTGTTTCGAAGAAAAACTGTAATGTTTGCTAAGTAACATTTTGCCAATTAATCGAGTGATTGATTTTATTTCATTACAAGGGTAGTAAACATTCAACCTTGTTGTTTTACAATAAAAAAATATATATATACACACAGTAAAACCTCGATATTTCGGTATTTGATCATTCATAATTGGGGATAATTCTGCACGCCTGCACTTTCGGCATATATGCAGTATTAGTAATTCGCCATGAGCTGAATTGCCGTACTGAATGGTACAATTTCGGCATGCACGTGGAGCGACGCCGTCACCACAACCAAAACAATAATAATTATAATGCAAGTTATAACGCGCGCAAATTTGCGGACGCAACGGCCGCAACTCAGAGGCACGGAGCCAAGCTCAGAGTCGCTCGAACGCACGTGGTTGTAGAGGTGAGTCTTTAAGTGTCTCTTGAAGGAGGCGATTGAGGTGATGCTGCGAATGTGCAGAGGGATGATAGCGCTCCAGACTGTTGGGGCTGCCACCGAGAAGCGGCGCATAGACATGGCCATCCTGGATCTTGGTATCAAGAGGAGGTCGTGAGTCGCGCTGCGCAGGCATAGCCTATTGGCGGCATACGTGGTGAGCGTTAGTGCAGACCCGTTGCTTTGGACTTTACATTGTTGATGCACTGTGCAAACCAACCCTCTCAGAAATGTCGTCTACACCTACATCAAGAAGTAGTAGAAAGGGACTGTAGTATAAATCCCTTAGTCTGTGAGACAAATCCAAAGATTTGGATATAATTAATGCAGGGTCTGTCAATGCGTATGGTGTGTGAAGATTTTATCGGGGCAGGAGGCACTGGGGAGTAACCGTTGTATATAATTCGGAATATTGAATAATCCAGCGAGGCCAAAGCTCCATTTGTGTAAAATTAACAACGGTTTGCTGTGTTCTTGGTTCTTTTGGTAAAGTCACGTAGAAGGGAAATAATAAAATAATAAAAATAAAACATAAAATGATTCTCACGACGTTTCGGCCACAACGCAAGCAGCCGTCCTCAGGTGAAGACCAGGTCTGCCGGGGAGACAGGCCATTCAGACGCTGTCTCCCCGACAGACCTGTTCTTCACCTGAGGACGGCTGCTTGTGTTGTGGCCGAAACGTCGTGAGAATTATTTTATTATGTTTTATTTTTATAATTTTATTATTTCCCTTCTACGCGACTTTACCGAAAGAACCAAGAAGATGAATCCCTGCAGTCACGAAAGCTTTAAATCGAAAGGTTTTGCTGTGTTCATTATCAAAATATTGCTTGCCTTTCAGCATTCTCATTTTCCTAATCAACCAAATCATTTCGCATATTTGCCCATAAGACATTCTGCTGGGTGGTGGACAGGTTATAGTTATTGATTGGCAATATACCGACATGATCCGACACACAAAAAAACAACTTCCGCATCGTAACATTGGTCATGAAAGCCCACATAAAAGACGACACTTGAAACATTCGCTGCTCCTATGCGTGCCGTTGTGCATTACTCACTGTATGTGCACTTGCATATTTTACCGCTGTGCGGTGCATTGCGGCCTGGAAGCGTATTATTAAATAAAATGTAGAATACAATTACAATTCCTTGTAAGGGAAACAATACCAATGAATAACAATTGAATGATTACCAATGTATTATATCATTACAATACCCTCCCCCTCACCGCCTCAAATCACTGCACCTGAATGAGTTACATGATGACGTCACTCTGCTGCTGCTCTATTTAAGAACGGGAGCAAGTGGAGAGCCTCACCATTCTGGCAAATCGCCTGATGATGCTGGATGTAATTACCAGCGAAACGTCGTACTCAAACTTTAAACAATGTTGATTCACTCTTCAACACACCGGTGGGCTAAAGTAGTCAACTATTTGTCCTTTGTAAACGTGACACATTTTTTTACTGTTTGTTTCGGGTGGTGGAGGGTTACGACACATTTATAAATAACGCCATCTAACCCAAAAACCTTTATTATGAATAATATTGGTCGCGAAAGCCCTACGTGTGAAACTGCATTGCATAATTGCTACCTTATTTGCCGATGCTCTGGAAAGTAAGACATCCCAAACTTGCGTCCAGTGTCAGAAAAGTTACAAAAGCCTGGTCACATGCACACAGCCTTCTACTGGAGTAGAATGCAACCCCTAACTTTTACTTTAAAATGTAGGGGGGTTGCATCTTATATTTCAGAGAATTTGGAACATCTTTGACATCGTAGAAGGTCATTACGGTAATGTCAGGGCACATATATACACACTGGTTGTGGTATCAGTTTTTTTTTATCATCTCTAATCATATTTAAAGCCATCTGTCGATCCACTGTTGTTTGAAGCCCTGTCGGGCATCGAGGTTCACCTTGCTGCAGCTCACTGGTCAGTGTGTGTTCATTAAATGGCAGGGTTGGTCCCAGGAAGGGTTCAGATACAACTCCCCACTGATGTTTACTGTGGGCGGGTAATCAAACTCAGGCCTCTGGGTTTATAGCGCAACGGGCTAATGTTTGCGGGACACCACTTTGAATTTTAAGTGTATACATTTGTTTCCTTTAGTATGGTTACCATTGTCTAATTTTACAAATGTACAATTTGTTCGATAGATATCTCTGAAGATTACATTGGCATCTCCACGTGGCTCTACAGCATTGGGGAGCAGGAATATTCCAAGCTCAGCAGGTGAATATTGAGTGAATTTACCTCGCCTTCGTTGCTACGTGTGTAAATTCTGGGCGTGAAATTAATCGCGTTGATTTATTTCTCTTAAGAGTGTTACAAGGCTGACTTTATTTCCACTTTCTGTTTTTTTTTACAAATAGATTTTTGCAGCTGTCGTCTGACGTGTTTGAGAAGTACCGCGTGAGTAACGCCATTATTTATTTGTTTAATACTTACGTCTTTTCATTCAACAGTACATGTATTTTATGATCGTGGTGGGTTTGATGTGAATTGTGATTGTTGATGACGATGTATGATAGTGGTGGTGATAAAATAGTTCATGTCATATTGCTAAGATGGGCATTGTGGTCAATTTAAACTGCATTGTGTGCGATGATGCCATCAATATAGTTCTCTTCCCAGCCTAGCCGTTTACAGGTACATGTGCAGCCCATTTGTCAATCCACTGTTTGATGAGGGGGCCATTCCCTCACCATGGGGGTTATTTGATGATACTTCGTCACACTGGTCAGTGCATAATACAGGTTTTTTTTGGGTTAGATGGCATATATTTATATAAATGTGTCGTTCAACCCACCACCACCCGACACAGCCAATGAGTAAGGTTTGTCACTTAAACAGAATGTGCCAATTCGTTACTAGTACAGCACTAACCGGTGTGTTGGAGAGCAAAGCCACAACATTTACAATCTGAGTACGACGTTTCGCCAGTAATTACAACTAGCTTCATCAGGCGACAGCTCAATTGCCTGATGACGCTGGTTGTAATTACTGGCGAAACGTCGTACTCAGATTGTAAATGTTGTGGCTTTGCTCTCCAACACACCGGTGTGCTGTACTAGTATACTACACTATACACTAAACTACTATACACTCCACTATACACTACACTACTATACACTACACTACTATACACTACACTATACACTACACTATACACTACACACTAGTGCTATACTAGTAACGAAATGAGATCGGGCACATTCTGAATAATTAATTTCTGAACCTCGTGTGAACCTGTTCTCTGGGTCAGCTCGGCCTAAATAATCTCAAAACTGGCATCAGAACTAATTATTTTGGCCAAGGTGACCAAGTGTAATAAAGATGGCCCCATAAACTGCTCATGGCTGCTTTGGAGTGTTTCCCATCAATAGGTTCAGTAAGAGGGAAACTTGATTTGGCGCTTTCGTGACTGCAGGAATTACTCTTTGGTTCAATCGGTAAAGTAAAGTCGCGTAGAAAGAGAAAATAATACATTTTCAAAATAATAGCATGCTATTATTTAATGTATTATTTTCTCTTTCTACGTGACTTTGCCGAAAGAACCAAACAGTAAGAGGGAGTTGCTTTTGTCTACTTGCAGAAGCAGCAGGGCAGGGTGGCGTCGGACCAAGACCTCAAGCTCACCGATCTCCTGCGATACTACGTACGGGAAACCCAGGCAGCCAAGGTAAAGCAGTGAACTCCGTTGTGGTGTTACATTTAACCAACCCGTCATTATCGAAATGCATAAGCCAAGCATTTATCTTCGTACACTGCGATTGGTTTCACTATTAAGTGGATCTCCAAGACTCAGGTGAAGTTTTTTTTGCAATGGCAAGCAATTTGACTGCCAATGTTTTTACCGATTTTATAAAACACCTCTGCAGACACCTTTGCATGGCAAAGTTTTTTGGAAACATTTGTCGGGAAACTTTTTTCGGCAGTCGCATCATCAGTGCCTCATTGTCGCAGGCACATAAAAAAACAGGTACATAAACTCAAACACAGCGAATATATATTCGCTAACAGTACTAGCCCCAACATTTTGTATTGCTGAATGGTGTGTGAGCACAGTCAAGAAGGCATCTGCCAGTCATCTCAATCTGTTAACCCAGAACACCCTGATCTGTGTGTCCCATCGCCTGCCAGCAAGCGATGATTCGCTAGCGTGCAGGTGACGCGTGTATTTGGCTGCAATACATTTCCACGTGGTAAGCCACTTGGTTGAGCTGTCATTTGTGGCCGGGTCGCTTCTGAAAAAGAGCTATATAGCTCAGTGGGCCTTACCTGGTAAAATAAAAATAGTTTTATAGTTTTCGGTTTATTCAACACTTTCACATGGCCTCAAAGTGCACCTAGCCTGCCACGAAGGCTGTGGTGAGGTCACCAAACGACCGTTTTCTTGGTTCTTTCGGTAAAGTCACGTAGAATGTAAATTATAAAATAATAAAAATAAAACATAATAAAATTATTCTCACGACGTTTCGGCCACAACGCAAGCAACCGGTCCTCAGGTGAAGAACAGGTCTGTCGGTGTTCATTCAGACGCTGTCTTCTCGACAGACCTGTTCTCCAACTGAGGACGGCTGCTTGCGTTGTGGCCGAAACGTCGTGAGAATTATTTTATTATGTTTTATTTTTATTATTTTATTATTTCCCTTCTACGTGAGTTTACCGAAAGAACCAAGAAGATGAATCCCTGCAGTCACGAAAGCTTTAAATCGAAAAATAAAAATAGTTTATAGTTTTCGGTTAATTCAACACTTTCGCATGGCCTCAAAGTGCACCTAGCCTGCCACGACCGCTGTGTTGAGGTCACCAAACGACCGTTGTTAACGTCGTGCCCAGGACCTGCTGTACCGGCGCGCGCGCTCGCTCGTGGACGCTGAGAACACCGGCAGGGCCCTGGACAAGGCGCGTGCCAAGGGCAAGGACGTGCAGCAGGCGGAGACGCAGCAGAAGGTCGCCATGCACAAGTTCGACAGCCTCTCCACGTCGGCACGACAGGGTACACGCCTGGCGAGATGTTAACTCCCTCGCCCCCGATGTGCGGGAGGGCGTGGGTTCGATCCCAATCCTGATGCCGATTGTTGTGTATTTGGAGTTTGCATGTCCTCTCTGATCGCGTGGATTTTTCTGCAGGTCCTCCTGTTTTTCCCTCCACATGTAGAATCGGCGTGTGTGTTGAGAGTATTTGGCTACTATAAATACTCACGTGATAAGCCACTTCCTTGAGCTACTACTAATTGTGGCCTGGTCGCTTCGGAAAAATAGCTAATATAGCTCAATAAAAGTAGTGGTCGTAGTATTTGCAGCACTTGGATTGTTGCCATTTGGTTACCCATCGCACAACGGGACGGCATAGCAACATAGTTTTACATAGGACAGCTGTTGAAGGGGGACTGGAATAAAAATTATAAAAAAATAAAGAAGCAGAGCAGAGTATGTTTGCGTGCTTTTTGGAATGCTAAATATGATGTTGAACAATCATGGAAATTTTCATTATGAATAATGCCTACCATGGTAGCATGCCGCAATGCATGCTTAGAATTACACTGAGAAACAAAGGAACATGGATTAAACAATTTGCATGAGTTAGAGCAATCGTATTGACTGTTCAAAAATAAGTAAATGGGCTTGTGCAGGACACGTATGTAAGCGGAATAATGGCTGGTGGTTCAAACTAACAATGGTGTGGGGGCCCGAAGGAAATGAAATATGCCCGAGTGGGTATACACTGCTCAGAAGGATCGATTAAATGTATTTAAACTATTTACTATTTTTATTTTACCAGGATAAGGCCCACTGAGCTATATAGATATTTTTCAGAAGCAACCTGGCCACAGATTATAGTTCAACCACAAGTGGCTTATGTGGAAATTTACTTCAGCCAAATACTCTTTAACATGTGCCACCAATCTAGATTTGAGCAAAAAACTTCAGCAAAAAATGTTCTTGCTGTGGTTTTCCCACCTGATGATGATTGCTTGTGTTGCAATCGAAACATCGTGATTCATTTTATTTTATCCTACGTGACTTTGCCGAAAGAACCAAAGAGTATGTGCCACCAATCTTTAAATTGCACAAATCTTGTTGGCAAAGTTTGCAACTATTACACCCTTGCAAACGAGAAGCCCCCTCCCCCGAAGGGATTAATTTTAACTAAATCCGGTTTAATCGGCAGCGTGTAGATGGATTGTTGCATTGCAGGATGGGAAATGTTGGCTGTGGTTTGATGAGAACTTCATTCAGAGATAGGATTGATCGTGGCTGATGATGATGATGATGGGAACGTATATGCGTGTGTTCGCCGTGCACGTTTGACCTGCATTTTATTGCGCTGTTTCAGAACTGATGGACTTCAAGATGAGGCGAGTGGCAGCGTTCCGCAAAAACCTCGTGGAGATGGCCGAGCTGGAACTGAAGCACGCCAAGGTACGGCGACGACATCAGACGATACTAACACTGGCAGACGATACTAACACTGGCAGACGATACTAACACTGGCAGACGATACTAACACTGGCAGACGATACTAACACTGGCAGACGATACTAACACTGGCAGACGATACTAACACTGGCAGACGATACTAACACTGGCAGACGATACTAACACTGGCAGACGATACTAACACTGGCAGACGATACTAACACTGGCAGACGATACTAACACTGGCAGACGATACTAACACAGGCAGACGATACTAACACTGGCAGACGATACTAACACTGGCAGACGATACTAACACTGGCAGACGATACTAACACTGGCAGACGATACTAACACTGGCAGACGATACTAACACTGGCAGACGATACTAACACTGGCAGACGATACTCACACAGGCAGACGATACTAACACAGGCAGACGATACTAACACTGGCAGACGATACTAACACTGGCAGACGATACTAACACTGGCAGACGATACTAACACTGGCAGACGATACTAACACAGACGATACTAACACTGGCAGACGATACTAACACTGGAAGACGATACTAACACTGGCAGACGATACTAACACTGGCAGACGATACTAACACAGATGATACTAACAAGCCAGTCTGCTACAGGGCCTTTGGTATGATTGACATGAGATTATGATGTAATGCGCTCTTGAGATGATGAAGTGTTTAAGCACCCTGTAAATGCAAATCAGAATCTTTATTTCATCCTGGAGAATTCCGATGCGCTTTGAAGATATTTTTCTCAGATGTGCAGTAATCAGCCTTATGAGGATTCGCCTGTTCCGTGGAATGAAACTTACGACGGGGGATATAATAGAAGCGTGATGGCCGTCATACCTAAACAAAATGACGGTCACACGTGGCAGCAATCTGACCTCATGTGGCATGGTCAGTGCATACTCTTAGGTTTTTCCGTAAAGTCACGTAGGTAAAAAATGAAATTAAAATTAATAAAAGTAATAATAGAAATTTTTTTAAATAAAAAAATAAATTTTTAAAAATCACGATGTTTCGGAGGCAACACAATTCTCCGTCATCAGGTGATTTACTAGATTTGCTGTATCAAGTGAGGCAGGGATTCCAAGATGCATCTTGGAATCCCTGCCTCACTTGATACAGCAAATCTAGCTGTGACGGTCCCACCTGATGACGGAGACTTGTGTTGCCTCCGAAACGTCGTGATTTTTATCATTATTTTATTTCTATTATTACTTTTATTAACTTTAATTTCATTTTTTACCTACGTGACTTTACCGAAAAAAACCTAAGAGTATGAATCCTTGCAGTCACGAAAGCTTCAAATCTAGAATGGTCAGTGCACCTTACCCACTGTTGAAAAGCCATGAGATCAATTCAACTCGCCCGATCACTTTTTCTTGGGTCAATAAATTGACTATCACTTTGTTGGAAGTTAGCGGTGGTCATCCTGTGGAGTTCTAGATTTGAAGCTTTCGTGACTGCAAGCATTCATACTCTTAGGTTTTTTCGGTAAAGTCACGTAGGTAAAAAATGTAAATTAATAAAAGTAAAATAAAATAAAAATCACGACGTTTCGGAGGCAACACAAGCTTCCGTCTTCTGGTGGAACCGTCACAGCACGATAGCTGTATCAAGTAAATGAGAGATTACAAGAGCTACCACTCCGTATTCTGTGGATTATCTGCCCCCCCCCCCCACGTCGGAATGTGGAATATCCAACAATGGCCTCAGGGTCGCCAATGGAGATGAGCTACTACCCACTGCTCTCGTGAACACGCCGACTTGATTTTTTAATGAGGTTCCTCACGTGCCATGCTCTTCCAAATGCTCGAGTGGATAAACCAAATTATCAGGTCATGGATATTTTTTTGTTCATCTCGACCTCGTTTGCATCAACTACATTTTAAGCTTTCAAATGACTCCCCCATTCATTATAATTGGTGCAGCGATCTGGGAAAAGTTCTCTGGACTAAGATACATGCATACAGAATATCCACCGATTATACGGATATCCAGCGCTGTATATACACTGAACAGAAGCAGCAATGTTAACTACCTCGCCTGGTACGCAAGAGGTTGCGGGTTCGATCCCGACCCTGACGCCTGTGTATTTGGAGTTTGCATGTTCTCCCTGGGTCATCCGGTTTTTCCCTCCAAGCTCAGAAACATGCGTTCAAACTATTTGGCTGCTATACATTTCGACGCGACGATACGTCGCTTTGTTGAGCTATCATTTGTGGCCAGGTCGCTTCTGAAAAAGAGCTGTTATAGCTCAAGTGGGCCTTGCATGGTAAGATAAAACATACCATTGGAACCTCATTTGGCAGTAAAAAATATGATAATTGTTTTTTTACCCTTCTATCTGGCAACAAAACTGACACCTTTTTTACAAGGAGTCATGTTTGCATAGACCACAATACCTGCAGTCATAATGCAAACAAAAAACATAACTCTGATAATGTATGCACCGTCCTTGAAAGTTGATTGGTCCACTCCCGAGACAGCTTTCCTTAGAGCCTAGTCTCACATGGGTTAGACCAGATGACGCCAAAAGGCGCGCTCTAAGGAAAGCTACCTCGGGTGTGGACCAATCAACTTTCAAGGACAGTGCATACATTATCATAGTTATGTTTTTTGTTTGCATTATGACTGCAGGTATTGTGGTCTATGCAAACATGACTCCTTGTAAAAAAGGTGTCAGTTTTGTTGCCAGATAGAAGGGTAAAAAACCAATTAAGATAAAACATACTTTAGTTTTTTAGATTAGTACAGTGTGCGTGAACTACCGAATTTTAATGCCGTGTGTTGTGTCGTACAGGCCAGTTTGCAGATGCTGAACAACAGCCTGACAGCGCTTCAGAACTGTTAGGGGACCAATGGATGGATGTACGCTTGAAGGCACCAAGTAGTCACGAATATTTGTATCTTCCGCACGCGTTGTGTGTCACAACATGAGGGCACGTTGTACGTTTATAAATCCTGACAAGCATCACTGAAAGGAGTGTTAAAAAAAACTTTTGTTTACTGTATTTTCCCTATGTAAATGCAATAAAATACAGAAAAAAATCTTCCATTTCTGGGTCATGGCAACTGATTTTCGCATAGGGTCTCATTGTAATTGAGGAAACAAAGTGATATTTTTGCCAATTATGTTAAATTGATATGTTATTAACTTTAAAGATTGGCACACCTCAGTCTTATTTATCGATTTTGAAGTCGTATTATGATACCATTCCTATATTAGAATTGTGTTCGGTGGAAATGCAAGAGAGTAAAAACTGGAAGCGCACAGGAGTTCACCAAATGTCCTAAGCTGCGTCCCCCTTTCTGTGGCTTGAATTAAACCACGCAACCAACAGCGCAGGCAACCAACAGCGCAGACAACCAATTACACTTGTTCAGGCACTGAATTCCTTTCAGTTCCTGAGGAAGCTTCCCAGCCCATGGATCGACACACATGACATGGCAAACAACACGCAATGCAACCCAAAACACATACCAGAGAGCTGTACGGCACAACCGTGAAAGCATATGGATTAGTACACACGCCACTATAATTTGCAGTGTCTCTCTGTGCCATGTCCCTTCTCAAAGACATCAGCGATTGCGTCCTTCCATTCAACTCGGCCCATGATATTTACTCAAGAACGTAGCGGCCAGTCAAAATTGCTCATGTACTTGATTTGCTGCCATTTGTACATGAGTGGTTATTGGTTTCCTTGAAAGGGTGGATAGAAATTATGAAGTTGATCTTGTATGCACTTTCTTAGTGGAAGTCAAAAATATGCAATGCTATGTACAAGGTTTACCTGGAATGGTTTATGCAAATGTATTTTTTCGTTAAAAAAATATCCATGCACAATTGGAATAATTATAACATGAAATGTAAAAATCACATTAGGTAACTTAACAGGGAGATAACAGCGAATTACTGAGAGTAAGGGTTATATCGATGTAACATTTTATGAGATTCACGCGAGCAGTGGATTTTAACCGCAAGGCTTGTTGCCCAAATGTATCCCAACTTTAAAAGTCAATGACTTCCCTAAAAGGAAACATGGTATGCAAGGTTTTGAGCAATAGCACTACTTGGTAATGGATGAGGGTCATTGTCTGAAACGTTGCTAATTCATAGTTTCCCTTTTTTGGGCAGAGTTATTTACAAATGAGAGTTTTTTTGTTATTTGTGCGCGTATGCACTGGTGCCAACGCAGCATCACAACAAATATATATTTCGTCCAACTCAAAAGAGTGAGTGCATCTCTTCATCAATTCCCCTTCACAAGGACGAGTGGATTGGTAAACCTAGACCTTGCTGGGCCCACAAGGACTGGAGTGAGAAAATAAAGCACTGACCCACAGTTTTCTTGGTTCTTTCGGTAAAGTCACGTAGAAGGGAAGTAATAAAATAATAAAACATAATAAAATCATTCTCACGACGTTTCGGCCACAACGCAAGCAGCCGTCCTCAGGGGAAGACCAGGTCTGTTGGGGAGACAGCGTCTGAATGTCGTGAGAATTATTTTATTATGTTTTATTTTTATTATTTTCCTTCTACGTGACTTTACCGAAAGAACCAAGAAGATGAATCCCTGCAGTCACGAAAGCTTTAAATCGAAATTTGACCCACAAGTTGTTGCCTGCTGTTTAACCCTACGCGTAGCTTAACTCGTAAGATCAAATTTGAAATTGACTAATGTAAACAGTTGAGAATCTTGTGTGTGTGAGTCTTGAGTGTGGAGACAACACTCCCTGTTGCGTGTTAATCATTTAAATAAGACTGCATTTACATCCTAAATCCGAACAAAAATCACCTATAATGCATCTGATCTCATAAATATTTGGCGGAAGTTAGGGTTGAACCCACTCCTTACATGGGCAGACCAACATACATAACAGGTGTTATGTTTTGAGGTTACATCGTGGGCAGCAAAGAATAGTGCTGTACAAAAATCATTAGAATACTTATATGCTTCCACTTAGATCCTACTACATTTCCTATGCATTACTTACGTATGTTAAACTTCTTTCGCACCGTACGTATCCAACCGTGCTAATCGGAGGTGCGGGCTCGTAAACTGCTGTCCCACCTTCATGAGAAACCCACTGACTAACTTAGGAGAGTTATCCATAATAGACTTTATTTTAGGTTAGGTCACGGAAATATGAGTCGTCAAACCAGCCACCAATCGACACAGCCAATTATGTTTATCAACTCGGTTCTTTCGGTAAAGTCACGTAGAAGGGAAGTAATAAAATAATAAAAATAAAACATAATAAAATAATTCTCACGACGTTTCGGCCACAACGCAAGCAGCCGTCCTCAGGTGATAACCAGGTCTGTCGAGGCGACAGCGTCTGAATGAAACAGCACCATGCTTGGAGCATATATTTAAGCTGGCTTAAATATATGCGTGACTTTACTGAAAGAACCAAAAAGATAAATCCCTGCAGTCACGAAAGCTTTAAATCAAAATTTATGTTTATCAAGTAAACAAAACATGCCAATTCGTTACTAGTGCACTCTGGGCAGTGGCGGCAGGTTTAACGACACTTTTATATTTACGCGATCTAACCCATAAAAACCTCGGATTATATTGGTCGCAACAGCTTGTGTGTTAAACTTAGTAGAGTGTCTTCTTGGTTCTTTCGGTAAAGTCACGTAGAATGGAAATAATAAAAATAACACATAATTAAATTATTCTCACGACGTTTCGGCCACAACGCAAGCAGCCGTCCTCAGGTGAAGAACAGGTCTGTCGATAAGACAGAGTCTGTGACTTTCATTCTACGTGACTTTACCGAAAGAACCAAGAAGAAGAGTCCCTGCAGTCACGAAAGCTTTAAATCGAAACTTAGTAGAGTGTGTTCGAAAACCCGTAGGGAAGCCCTCCTCTAACGGTGGGTTTACAATAAGGGCTGTGCATGTAAATACATCCCAAATGCATCCAAGTCTGCACAGTGATCCCAGTATTTTTGTTATTTCTCGTGTTTTTGTTAAGTTTTTCCACCTCTTGAGTGTGCAGAATGGTGCAGAATGAACAGCCAAGTCTCCCCAAAGAGAACTTAAATGTCACGCGATTGGCTGTGAGAATCTGCAATTGCACTTGAAACGCCCCAATAGTTTTGCATGCAGCAGCTGCCACAAGCGCGCTAGTTATTATTGCTGTCCAGACGACAGTCCCTGAACGTGGACCACTATACATACGAAGTGGGTGAAGCATGCATGCTCATTAGGTCATGATTAATGAACTGTTGTGTATGACTTCTTAGGAGCTTCTCTTTGGTTCTTTCGGTAAAGTCACGTATAAAGATAAAATAATAAATTAAATAATAGCATACGACGTTTCGATTGCAACACAAGCAATCATCATCAGGTATAAAATACATAGCAACTAAAATCTAACCAGAAAACTATAGACGGACATATAAGCAGACAGATATCACAACGATACATGAAGAGAGAACACACATAGGCACACAGAGAGAGAACGTCTCTGTGACGAGGCCTTAAATAGAGAGAGGGGGCGGGGGCGGAGAGAGGGAGGGGTTAGAGAAAAAATAGCATGTCAATGAGTAGGACGATGCGTGGTAAGCTCCAAATTAAGATTCTTAAGAGCTCACCAGGTTTATGCTTGCCTTTTTTGTTAACGTGTTAAGTGTTAAATTGCCGAGCTCTAGTAAGGTGGTTGTTACGTCTGCTGACATGGCATTCTCGTTATTAAAAGATGAGTCGTAAAATTACTGCTCCATTGTCTCGTCCTGAAATCACGAAACAAATCGACACGAGTTGCTGAAATATTAAAATAAGCTACACTGGTGATTGCTTAATTTTACAGTACCTGATGCTCTTTGCCAATAGTTTCTAATGACCATGCGTTATTGTTAAACCATATATTATATTTAAAGAACTGTTAATGAGAAAGCATATTGGAGGCAACGACCTTTCAAGTTATACTCCTTAGGATACTATGAACTCTGCATGGGTATTGTATTCAACCAAATGAGTAATGAACCGATTGGAAGGCCTCCACAGTAAATATGAATGCCCATTGGTCGTTTGTTTTCCTGTTGACCTTGATGGGCACGATATCTTTCGATTTAAAGCTTTCGTGACTGCAGGGATTCATCTTCTTGGTTCTTTCGGTAAAGTCACGTAGAAGGGAAATAATAAAATAATAAAGATAAAACATAATAATTCTCACTATGAGAATTATCACTATGAGAATTATTTTATTGTTTTATCTTTATTATTTTATTATTTCCCTTCTATGTGACTTTACCGAAAGAACCAGGAAGGGCACGATATCTTAAATATATGATTCTAGCATTTGTTTGACAGGGCTGACTGCTGATGAGACCAAAAATGTCGACACCGTTCTAGCATTTGCCTGCTGGAACAATGCCGCTAGAAATGTTTCCTTCAAAGGACCAATAGGCAGATGGACAATACAAATATTATTTAAAGTGGAGAGATGGACTTTCTTGCCTGGTCGTTATTCGTGACCCACACTCCTCCAATGGTGCGTAGTGATCATTCAACCAAATCTTTCGGTGGTGTGGCAGTAACACCAGTAGAAAATGAGTAATGCAGTGTTGCAACAAAAGCACGCTTGTTAAACCATTTTGAAAAGCAAAACAATATATTTCCTTTCAAGAGGCAATGGTAGGTTTCATAAAATGTAGACACGTCTTTCAGTTAGATAAGTACTTTTATAAATGAGCTACTGCTCTTCAAACGTACTCATGTAGTTTAGTTACATAAGTAAATGTAAATATGTATGACAGTAACCTATGTTAGAATACGTATAAGTAACTATTTTGGGTATTTTCAATACTGACTGAAATGTATTTACAATATAGACCTGTGATTATGAATGCCTTCACCTGAGACATTTACAGAGCGATTCTTGCAACCCACAATCCTATCGTGGGCCTACAAAGGGAACATTCAGAATTGAAGCACCTTTTTTCGTCATCAGTCCAGCCGAGTTCTATGCAAGTGTGTGGCACTTACACTCACAAGCGACTTGGCAATGTGTGCGTAAGTGTCGGTCATGATACCAAATCTCCGTGGACATGTCTGCAATGTGCGGTGCGTTGCTACTTTCCAGACAGTATGATCCAGTTTTGGGTTCAGGCTGTTTTTTTGCATCTTAAAGCATTCCTGTAATGTTTTTTGTTTTGTTTTAAATGACAATAAAAAAGTCACTTGGTGTAACAGTAGTCATGTTGCTGCTGTTGTGAGTTTTTAATCAGTCTTGGTTTATGATTTGGCAAATTAGTAACATTTTGTAGATTGCTATTCACTAATTCTAGATTTGAAACGTTCGTAACTGCAAGGATTCATACTCTTAGGTTTTTTCGGTAAAGTCACGTAGGTAAAAAATAAAATTAAAAGTAATAATAGAAATAAAATAGTAAATCACGACGTTTCGGAGGCAACACAAGCTTCCGTCTTTAGGTGGAACAGTCACAGCACGATTGCTGTATCAAGTAAGTATTTGGCAATACGGTCGTGTTGGAAACTTGAGTTACACTCCTTTAATGTATTGTTTCGCTGTGTACAACGCAGCGATGTGTGGTTATTGCCTCAAGTTTAGCACTTATGGGACACCTGTAAATGTATAAAAGTGATGTACACTTAGTATCGAGTAATGTGTCAAGCAATGGAGCATTGATCGCACATACATTGTGTGCTGATCAACATTTAAAATGACTGATACCAAATCGAAGCAGTTTTGATTATTAGTTATAAATTTCGATTTAAAGCTTTCGTGACTGCAGGGATTCATCTTCTTGGTTCTTTCGGTAAAGTCGGGTAGAAGGGTAGTAATAAAATGATAAAACATAAAATAATTCTCACGACGTTTCGGCCACAACGCAAGCAGCCGTTTTCAGGTGGAGAACAGGTCTGTCGACTCTGCCTTCTCGACAAACCTGTTCTCCATCTGAAGACGGCTACTTGCGTTGTGGCCGAAACGTCGTGAGAATTATTTTGTTATGTTTTATTTTTATTATTTTATTACTTCCATTCTACGTGACTTTACCGAAAGAACCAAGAAGATAGTCATATATTGTTGTATATAACATACACGCATACGGGTTTTTGCTAGCCATGCCAAAATCACAGGGAATGTTCAAGATCTCAGAAGCTGAGCAGAAAATTTCACCTGGACAGTGAAAACCACCGCATGCCAGCTCATCTTAGGCAGCTGCTGAAACGTGAGAATTATTATGTTTTATTTTTATTATTTTTTTACTTCCCTTCTACGTGACTTTACCTAAAGAACCAAGAAGAAGAAGCTGCAGCACTGTGATTGAGAGTCGAGGTCTCTGCAGCAAATTTAAACTCCTCTGCTCCCATATCTGTGCTCTGCCTTCAGCAACCCGGACTGACCAGCGTGGCAAAAAGTGTGTTCAAAGTTATCCACAGGACCTGCAAGACGTGGTGTGGCCCTCATCCAGCAGTGGATTGACAAAAAAAATTAACCCGTAAAAACAAAGTTTTTCACTATAAATCCTTTATATGCGTGGCATCGGGGCGGCTAGAGTCCTCTCGTCCTCTGGCTTGAGATGGCTGCCACCTATGGGTCAGATGATTGTCTGCCAGCATTAAGCAATTGGTAATTAAATATTTAAAATATTTTCCCTAAACAGTGTAAAACTTTTAAAAAAATTTTCACGAAAATGCATTGTCACGCACAACGAGTCTGTGTGCAAAATGTCGGCTCGATTGGATCACGGGAAGTGGGTTAAAAAACGACCGAAATATTTGCACGGTCGTAAGCGCGCAAGCGAACTTAATATAAATGATTTAAAAAGGCTGTGCACGCCAAGTGCTCTTGGGAATGTGCGTGATGAAACATTTTCCATCCTTGAGAAGAACAAACAAAGCTTGGCACGCCCGTCAATAATACTGCCGACATTACGGCCAATGACCCTTATAGCGGAGAAATGGTTACGTTATAAAGAAGGGTGATTGCCCGAAACGTCACCTACTTTTGTCCCCCCTTTGTGAGCAGTGTTGACGAACGACTTGAGTTTTTGTGCTTTAGCACCAATGCAGTAATGACAACATTTTTCTTTCGGGGGTGGGGTGGAGTGGGTGGGTGTCTGCATCGTTGAGTTGTGCCCATTGTGTGGGCGTGCTGGCACGCAGCAGTTCGACGTTGACAGCATCGTCTTAGGTTTTTTCGGTAAAGTCACGTAGGTAAAACATTTAAAATTAATAAAAGTAAAATAAAATAAAAATCACGACGTTTCGGAGGCAACACAAGCTTCCGTCTTCAGGTGGAAGACGGAAGCTTGTGTTGCCTCCGAAACGTCGTGATTTTTATTTAATTTTTATTTTACTCTTATTAATTTTTATTTTTTTACCTACGTGACTTTACCGAAAAAACCTAAGAATATGAATCCTTGCAGTCACGAAAGCTTAAAATCTAGAGTTGACAGCATCGTCTCCCGTCACCTACTGGGTAGCTGAAACCCCCGTGACTGTTTGGTATTGTTCGCTGAGTCTTGGGGATCAAGGCGTGGTGGTGGTGGGTGTTTGGGGGGGGGCTCAGCACAGTCCGTACCAAGCGCCGTCCTCTTGGTTTGTTGGGGCGGCGTGGAGAGAGCGAGAGGGAATTTACACCCAGCGTGACACCGCCGGCAGAAGCGCACTCAATGCGTTATCGTTGACCCCAGGTCGAAAGCACTTGTAGATTGCAAAGCCGCCCGCAGAGAGATAGGCATCTGCAGGTGCCTTTCAGGCGGTGTTGCGCATTAGTATGATTGTGTTTTGCCTCCCCAGTGAGACATTTGAAAAAAAGGAGGCAAATATGTATGTATGTTGAACTTCTTTCGCACCGTACGTGGCCAACCGCGCTGATCGAAGATGCTGGAGAAAGGACAACAAACTAAACACGAAAAGCAGTTACAAATAAATTCGTTTCCAATACAGATTTAAAAGTATTCTTAGGTTTTTTCGGTAAAGTCACGTAGGTAAAACATTAAAATTAATAAAAGTAAAATAAAATAAAAATCACGACGTTTCGGAGGCAACACAAGCTTCCGTCTTTAGGTGGAACCGTCACAGCCACGACAGCTGTATCAAGTAAATGAGAGATTGCAAGAGCTACCACTCCGTTTATATAATGGTTGGAGAGGGGGGAAGGGCCAAGTACGGCACACTTTTTATTCATATGATAAGGTGAGGCTTAAGAGGGTGAGTCTTGGTTATGGAGAGGTACGGTTTGTCATTTAAAAGTGCATAGGTTTAGTGGCTTCCTAATATCGCAAGAAAGAGCGTTCCAGACGGCCACAGTAGCGCGTCTGAAAGCGCCACGCGATGTGGTGACCGTCTTTGTTCGATTGTGTTCGCCAAAAAAAATATAACAATAATAAGGAAACGATCCAGCTGCATGTGGGTTTTGTAAATACGTTGAAAAGTGCACAAAGAAGCGTTGAGAGATGCGTGCTTGTAACTTAACATCGAGACCGAAGATTAACACGGTTGACTACGTACGTTGAGAAATAGGTTAAACATACGGCGGCGCATAGACGCATTCCAGAACATTCGCATGTGGATTTTTTTTCTTTCTCACTTAAAACAAGGAAGTGAGTTTGGGCAGTGACACGTCGTTTAGAAAAAATTAACCCGTAAAAACAAAGTTTTTCACTATAAATCCTTTATATGCGTGGCGGCTAGAGTCCTCTCGTCCTCTGGCTTGAGATGGCTGCCACCTATGGGTCAGATGAATGCCTGGCACCATTAAGCAATTGGTAATTAAATATAATTTTTTTTTCCTAAAAAGTGTAAAATTTTGGAAAAAAATTTTAATATAAAGGATTTAATAAATGGTGGTTCAGAATTATGAGTGGCAGCCCAGGAAAGGAACACCACCTAGAGTCATGGTTCTAAACTTTTATTCCTTTGGTTCTAAATCGTAAAAAAAAAAAATATCTTGTCAATACACAGGTTTGATTAAACAAAGCAGTTGTACTGACGTTCTTAATACTGGTAGGAACCTCCTGGTTACACCAGCCCACACGGGATTATTGTGTCCGTCCATCCGTCCGTCGTGCATCCAAAAATGGGAGGGGTGGGGCTGGGTGGAGAGGGGAGGGTGGGGAGGGGCTGGGTGAGGAGGGGCAGGGTGGGGCTGGGTAGGGGGTGGAAAGGGGTGGTGCTGGGTGGGGAGAGGCTGGGTGGGGAGGGTGGGACTGGGTGGGAGGGGTGGGGCTGGGTGGGGAGGGGCTGGTCACCCCGTGGTGCCCTTATAAAACTCAACGTTTAACCTACTCACGCCGGCTTGTGCCCACCCTCACAGTCGGGTAGGCCTCGGCAAGGTAAGGTAATTTACCCTTTTTACCGGGTAAAGGTGTCGACATGCCAAGGGGTAAGGTAAATGGTAGGGTAAAGGTAGCGCGAACTATTACCCGGTAAATACGGTGCCTTGTTTACCGCTAAAAGCTCCGTGGCGCAGTCCGTGGCCTCCATTTAATAAGGAATATAAAAAAAAATACTTTAAAAACACGCTTTCATTAAATGTACGAGTAATGGCAGAACTACACGACTCCAGGAAGTGGCCCCGTAGCTTGCCATAACGTAAGGGGACCGTGGTGATTTACAGCCAACGTCAGTTGAGCGTGGACAATTAGACCCAAGCCGAAACATAACATATAAAAAGAATGTTTAAATATATATTTTATTTTTTATGATAGAATATAGTATTGTCATCAGTATGACATAAGTAGACCAAGTTTGCAGTCGATACCACACTGGGAAGTGGGTTACAAGATTTGAGGATACAACAACGACAACAACGACAACAAGCGTGTAAAATTTGAATAATCAAGAGTATTCTATATGAATAAAGCGCTCTACCTAGCATTTACCGTTATAAACCTTGTTCATGTGTAGTAGATCCCTAGTAATTGCCCTGTAATCGGGTAATTTGTATGGGGTAAGGGTAGAAGGTAGGGTAAAAGGTAGGCTCGTTGTTTTTACCTTTTAACGTTTACCTTACCTTGCCGAGGCCTAGATATCCCCATCCACTGCTGAGGTAACCACACCCACTGCTCATGTAGCTCCACCCACTGCTCATGTAGCTCCACCCACTGCTCGTGTAGCTCCACCCACTACTCATGTAGCTCCGCCCACTACTCAAGTAGCTCCACCCACTAATCAGGTAGCTCCACCCACTACTCAGGTAGCTCCACCCACTACTCAGGTAGCTCCACCCACTACTCAGGTAGCCCCACCCACTACTTATGTAGCCCCACCCACTACTCATGTAGCTCCACCCACTACTCATGTAGCTCCACCCACTACTCATGTAGCTCCACCCACTGCTCATGTAGCTCCACCCACTGCTCAGGTAGCTCCACCCACTACTCATGTAGCTCCACCCACTACTCATGTAGCTTCACCCACTACTCATGTAGCTCCGCCCACTACTCATGTAGCTCCACCCACTACTCATGTAGCTCCACCCACTACTCAGGTAGCTCCACCCACTACTCAGGTAGCTCCTCCCACTACTCATGTAGCTCCAGCCACTACTCAGGTAGCTCCTCCCACTACTCATGTAGCTCCACCCACTACTCATGTAGCTCCGCCCACTACTCATGTAGCTCCACCCACTACTCATGTAGCTCCACCCACTACTCAGGTAGCTCCACCCACTACTCAGGTAGCTCCTCCCACTACTCATGTAGCTCCACCCACTACTCAGGTAGCTCCTCCCACTACTCATGTAGCTCCACCCACTACTCAGGTAGCTCCACCCACTACTCAGGTAGCGCCACCCACTACTCATGTAGCTCCACCCACTACTCAGGTAGCTCCACCCACTACTCATGTAGCTGCACCCACTACTCATGTAGCTCCGCCCACTACTCATGTAGCTCCACCCACTACTCAGGTAGCTCCACCCACTACTCAGGTGGCTCCACCCACTGCTCAGGTAGCTCCACCCACTACTCAGGTAGCTCCACCCACTACTCAGGTGGCTCCACCCACTGCTCAGGTGGCTCCACCCACTGCTCAGGTAGCTCCACCCACTACTCAGGTAGCTCCACCCACTGCTCAGGTGGCTCCACCCACTGCTCATGTAGCTCCACCCACTGCTCAGGTGGCTCCACCCACTGCTCATGTAGCTCCACCCACTGCTCATGTAGCTCCACCCACTGCTCAGGTGGCTCCACCCACTGCTCAGGTGGCTCCACCCACTGCTCATGTAGCTCCACCCACTGCTCAGGTGGCTCCACCCACTGCTCAGGTAGCTCCACCCACTACTCAGGTAGCTACACCCACTGCTCAGGTGGCTCCACCCACTACTCAGGTGGCTCCACCCACTACTCAGGTAGCTCCACCCACTGCTCATGTAGCTCCACCCACTGCTCATGTAGCTCCACCCACTACTCAGGTAGCTCCACCCACTGCTCATGTAGCTCCACCCACTACTCAGGTGGCTCCACCCACTACTCAGGTAGCTCCACCCACTGCTCATGTAGCTCCACCCACTACTCAGGTGGCCCCACCCACTGCTCATGTAGCTCCACCCACTACTCAGGTGGCTCCACCCACTACTCATGTAGCTCCACCCACTGCTCATGTAGCTCCACCCACTACTCAGGTAGCTCCACCCACTACTTAGTTAGCTCCACCCACTACTCAGGTAGCTCCACCCACTACTCATGTAGCTCCACCCACTACTCATGTAGCTCCTCCCACTGCTGATGTAGCTCCACCCACTACTCATGTAGCTCCACCCACTGCTCATGTAGCTCCACCCACTACTCAGGTAGCTCCACCCACTGCTGATGTAGCTCCACCCACTACACAGGTAGCTCCACCCACTGCTGATGTAGCTCCACCCACTACTCAGGTAGCTCCACCCACTACTCAGGTAGCTCCACCCACTACTCAGGTAGCTCCACCCACTGCTCATGTAGCTCCACCCATTGCTCATGTAGCTCCACCCATTGCTCATGTAGCTCCACCCACTGCTCATGTAGCTCCGCCCACTGCTCATGTAGCTCCACCCACTACTCAGGTAGCTCCACCCACTGCTCATGTAGCTCCACCCACTGCTCAGGTAGCTCCACCTACTGCTCATGTAGCTCCGCCCACTGCTCATGTAGCTCCACCCACTGCTCATGTAGCTCCACCCACTACTCATGTAGCTCCGCCCACTACTCATGTAGCTCCACCCACTACTCATGTAGCTCCGCCCACTACTCATGTAGCTCCACCCACTACTCATGTAGCTCCGCCCACTGCAGGGAACCGGTTCCCTCGTCCCAGCGCCGTCAACGGGGGGGGGGGAGCCGACGATTCGGCGCTTCCTGTTGACCCCTCACGATCCGCTTCCGGTTTACGTGCGTCATCACGTGGCGACGCGCGGTGGATTGTGGGTGCTCTACCCACCACCACCACTACCCCCCATCAAGCCAAGTGGTCTCCCCTGTTGATGTAAGTCGAGCGAGCTCCTTAAAGTAACTCTCGCGACAAACTCGTTATCGCGATGCCCTTCGAACAACCGGAAAGTCGTGCGGGAAAATCGATTAACGAAATGCTCGGGGGGGGGGGGTAGTGGGGGCGAGGGTTCGTCTCGTGGGGGGGTATGATCGATGCCCGTTCGGCCCAGGCCTCTAAGGTGGTCACCGCTCGCTACGGCTCCCGTATCGCCGGTCTCCAAACGCGGCTCATCGTAGCGACGTCTTCGCGATGTCCACACGCGGCTCATCGTAGCGAAGTCTTCGCGATGTCCACACGCGGCTCATCGTAGCGACGTCTTCGCGATGTCCACACGAGCGTGAGGAGAGCGGAGAGACGGGAGCTGTAGTGGCTGTGACGGTTCCACCTGAAGACGGAGGCTTGTGTTGCCTCCGAAACGTCGTGAATTTTTTAATTTGTTTTCTTTTATTAATTTAAATTTTATTTTACTTTTATTAATTTAATTTTTTTACCTACGTGACTTTACCGAAACAACCTAAGAGTATGAATCCTTGCAGTCACGAAAGCTTCAAATCTAGAAGTAGTACATGTTGTTTATGTCATTTATTGTGGAAATTCCGTCAGTTCCTGTGATCACCGTTTCATTGCTTTCATGGCTTTATTTTGATGATTTCGAAAAGTTTATTGGTTTGGCCATGTTTGTGTTGTTGTAGTACAGAGTTAGACTGATGGCCTTAATCTAAGTTGTCTTGTGGTTGTTGTTGTTGTTTGACTTGCATCCCACTGGGATTTTTGCACACAGCGTTGGTGTACACGGTGTTTTTTCTGCAATATTTTACTGTCTTTTCTTGGATCTTCTGTTTGCACTCAGTCATATATTCACTTTAAGATGTTTTCTTGTTCATGTTTTTTGTTTGTTGCTGTTGCAAGAGCCGAATGGCTCACAGGGCTATACCTAATACATGAACTTGACCCCCTCTCACACATTCACCCTCGAGTCTCACACTCGAGTGAGACTTGCAGATTCAATGTGCATCTCCCACGCATTTCAATGTGCGTCTCCCTCCCGCACGCGGCTGTCACGGCGGTAGTGACAGCCCTCAGCCAGCCACAGTGCACAGAACGAACCAATTCTCTCTCTCTCTTCTCCCTCTGCTGGGTGGTCTCACGCCGCTGCTAAATCAGTCGCAAATTGGCCGCTCCGCACGGTTATTTCAACTTGAGGGAGTCCGCTACACTCTGGATTGTGATTTTTTTTTTTAAACCCTTAATGTCACGAATGATGGATTTATAGATACTTTACTAGTTTTTATTATCTTGAAGAAGTTTTCCCCTTTTTTGTGGCAACAAAACTGGTGTTAAGATATTCTTGGTGCTTTCGGTGAAGTCACGTAGAAGGGAAATGATAAAATAAAATAACAATTTAATAAAATTATCACGACGTTTCGGCCACAACGCAAGCAGCCGTCCTCAGGTGAAGACCAGGTCTGTCGGAAAGACAGCGTCCGAATGAATCTTGAGAAGAGGTTTTCCCCTTTTTTCTGGCAACAAAACAGCTGTGTTAAGATGTTAATACACCAAACCGAAACCTTGTACAAGGAATCATGTCTGCATTAACCACAATACTTGTGGTCAGAATGCAAACAAAAACATACTCTGATAATGTATGCATTGTCTTTGAAACTGATTGGTCCACTCCTAGAGACAGCTTTCTTTTTATTATGTTCTTTGCAACATATGATAAATAAATACTGTTAAAGCGATGACTCCATCTTGCACAGGAAAGTATTGAACGATTTATAACGTCCATTGAGATTGGTGGGGGCTTTGCAATACAATTTTTTTTCTCCAAAGTTTTTCGCTGTGATTTCAGTGGAGTATCTATGCATGGATCGCCCTCTCCTACTTGTCACGTGTAATTGTAATCAAATTATAATTATTTACTTTTATCGCCGTAACAGTGACGACACCGGCCTCGCCATGAGTCTGTGGGACCACAACGACTACCTGGAGGAGCCCAGCGATGACGAGGAAAACCAGCTGAGGTGACGAGGACGTGATGGTCGTGAACGAACGACGCCGATGACTTCCTCTCATTACTCTTTGGTTGTTTCGGTAAAGTCACGTAGGTTAAAAATGAAAACATGAATTAAATCACGACGTTTCGGAGGGCAACACAAGCTTCCGTCTTCAGGTGAAACCGTCACAACAAAATTGCTGTATCAAGTGAAGAGAAGTCCCAAGAGGATGTCTGTGTTTGTATATCTGGATGGCCTCATGGACAAATCTTTGGTAGTATCCAGGAGGTTTGCAAAGTACCTTGGTATCTGACTTTACCGAAAAAACCAAAGAGTATGAATCCTTGCAGTCACGAAAGCTTCAAATCTAGAATTCCTCTCATTAGTTCTGTGTTACATGTGTCGTATCCTCCTTTATCTCGGTGCGTGTGTGTGCGTGCGGTGTGCGGCGCACACACTCGCTCGGGAGACGAGGTGGTTGCAGGAGGCTCCACCTCTTTTTAAATCCTTTATATTAAGTTCACTTGCTTGCGCACTTACGACCGTGCAAATCTTTCGGTCGTTTTTTAACCCACTTCCCGTGATCCAGCCGAGCTGACATTTTGCACACAGACTCGTGCGTGACAATTAATTTTCGTGAAATTTTTTGTTCCAAAATTTTCAACATTTTAGGATTTTTTTTTAAATATTTAATTACCAATTGCTTAATGGTGGCAGGCAATCATCTGACCCATAGGTGGCAGCCATCTCAAGCCAGAGGACGAGAGGACTCTAGCCGCCCGTTTCAAAGACCAATTTGGGCTGGGTTGTGGCCCATTGAACACGTACTGTAATTTATTTGCCACGCATATAAAGGATTTATATTGAAAAACTTTGTTTTTACGGGTAAATTTTTTATTATCCCGTCACACCAACTCCGGCCTCCTCTCTCTCGACCACACTGCCGTACAGCCCGGCCTAGACACGACCCTGTCCGTGTTGCACCGACGGCATCGACAGAGACGGCCAACTACTCTCCGGCCGCGCAATTATCGGGCGAAGACGACAGCGACGACGAGACGGGTCTACTCACAGAACCGGCAAAACATGTCACTTGAAAGAATCTCATAGGTAGCTCTGTGGTGTCTGCTTCCTTGCATCACAATCTTAACATGAAGAAGGTTGCCCTGCTTTACAAGAGTCCTGAATGGATGCCAATAGTACTTTCGGCATAACATTTAGGCAAAATCGATCTCAAGTGCTGGGACCAAAGCGGTACTCGGCAGGATTTAATCGTAGGCATATCGACCATAATGCACCGTGGGCTTGCATCGAATCAACATTGACCACAATTTGCTGTGGTATTTAAATGTAGCCGTTGCCCACAATTTTCCGTGCGCCCTCCCCCACCCACCCACCCACCCGCTCGCCCCCCCACCGCAGTAGCTCGGAGGACGAGGTGGACGTCCTGCTGAACGGTCCGGCCAAGCGGAAGCGGCGCCTCATTCGCGAGGTGCTCACGGGAGAGAGCGAGTCGTCCAGCGACGATGATTTCGTCAAGGAGATGGCAAAGGAGTTGGACTCGACTGTGCGCGAGATCACGGCCGTCTGGGCCCCTCCACGTACGTGCTCGCACACGCCGCCGGTGGTGATGGTACGGTGATAGTTTTGCCGCATTGGTGCTATTGGTGTAAGGATTTTGTATTTAAATGAGGATGCCGGTGATGGGATTAAAGCAAAGCGGTCCGCATCGTTAAATGGACCATCCTCTGACTTTATTGGGCGACCCTGCATTGGCAGTGGTGCACAAACTCACGTGTAACAAAGAAAATTCAACACATTCATTAATCACACAGCCTTAAAATAAACTAAATATGGGACATGTTTTGGACAACGGCCCTTCTTCCATGCACAACTTTTCTGATGATAGATGTTGCCTCGGCCAAGGCACTGCCGATACAACAACAATGTGGATTTATATATTGTACAAATGCAACCATTTTTGCGGTGAGCGTTTTGTCTGAGCGCGACTGCCTGTTTGAACTCCCATTGCAGGGCATTGGACACACGCACAGAGAGATAACAATATAATAACAGCACTGCTGCATAGCTTTTCACAGTTGTGCTGTATAGTTAGTTATCTATATTCTGGTTGTACCGCGTGGAGCGATACGTTGGGCGTCGTGCTGAACAACCCGAGGTACAACCCAAAAACAACATTGGAAAGCTGTACAATTACACTACAGTTTGGAATTCATGAACAGTTTAAACGCAACCGCGTCTCAAGGCGCTGTAGAGAAATAGTGGACGTGTCTGTTTTATAGAGAGGGGGTCATTGGCAATGTAAACAAGGTCTTCAGCTTGGACTTGAAGAAACCAAAAATAAAATGCAATGGTGATATTTTCGATTTGTTTTAGAAAAACTTTTTTTTTTACTTGTTTTGAAGAATAATAATAATAATGATAATTGTTTTTTTACCCTTCTATCTGGCAACAAAACTGACACCTTTTTACAAGGGGTCATGTTTGCATAGACCATAATACCTGCAGTCATAATGCAAACAAAAAACATAACTCTGATAATGTGCACATAATGTGAACAAAAAACATAACTCTGATAATGTGCACATAATGTGCACATTATCAGAGTTATGTTTTTTGTTTGCATTATGACTGCAGGTATTGTGGTCTATGCAAACATGACCCCTTGTAAAAAGGTGTCAGTTTTGTTGCCAGATAGAAGGGTAAAAAAATAATTATATTTTTACTGGCAAATGAGGTTCCAATGGTGGAATAATAATAATGTTCGGTATTCAGAATGTCATGCTATGAGCACAGTGTGCCGGCCTTCAATTTCTTTACCACCCTTTGCGCCATCTCTGTATCTCGATTCACGATCCTCTCCATTTGTTTGTTACGGCGACACGCAGCGGTGCCGGCGATCGATGGAGATGGCAATCAAGCGGGAGCCTCGGCGGGGACGGGCGACGCCACCAGCGCCACGAACCCCGAGTTCTACGACGACATTTACTTTGAGACGAGCTCGGAGGAAGAGGCTACCGAGGGTGAGAGGGCACATGACCCGCGTTGACGGAGCAGCAGCTGCACATACTCTTAGTTTTTTCGGTAAAGTCACGTAGGTAAAAAATGAAATAAAAATTACTTAATATTTTATTTTGATTAATTTTAATTTCATTTTTTACCTACGTGACTTTACCGAAAAAACTAATAAGAATAAATGAAAATTAATTATTATTTAATTTTTATTAATTTTAATTTCATTTTTTACCTACGTGACTTTACCGAAAAAAACTAATCAAAATGAAATGAAAATTAATTATTATTTTATTTTTATTAATTTCATTTTTTACCTACGTGACTTTACCGAAAAAAACTAATGAAAATGAAATGAAAATTAATTATTCTTTTATTTGTATTACTTTTAATTTCATTTTTTACCTACGTGACTTTACCGAAAAAATCTAAAAGTATGAATCCTTGCAGTCACGAAAGCTTCAAATCTACAGCAGCTGCACACCCAAGCGTGCGTTTGATTCTCTCGCTAGAGTGAGCGTTGATGATGATGGTGGTGGCGGTGCTTGTGGTGACTGATGGTAGGAGGTGTGAGCGCCCGCAAGAAGAAAAAGCTGAAGAAGCGCAAGGAGGCGTCACGCCGTGTGCTTACCAACGATGAGCTCATGTACGACCCGGGCATGGACGATGCCGACCAGGAGTGGGTGGACAAGCAGCGTCGCCGGTCAGAGAAACTCGCCCACCGCTCGCCACACATCATCGCTCGCTCCCCACCCTTAACTCGCCGCTTCATTGTAGGGATGTGAATTCCCCCGTCTGATATGTAGGAGGTGGTGGGTTTGATCTCGACCCTGACTTCTGTTGTATATTAGCAGTTTGCATGTTCCACCCGTGGTTGCGTGGATTTTTCTCTGGGTCATCCGTTTTTTTCTCTCAACATTTATCATCAACGTGCATTGAGAGGATTTGTCTGCTATAAATGTCCACATGAGAAGCCACTTGGTTGCGCTATCATTTGTGGCCAGTTCGCTTACAAAAAACAGCTAAATAACTCAGTGGGCCTCACCCGATAAAATAAAAAATACTTCAGTTCATTATTTAAATTCATAATATAGGTTTTTGGGTCAGATCGCGTTATTTATAAATGTGTCGTAACCCTCCACCACCCGACACGGCCAATCAGTAAAAAATGTGTCACGTTTTCAAGGGACAAAATAATTCACTTCTTTAGCCCACCGGTGTGCTTACGAGAGAATCAACAGCATTTTTAAATTTGAGTAGTACGACGTTTCGCTGGTAATTGCATCCAGCATCATCGGGCAATTCGCCAGAATGGTGAGGCTCTGCTTTGGCTCCTGGTCTTATATGGAGGGTTACGACACATTTATAAATAACGCGATCCGACCCAAAAACCTATATTATGAATAATATTGGTCGCGAAAGCCTACGTGCATAATTTAAATGTTAGTAGTTTTTGTCGCGAGAGCGACAGCAGGGGGTGCTGGTGCGCATCGTGTGTGTTCCGTGCGACGATCCACAACATTTACAACGCGCTCGCAGTCGCGAGGACGACATGCCCGCACTCATCTCTCACAGAGCACACCCCAGAGCCTGTTTACTGCAGCCAGACAGCCAGCTTTACGAGATCCTACGCTCCTTATAGGATTACGCGAAAGCCTGCGGCTCTGCCGCGAAAGACTTGCCTGTGCAAAGTGTTCACGACCTTTTGGGATTTTTTTTTCACGGTGACCCATATAGTCTGCTGGAGCACGCCTGCGTCTGCTTACGCACGCGTAAGTAGCGCAGGAGACGTTGACGGAGGCAACACGTATTTATTAACAATTGCTATTATACAGTACGTAGCGCACCCTAACGCTTGAAGGGGTAACGGCCCCTTCACCCGGTTCTATCCGAGGCAGTATCCCTCGGCTAACGTTTCCCCGTTAGCTCCTTCACCCCTCTAACCCAGACCATCCTAGTGGAGGCTAACTCACCTGGCCCAGCTTTGGCTCAGGTCCGACCCTCAGCCACACGAGCCTGGCCCTCACAAGGACACAGACCTCGCTGCTCTGAGGTCGCCCCTGGCTTGCCCTGCTCAGCTCTTACAAAAGCAGCGAGTCAGGGTAGTCCCAGGGCTAGCTAGCTGGTCTTCAGTCTTCACTGGCTCTTCTGCACCGTTGTGTCCGTTGTCCACACCTGCGTGGTCGTGCGTGACGTTTGGTGGAATGTGTACCATTCACAAGTCTTTATCCGCGCGACATTTATGTAACTTGCAATGCTTTTCACATTGGCGGTGGCGCTTTTTCTTATTGACAACGCACAATTGGAAGCGCATCTCGTGAATATAAACAAATCACTGGCCTGGCTTGGTGACAAAATGAACAAACCATATGGTATTCTTGGTTCTTTCGGTAAAGTCACGTAGAAGGGAAATAAAATAATACAAATATAATTTCCCTTCTACGTGACTTTACCGAAAGAACCAAGAATATGAATCTCTGCAGTCACAAAAGTTTTAAATCAAAATTTAAACCATGTCGTGTAACACTTCATGACGCAATTCAATTTTACTAAGCTTCCCCAAAATTTCCCTATGAGGAGCATACCGTTTGCATGGCAGGCAAGAGTTTGTGCAATTGTTAGCCCACTATGCTATGAACCTCAGGACCTGAGTTTGATTCGTCACCATGCAGCTAATATCAGTAGCAAGCAATATCTGAACCAGTTGTAGGCCTCTCCCAACCTCAGTCCGCACTGACCAGCATGCTAAAGTACTGTCAAATTACCCACGCCACCTTCGTCTAGCCGAGCATTGACAAAGGACTGCAAATTCTTGTTAAATCCACAACGCAAAAATGTTATGATCATGCAAATGAAGTAAATGGGACTCTAAGGTCATTATCGTTTTACACTTTGCAAGATTGAGATGTTTGCCCTTGGTGTATCCTCTGGCTGGTGATTAGGCTTATACGCAACATGTCATGTAATTTATATGACTACATTACTCCCCCTCTGGTCTTCGCACCTGATAGGTTCACAGTGATGACGTCACCTTTACGCTATTTAACACCGAAACAGGAAGACGACTTCACAATTTTGGCTCATCGCCTGATGACGCTGGTTGCAATCACCAGCGAAATGTCACAGTGCTCGAATTGTAAATGTTGTGGGTCTACTCTCCAACACACCTGTGGTGCTGAAGTTGTAACTAATTGGCGCTTTTTGTTTAAGCGACAAACCTTCTTCTTGGTTCTTTCGGTAAATCACGTAGAAGGGAAGTAATAAAATAATAAAAATAAAACATAATAAAATAATTCTCACGACGTTTCGGCCACAACGCAAGTATCCGTCTTCAGGTGAAGAATGAAACACTGCTAAGCTTGGAGCCTATATATAAGCTGGGTTGGAGGTGGAAGAAGAGCGCCTTGACAAAAGAATTTGCATATCAAGAGGAATTTAGCATATTCATGGGAAATGCGTAGGAGGTGGGCAGGGGGTTTTTTTTGTCATATTATGCCCGTGCATTATGCAGGATTAGCAGCATCAAAGGGAGGGGGTAGGGAGCATCATTAACAAAGGGAGGGAATGTTAATAGTATGTACACAGGACAAACCTTACTAATTGGCTGCGCCGGGTAGTGGCGGGTTTAACGACATTTATATTTACGCGATCTAACCCAAAAAAAAAACCTGTATTATGTATCATATCATGGACCGCAGGTACCGCGGACTGCAGAGCGGGAGGGCGGACGGGAAAGCGGATGAGGAGACACCCTCCAGCGACGCTGTGCTCAACTGCCCCGCGTGCATGACCACGCTGTGCCTCGACTGCCAGCGGTGAGTGCACCAACTCGCAGAGTTCACTCACAACGGTCGTCCTGCACTTGCACCCTGCACGCATTGCACGCATGCACGCAAGCACAGCACGCACTGCACGCACACACAGCACGCACTGCAGACACACAGCACACACTGCACGGACGCACACAGCACGCACGCATTGCACGCACGCACGCACGGCATGCACGCACACACAGCACGCACTGCAGACACACAGCACACACTGCACGGACGCACACAGCACGCACGCATTGCACGCACGCACTGCACGCACGCGCGGCATGCACGCAAGCACAGCACATACTGCACGCACACACAGCACGCACTGCAGACACACAGCACACACTGCACGGACGCACACAGCACGCACGCATTGCACGCACTGCACGCACGCACATACTGCACGCACGCACTGCACGCACTGCACGCACTGCACGCACTGCACGGATGCACAGCACGCACACACAGCACGGACTGCCCACACAGCACGCATACACAAAGCATGCACTGCACGCACACAATGCATGTACTGCACACACACATTGTATGGATACACAGCACACACACACAGCACGCACCCAATACACTGCACACACACAGCACACAATTTGCACTCTACACACACACACATCCTGCACATTTACACCCTGTGCTGCAGTACAGGTTGGTGGCTAAAGATGCCGATCGTTTTTTAGTTATTGGTTGCGGCTTGGAGAGGGGTCCATCTGCTCATAAGAGTATTTTTGGCAATATCTTATGATCATGTGAAATCCGGAGTATCCTTACATCTCATTATTTGGATACAAGGATTGCAATCTTAATCATTTCCTGACAAATACAAGGCTCCCGTAATCGACTGGCTTTTGTCAGCTTGTTGCAATTTGTCACGCACTATGAATTTTGCAAGTTTCCAACAGCGGTCAAAGGCCACTGAGCATGGTGTAGGCTTGCTGGTGAACGGGTCACAGGACAGACGTGGATCTGTGACTGGTGGCGTGGTGAATTCCCGCTAATAATAGATAACAGTACAGACCCATTTGCCATGAGTGGGAATACTAATGGCTTGCTGGGCAGACCCATGTTGTGAGTTGAGCCAGCTAAGAAACTAAACCATATAAAACTAAACTATTTTATTTCAACAGGTAAGGCCCAATTAGCTATATAGCTCTTTTTCAGATGCGACCTGGCCACAAATGATAGCTCAAGTAAGTGACTTATCGCGTGAAAAGTTATAGCAGTCATGTTTATAAACGTGGAGGTTAAAACCGGAGGACCCGGAGAAAAATCCACGCGATCACAGGGAGAGACATGCAAATTCCAAATATACAGGTATCAGGGTTGGGATCGAAGCAACGACCTCCTGCATACCAGGCTAGGTAGTTAACATCTCCTAGCCACCGTAGTGATGATGAGAGAGAGAGATCTCAAACTCCAAATATACAAGAGCAGGCGTAAGGGTCGGGATCGAACCCACGACCTCCTCCATACCAGGCGAGGTAGTTAACATCTCCTAACCACCGTAGTGATGATGAGAGAGATAGATCTCAAACTCCAAATATACAACAGCAGGCGTAAGGGTCGGGATCGAACCCACGACCTCCTCCATACCAGGCGAGGTAGTTAACATTTCCTAGCCACCGTAGTGATGATGAGAGACACAGACACCAAATATACAGCAGGCGTCAGGGTCGGCATCGAACCCACGACCTCCTCCATACCAGGCGAGGTAGTTAACATCTCCTAGCCACCGTGATGATGATGAGAGAGAGAGAGACATACAGACTCCAAATATACAACAGCAGGCGTCAGAGTCGTGATCAAACCCACGACCTGCACACCAGGCGAGGTAGTTAACATCTCCTAGCCACCGTAGCGATGATGAGAGACACAGACACCAAATATACAGCAGGCGTCAGGGTCGGCATCGAACCCACGACCTCCTCCATACCAGGCGAGGTAGTTAACATCTCGCGACCGTGGCGCCCGGCCATTGTGTTCCCCCACCCGTCGCACCAGGCACGAGCTGTACAGTCACCAGTACCGCGCGATGTTTGTGCTGAACTGCACGGTGAACCGCTCCGAGGTGCTGCGCTACCGCATGACGCGGCCGCGCGGGAAGGGCAAGCAGAGACGACGGAAGGGAGCCACCGGCGCTGAGGAGGTGAGGCTCATTCACTCATTCTCTCCATTAATGAATTCATTCCGTCATCGGGGCCATTGATTTAACTTGAAAATGCGTTGTTGTGCATGGCCTTGATCCAGCGGAGAACAAGAGTGATGGTTTCTCTTCTATGGAGATGGTCCCTTGTCTGAAATGTCACCTGTTGTCCGCCCAAGGACGGGTGTATTGCAGTAAATCTGAAACTTGCAAGTGAAAAGCAGACCGTGACGTGATATTCATTGCATCAACGCGTGTATAGTTTGTAAGGGCGCGGTGACGCAGACCTATTTCATTTTAAGGTTATTATCCCTTGTTCATCACGACGTCCTTTTTACTTTGATGTCTCAACAGCGTTACGGAGATCACGTGACGTGAGGGTTCTGCCTTTGTAGAGAGGGTTGTCAGTTGACGCTGAGGAGGGGGGAGGAGGCGCCTCGCCCCCCCCCCCATGTGGAGTGACGTCACCCGCTAATTATTATGAATGGGGGGGTGGGGGGTGCTCCATGTGGAGTGACGTCACCTGCTCATGATTATTAATGAGGGGGATGGTGCTCCATGTGGAGTGACGTCACCTGCTCATGATTATTAATGAGGGGGGAGGGTGCTCCATGTGAAGTGACGTCACCTGCTCATGATTATTAATGAGGGGGGAGGGTGCTCCATGTGGAGTGACGTCACCTGCTCATGATTATTAATGAGGTGGGCTGGTCGATGTGTAGTGACGTCACGAGTGTTAAGGACAGACATTCCTGGGTGATTATAGTAGGGATATCTTTTATCGCAGTTCTATTTTCGAATGTTTTGATTTTCTTTTTTTTTCGTTTAATTTTCAAAATTCACATTTATTTTGACCAAAGCATCCTTGTTTCCAAATTGGTATTCGTAACGTGTGCCGATGTCATGGTCCTACTTACGCTTCTTTGCAAAGTTAATCACAAATGACCCGGGTTAGAATTACACGGCAACATCACCACCCCCCCCCCCCCCCCGACTGTGAAAACAACTCATAGACTGCACTCGTCTGTGACACATTGCACCTTAGCGATTGACCTCGCGCTATAAATAAGTAATATTTAAAAATACTTTTTTTTAAACACGCTTTAATGAAATGTACCGTACTCGTAATGGCAAAACTCCACGAAGCTTGCCATAACGTAAGGGACCGTTGTGATTTACAGCCAACATCAGTTGAGTGTGGACAATTAGACCCAAGCCGAAATATAACATATAAAAAAGTTAGTTTAATTTTTTTAATTTTTAATGATAGAATATAGTATTGTCATCAGTATGACATACGTATGCCAATTTTGCAGTCGATAGCACATTGGGAAGTGGGTTAAAACAACAGACAGTGCGTTAATAGAAAGCGTGTAAAAAGATAGCTTATAAATATTCATTTTATTTTTAATGATAGAATATATTATTGTCATCAGACATAAGTATACGAAGTTTGCAGTCGATACCACATTGGGAAGTGTGTTAAAATTGAGTTACAAGATTTGAGCATACGACGACAACAACAACAGACAGAGCGAGTTAAATAAAAGCGCGTAAAAATAAGATCTCTTGAAAAACCAAAAATGCCAGTGATGTCCTTGGATATTCCTCAACCCCTTCGAAAAACACGCATCTCAAATGCTACCACGGTCCTCTCGTCACCCTCTTCAGTTAACGTCCCACGTTTCACGGCCGTACGTATCGGCCGGTCCTGTCGCCCGTCCTGATTCTGCGCCGTTGTTTCGCTAGGCTGCCTCCAACGCCGGGAGCTTCCACGCAGTGGCGGGAGGCACGGGGAAGGAGGCGGAGGAAGAGGAGTACTTCCCGGTGACGTGCAATGAGTGCCAGACGGAAGTGGCCGTCTTCGACAAGGAAGAGGTCTACCACTTTTTCAACATCATCGCCAGCCACTCGTAGGGTCGCAATCGGGTACCCGTACCCTACCCGATACCCGGCTACCCGTACCCAGCCGGGGAAATGAGTGACAAACGGTGACTCACCAGTGACTCACGGCCTACCCGTACCCGTACCCGGCCGCACCAGGGTCGCAAACGGGTACCCGTACCCGACTGGGTACGGGTAGCCGGGTATCGGGTAGGGTACGGGTATCGGGTACCCGGTTGCGACCTCTGGGTGCCGGTGGCTGCCCCCCCGCTCACTGCGTGGATGGGAGAAAAGTCAAAATTTCAGTCGCAAATCCCAAAAGACTCGGGACATAGGTCACCTCGTACCTATGTTATAATCACACGTTTATTCTTACTTCGGTAACCTTAGTTGATTTTGTTTCTTTCACGTAGAGTATATCCCATGTGGTTCTTTGTTGGTGTTGCAGACAACAGAGGCTGATTGGACTTGGGTAAAGACTCATGTGTGAGGCCTTTGCAGCAAAAGCCATTGTTATGTTGTATTGTACTGTACTCCCATGTCTATGTCCCCACATTCACCAACCTGCACTGACTAGTGTGGTGAGAAGTATGGTCAAATAGCCCCCGCCACCAGCACGCTATGGGGAGGCTTTCATCCAGCTGTGAGTTAACAAAAGGACTGTATGCGGGTACACTTCTTACATTTGAGAAACGGCTTCAGCTCATTACTACTTCCAGGGGCTCATACTGCATCAACAGTGGTAGGGCTTTGATGTGAACATTAACACGTTCCATCGGAGTGGGCAGGTAGGAACTTGGTTGGACAGCGCATTCGTGCGATCCGTGTCACGCGGCGCGTCACGTGGTGCTGAGCCCGGCCGAAGCGCTCTATGAAATACAAATCGAGGGCATGGCTGTGCTCGCCAGACAGACAGACAAATAATCCCTGGTGGGCAGTGTGGAACTGTTGTTCCTACCTGTAACATTTCGTCAACAAGAACCAGCCACTTTACACCTTTCAAAACTGTCAAAAGTGTAATTGTTAGAATCGGTGATGCTGCATTTAAGAGGGGCACCTGCATGTACGTATGTTGAATCTCTTTCGCACCATAGGTAGCCAACCGTGCTAATCGGAGGTGCACCGATAGATGCAGAGTCCTTTTTGTAAGTCCACTGTTGGATGAGGGTCTCCCCCCCCCCCCACACTGAAGATGATGGGGGTTAAATTTCGATTTAAAGCTTTCGTGACTGCAGGGATTCATCTTCTTGGTTCTTTCGGCAAAGTCACGTAGAAGGGAAATAATAAAATAATAAAAATAAAACATAATAAAATAATTCTCACGACGTTTCGGCCACAACGCAAGCAGCCGTCCTCAGGTGAAGAACAGGTCTGTCGGAAAGACAGGTCTGTCGGAAAGACATTCAGACGCTGTCTTTCCGACAGACCTGTTCTTCACCTGAGGACGGCTGCTTGCGTTGTGGCCGAAACGTCGTGAGAGTGATTTTATTATGTTTTATTTTTATTATTTTATTATTTCCCTTCTACGTGACTTTACCGAAAGAACCAAGAAGATGATGGGGGTTATTTGACTATCGTGCGGCCCCGCTGGTCAGTGCGGGATGGTGAAGGCGGACAGCATAGACCTCGGAGCATATGCAGCACGACGATGGATTGTTTACTGCAAGAGGAGTGGGACGATTCACGGTGCAACGAAATATAACCGATAGTTCATGTACTAAAATAGCACGCTGATTAGCACATGTGCCCATCCGTATGAATTTCCTTAGTGTTTTGCAAACTCGCTGAACTAATTTTGCTGTGACCGCCAAACAAACACGTGCAGAACATCTGTTTAAGAAGATAAATGTGTAACTTGACTTTGAACATTTGACCTGTTCTCCAAAGTGTCAACATCCAGTGAGGTGTTACATATTTGTAAGTAACGCAAAATAATATGTAAATAAACCGCTTTTATTTTTATTTCTTTAAATTGTGTCATTCTGTATCGCATATCGAATGGCTATTGATGGCAATGAGCTGAGGCAGACTCCTGCGTTAGCTCATAATTTTTAAATATTGTGTACACGTATCGTCGTTATATTTTATTTTATACAGCCTAGTTTTAATGAAAGCAATCCGTGGCTGCATTAAGGGTAAGATAATTAAGTTATTTCAGTTCGACAAGTAGCATCTAAAGCTTTTACCAACCACTCTGAACCACCAAACTACCCCCGGCCAGATTTGGTTAACAACTTGATGGATGATTCTACATGGGTTCAATGGCGGGATGGAGGTTAGCGCACGGCACTGTGAATCTGGCCGGCTATGCGTGGAATTACACAGCTACCTACTGGACATCTGTGAAAAAGAGCTGTATATCCCATCGGATTGCTCCAGTGTGAATCAATATATCTAAAGCGGTCCTGGAACGCAGCCACCCCTTCACTGACCAATGCGGAAAAGTCGTTTTCCCCGCAACAACTCGTGAAGTGTGCCTGTCCTTCGGGTTTTTGGCCTCATATTTAGCATTTCTTCTCTCAAGCACTCTTCCCCCGCGCTAACCGGAGTTCGCTCCAAATATTGAAGACGCCCACAGTTGATGAATCCATCTCATTAACACGCCCGCTCAAGTGCGCGCGCGGTCACAGTTTTAGAGGGAAATGCTCAAACGACGCGACTGCGTTTCGATTTAAAGCTTTCGTGACTGCAGGGATTCATCTTCTTGGTTCTTTCGGTAAAGCCACGTAGAAGGCAAATAATAAAATAATACAAATAAAACATAAAATACATTCAGACGCTGTCTTTCCGACAGACCTGTTCATTCAGACGCTGTCTTTCCGACAGACCTGTTCATTCAGACGCTGTCTTTCCGACAGACCTGTTCATTCAGACGCTGTCTTTCCGACAGACCTGTTCTTCACCTGAGGACGGCTGCTTGCGTTGTGGCCGAAACGTCGTGAGAATTGTATTTTATTATGTTTTTTATTATTTTATCATTTCCCTTCTGCGTGACTTTACCGAAAGAACCAAGAAGACGCGACTGCGCTTGCATTGTGATAGAAATGGTGTGGGGGAGAGCGTGGGAGTGGGGCCGGAGGTGTTTTATGCGGCAGTGGATTGATAAAGAATCTGCATATTGCATAATACTTGGCAAAGGACTTGGCAGCCTTTTCCAAAATCGAAATCTGATGAAAGCATCACACGTTCAAACCGGGCACGGCGACTCCACCAGCGTCGGTGCTGATGATGCGCGAGTGGAGTGGCCTTCCACTTGTGGGCACAGTTTTTTTTGCCACCCTGATCCCCGCGGCGATGAATTTTACCCGCGGGGAGATCTCGCGTGCGGGTTCGCTCCATGTCTTCCTCGCGCTCGCTCGATGTCAACAAAACTTCGTCGCGGATCTGCTCGGGGCTCCTGATTCAAACAGGCACGGCAAGTCTTTCTCGTCATATGAGCAGGCTGTGTGCGTGCGGGTAGTGAGAATTCCATTCGGGTTGTTAAATTTGTGGGGTGTTTTTGCGTCATCAATAATCGCGTGCAATGTTTTTATAAATGTAAAGAAATGTGATCATCGGTTTACCGCCCTTCACACTGGCATGGTGTGGCAAAGCCTTTGTCCTGCAGTGAAGTGACCGATGGCTGTAATGTTTGTACAGTGAGGGAAAAAAGTATTTGATCCCCTGCTGATTTTGTACGTTTGCCCACTGACAAATAAATGTTCAGTCTATAATTTTAATGGTAGGTTTATTTGAACAGTGAGAGACAGAATAACAACAACAAAATCCAGAAAAACGCATGTCAGAAATGTGATGAATTGATTTGCATTTTAATGAGGGAAATAAGTATTTGACCCCTCTGCAAAACATGACTTAGTACTTGGTGGCAAAACCCTTGTTGGCAATCACAGAGCTCAGACGTTTCTTGTAGTTGGCCACCAGGTTTGCACACATCTCAGGAGGGATTTTGATTGCTTGTCGCGTGAACATTCTCGTGTACCAGTCCGTGAGATTTTGTAATCGACAAACGATTGCATAAACACTTAACTCAAAACAATTGATTAGCACCCTCCGGTTTTCGTAAACGAGATCGTGGTTCCTCGTAAGGTGCAAAAGAAAAGGTGCAGGCAAGCAATCGCTTGAATCGGCATAATCTTTTTCCAATTTATTGAACTTTTCAACTTGTGCTATAAATGTAGTAATGCTCTTAGGTTTTTTCGGTGAAGTCACGTAGGCAAAAAATAAATAATAAAATTAAATAGTACTAATAATAGAAATGAAATCATTATTATATTAGTTTATTTCTATTATTTTCCCCAAAAATAAATAATAAATAGTTAAAACTTCTACTAGGTAGTAGAAATAATATAAATATTAATATAATTAAAATATTTATTATATTCTTTTATTTCTATTATTATTTCTATTTTTACTATTTATTTTTTACCTACGTGACTTTACCGAAAAAACCTAAGAGTATGAATCCTTGCAGTCACGAAAGCTTCAAATCTAGAATTAATGTAGTAATGCTTTCACCGTAATATTCTTCAAATCCGAGACAATATTAAAAAAAAACCTCACATTAAATATTATCTTGGCATTTTATTACGTAAAAAAGCAGATTACTCTAAGTTCTCCGAGGAATGTAAACTATTATTATGATAGGATTGGGAGAAGACTTTGAAAACCACAGCTGTCTCTCTTCAGAATAATCATATTTATCCTGGAGAAATCCGATGAGCTATGAAGCTCTTCTTCATAGATGTCCAGCAGGGACGGGTCAGAAAGTTACAACAAAAACAATGCTTACACTCTTACTCTTAGGTTTTTTCGGTAAAGTCACGTAGGTAAAAAAAATTATGAAAATAAATCAATTAAATCACGACGTTTCGGAGGCAACACAAGATGAAGGAAGCTTGTGTTGCCTCCGAAACGTCGTGATTTCATTGATTTATTTTCATGTTTTTTCACCTACGTGACTTTACCGAAAAAACCTAAGAGTATGAATTCTTGCAGTCACGAAAGCTTCAAATCTAGAATTAATGCTTACACGCCTGCTGGCGAAAGGACCCCTGAAAGTGTTCCCTCTAAGGGGGTATTTGGCCTACTCTTTCACATTGGTCAGATGTCTTGAGGAATGCAGGACGGACCCACGATTTTTCCCCACCACAAGCGACTTAGGGGCCGTCCATAAATGACGTCACGCACCTGGGGGGGGGGGGTTGATAAATGTGACGTCACATCAAAATGCGCAACTTTAAATAAATATAGACAACACGTTCTACTTAATTAAATAGACTTTTTAGTAAATGTTTCCTCCTACAACATCAGAGTGCAGCGCCACATTAAATACGCACTACAAAGACAATAGTTTAAAGCGATTTGAAGCATGTTTTATTTGGGGGGGGGGGGGGGCAGAGCTTTGTGACGTCATATTTGAGAGGGGGTCTGACTTTTTGTGACGCCGTGTGACGGGGGGGGGGGGTCAAAAATCGTCCAAAATCGCGTGACGTCATTTATGGACGGCCCCTTACTGTGCTCTACCAATTATGAATCTGGGTGGATAGGCAGCGGGGATTTAATAAACTCCCCTTTTGTTTTAGCTGTGTCACGTCAGGAGATCAAATCGATCCAACTACTTGCGGCAGCATCCCTGGTTCCCCTTCATTAATTCCCAACACAGAGGCATTTGGTCGCTAAGCCGCTCTATCAATCCGGTCTTAATCTAAAAGTTGTGAACAGCGTATGAGCCACATTCGAGGTAAAACCCGCTGTGTTCACACAGCCCTTGCCTTGATAAGAGGATTTCGATTTAAAGCTTTCGTGACTGCAGGAATTCATCTTCTTGGTTCTTTCGGTAAAGTCACGTAGAAGGGAAATAATAAAATAATAAAAATAAAACATCAAATAATTCTCACGACGTTTCGGCCACAACGCAAGCAGCCGTCCTCAGGTGAAGACGTCAGACGCTGTCTCCCCGACAGACCTGTTCTTCACCTGAGGACGGCTGCTTGCGTTGTGGCCGAAACGTCGTGAGAATATTTTATTATGTTTTATTTTTATTATTTCCCTTCTACGTGACTTTACCGAAAGAACCAAGAAGTTGATAAGAGGAGAAAAGTCGTCATTTGGGAGAGGTGGCAGTCGAGATTGTGTGCACGTTTAATACAGAACAGGCCCGGAGCAGCGGACCGGATTTCAGTTTTGCGAATGGAATGGAGCAACAGCAGCTCACGGCGTGCGCGCTCTTCTGTACCGTTGACTTAGTAGCTCGTGTTGTAATAAATTTAGTCCAATTATGTAATTCGGTACGTTTCGTCCATGGGTGGAAAAAAATCTGATTTTTCCAGCGGCAGGCATCGATTTTTTTTTCTTTAATACAATTAAACCCGATTTGGGGGAATTAAACCCTGGTTTAATGAATACGAAACTCTGATCCAAGGCTTCGGCTGCTTCCTCGTCGGTGCTGCTATCGTACTCGGGGGGCCGTCGGGCACGGGGTAGTAGAATGCGGCGAGCAGGTTGGTCTTGATGAACACGAGCTTCTCCTCCACAATCGTGGGCGCCAGTGAGTTCCTTCGCTTGGAATGGATGAAGCCCATCGTTGAGGAGTGCGGTTCTGCAATTAGAACCAATTAAACCGGATTTCTCCCAATCTCAGATGATCGGGTTTAATATAAAAAGACAATTAAACCCGATTGTAAAAAACCCGACTGTGAGCCTGAATGCGGCTTTTGTGAAAGCTGCACCAATTGTATTGTGAACGGTGGGTCTCGTAATCTCGTCATTTGTGCGTTGGGAGTTTTAGGCATCATCAAAGCCGCTTGCCACCGTTTATATTTTGATTACGATCTTGATTTGAAGCTTTCGTGACTGCAGGAATCCATACTCGTTGGTTCTTTCGGTAAAGTCACGTTTTAAATGTGAACCTTTAAAACAGTCTCTATCAGCAGCAGACCATGCTTTCTCACCTGATGACGGACGCTTGTGTTGCGCCCGAAACGTCGTGATTTATTTTATTTTGATACCTACGTGACTTTACCGAAAGAACCAAAGGGTATTTTGATTACATTTAGAAGAATATAAAAATTGTCTGTTTCGTGTTTAAAACGGTGAGATGTGCTCCCTCGTTTGGTAAAAAACTTCCACGTTTTTTTTTATTGTGCTATTGTACAAATGAAAAGTGATTTGTGTACCATTTTTGGATGGTAGGTTATACATATGTGGGTGTCCAGGTATGTAGGGAGCAGTGGTGCAGCGGTTCGTGTACTGCACGATGAACCCAGCGATCCAAGTTGGATTTCTGCTCGTGGCCAACATCAGTGACGATTATCTGAACCGGTCCTGGGCCTCCCCCTAGGTCTACTCAGCCTCAAATGAGTACCTGGTGAGGTGTGTAAACATCGTCACTAGGGAGACAAAGGTGGTCGGGCGTGGTGCTGGCCATCCACCCCCTCGTGTACCGTGCCGGCCTTCATAGGTGCCTGCCAACAGCACTTGCCCCAACAGTCTGTTAAGGCTGCATTCGGGATCTTTGTGTACAAGTATGTGCAGATTCTGCAAGGCAGCAAATTCATTGTCTTACGTTTTATGGTTCTCGGCTACAATGCTGTATAAACTACACTGCTTTGACGATGTACGTATTGTACAGCCACTTTGATGTAATGTGCGGTGCAATGTAAACAATACTGATGGCGTTATAAAAAAAATGCAATGTTTCTGATGCGTTAATCCATTATTCTCTTGTACACTTGAAAATGTGACCCCACTGCCCCCAACAATTCAGTGACTAACATAATTATTTTGTATATATTTAAGTTACGTAACTTTTGTACTTAACAATAATTTTCTTACAGAAGACTCCTTCATTTGCATCTCAAGAACTTATTTAAGAGAGTCCTGCTTTTTACACCTTTTTGGGCAAGTTCTATTTTTAAATCCTTTATATTAAGTTCACTTGCTTGCTTGCTTAGGACCGTGCAAATCTTTCGGTCGTTTTTTAACCCACTTCCCGTGATCCAATCGAGCTGACATTTTCCACACAGACTCGTTGTGCGTGACAATTAATGTTCGTGAAATATTTTTTCCAAAATTTTACACTTTTTAGGACAAAAATATTATATTTAATTACCAATTGCTTAATGCTGCCATGGAATCATCTGACCCATAGGTGGCAGCCATCTCAAGCCAGAGGACGAGATGACTAGCCGCCACGCATATAAAGGATTTATAGTGAAAAACTTTGTTTTTACGGGTTATACTTATTCTTATTTTACTAACTTTATTTTTTTTTCTTGTCGGAGGATGCTACGATGTCTGGAGAAAACTCACGCACGCAAAGTTTTAGAAGCTACAATGCCCCGAACAAAGTGAGAAAGTGGAAAAGTGCTTAGAGAACCATGGCTGTCACCTGATGAAGCCAGTTGTGATTACCGGCGAAACGTCGTACCCAGATGGTAAAAGACGTGGGTTTACTCTCCAAACACACCGGTGTGCTGAACTAGTAACCAATTGGCATGTTTTGTTCACGTGACAACCCTTACTAATTGGCTTTGTTGGGTGGTGGCTGGTTTAACGACACATTTACGCAATTTAACCTACAAACCTCGCGAAAGCGTACCGCGTGTTAAACTTCTCAGAGAAGCGTGGAGTTTAAAAAAAAGGGAGTTTTGGTTTTCCTGTCCATCGCTCTGAAGCCCCTTTATTGCGTCTGCTGCACCTAAGAAGCATGATAAGGGAGAGATGCGTGATTTCAAAAACGCTTAGAAACATAAATAGTACTCGTTTAATACTGGTAGGAACCATCTGGTTCCACCAGCCCACAGGGGATTATTGTGTCCGTCCGTCGTGCATCAAAAAATGGGAGGGGTAGGGCTGGGTGGAGAGGGGAGGGTGGGGAGGGGCTGGGTGGGGCTGGTTGGGGAGGGGCTGGTCACCCCGTGGTGCCCTTATAAAACTCAACGTTTAACCTACTCACGCCGGCTTGTGCCCGCCCTCACAGTCGGGCATATTTGCGGAATACACCACGCCGCCGTTGACCCTGGCCATTGACCGAGCAACCCAACGTTCCTACCAGCTCCCTCCGCAGGAATGTGTAACGTAACCAGGCGATAACTAGAGAGACCAGGATGAGTCTCATGTGCACGAGTGAGCTTTGGGGCATGTGTCCGTCAGTGGGGGTGGGCGGGGGGTGATTGCTAGTGTGTGCATAATGCCAATTGAGTAATTTGCTGGGAATTTTAGAATGTAGTCAGTGTGGACCCTGTTGCCGGCACACAACGGGCGAATCTTGCGAATGACGTCGAGGTATTTTTAGCATCGTGTATCTTCATGATCATTACACCACACTGATTAATGATGTATGTCTGTTGAACTTATTTCGCTTCGTACGTAGCCAACCGTGCTAATCGGAGGTGCGGAAGAAGGACAAACTAAACACAAAAAGCAGTTCTAAAGAAATTAACCCGTAAAAACAAAGTTATTCACTATAAATCCTTTATATGGGCCACAACCCAGCCCACATTGGTCTTTGAAACGGGCGGCTAGAGTCCTCTCGTCCTCTGGCTTGAGATGGCTGCCACCTATGGGTCAGATGATTGCCTGCCACCATTAAGCAATTAGTAATTAAATATAAAAGAAAATTTACCTAAAAAGTGTAAAATTTTGGAAAAATGTTTTCACGAAAATAAATTGTCACGCACAACGAGTCTGTGTGCAAAATGTCAGCTCGATTGGATCACGGGAAGTGGGTTAAAAAAACACCGAAAGATGTGCACGGTCGTAAGCGCGCAAGCAAGCAAGTGAACTTAATATAAAGGATTTTAAAAAACGAGTTTTCAGCAAGATTTTAAAGTGCATAGCTCCAGTGGATTCCGAATATCAGGGGAACGTTCCAGACGGCCGCATAAGCACATCTGAAAGCGCGCGATGCAAAATGGACACTGCATTGCAGGATAAAAGTCACTCACACACCCACTCAATAAAAACATACATTAAAAAAACGAATTACGTTTTATCTTGATTATTCACATTGTTTTATGAGTTAGTGTTTGTGTTCATATTGCATGAGGAAAACGGCCAAACGAGCCTCTTATTTACCACCGATCGAGTTCCGATTGAACACCAATCGAGCACAGATTAAGCACTGATCGATCACCGATTCAGCATCTATCCTGAACCGATTAAGCACCGATCTAGCATCTATTGAGCTTTGATAGAATGCGTGTGTTAATGTGATCAAGGAATGATCAAGCTATGATATGTTTAATATGTGTGTCTATGTGATCGAGCATAGATCGAGCTTTGATCGAGCGTTGGGTCATTAAAAATCGATCGATTCCCGTTACAGGATTCCTTTGGGGCAAGAACAACGTATTTGGGCAAAGCAACGTCCAGTTACTCCATTTATTTTACTGGTAGGAACCTCCTGGTTACACCAGCCCACAGGGGATTATTGTGTCCGTCCGTCGTGCATTCCAAAATGGGAGGGGTGGGGCTGGGTGGAGAGGGGAGGGTGGGAGTGTGGGGAATGGTGGGGAGGGGCTGGGTGGGGAGGGTGGGGAGGGGCTGGGTGGGGAGGGAGGGTGGGGCTAGGTGGGGGTTGGGAGGGTTGGGGCTGGGAGGGGAGGGTGGGGAGGGGAGGGGCTGGGTGGGGAGGGGCTGGGTGGGGAGGGTGGAGCTGGGTGGGGGTTGGGAGGGGTGGGGCTGGGTGGGGTGGAGAGGGGCTGGTCACCCCGTGGTGCCCTTATTTGTGGAATACACCACGCCGCCGTTGACCTTGGCCATTGACCGAGCAACCCAACGTTCCTACCAGCTCCCTCCGCAGGAATGTATTCATGGAACGTTTCTGTAATTTATTGATTCCAGTCGCAGATTCATCATTTCCCGTTACAGCGCCCGAGTGTCGAATCGAACCCAGGAAGTTCTATCTGCGAGAGAATAAAAACGAGCGTTTTACCGCTGCTTCCCCCACCATGCCCGCCTTGATCGAAGGGGCCATCGCCCGAAACGTCACCTTAAGGGCCGTCCATAAATGACGTCACGCACCTGGGGGGGGTCAGACATTTGGGTTGAGAAATGTGACGTCACATTAAAATGCGCACCTTCAAATAAATATAGACAACACGTTCTACTTAATTAAATAGACTTTTTAATAAATGTTTTCTCCTACAACATCAGAGTGCAGCGCCACATTAAATACGCACTACAATGCCAATAGTTTAAAGCGATTGGAAGCATGTTTTTTTATTTAAAGCTTTCGTGACTCTAGCAATAAGATAATTTTATAGTTTAATATTTTTATTATTATATTATTTCCCTTCTACGTGACTTTACCGAAAGAACCAAGAACATGATTTGATGCATGTTTTATTTGGGGGGGGGTCAGAGCTTTGTGACGTCATATTTCAGGAAGGGGGGGGGTCTGACTTTTTGTGACGCCATGTGACGAGGGGTGGGGGGGGGTCAAAAATCGTCCAAAATCGCGTGACGTCATTTATGGACGGGCCCCTCTTAACGCAACAATAATATTCCTGTGCAAATCAATTTCACAGCACGTGGCGCGCGCGCGTTTTGTTGTTGTTGTCGTTGTTGTTGTTGTCAATGGCGGACGGTTGCGTCACCCATTTGTTCACGCCCACCTCGAGCCACGTGATTGGCCGCGCGCGCCACAACTGCCGCCAGCCAATCAGCGCTCGCGATGCTGCGGCGTTGCACACGGCGTGTTCGAACCACCCACCCACCCACCCCCCCTCTCATCTCTCATCTCCGCCAAAACCTCCATCAGTCTATCCACTGCTGCACGGCGTTTCTCTCTCATCATCATCATCCTCTCCTCTCCCTCCTTCTCCTCCTGCCTTCTCTCTCTTCTCAAACCCACACACACACCCCACCCACCCACCCCACGCTTCGCTCCACACGTCTCGAAATCAAATAGAATTTTAGCCAAGCCGGGCGTTTTGCTTGTTTGGTTTATTATTTAGTGGGTAGGTAGGGGTTGGGTGGGTGGTCGTGTCTCACAAGTCGGGCCCGTTGCAAGTCACCGCCCCGTCGACCGTCTCCTGCACCCGGTGAGTTTTTAAATGCCCTGGGCTGCGTGCGTTGGTGGGGGTGGTAGGTGGTGGTGGGGTGGGTGGTTGTGGTGGTGTGAGTGGTGGTAGGTGGTCGTGGTAGTGGTGGTTGTGTGGGTGGTTGTTGTGGTGGTGGTTGTGGTGGTGGTGTGGGTGGTGGTGGTGGTGTGGGTGGTGGTGGTAGTGGTGGTGTGGGTGCTGGTGTGGGTGGTGGTGTGGGTGCTGGTGTGGGTGGTGGTGTGGGTGCTGGTGTGGGTGGTGGTTTGGGTGGTGGTGGGGTGGGTGGTGGTGGTAGTAGGTGGTGGGTGGTTGTAGTGGTTGGTGGTGCGGGTGGTGGTGGTGGTGCGGGTGGTGGTGCGGGTGGTGGTGGTGGTGGTGCGGGTGGTGGTGGTGGTGCGGGTGGTGGTGGTGGTGCGGGTGGTGGTGGTGGTGCGGGTGGTGTGGGTGGTGGTGTGGGTGGTCTAGGTGGGTGGTGGTGGTGGTGGTGTGGGTGGTGGTGTGGGTGGTTGTGGTGGTGTTTTATTTTGTTACCACGTGTGTCAGTGTCACCGCTACCGCCGATTACGGCCCTGGGCATTCTCCCCCTAAGGTCAACTCGGGCCTCGAAATTAGTCTTCTTGGTGCGGTGTGGAGGAAACGTCGCCACTGGGGAGACAAAGGCGGTCGGGCGTGGTGGCCACCCACCCACCCACATAGTTGCTGCTCGCTAACAGCACGTGTGCCCCCCCCAACAGTCTGTGAAGGCCTCACAAGGAGGAGGACATTTGCCACCGTGGTGCAAGGCTGTAGTAATTATAATTTATATTGGGGGGGGCACATCCCCTCCCCCCCCCAATATTCAAATATGCTCAAAATGTCCCCCCCCCCCCAATATTTAGCTATAAAAAAATAATTGCGATGCTGTGTAAATAAAAACAATTTGCTAAACCTTGGCCACAATATCTGGACTTGTCTTCATATAAATCAATGCATGGATTTCTGTTTCTGTGATTGTGGTTATGGTTGTACTTTATTAATCCCTAATCTCTGCCGATGATGATGATGCTGATGATGATGCTGCTGATGATGATGATGATGCTGCTGATGATGATGCTGCTGATGATGATGCTGATGATGATGCTAATGATGCTGCTGCTGCTGATGATGCTGATGATGATGCTGCTGCACCTGCTGCTGCTGCTGATGATGATGCTGCTGCTGCTGATGATGATGCTAATGATGCTGCTGCTGATGATGATGCTAATGATGCTGCTGCTGATGATGATGCTGATGATGATGCTGCTGCTCCTGCTGATGATGATGATGCTGATGATGCTGATGATGATGCTGCTGATGATGATGCTGCTGCTGATGCTGATGATGCTGCTGATGATGCTGATGATGCTGCTGATGATGATTATTGATCGGTGATGGCGCTGATGGTTTGTGGTGGCTGTGATTTTGATCAAAAAATGTCTCGTGCTGAATCACGATCGTAGTCGTGGCCCATTATCGATCCACTGCTAGATGAAGGCACCCCCCCCCCCCCCAACAACCCCAACAACAACAAAGACGTCGTAATCTCTCACGATCCTGTGATCTTCACGTCACCCCCTCCACCCCCACGCCCTGTACGCACGCGAGCTGATTCCAATCGCTCCGTCTCTCCCCCTGGGTGGTCCCTCGGTTGTTCGAGGCAACGTTACGGGCAGCAGCAACAACAACCCCTAGAGTTGTACTGCACTCTCAATGCTCCGACGTATTGGCGATGTGTGGTCAAATCACGCAACCCAGTGCCGGATTATCCTCGTTGGACAAGTAGCTGCATGTGTAGTAGGTACATGTGTAGCAGCTGCACGTGTGGTAGCTGCATGTGTGTAGTAGCTACACGTGTAGTAGTAGCTACACGTGTAGTAGTAGCTACACGTGTAGTAGTAGCTACACGTGTTGTAGTAGCTACACGTGTTGTAGTAGCTGCACGTGTTGTAGTAGCTGCACGTGTTGTAGTAGCTGCACGTGTTGTAGTAGCTGCACGTGTTGTAGTAGCTGCACGTGTTGTAGTAGCTGCACGTGTTGTAGTAGCTACACGTGTTGTAGTAGCTGCATGTGTGGTAGTAGCTACACGTGTTGTAGTAGCTGCACGTGTTGTAGTAGCTGCATGTGTGGTAGTAGCTACACGTGTTGTAGTAGCTGCATGTGTGGTAGTAGCTACACGTGTTGTAGTAACCGCACGTGTAGTAGTAGCTGCATGTGTGGTAGTAGCTACACGTGTTGTAGTAGCTACACGTGTTGTAGTAGCTGCACGTGTTGTAGTAGCTACACGTGTTGTAGTAGCTGCATGTGTGGTAGTAGCTACATGGGTAGTAGCTGCATGTGTTTAGTAGCTGCATGTGTTTAGTAGCTGCAGGTGTGGTAGTAGCTGCATGTGTGGTAGTAGCTGCAGGTGTGGTAGTAGCTGCATGTGTGGTAGTAGCTACATGTGTAGTGGTAGCTACTACTACCCATGTAGTATCTACGGGCCCCGCACTTTAAAGGGCCCCGCGCTAAATGCTTTCAAGCTATCAATTTCGGTTCAGTGATTCTGAACTTCCATAATAGAGGTTGTTTTTTGGGGGTTATATCGCGTAAATGTATAAACCCGCCACCACCCGACACCGCCAACTAGGCAGGGCTGTCACGTAAACAGAACGTGGCCAATTCGTCACTAGTACAGCACTAGTGTGTAGTGTAGTTTATAGTGTAGTGTATAGTGTAGTGTATAGTAGTGCAGTGCATAGTAGTGTAGTTTATAGTGTAGTGTATAGTAGTGTATAGTGTAGTGTATAGTAGTGCAGTCTATTATAGTGTAGTGTATAGTGTAGTGTATAGTAGTGTAGTGTATAGTGTAGTGTATTGGAGTGTATAGTGTAGTGTATAGTGTAGTGTATAGTAGTGTAGTATATAGTGTAGTGTGTAGTGGAGTGTATAGTTTAGTGTATAGTAGTGTATAGTGTAGTGTATAGTAGTGTGTAGTGGAGTGTATAGTAGTGGAGTGTATAGTTTAGTGTATAGTAGTGTATAGTGTAGTGTATTGTAGTGTATAGTGTAGTATACTAGTACAGCACACCGGTGTATTGGAGAACCAAGCCACAACATTTACGAACTGAGCACGACGTTTCGCCAGTAATTACAACCAGCTTCATCAGGCGACAGCCAGATTTGTGGACTGCTACAAATCGGGTGGTGGCGGGTTTTAACGACACGTTTCTATATTTACGCGATCTAACCCCCAAAAACAACCTCTATTATGGATGATATTGGTCGCGAAAGCCTACGTGTTAAACTGATTCTGCACTTGCTCTATTACTATAGTACTATACCGCCTTGAACTTTTACGAACGACTGTGCGTTTAAGGTTAGCGATTTGTCGTATTATCTGGCCATATAGCGAATGAAAAAATACAATTACTTTACTGTGCAAGTTACAATTTTATGTGTTTTAATATTTTTATTTTTTTTATTTAGGGCTCCTTTATAACATATCCTACAGGCCGCCGCACTAGCTTAGACCGGCACTGATGCCTGCTCCAGAGGTCGCAACCGGGCACCCGATACCCGTACCATACCCGATACCCGGCTACCCGTACCCGGCCGGGTACGGGTACCCGTTTGCGACCCTGGTGCGGCCGGGTACGGGTATGGGTAGACCGTGAGTCACTGGTGAGTAACCGTTTGTCACTCATTTCCCAATGTCTTGTCTCTTCTCACAATTCAAGTTCCTAGAATCAACCCACCCGCGCCTGCAACATGGCTTCATCCCAGAGGTCGCAATCGGGTACCCAATACCCGTACCCGGCCGGGTACTCGGCCGGGTACGGGTAGCCGGGTATTGGGTAGGGTACTGGTACGGGTACCCGATTGCGACCCTGGTGCGGCCGGGTACGGGTAAGGAATCAAAACCCGTTTGCGACCTCTGGCCTGCTCCCCCCCCCTCGGATCTGCGCACATTGGCGTGGCGGAGAGAAAGGAAGGAAGTCATCCAACAGCAGTATTGACAAACACGGCTGTACAAGTGCCGCATGAAGTCTTCCTTTAAGACAAGATAAGACGCGACGGTGTGGACGGACTTTCTGGCCCCGGCGTCAGTAAAGTCATTACAAATATATATATTTTTAAATTCTCCCCGACCGTTTATTGCAGTTTTGACAAGTGCTGTTTGTTGCTGGCAGCTTCGGGAGCCGGTGCTAGGCGAGTGTTTTTGAAGCCAACAAAAAAAATATCGGGTGACGCAAAGGCAAAGATCCCCCGTATAGCCTTAACAGATTGTTGGGGCAAGTGCTGCGAGCGAGCACCTACGAAGGCCGGCACGGCACACCAGGGGGTGGGTGGCCAACACCACGCCCGGCCGCCTTTGTCTCGCACCAGGTACTCATTTGAGGCTGAGTCGACCTAGGGAAGGCCCAGGAACGGTTTAAATAATCGTCACCGCTGTTGGCCGTGAGTGGGAATCGAACTCGGATCGCCGGGTTCGTAGCGCAGCGCGCTAACCGCTACACCACCGCTCCCCACGGGTGACGCACACACCAGATGATAAGATGCACTCCACAACTTTATTTTTGCTTTAGAATACAGGAAGGGGGTGTGGAGTGGGGATAGTGCGTCTTTGTTATCTGGCTAGTCCGCTATACACGTGTTGTGGCAGTTGCGGAATGCCATGGATATGGTCTTCCTACGAAGCCAGTAGTCCTCAACCGTTGGTACGCTGGCCCCCGTGGGGGTGTGTGAGTTGATTTATAAATGTGTGAAATTATATCATACGTGAGAATAATTACGTACTATACACTACACTATACACTACACTATACACTACACTATACACTACACTATACACTACACTATACACTACACTATACACTACACTACACACTATATACACTACACCAGTGGTTCTCAACCAGGGGTCGTTGCAATGGGGTACGTGAGGTGATTTCTAAACGTGTGAAATTCTATACACTGAAGTCATGGGTGAAACACATTCCTGCGGATGGAGCTGGTAGGAACGTTGGGTTTGCTCGGTCAATGGCCAGGGTCAACGGCGTGGTGTATTCCGCAAATATGCCCGACTGTGAGGGCGGGCACAAGCCGGCGTGAGTAGGTTAAACGTTGAGTTTTATAAGGGCACCACGGGGTGACCAGCCCCTCCCCTCCCCACCCAGCCCCACCCCTCCCACCCCCCACCCAGCCCCACCCTCCCCACACAGCCCCACCCTCCCCTCCCCACCCTGCCCCTCCCCACCCTCCCCACCCAGCCCCACCCTCCCCACACAGCCCCTCCCCACCCAGCCCCTCCCCACCCAGCCCCACCCCTCCCACCCCCCACCCAGCCCCACCCTCCCACCCCCCACCCAGCCCCACCCTCCCACCCCCCACCCAGCCCCACCCTCCCCACACAGCCCCTCCCCACCCCACCCTCCCCACCCAGCCCCTCCCCACCCAGCACCACCCCTCCCATTTTTGGATGCACGACGGACTGACACAATCATCTCCTGTGGGCTGGTGGAACCAGGTGTTTCCTACCAGTATAATCACGTATGAATCTGCCTTGTGCTGCGGGTCTGTGTTTAGACGGTGCCACTCGCTCATTAGGCAAACTCGACTCTTTCAGAATGTTTCGAACACTGCACGACTTGTCACTTTGAAGGTGATGTTTATTACTCGTGGAGAAGCTGCCTTTCCTGTACTTTGCACTCCTATCCGTTTTGTTTGTATTGTTTGTTGTTGCAACTTTCTGACCGACCCACTTCTGGGCATCTGTGAAAAAGAGATTCATAGCTCATCGGATTTCTCCAGGATAAATATTCTGATTCTAAAGAGACTTGCTGCGGTTTTCATACTGTTCTCACAATCCTATCATAATTAATAATAATAGTTTACATTACTCGGAGCACTTAGAGTAATCTGGTGTTTTTTACGTAATAAAATGCCAAGATAACATTTTACGTGAGGTCTTTTTATATATTATCTAAGATTTACAGAATATTACGGTGAAATAATTACATTAATAGCACAAATTGAAAATTTCTAGAAATTGTATTTAATTGAACGTAGCCAACCGTGCTAATCGGAGTTGTGGGGGAAGGACAACAAACGAAAAACACAAAGCAGTTATAAAGATGCTGCTCTATTTAAGACCGGAAGCAACAGGAGAGCTTCACCATTCTTGCCCGATGAAGCTGATTGTAATTACCAGCGAAACGTCGTGCTACTCAAATTTTAAAATGCTGTTGATTCTCTCTTCAGCACACCGGTGGGCTAAAGAAGTGAATTAATTTGTCCTTTGAAAACGTGACACATTTTTTACTGTTTGGCCGTGTCGGGTGGTGGAGGGTTACGACACATTTATAAATAACGCGATCTGACCCAAAAACCTATATTATGAATAAAAAAATTAGTTTTCAATCTAGATGTAAAAGTGCATAGCTCCAGTGGCTTCCTAATATCGGAAGAAAGAGCGTTCCGAAAGGCCGCAGAAGCGCATCTGAAAGCGCCGCGCGATGTGGCGGTGACCGTCTTTGTTCGACGGCAGCAGCCAAAGGCCGCTGCTGCGAAGATGACCGAAGTTCGTTCGCCCGATGGTTTATGCTCCTTGACGAGATAAGCAAGGTGATCGTGGTTAATTTGTGGCAAGCACTCGTGTGTGTGTGTGTGCGCGTGTAATGTGTTGTGTTCCGTCAGTGCACCCGGAAATGCACCCAGTCTCATGAGATCTTGGAAGCTAAGCAGGGTTGCGCTCCTGAACGTGATTCGGACGGGGCGACCACCGGCCACAAACAAACAGCCAGCGAGACGACTTGCAGAGGCTATTTTGTTTGGCAGCAGAGGGCTGTGCGGAGAACACATTGTCCTGCGGAGGGAGCTGGTAGGAACGTTGGGTTGCTCGGTCAATGGCCAGGGTCAACGGCGGCGTGGTGTATTCCGAAAATATGCCCGACTGTGAGGGCGGGCACAAGTCTGGCGTGAGTAGGTTAAACGTTGAGTTTTATAAGGGCACCACGGGGTGACTAGCCCCTCCCCTCCCCACCCAGCCCCACCCCTCCCACCCCCCACCCAGCCCCACCCCTCCCACCCCCCACCCAGCCCCACCCTCTCCACCCAGCCCCTCCCCACCCAGCCCCTCCCATTTTTGGATGCACGACGGACGGACACAATAATCCCCTGTGGGCTGGTGTAACCAGGAGGTTCCTACCAGTAAATCCACCCTCGTAACCTGCATCCAGTCGTGGATTGTATGCAGATTAGCAAATTGGAGCATTAGTCGTGATAATAGGGTTTTTTCCCTTTTTTTCTGGCAACAAAAATGAAACCTTTTTACAAGGATTCATGTCTGCATTAACCACAATACTTGTGGTCAAAATGCAAAAAAACACTGATAATATGATGCATTGTCCTTGAAACTGATTGGTCCACACAAGGGACGGCTTTCTTTTGAGCCCCGACCCAATTGGTGCTAGACCAGAGGACGCCAAAAGGCGTACAGCTCAAAAACAATGCCACTATCAAAGTAATGAGGGCTCGGGGTGAGCATCTGCATCATTAGACCTCCTTTGCCAGTACCATAATATAATAATAGGGCTTTTAATAATAGGGATTGGCCTCCTAGACACTGTGATGGAAATTCCACATTCCCATGGAATTAGCACGTTAGCTACGATGATTAGATAATCTGATTAACAAAGCGGCATCGACAAACAACTTTGTTTGCAGCTTGTTCCAGTAATCAAATACAGTACTTAAATGTTTACACATGGCTATATTTTGGAATGGCGTTATGGTTTCATGTGTTTTTACTTGTATATATGTTTGTATATATCCGCTTAAACATAACACTGGTCAACAAAAAAATCTACATATTTTTCTGGCCTGGACTTTTGCAGCTGTTTTAGACAAATTTCAGGGTGCTGATTCCAAATCTGATCTCAAATCTGATCTCAGATTTTGTCTATCACATCTCATTTTATGCTATCAGCATACCCCATTTTCATTGATTTTACCCGAAATTAACTCCTTCACTTATGATTGCAAGTTGTTGCGAGTCAGTGACTGCTTTAGTGTTAAAATATGGTGCTGTATTTTTAGGATGGTGTGTTTATAATATCATTTTATGTAGATATCCACATTTATGTAATATTTTTCTTCTGCAGTTTTTATTGAAAATGCAATATTTGATATCTCAAAAACCTGATGTGATAGACAAAAACTGATGCCAGATTTGTAATCGGCACCCCGTTGGAATACCTTATGCCAGAAAAAGTGTGACCAGTGTTATCAGTCGGAACTGTCCTTATTTAATACGTACCCCCAGTTTTTACTTCGAAATACATGAGAAAAAAAAGTATGTTGACCAGTGTAATCACTTATCATCATCGTCAGCTATGATCAAGCCGCTGCTGGATAGAGGCCATGGCTGTGCTGGAGCTGTCTCTTTCTTGGTACCGACGTGCAACAATTCACCTGGCGGCCGCGTGCGTGCCAATTTTACCGTTCCGTCTCCACCTTGGACGTAACTCTCGATGTCCATGCTCCAGAGGTCGCAAACGGGTTTTGATTCCTTACCCGTACCCGGCCGCACCAGGGTCACAAACGGGTACCCGTACCCGTACCCGTACCCGGCCGTACCCGTACCCTACCCGTACCCGGCCGGTCGCAATCGGGTATCGAGTACCTGATTGTGACCTCTGGGATGAAGCCATGTTGCAGGCGCGGGTGGGTTGATTCTAGGAACTTGAATTGTGAGAAGAGACAAGACGTTGGGAAATGAGTGACAAACGGTGACTCACCAGTGACTCACGGCCTACCCGTACCCGTACCCGGCCGCACCAGGGTCGCAAACGGGTACCCGTACCCGTACCCGGCCGGGTACGGGTAGCCGGGTATCGGGTAGGGTACGGGTATCGGGTACCCGGTTGTGACCTCTGCCATGCTCCCAAATAAACGTCGATGGTGACGCGAGAGGCGTCGCTGTGGCGCTGGCCGCAACGCATCTTTTTAAAAAAAAGTTTTCGTGGCAATTGTGACTGGGCTGTTAAAATTGGCGCTCGCTCACCGCGTCACTTCTCGTTCGGGGCGGTGTGGCCGAACGGGGAACCTCTTCGCGGATTTTAAACGGACGTGCTAACGGGGTGTGGGGTGTCTTAGCGCACATTTGTGAAAGACGTTGCCCCCCCACCCTCCACCGTGCTTTGCGTTATTCCCTGCCAAGCTAATTCGGTAGATGCACGTCATAGCAACCGGCTCACGGGGGAGGCTATTTTAAATACCCTTAAATCCCCACCCGGGCCTTATGCTGGTGGTTGCGAAGTCAGTACTCTTAGTTTTTTTCGGTAAAGTCACGTAGGTAAAAAATAAAATTAAAAGATAATAAAAATAATAATGGAAATAAAATACATTTCGATTTAAAGCTTTCGTGACTGCAGGGATTCATCTTCTTGGTTCTTTCGGTAAAGTCACGTAGAAGGGAAGTAATAAAATAATAAAAATTTAACATAATAAAATAATTCTCACGACGTTTCGGCCACAACGCAAGCAGCCGTCTTCAGGTGAAGAACAGGTCTGTCAAGTAGACAGAGTCTGAATGGCACGCTTCGGAGGCAACACAAGTCTCCGTCATCATGTGGGACCGTCACAGCTAAAATTACTGCATCAAGCTGTGACGGTCCCACCTGATGACGGAGACTTGTGTTGCCTCCGAAACGTCGTGATTTATTATTTTATTTTATTTCCATTATTACTTTTATTAACTTTTAATTTTTTACCTACGTGACTTTACCGAAAAAACCTAAGAGTATGAATCCTTGCAGTCACGAAAGCTTCAAATCTGGTAAGTCAGTCCCACCCCGATGTTTATCGGAACTGGCCATGGCCTATGCGGTAGGCTGCAGAAGGGAAAGTGCAGCAACAAAAAAAAAATCTATCGTTGGACTACGCTTCTCATGCCCCGGCGTCTATGCTTCCCTGTCTTCACCAACCCGCACTGACCAGCATGGTGATGCGTGGTTAAATAAGACAAAGATCCCCCGGATAGCCTCAGCAGACTGTTGGGGCAAGTGCTGTTAGCGAGCACCTATGAAGTCCGGAACGGTGCACAAGGGGGTGGGTGGCCAGCACCACGCCCGACCACATTTGTCTCCCCAGTGGCGATGTTTATACACCGCACCTGGTATTCATTTGAGGCCAAGTCGACCTAGGGGCGGACCAGAACAAGTTCAGATATTCGTCACCAGTGTTAGCCTTGAGCCGGAGTTGACGTGGTTGTTTGACCGTACTTTAGCATGCTGGTCCGTACAGGATGATTTACGAAGGGGGGTGCCTGTGTCCTCTCTTTAGATTGTTCACACTTAAATTCTAACTTAGCAATCTTTGAAACACGTAATCAACCAGGCTATGCGTTAATTGTGTGTTGACCGACCCTCTGTGTTGTATTACATTACATTTCGATATTTTACTAGGTTATTTAATTTTAGTGTGTCCTTCTCCTGATTTTCGGGCTTGCTTGCCGTGCCATCGCATTCGCAGCACCACGTCTGTTGACCACTCATTGATATGCTAATTTTTTCTCTAACCCTCCTCCCTCTCTCTGCCTCCGCCCCCCCCTCTGTCTATTTAAGGCCACCACACAGAGACGATCACCCCTCTCTGTTACCTGTGTTGCTCTCGCTATGTATCTTGGTGATATCTGTCTGCTAATATGTCTGTCTATAGTTTTCTGGTTAGATTTTATGTCGCTATTTCATTATACCTGATGATGATTGCTTGTGTTGCAATCGAAACGCCGTATTCTATTATTTAATTTAATTTATTATTTTATCTTTAGACGTGACTTAACCGAAAGAAACAAATAATAATTCCTGCAGTCACGAAAGTTCTAAAATTAAGATTGAGGGTACACAGTACCAGTGAGGTGTGGTCCAATTGTGACCGCGTTTGACTCAAAATGGTTTCGGGAAGCCCTTACCTATCCAGCAGTGTGTTGACATGTTTATACACTGCACCAGGTATTAATTTGAGGCCAAGTCGACCTAGGGGCGGACCAGAACCAGTTCAGATATTCGTCACCGGTGTTAGCCTTGAGCCGGAGTCGAACCCGGGTCGCCGGGTTCGTAGCGCAGCGCGCTAGCCGCTACACCACCGTTCTCCACGTGGTTAAATAACATGACTCATGGCACGCTCGGCGTAGGGAGGCCCTCATCCAACAGTGGATGTACAAGAGGGTCGTACGTGCAAGTAATAATCCGCTTCTGGCCGCAAGCAGTTAACTGACCAGCGTGGTGAGCTATGGTCAGACGTTAACCCCCCCATAATTGACATTGGGCAGAAAGGCCTTCATCCGGCAGTGGATGGACAGGACTGTAAGTTGCAAAGAGCTGAATTTATCGCTCGACTTTCCCAAGGGCTGCTAAGCTGGCTTGGAGTATGGATTTCCAGCGCAAGGCGTTGTCACTACAGGGGACGTTACTGCCATTCCTTATATTTATGTAATCTTATCAACAGGTTTATCGGAATATAAGGTTCAGTGTGGACAAAATCAGGTGATATGGACGTGACGTAACACAATAATTCCTGCAACAGCATTTTCCAATTAATCAGCTAAAACATCAAGCAGTGTTTTCTTATCCGTGAAGTAATAGTCCTGTTTAAATCGCACCTATAGACTGGCAGGCCCAATTCTGAAGTCTGCAGCAGGTTTGGTTGGATTCCTGGTCATCACCCCCTCAACTATTCAGCCACGCCGCTAGGACCTGCTTTAATCGCGTGCGGCTGACCAGAATTTTATCCCAGGAGCTCACGGATGCCGGCCGAGTGTTCTGACGCTGAGCCGAGTTTGTTTACACGTTCCATGTTTCATCGCACAGGTCGTTGACCGCTTTAAGGAGCTTTGCGTGTACGGGTCACCTAGCGATTATCACACTCACCGCTGAGCCTCTCTGCGAGGTGGCGGGGGGTGGTGGGGGCGGTATTTACACTCCCGCTAGCACCTGGTCCGGGCCGTGGAGGTGTACCAAAGTTACACCGCGGCCTAATGTGCGGTGTTGGTGCCAGTCGCACAGTTGACTCGCATTCCAGAGGTCGCTGGTCCGATCTTGGGCCGGCAGTTTAAAACAATGATCACTTTGTCCGATGTTCCCACCACCCCCCTCCCCCGCGGGATAAATGTGTGCCACCGCAGTTCGTGCAGTCACGTGCGCGCTGGGGTGAAGTCTGGTCACTCCAGCCTCTCTTGGAAGACATGCCCAGCTACCACCAGCAGCGTGGTAGTTGAAAGGTTCTCCTCAACGTTTCTTCAATGCCCCTGGTGTGTCCACCCAGCAGTACACGTGGAGTGACATACGACGTCACTACTGCGTAGGGACATGACGTCACTACTGTGTAGGCTCTGTATGGGGGCTGTAGGCGGGTGTCACGGAGGTCGTGTCAGGCCATGACACTCTGCGTGAACCCAACAGGACGCGTGACCGGAGAAAGGGGGGCTAGGGGCTCCAGGGGGGAGCTTGGGGGCAGAGGTCGCAAACGGGTTTTGATTCCTTACCCGTACCCGTACCCGGCCGCACCAGGGTCGCAAACGGCTACCAGTACCGGCCGGGTACGGGTAGCCGGGTATCGGGTAGGGTACGGGTATCGGGTACCCGGTTGCGACCTCTGCTTGGGGGGTCACGTGGTCGGGGGCCCGGACCTTCCTGAAGGATCGAGAAGGGAGGCGTGGCCTGGGGCGGAGCCGGCCACGCCACGGGAGTGATGAGCGGGGTGTGAACAGGGAGCTGGGCTGTTCAACCCTGGGATGAAGACGCCATCGGCGTTCCTCGAGTCTCCGATCGTTGTTGGTGACCAGGCAGCCCGTCACCTGCCTTGGTCACGCTGTGCAGTATTCCCCGAGTGTTAGGGAGGTTCGGGACGCTGGTCACCGCCTTGTGTATAGTGTTCACGTTGGTTGTTGTGCGTTAATAAATAGTGTTGCCTCCGAGTTGAGTGCGCACCTCAATTGAACCCACTACACACGGGTTACGCTGCAGCTAGCCGATGTGCAGGTCGTGTGTGGTGGGGTAGAGAGTGGGTGTACTCTCGCATTACACCAAGATATCTGGTCGGCGTGGAAGAGTTGATAAACAAAAATACCCCCAAGATGGGGCTCTGTAGAGCTCCCTCGAGTGGGTTGCCACGGTGGCTAGGAGATGTTAACGATCTCGCCTGGTGTACAGGAGGCCGTGGGTTCGATCCTGACCCAGACACCTGCTGTATATTTGGAGTTTGCATGGTGGAGAGATGTTAACTACCTCGCCTGGTGTACAGGAGGTCGTGGGTTCGATCCCGATCCTGACACCTGCTGTATATTTGGAGTTTGCATGGTGGAGAGATGTTAACTACTTCGCCAGGTGTACAGGAGGTCGTGGGTTCGATCCCGACCCTGACACCTGCTGTATATTTGGAGTTTGCATGGTGTAGAGATGTTAACTACCTCGCCTGGTGTACAGGAGGTCGTGGGTTCGATCCCGACCCTGACACCTGCTGTATATTTGGAGTTTGCATGGTGTAGAGATGTTAACTACCTCGCCTGGTGTACAGGAGGTCGTGGGTTCGATCCCGACCCTGACACCTGCTGTATATTTGGAGTTTGCATGGTGACGAGATGTTAACTACCTCGCCTGGTGTACAGGAGGTCGTGGGTTCAATCCTGACCCTGACACCTGCTGTATATTTGGAGTTTGCATGGTGGAGAGATGTTAACTACCTCGCCTGGTGTACAGGAGGCTGTGGGTTCAATCCTGACCCTGACACCTGCTGTATATTTCTAGTTTGCATGGTGGCGAGATGTTAACTACCTCGCCTGGTGTACAGGAGGTCGTGGGTTCAATCCTGACCCTGACACCTGCTGTATATTTCTAGTTTGCATGGTGGCGAGATGTTAACTACCTCGCCTGGTGTACAGGAGGCTGTGGGTTCGATCCTGACACCTGTATATTTGGAGTTTAAATGTTCTCCCCCGTGGTCGCATAGATTTGCCCTGGAGAGGGCCTCTCCGGAGCCAGTGAAGGCCCTCGCGCCAGCAACGGCATGAGCAGGAAATTGCAGGGCTGCACCTTTGCCATCCTATCACCTTCCCCGTCGAAGGTGAAGTGGGCTTTAAATATCTCACGTGGTTTTTCTGCGGCGGTATAAAACAGTGTGCCATTGTCGTCGCCTGAATCTTTAATGTGTAATGATACATTATAATGACGACGAAGTCTTTCCCATGCCATGTCAGTCGCATGTGGGTTGTTTGACCGTACTTTAGCATGTTGGTCCGTGCAGGATGATTTGCGAAGGGGGGTGGTGGGGGTGGGTGCACAGTACCAGTGAGGTGTGGTCCAATTGTGACCACGTTTGACTCGATGGTTTCGGGAAGCCCTTATCTATCCAGCAGTGTGTTGACAAAAAGTCGTGTAGGTGTACACATGTCACACGGGACACGAACGAATAATAAAAAAAAATTGGCCCGGAGTGAGTTGAGCTTGCTTCGGCTTGATGTAGAGAAACCCAGTTTTAAAATTTTTTTATATTAAGTTCACTTGCTTGCTTGCTTACGACCGTGCAAATCTTTCGGTCGTTTTTTAACCCACTTCCCGTGATCCAATCGAGCTGACATTTTGCATACAGACTCGTTGTGCGTGACAATGTATTTTCATGAAAAAAAATTCCAAAATTTTACACTTTTTAGGAAAAAATTAATTATATTTAATTACCAATTGCTTAATGGTGGCAGCCATTCATCTGACCCATAGGTGGCAGCCATCTCAAGCCAGAGGACGAGAGGACTCTAGCCGCCACGCATATAAAGGATTTATAGTGAAAAACTTTGTTTTTACGGGTTCATTTTTTAAAATTATTTCCACGGCAGATAAAAAACACACACACCTGGAAGTTTTCATACCATTTTTGGCCTTTTTAATGTAGGTGATGTTGACACACTTGAGCATTTTGACAAGATGATGCCGCAGTGGTGTGGTGGTCAGCACACTGGACTTGTAATCCAGAGGTCGTCGGTTCAATCTCCCGGCACGGCAGTTAAAAGTTTATTCAATCCCCCTGTGTGTTCCTTCCGGCAGTATAAATGGGTTACACTGCAGTTAGTCTATCTGCAGGTTGTGTTTGGTGGGGTAAAGTGTGTGTCAAGGCCGTAATTATAATATATATTCGGGTGGACACATCCACCCCAATATATTGCTATAAAATAGATTTCTGTTTATATGATTGTGGTTATGGTTGTACTTTATGAATCCCTAATCTCTGCCATTACATACAATGAAACAAGAAGAGGTAAAAAAAAGCAATGTAATACAATACACTATTAGACATGATTGTAAAAAAAAAGGTCCATCCTATGTGTTAGTGATTTTTTTATATTTTAGGCATGAAATGGCAGGACCCCCAGACCCTCTGGAATATTTGGTCCCCCCCAATGTTGACTCCCTCTAGTGTGGTGCCATGGTGGCTAGGAGATGTTAACTACCTCGCCTGGTATACAGGAGCCCGTGGGTTCGATCCCGACCCCGACACCTGTATATTTGGAGTTTGCATGTTTTCCCTGTGCTCGTGTGGATTTTTCTTCTGTTTTTTTCCCCTCCACGTTTAGAATCAACGTGTGTGCAGAATATTCGGCTGCATTACATTTCCACACGATAAGCCACTTTATTGGGCCAGCATTTGTGGCCAGGCCGTTTCTGAAAAAGATCCATGTAGCTCAGTGGGTCTTACCTAGTAAAATAAAAAAACACAGCGGGTGGGCAATGAATAGGCAAATTGCAGGGCTCCACCTTGATCGTTGGCACGCACCTTGGTTGACGTGGGTGGTAATTCTCGGCAGGAGAGATAACAACAATGCGGTATATTCTTAGGTTTTTTTCGGTAAAGTCACGTAGGTAAAAAATTCTAATTAATAAAAGTAAAATAAAACTAAAATAAAAATCACGACGTTTCGGAGGCAACACAAGCTTCCGTCTTCAGGTGGAACCGTCACAGCACGATTGCTGTTACTTGAAACAGCAATCGTTTGCTGTTACTTGAAACGTTTGCTGTTACTTGAAACAGCAATCGTTTGCTGTTACTTGAAACAGCAATCGTGCTGTGACTGTTCCACCTGAAGACAGAAGCTTGTGTTGCTTGTGTTGCCTCCGAAACGTCGTGATTTTTATTTTATTTTAATTTTACTTTCATTAATTTAAATGTTTTACCTACGTGACTTTACCGAAAAAAACCTAAGAATATGAATCCTTGCAGTTACGAAAGCTTCAAATCTAGAAACAATGCGGTATTACCGGGGCCGGAGTGGCGCGCCGTGTGTTTCCCGACGTTGCATCAGTTCGGCCAAGAAGTCTGCGACGGGGTTTCTACAAGGGGGGGAAGGCGGTGAGGGAAATATCCGCGTCAGAATCATCCACAAATAGACGTGCCAAGTTTAGAGTGTCGGCATCTGTCCCCCCCCCGACTCAAACGATGCAATGGGTGGGCACTCGTCTTTCATCGCTGTAGGAAGTTCTTGAGCCAGTTGTCAACATTCCACGTTCCCATGGCAGGGATTCGAGTCTCTCATTTGGACGCCAGCAGTTTCAATGTTTCGATTTAAAGCTTTCGTGACTGCAAGGATTCATCTTCTTGGTTCTTTCGGTAAGTCACGTAGAAGGGAAATAATAAAGTAATAAAAATAAAACATAAAATACAAACGTTTTATTTTTATTATTTTATTATTTCCCTTCTACGTGACTTTACCGAAAGAACCAAGAAGACTTTCAATGTTGTTGAAAGGAGTGGTTTTTCTATTTTCTCGGGGGTAATGGGCCAAGTCGAATGGCGCCCTCGGTCTAGGATTCGAACTTTGATCAGCCCATTCGTGAGCCGGTTGATCTTATCACAGTAACTCTCGCGCCTCAATGAGATAGCAGCTCTTACAATTGCCGTATTATCTGGATTCTAATGCTCTCGAAAGCAAGACCCACCCAAAACTTGTGCCCGGTGTCAAGAAAGTTGGGCACACCTCGTGACGCGCACATTCGCTTACCGAATTATAAGAACCAACTTTTGTTTTCAAATACAAGTTAAGAAAGTGCATCTTATAATCCAGGGAATATGGGATTTCACAATCAATAACGAACCCATTTGAACATTAAATCACTTCTGGGACACTGTGTGACCTGTGAACCAGTGGTTGGTTTCATGCAGTCGATACTCCAATTAATGATATGGAAGTGTAGATTGTATGAAAACTGCCTTTTGAATATTGTAATGAAAGGCGTCTTTCAATCAATCTTTCTCTTACGTCCCAATATCGCTCTCAATAAAGTCGGCATCGGTGCACAACTTTGTCAATCAACTACTGGATGAAGGACTCCTGCATTGTCTGACCATACTTGACGTTGGTCAGGACGGATTCAGATGATCGCTCCCCAAGAACCGTCCACTGGCCGCTGGTCTCGCAGCTCATTGAGATATCCGCTGCGTCACTGCTACCCATCTGCCGCCTCTTGGAATCGTGCGAGCGCGTTGTTGTACAGTTCGTCGCATGAACCGGCGGCTGTGATTCGAAAGGTTGCGGCCGGTTTTTTTCCGGCAACAACGGAGTCGTTGACGAATGGCGCCGTTGACATTTTAAAGCGATATTTTGTTCACGCGCAAGTTAACTTGGCGGCGACGCGGAGATCGGAGGGTGACACGAGAAGCGGGTCGGATCCGCTTCCCCCCGTGCCTTTCGGATTTCCTCAATACGGTGGGACCTCGGTATACGTCGTTAATTCGTTCCAGAAGGTGGGAGGACTTGTACCGAAAATGACGTAGACACCAAACGAATTTTTCCCATAAGAAATAAAGGGAAAGAAAATAATCCGTTCCAGAGGAAAAAATATATATTTTATATGCCATATTATACATTAACGGGGTTGTATAAAATAATTTAGACACTAATTACTAAAATGCATACAGATGCCACGTGACCAGCGCTGCTACCAGCTGCGCTGGTCACGTGGCGTGCCTCGACCCGGGGCTCCACCCTCCATGGGGGCAGCCCCCCCCCACGCCCCCCGCCCCTCTCGCTTTGTTTCAGTCGTGAACGGGGCATACGCGGGTACTGTACGCGGTGACTCATCAAGACCCATTCAAGTTCTAGCAAACGCGTCGTATCCCAAGCAAGACGTCGTATCCCAAGGCATTTTTTTCTCTCGAAAAAACACGACGTATACCAAATTCAACGTATTCCAAAGCGGTCGTATACCGAGGTTCCACTGTGCTGGTTTCTGGAAGATCGCGTTGGCGAGCCTGTCGCTTGGCCATCCACGAGTAATCTATTCCTGGGTCATCAAAAATAGTGTCTGAATAATGTCCGAAAAGATCCATCCAAGCGTGAGCTATTCATGTCTCGCGTGGATTTGTTTCGGGTAACTGGCCAGTTATTCCTTCGAAGCAATGTTAATCGCAAGAGTAAAAGTGTTTAAAGTACGGGCAGACCTCGCCGAACGCGTGGGGGTTGCGTTCCCAGAATATTCCGTGTTGGGCAAAGTCTTACAGTCGACAAACAGTAGAGACCTCATGATGGGAACAACAGGGTTTGCGTTCCTGGGTCTGAAACGATCACCACCGCCACCTCCCTCCTTTGTTCAACTAATTCTACACCCCGATCTCTCACCCTTGTCATTGTAACTAAAGGATGCTGGGTCGCTCTCAATTTCTTGTGTGTGTGTACATTCCTTATTTTTCTATTTCATCTCCAACGCCAAACTCTCCCCCCCGCCCCCCCCCCCCCCCGTGGCACTCTCTCGCCCCCTACACTGTCGCTTGAGTTTCGATTTAAAGCTTTCGTGACTACAGGGATTCATCTTCTTGGTTCTTTCGGTAAAGTCATCACGTAGAAGGGAAATAATTAAAGAATAAAAATAAAACATAATAAAATAATTCTCACGACGTTTCGGCCACAACGCAAGCAGCCGTTCTCAGGTGAAGAACAGGTCTGTCGGAAAGACAGACGGAAAGACAGACCTGTTCTTCACCTGAGGATGGCTACTTGCGTTGTGGCCGAAACGTCGTCAGAATTGTATTTTATTATGTTTTATTTTTATCATTTTATTATTTCCCTTCTACGGGACTTTACCGAAAGAACCAAGAAGATGTCGCTTGAGTGTTGATGACTCGCCATCTCGGCCTCCGTGTGACTAACGTTCTCAACGATTGGACGGCTATATGCATGCGGCAATATTGTGCGAACATTTACGTTGTGCGTGTTACATTTTTTTCCGTGATAATGTAACATTATAATGTAACATCACGGATGAAAACATACTGAAAAAAATACAAAGATCCCCCGTATAGCCTGCAACAGACTGTTGGGGCAAGTGCTGTTAGCGAGCACCTATGAAGGCCGGCACGGCACACGAGGGGGTGGGTGACCAACACCATGCCCGGCCGCCTTTGTCTCCATAGTATAAATGTTTTACACATCATACCAGGTACTCATTTGAGGCTGAGTCGACCTAGGGGAGGCCCAGGACTGGTTCATATAAAAGTTACTGGTGTTAGCCGTGAGCGGGAATCTAACCCGGGTTGCCAGGTTTATAGCGTAGCGTAGCGCTAACCGCTTCACGACTGCTCCCCACACAAAAAAAACACACACACAGTCGATTCATTCACACGTTCCAGCACTCACACGCAACTGTTTCCATAAAACCGAGACCTCATTCGATACACCGTGCAGAGCGGAAGCACGTTTATGTATGTATCTACGTTGAACGTATTTCGCGCCGTACGTGGCCAACCTTGCTAATGATTTAATTTAACACGCGGTTGATAAAGCCACGTTGGGTAAGGTTTGCCTGTGCACGATGGTGACCTGGCATATTGCAAGGTTGTGAGGTCACATCCCGGTTAGGCGCAGGGGTTAACCGATCTCATAATCACTTTCCCGAGGTTGACATGAAATGCGTATTGCTACGTGGGTGGTGGGGTGGGAGTCAACGGTGGCTGTGCAATGGAGAGAATGCACCCCCCGCCATAGAAATGTGGAATTTATATTCTTAGGTTTTTTCGGTAAAGTCACGTAGGTAAAACATTAAAATTAATAAAAGTAAAATAAAATAAAAATCACGACGTTTCGGAGGCAACACAAGCATCCGTCTTCAGGTGGAACCGTCACAGCCACGACAGCTGTATCAAGTAAATGAGAGATTGCAGGAGCTACCACTCCGTTTATATAATGGTTGAATAAAAAGTGTGCTGTACTTGGCCCTTCCCCCCTCTCCAACCATTATTTAAACGGAGTGGTAGCTCCTGCAATCTCTCATTTACTTGATACAGCTGTTGTGGCTGTGACGGTTCCACCTGAAGACGGAAGCTTGTGTTGCCTCCGAAACGTCGTGATTTTTATTTTATTTTACTTTTATTAATTTTAATGTTTTACCTACGTGACTTTACCGAAAAAACCTAAGAATATGAATCCTTGCAGTCACGAAAGCTTCAAATCTAGAATTAATGTGGAATTTACACCATTTAGCTCAGGGCTGTAAAGATAGTATTTGCTGCATTACTGCTCATTTGGATAGGAAATAAAAATAATAATAAAGCACTTGGGCCCCACTTTTTTTTCCTGTGCAGTAGTTTATCATTCAAAGAACACTTATTTATTTTATTGCAGTGGTTGGCAACAGAGATGATTATTGTGTATTCAGTTGTTTGCAGGCCCAGTGTAACTTACTGGGTCGTCACGATTGTTTGCCCCGTCTCATTTGTGGCACCTGCCGTGCGCGTGCATCATCTGTCTCTTATTTGTTCAACGAGCCTCGAGGTACGGTAACATATAATTTGTATCGAATAGGCACAAGTCGTGGATAATATCATCGGTTTCAGATGCGCGACCCTGTGTGTGCGTGTGTGGTGTGAGCAGTGGGGAGCGGTGGTGTAGTGGTTAACGCGCTGCGCTATGGCCAACACCAGTGACGATTATTTAAACGGATCTTGGGCCTTCCCTAGGTCGACTCGGCCTCAAATGAGTACCTGGTGCGGTGTGTCAACATCGCCACTGGGGAGACAAAGGCGGTCGGGCGTGGTGCTGGCCACCCACCCCCTCGTGTATCGTTCCGGCCTTTATAGGTGCTCGCTAACAGCACTTGCCCCTACAGTCTGTTAAGGCTATACGGGGGGGATCTCTAACTTTTGGTATGAATCAAAGGGGCTCTACTGGGTGGTGCTTTAGAGAGACCCCTGTAGTGCGTATTTGGCCTACTCTTCCATGCTGGCCCTGTCTCTTGGCGGAAGAGGTGGCAGTACTCGCGCGAATCCGATATGAATTCGTCAATATTTTTTCTGGGTCACAGAGGCTTTCATCCTGCAGTGGATGCATCGTACCCCACCACACGTGACCTGCCGCTCGACTGTTTGCTGTACATCGGTTTTTAATTATTGTTCTTTTAATGAGCGTCTTGTTCTTGACCTTGAGCTGCCTCGCCATTCCCTCCCTCCTTTTTTTGATCAGAAGAAACCAACAAATGTTGTTTATTTGGCACTTTGCTTTGTCCGTCATGTTGTGTTTTTTTATTCTTGGCGTTTACGTCCTATTCTTTTTTTCAGTAAGTAAGAACATTTCATATTGCGCACTCCTGAGTCCAGCCCATCACCAATGCGCACTGACCACACGTTGAAGGAGGCTCTCTGAAACAACAACACCGTTTTGAGTCTGTTGCGGAACCGGCTCAGACTCGGCGAAGGATCCCGAACATGAGCTTGGTCGCGTATTCCAGGTCTTTAAGCCGCAGACCCCGAAACTGCGCTGGCCGTATCGTACACAAACACACACACTGCACGCACCCCTGTACACACACACACACACTGCGCTAACCCCTGTACACACACACTGCACGCACCCCTGTACACACACACACACTGCGCTAACCCCTGTACACACACACTGCACGCACCCCTGTACACACACACACACTGCGCTAACCCCTGTACACACACACTGCACACACCCCTGTACACACACACACACTGCGCTAACCCCTGTACACACACACACACTGCGCTAACCCCTGTACACACACACTGCACGCACCCCTGTACACACACACACACTGCGCTAACCCCTGTACACACACACTGCACGCACCCCTGTACACACACACACACTGCGCTAACCCCTGTACACACACACACACTGCACGCACCCCTGTACACACACACACACACTGCGCTAACCCCTGTACACACACACTGCACGCACCCCTGTACACACACACACACTGCGCTAACCCCTGTACACACACACACACTGCACGCACCCCTGTACACACACACACACACACTGCGCTAACCCCTGTACACACACACACACACTGCACGCACCCCTGTACACACACACACAGGTTTACACGCAGCGGGGTACAGCAGCAAGTCGCCGCGGATCGTAGTCGGAGTCGATTTTGGTCTGTTGAAGCCGCTACGCACTGATCGGCGAGATAGGATGGAGCACGAGAAATATTACATTTTCCCGCGTAACATGAATTTCATTGTGCACTGTGTTCACAGACGCGCAACCCTCCCCGCCGTAGTCGGGTTTGCCGATCGCGAGCGCCGGCCGGGCCGTCGCGATGGACACCGACTCGCAGACGATGGCGCTCGCCTACTTCCTGAGCTTCATGGTCTTCTCGGCCGTCTCCATCTCGCTCGTGTCGGCCTTCTCCATGCGCCAGAAGCCCTACGTCGGCCTGGCTCGCCGGCACAGCCCGTCCCTGACGGAGCTCAAGGCCGGCGTCGGCGGCGGCGTTGGCGTCGGCGGCAGCGGCAAGCAGCGCCGACGGAAGGAGCGTCGGCGCAACAAGCGTGCCGAGAAGCGCAACGGGGGCCGCCCGGTTGGCGAGGGCCGCCGCAGCGGGAGCCCCACGGCCAGCGAGGCCTCCGACTCGTCGCCGTCGTCTTCGTCGTCGTCGTTCGCCGGCGACCTGGAGGACGCGGTCGCCTTCTTGGGCTCGCGCACCGCCACCGTCATCAACCCCGCGCCGATCAACGCCGTCGCCGTGCCGCAGCCCGGCGGCCGCGCGGCGGCCAAACGGCAGCGGGCCGCCAACAGCAGTGCCAACGGCACGGCGGTGGCGCCAGCGGGCGCGCAGGGCAAGAAGAAGAAACCGAACCACGGCGGGAAGAACAAGCGCGGCGATTCCAACGCACCGCCTGATTTGCCTGCGCTGGCGGCGGTTGGCGGCGGCGACGGCGGCGGCGGCGACACCCGTTTTGCCGCGGAGCTGCCAGATTCCGGCAGAGCCAGTGCCGGTTCCTCGGTGCAGGCTGGGAAGTCCCCCGATTCCACCAAGGCGGCGGCGGCGACGGCAAAGGAAGCGGTGGGCACCGGCGCTTCGGCCAAGAAGGCTGCGACCACGGCCAGGGTGACGGCTACCAATGGAGCAACAACTCCCGTCGCTCAAGCGCCGGCGGCAAAGCCGTCGGCAACCGGCAAGGCTTCGGCGAACCACGAGATGGCGAAAGCCGTTCCCAAAGCCAAGGGTCCGGCTGCTAAAGATGTTTCCTCCTCCATTACCGCCACCTCCGCCACCACCACGAAGGCCGCCGCCTACGATGTCACCAAAGCGCCGGCTGTGAGCGCCGCCCCGGCGCCGGCTGCCAAGGTCCCGGTCCCGGTTCCTGCGGAGAAGGCGAACGGGGAGGGACGAGCGTCTGCAGAGTCGGGCGACGCCACCGTGGGGCCTCAGAGTGGCTCGCCGCTTAACAAGCGCGGCAGGAAGCAGCTGCAGCGGCAGCGGCAGCAGGAGCAGCAGCAGCAGCAGCAGCTGCAGGAAGCATTAATCGCGCCTAAACTGGCGCAGGAAGCGATGGCGACGTTCTCCACCTCTTCGTCGTCGTCGTCGTCATCGTCCTCCTCGTCGAAGCAGCTTCCCTCGAGCTCCTCTTCCTCGTCGTCCCCCGTGCCATCGTCCAAATCGTCATCCAAGTCTCACTCTCCGCAGCGGGAGGTCGTCACCGCCGTGACCGCTGCCGCTGCTCCGCCTGCAGCGCCGGCCGACGGAGTGGCGGGGAAGGGCGCGGCCCGACCGCCACTGCAGGAGGAGGAGGAGGAGGAGCCCGTGGCGCCAGCAGATGAGGAGGAGGAGGTCTCGGGCCTGCAGGGCGACAATGCCGGGCTCGGCAAGAGGAGCAGGCGGAGGAGGAAGGGCAAGGGGAAGCAGGATGGCGGCAGCGATGGGGTTGTGGGTGAGTTCTTTCACGTGCGTGAGGCTCGCGCGGTGGGTGAACGTGGGAGTTGATGGCATCGGTCAAACTTCTTGGTTCTTTGGGTAAAGTCACGAAGAATGGAAATAATAAAATAAATAAAATAAAACATAATAAAATAATTATATATTTTTCTTATTTTATTACTTCCCTTCTACGTGACTTTACCGAAATAACCAAGAAGATGAATCCCTGCAGTCACGAAAGCTTTAAATCGACATTTTGATATTCTTGGTTCTTTCGGTAAAGTCACGTAGAATGGAAATAATAAAATAATAAAAATGAAACATAATAAAATAATTCTCACGACGTTTCGGCCACAACGCAAGCAGCCGTCCTCAGGTGAAGAACAGGTCTGTCGAGAAGACAGAGTCTGAATGACTCACCCCCTCCAACCCAGTTTAAATAGACGCTCCAAGCCTGGGGCTTGTCATTCAGACTCTGTCTTCTCGACAGACCTGTTCTTCACCTGAGGACGGCTGCTTGCGTTGTGGCTGAAACGTCGTGAGAATTATTTTATTATGTTTTATTTTTATTATTTTATTTTTTCCATTCTACGTGACTTTACCGAAAGATCCAAGAAGATGAATCCCTGCAGTCAAGAAAGCTTTAAATCGAAATCGGTCAAACTGTTAAGACGAGTAAGTGAAAGCTTCAAATCTAGAACAAGTAAGTGGGTTTTGGGTTTGGGCAGACAAAGATCCCCCGTATAGCCTGGAATAGACTGTAGGGGCAAGTGCTGTTAGCGAGAAGCACCTATGAAGGTTTTGGGTAGGGCAGACAAAGATCCCCCGTATAGCCTGCAATAGACTGTAGGGGCAAGTTCTGTTAGCGAGAAGCACCTATGAAGGTTTTGGGTAGGGCAGACAAAGATCACCCGTATAGCCTGGAATAGACTGTAGGGGCAAGTGCTGTTAGCAAGAAGCACCTATGAAGGTTTTGGGTAGGGCAGACAAAGATCACCCGTATAGCCTGTAATAGACTGTAGGGGCAAGTGCTGTTAGCGAGAAGCATCTATGAAGGCCGGTGCTGCGACACACATGGGAGTGTGGGTGGTCAACGCCACGCCCGGCCGCCTTTGTCTCCCCAGTAGTGATGAGTACACCAGGTACCCAAATGAGTACATAGGGGTTGGGGGGGGGTATGTGGGGGGGGGGGGGGGAGAGGGCAATGTATGAAACTCTCCACCATTGTTTGTATACAACTTTATTATTTCCTAAGCTCCCATGAATTTTCGCAGCCGACGAAGAGAACACGGATGTGTGCAAGAGCCTCTTCTCGGCTATCAAGAGTGCAGTGGCGCTGCCCGACGAGGAGACGGGCAGCCTCGTGGGCATCCTCATGCACTTCATCCGAGCGGGCATCAGCCAGGACACCTTGCTCGAGGTGAGGTCGCCAAGGACCCCCTGCCAAGGACCCCCCCCCCCCCACCCCGCGGGTACGAGAGAGCCAATCGGGAAGCACGAAGTGGCCGGACAGCTCGATTTATGCTGGAGAAATCAGATGAGCTGTAAAGCTCTTTTTTACAAGAAGGAAAATAATAAAAATAAAACATAATAAAAGAATTCTCACGACGTTTCGGCCACAACGCAAGCAGCCGTCTACAGGTGGAGAACAGGTCTGTCGAGAAGGCAGAGTCTGAATGGCACGCCCCAGGCTTGGAGCGACTATTTATATTCAGACTCTGCCTTCTCGACAGACCTGTTCTCCACCTGAGGACGGCTGCTTGCGTTGTGGCCGAAACGTCGTGAGAATTATTTAATTATGTTTTATTTTTATTATTTTATTATTTTCCTTCTACGTGACTTTACCGAAAGAAACAAGAAGATGAATCCCTGCAGTCACGAAAGCTTTAAATCGAAATAAATTAGCTTCTTTTTCAGACGCGACCTGGCTATCAATAACAATAGCTCAACAAATTGGCTCATCACGTGGAACTTCAGAGCAGCCAATTGCTCTAAGCGCATGTTCATAAATGTGGAGGGGAAAACCGGAGGACCCGGAGAAAAATCCACGCGACCACGGGGAGAGAGACATGCAAACGCCAAATATGCAGCAGGCGTCAGGGTCTGGATCAAACCCATGACCTCCTGTATTCCAGGCCAGGGAGTTAACATCTCTCTTCCAACGTGATGCCCCTGAGCCAGAGGTCGCAACCGGGTACCCGATTCCCGTACCCTACCCGATACCCGGCTACCCGTACCCGGCCGGGTACGGGTAGCCGTTTGCGACCCTGGTGCGGCCGGGTACGGGTACGGGTAGGCCGTGAGTCACCGGTGAGTAGCCGTTTGTCACTCATTTCGGGTAGGGTACGGGTACAGGTAGGGAACGGGTACCCATACCCGGCCGGGTACAGGTACCCATTTGCGACCCTGGTGCGGCCGGGTACGGGTAAGGAATCAAAACCCGTTTGCGACCTCTGCCCTGAGCGCTGGGCTCCACCCCCGAACTCCTGGGGTCACAATTCAGGCAAGCCGCCTGTCGTGACGAATCGGAGATATCAGGCCTCGTGGGTTGATGGTCGTCTCAGCCTGGTCACGAATGACCGCACACACAAACCAAAAACTTAAATTGGCAAAATTGTAGCTCTGACAGTTTTGTAAATTAACAGAGCAGAAGTCACACGAAGGGGTCTCGGGTTGTAGCTCTGTGATTTCCGCTTCCGCGGACCGTTCTTTAGCACAGAGGGTTGCACTGCTATGTCGGAGATCTGATAAAATTATGTGGGGGGGGAGGAGGTGGGTGGAAATAATACACCTGAAGTGATTACTGGGTAGGTGTTAGCGGTAGTGCAGTGCAGCTCTCCGATGTGTTTTAAGGGTTGTATCGCGCACTGCTTGGCACGTTGTCCGACGTTTCACCCCACGCTTTGCTGCGACACGTGGGGCAAAGCGTCGGGACACGGTGCCACACACCAAACGGTGCAACAAAACACAACGGAGAACCGCTCTTCCCCGTGAAACTACACAGCCTTAATGAACATCAAACAAACACGTCTTTAATGAGCATCAAACTCTGGCCCCACACACTGGGCTGCCGACCCCTTTTGCTGCACAACCCCCTCTGCGCTAACCCCTGTACACACACACACTCTGCACACACCCTATACACACACACACACTGCGCTAACCCCTGTACACACACACACTCTGCACACACCCCACACACACACACACACTGCGCTAACCCCTGTACACACACACACTGCGCTAACCCCTGTACACACGCACACCTGTACACACACACACTGCACACACCCCTGTACATACACACACACACACTGCACGCACACCTGTACACACACACACTGCGCTAACCCCTCTACACACACACACACACTGCACGCACCCCTGTACACACACACACTGCACGCACACCTGTACACACACACACACTGCGCTAACCCCTGTACACACACACACACTGCACGCACACCTGTACACACACACACACTGCACTAACCCCTGTACACACACTGCACGCACCCCTGTACACACACACACTGCACGCACACCTGTACACACACACACACACACTGCACGCACACCTGTACACATACACACACTGCGCAAACCCCTGTACACACACACACACTGCGCTAACCCCTGTACACACACACACTGCGCTAACCCCTGTGTACACACACACTGCACGCACACCTGTACACACACACTGCGCAAACCCCTGTACACACACACACTGCGCTAACCCCTGTACACACACACACTGTACGCACCCCTGTACACACACCCTCTGCACACATCCCTGTTGCACACACACCCTCTGCACACACCCCTGTTGCACACACCTGCTGCGTTACACCGCCTGTTGTGTACGCAGGCCGACCAAGGCATGGGTCTGAAAGCGAAGATGCGCGAGAATGAAAATCTACTCGTGGCTGAGAGGGAAGCGACGGGCGAGGCAAATAAGAAAATCCAGCTGCTGTACCAGGCACGTGCCACCCGCTGCACCTTGAGCTTGCTCGTGTATAAATGTAGCGGTACAAAAAAACACACGTTACAAACGAGTCGCGTTGCAGATGAAACGTTGTCATTGAAACGGCCCTTAATAAGGGAATCGGGACAAAACGACACCAGGGGCTGGCAAACAAAATAACAAGAAGAGCCATTTTTTTTTTTATCTTTTATATTAAGTTCGCTTGCTTGCTTGCTTAGGACCGTGCAAATCTTTCGGTCGTTTTTTAACCCACTTCCCGTGATCCAATCGAGCTGACATTTTGCACACAGACTCGTTGTGCGTGACAATAAATGTTCATGGACATTTTTTTCCAAAATGTTACACTTTTTAGGACAAAAATATTATATTTAATTACCAATTGCTTAATGCTGCCATGCAGTCATCTGACCCATAGGTGGCAGCCATCTCAAGCCAGAGGACGAGAGGACTCTAGCCGCCACGCATATAAAGGATTTATAGTGAAAAACTTTGTTTTTACGGGTTCATTTTTTCTGAATTCGGTACACAATACTCAATATTTCAAGGGCCGCAATGCATGTAAAGGCATACAGTGAGGGAAAAAAGTATTTGATCCCCTGCTGATTTTGTACGTTTGCTCACTGACAAAGAAATGATCAGTCTATAATTTTAATGGTAAGTTTATTTGAACAGTGAGAGACAGAATAACAACAAAAAAATCCAGAAAAACGCATGTCAAAAATGTTATAAATTGATTTGCATTTTAATGAGGGAAATAAGTATTTACAAATCAATTTATACAATTTTTGACATGCGTTTTTCTGGATTTTGTTGTTGTTATTCTGTTTCTCACTGTTCAAATAAACCTACCATTAAAATTATAGACTGATCATTTCTTTGTCAGTGGGCAAACGTACAAAATCAGCAGGGGATCAAATACTTTTTTCCCTCACTGTACATGCAATAAAGCAGTTCGTGAAGAGCCGCATGCGGCCCCAAGGCCGCAGTTTACCGACCCCTGTTCTAGACGGACGCTGCAAAGACCCAGGTAGCTCAGCGATCGAGCGAGCCGCTCTCAATCGGAAGGTTGCGAGTTCAACTCCTGGCTGGTGTGGGTAAACTCGCCCCCGCCACCCCTCCCCGCCATATGAACGTCTAATTTCCAGCACTGGCGCGGGGGGGGGGGGCTGCATTGGGAGGATTTCAGCGGCGCCTCGAGCTCATTCGAGCCTTTCTAGATTTGAAGCTGATACAGCAATCGTGCTGTGACAGTTCCACCTGAAGACGGAAGCTTGTGTTGCCTCCGAAACGTCGTGATTTTTATTTTATTTTTATTTTACTTTTATTCATTTGAATTTTTTTACCTACGTGACTTTACCGAAAAAACCCAATAATATGAATACTCATTCGAGCAGGCAACTCGCTTTGATTTTCTTTCTTTTGTGAGCGCGAGCAAAAACCGACCGGGGGGGAGCGGGCCGTCGAATCGTAAGGGGGTGACCGTCGAACCGCGCGCCCGCCTTTCGCAGGAAGTGTCCGGCGAGCGGGCACGGGCCTCGGCGTGCGAGCAGGAGCTGGTGGCGCTGCGCTCGCGCCTGCAGGCCTCCAGCCAGGAGCACGCTGCAGAGGGCCAGCAGCTGGCCGTGAAGGTGGGGGAGGGCGGGGAGAGTGGGAGAGGGGGGAGGGGAGGGAGGGTTAGGGAGGGGAGTGTGGGAGGGGAGGATTAGGGAGGGAGTGTGAGGGAGAGTGGGAGGGGAGGGAGGGGAGGGGAGGGTTAGGGAGGGAGTGTGAGGGAGAGCGGGGAGAGTGGGAGGGGAGGGGAGGGAGTGTAGGGGAGAGAGTGTGAGGGAGAGAGTGTGAGGGACAGAGTGTGAGGGACAGAGTGTGAGGGAGAGAGTGTGAGGGAGGGGAGGGAGTGTGAGTGGAGGGGAGGGAGTGTGAGGGGAGGGGAGGGAGTGTGAGGGGAGGGGAGGGAGGGGAGGGAGTGAGGGTGAGGGAGGGGAGGGTGTGTGTGGGAGTGTGAGGAGAGGGGGAGAGTGTGAGGGAGGGTGAGGGAGGGGAGTGTGAGGGAGAGAGTGTGAGAGAGGGAGTGTGATAGAGAGAGAGTGTGAGGGAGAGAGTGTGAGGAGAGGGAGTGTGAGGGAGAGAGTGGGAGGGAGTGTGAGGGAGAGTGTGAGGGAGAGAGTGTGAGGGAGAGAGTGTGAGGGAGAGAGTGGGAGGGAGTGTGAGGGAGAGAGTGGGAGGGAGTGTGAGGGAGAGAGTGTCAGGGAGAGAGTGTGAGGGAGGGAGTGTGAGGGAGGGAGGGAGGGGAGGGAGTGTGAGGGAGGGAGTTTGAGGGAGGGAGTATGAGGGAGGGAGTGTGAGGGAGGGAGTGTGAGGGAGGGAGTGTGTGGGAGGGAGTGTGAGGGAGAGAGTGGGAGGGAGTGTGAGGGAGAGAGTGTCAGGGAGAGAGTGTGAGGGAGAGAGTGTGAGGGAGGGAGTGTGAGGGAGGGAGTGAGGGGAGGGAGTGTGAGGGAGGGAGTTTGAGGGAGGGAGTGTGAGGGAGGGAGTGTGAGGGAGGGAGTGTGAGGGAGGGAGTGTGAGGGAGGGAGTGTGAGGGAGGGAGTGTGAGGGAGGGAGTGTGAGGGAGGGAGTGTGAGGGAGGGAGTGTGAGGGAGGGAGTGTGAGGGAGGGAGTGTGAGGGAGGGAGTGTGAGGGAGGGAGTGTGAGGGAGGGAGTGTGAGGGAGGGAGTGTGAGGGAGGGAGTGTGAGGGAGGGAGTGTGAAGGAGGGTGTGTGTGGGGGAGAGAGTGTGAGGGAGGGAGTGTGAGGGGAGGGAGTGTGAGGGGAGGGAGTGTGAGGGAGGGAGTGTGAGGGAGGGATGGGAGGGAGTGTGAGAGAGGGAGTGTGAGGGAGAGGAGTGTGAGGGAGGGGAGGGAGTGTGAGGGAGAGAGTGTGAGGGAGAGTGTGAGGGGAGGGAGGGAATGTGAGGGAGAGAGTGTGAGGGAGGGGAGAGAGTGTGAGGGAGAGAGTGTGAGGGGAGGGAGAGAGTGTGAGGGAGTGTGAGGGAGGGAGTGTGAGGGAGAGGAGTGTGAGTGAGGGGAGGGGAGGTAGTGTGAGGGGAGGGGAGGGAGTGTGAGGGGAGGGGGGAGGGAAGGAGTGTGAGAGAGTAAGTGAGGGGAGGGAGGTGTTTTTTTGAACCCGTAACATTTGAACTTTTTTTTACCAAAAGATCCAAAGAGTAACCATCAATGAAGCAACACCATCCAAGAGGGAAAACACAGAAAAAGCCAACTGCGTTTACAGATCGAAAACCGTGCAAGCGGGCGGTGGTTGCCGGTGAGCGGACGTTGTTTGCGAGTCAGCGGACAGGTCGTCTCGAGGCAAGCGGACGCCGTGTTTCAGTTCCAGCAGGTGAGCGAGGAGCACGGCCGCGCCCAGGAGGAGCTGACCAAGCTGCGGCAAGAGGTCGGCATCCTTCGCGAGGCCCTCAACGGCGTCACCGCCCAGAACGACGCCAAGTACGGGACGCGCACACACGGCACACCTCTCTCTCCCTTGTACCCATCGTCGCTCGTCGCTCGCCTAATCGCCCGTCGCGTTGCTGGCTGTCCCAACATGGACAGCTCTTGTGTCAATCCACTGCCGGGCGGTGGCACGAATTTTAAACTACCTCGCCTGGTATGCAGGCGATCGCGGATTCGATTTCGACCCTGATGCCTGCTGTATATTTGGAGTTTGCATGTCTCTCTCTCTCCCCGTGGTCGCGTGGATTTGGCTGCTCTAAATGTCCACGCGATGCTAAGCCACTTCGTTGAGCTATCATTTGTGGCCAGGTCGCTTCTGAAAAAGAGCTACATAACTCGGTGGGCCTTTCCTGGTGAAATAAACAAATAGTTTAGTTTAGTTCTTACCCTGAGACGTCATGGAAGTTGTTTGACGTATTGGGGAGCATAGACTTTGGAGAATAGTACAGTACAACAATGGATTTTGCTGGACTGTCCTCCCCTCACAATGTATCGCCTCAGGAATGCCGATGTTTTGCATGATGGTCACCCGTACAATCGTTATGAAGCCTTTGGCCTGCTTAGCTTAGGAGACTTGACAACCGGGTTTTTTTTTGTCATTTACACGTTGAACTTCTTTTAGACCGTACGTAATCGGAGGTTCAAGGAAAAGAACAGCAAACTAAATACAACAAGCACTTCTACAGAATGAGTTTTTTTCAATCTATATGATTTAAAAGTGGATCGCTCCAGTGACTTCCTAATATCGGAAGGAAGAGCGTTCCAGACGGCCGCCGGGCCAAGGCCTTTCCCCCATTCTCCCCCCACCCCCATCCCTTCCTTTCCCCAGCTTCTCCTGTCCAGCCCGTGGTCTCTGTGATGTCGTCTCTCTGCTGCTTCTGCCGTTTGTTCCTCCGCCTCTCCTCCGCTCCTCTTCCCTTCTCTCAGCTCTCCGCTCCGTAGTTAACTCTCGTCAGCTGTTGCTCGTGACACGGCCCTGTCCGTTTCCATCCACCCTGTTGCAAAAAAAAAAAATGTGTAAGATTGAGAGAGGAAAAAATTAACCCGTAAAAACAAAGTTTTCCACTATAAATCCTTTATATGCGTGGCGGCTAGAGTCCTCTCGTCCTCTGTCTTGAGATGGCTGCCACCTATGGGTCAGATGATTGCCTGCCACCATTAAGCAATTGATAATTAAATATCATTTTTTTTCCCTAAAAAGTGTAAAATTTTGGAACATTTTTTCACGAAAATAAATTGTCACGCACAACGAGTCTGTGTGCAAAATGTCAGCTCGATTGGATCACGGGAAGTGGGTTAAAAAACGACCGAAAGATGTGCACGGTCGTAAGCGCGCAAGCAAGCGCGCAAGTGAACTTAATATAAAGGATAAAAAAACCCAGACGCGTTACTCTCGGGAAGCCCCAGACGTTCCGCTCGAGGGCAAAAACACACAAAAAACACAACCTGGCGCTGTGGTTGAGAGTGGTGGCTGTGGAGTCAGCCTCGTCTGGTGCAGTGCGGTTTCGGCAGGCTTGCGTGCACGTCCGTACGTGACTCAACCTGCCGTCTTCAATACCAATTGAGGCTTGGCAGACGCGCACACGCTCGTGCCTCTTGGCTTGCCAGTGGGTTTTATTTTTTTTTAAACCAGTCCAAGTTAGAAGGTAAAGGAGCAGCTCTCCAATTTATTTGCTCACCACTGCTGGTGGAAGAGCATCATCGGCAGTAGAGGGAGCTCTGGTCCAGAGAGTCCTCTCCCCTCTAGAAGGTAGTTGACCTCCTCTTCCATGCTAGGCAGATGTTTTGGAACTGGTGGGACGACCCACACTTTACTCCACCACACGTCACCCGCTGATCGACTCGCTGTGGTGGAGCAATTTATGCTGATGGGTGGACGGTGGCAGGCAGGGGGCGGACGGTGGACGGGGGAGAGGTGTGGTTTCAGAATATGTATTTATTCTGGAAGAATCCGATGAGCTATTAAGCTTTTTCACAGGCGTCCAGTCGGGGGGCACGGGTTAAGAACATTACAACAACAAACACAGTACAAAAACACGACAGTAGTGTAAAGTACAAGAAAGGTAAACAAATCACCCACACACATACAAATACAACTAAACCATCCCCATCTTACCAGGCAAAGTCCACTGAGGTATTAACTTATTGTTCAGAAGCGACCTAGAAACTTAAATTTCGATTTAAAGCTTTCGTGACGGCAGGGATTCATCTTCTTGGTTCTTTCGGTAAAGTCAAGTAGAATGGAAATAATAAAATAATAAAAACAAAACATAATAAAATAATTCTCACGACGTTTCGGCCACAACGCAAGTAGCCGTCCTCAGGTGGAGAACAGGTCTGTGGAGGAGACAGCGTCTGAAGTCTTCTCGACAGACCTGTTCTCCACCTGAGGACGGCTTCTTGCGTTGTGGCCGAAACGTCGTGAGAATTATTTTATTATGTTTTGTTTTTATTATTTTATTATTTCCATTCTACGTGACTTTACCGAAAGAACCAAGAAGATGAAGACCTAGAAACTTGTCCCATTATTCCAACTGCCGCACTGGCACATGGAGCCGGTGACCTCTGGATTGCAAGGCCCAGGCTGCTGCTGCTCCTCCATTATTACGCCGCGCGGGAGAAAATTGGTGCTTAATAGGGTGCTAGCTAACACCAATTATTAAGATTATTACATTTGTTTAACCAGGAAAGCCTTGCCGAGTCTGAAGACTCCGTGTCAGGAGGGCCCTGCTAAGCTATCGAAGTCGTGGGGGGGGGGGGGCGACGATCGTGATGTGTTTGTCAATTAGGTAATTTGTGACTAATTTTATAATTTGACAAATTTGGACCGTCACCCTGGCATGCCTGGCCAACTGTTGCCGTGCTTCAATAGTCTGTGTGTGCGTGTCTCTGCGTGTGCGTGTCTCTTGTGTGTGCGTGTCTCTGTGTGTGCGCGTGTCTCTGTGTGTGTGCGTGTCTGTGTGTGTGTGTGTGTGCATGTCTCTGTGTGTGTGTGCGTGTCTGTGTGTGTGTGTCTGTGTGTGTGTGTGTCTCTATGTGTGTGTGCGTGTCTCTGTGCGTGCGTGTGCGTGTCTCTGTGTGTGCGCGTGTCTCTGTGTGTGTGCGTGTCTGTGTGTGTGTGTGTGTGCATGTCTCTGTGTGTGTGTGCGTGTCTGTGTGTGTGTGTCTGTGTGTGTGTGTGTGTCTCTATGTGTGTGTGCGTGTCTCTGTGCGTGCGTGTGCGTTTCTCTGTGTGTGTGCGTGTCTGTGTGCATGTGTGTGCGTGTCTCTGTGTGTGTGTGCGTGTCTCTGTGTGTGTGTGTGTGTCTCTGTGTGTGTGTGTGTGCGTGTCTCTGTGTGTGTGTGTGTGTGCGTGTCTCTGTGTGTGTGTGTGTGCGTGTCTCTGTGTGTGTGTGTGTGCGTGTCTCTGTGTGTGTGTGTGTGCGTGTCTCTGTGTGTGTGTGTGTGCGTGTGCGTGTCTGTGTGTGTGCGTGTCTCTGTGTGTGTGTCTCTATGTGTGCGTGTGTGTGCGTGTCTATGTGTGCGTGTGTGTGCGTGTCTCTGTGTGCGTGCGTGTGCGTGTCTCTGTGTGCGTGCGTGTGCGTGTCTCTGTGTGTGTGTGTGTGTGCGTGTCCCTGTGTGTGTGTGCGTGTCTCTGTGTGTGCGTATCTGTGTGTGCGCGTCTGCTGAGCTGCCCATGCTGGACATCTGTGACAAAGAGCTTCATTGCTCATCGGATTCCTCCTGCAGTTAAAAATAAAAATTCGGATTCTATAACGGGGGGGATCTTTGTAGGGAGCGGGAGTGCAGTGGGTAATGTGTTGCACTACAAACCCGGTGATCCGAGTTCGGTTCCTGCTACAGCCAGCATTGCTGATGAATATCTGAACCGGTCCTGGGCCTCCCCTAGGTAAACTCGGCCTTAAATGGGCAGTCTGTAAACAACGGCATTGAGGAGACAAAGGCGGCCGGGTGTGGTGCTGCTGGCTCACCCACCCTCTCGTGCGCCGTGCTGGCTTTCATTGGTGCTCGCTAACAGCACTTGTCCCAACAGTTCGTTAAGGCTATACGGGGGATCTTTGTCTTCGCGTGCGTGCGTTCAGGCAAGCGGCGGAGATGGCCCGACTGCACAAGGAGTGCCGGCGGTTCATGACGGAGATGTCGGAGAAGAACTCCAAGATGATGGCCCTGGAGGCGGAGAATGAGTCGCTGCGTGGCTCTCTGTCCGGACTCGAGCAGATGCAGGTGAGGGCAGTGGCACCACTTACATCACTTCACGGCCACCCCCCCCCCTCCTCCCACCTCTCCACCCCTACTCCTTCACACACCCACCCCCTCTCCCCCGTCAACTCCCCCCATCTACCACACCCGTCTACCCTACCATCTACCAGAGGTCGCAAACGGGTTTTGATTCCTTACCCGTACCCGGCCGCACCAGGGTCGCAAACGGGTACCCGTACCCGTACCCGGCCGTACCCGTACCCTACCCGTACCCGGCCGGGTATCGAGTACCTGATTGCGACCTCTGGGATGAAGCCATGTTGCAGGTGCGGGTGGGTTGATTCTAGGAACTTTAATTGTGAGAAGAGACAAGACGTTGGGAAATGAGTGACAAACGGTGACTCACCAGTGACTCACGGCCTACCCGTAGCCGGGTATCGGGTAGGGTACGGGTATCGGGTACCCGGTTGCGACCTCTGACCACCGCCTCCCGCGCACCACCGACCCCTCCCCACCTGTTATTCCGAGCGCACAGGGCCGCCACAAGGAGGTGGAGTCGGCCCTGCAGAGGCAGCTGACTGAGGCGACGGAGGAGCTGCGGGCCAACAAGTCGCACAGCGGGAGCATCATGGTCGCATGGGAGCAGACCGGCTCGGAGCTACACTCCACCAAGCAGCGCTGCCTCGGTGCGTCCACGGCTCCTGCCTCTCCACCCACCCCCACCCACCCCCACCGCCTTCCGACTGATGTCGCATCGCCACGGCCGTGCGGTTAACCGGCTCCCCTCCCGAGCGTGGGACCGGTGAAACGACGCCGGGCCCTGCTTTGTGCGAGTGCCAGCACCAGCGTTCTCCTCCCAGATCCGCAGCCGGTTGTGAATCGTTGAGATGGGACGCGACGCGATTGGCGACCTTGCATTGGCATTCGTGGAGCGTCTGGGTTGCAAAGGGGCACCGCAAGACGCTGGCCAGAATAGAGTGGGCACATTTATTGGCGTAGAGGTACCATGGGAACCTCATTTGCCAGTAAAAATATGATATAACTCTGAGTTATGTCTTTTGTTTGTATTATGACTGCAGGTATTGCGGTCTATGCAAACATGACTCCTTGTAAAAAGGTGTCAGTTTTGTTGCCAGATAGAAGGGTAAAAAACCAATTGGCGTAGAGGTAGTTTGAATGATCTGGTTACATTGCTCCGTGTGTACAGGATGTCCGTAGTGCGCTGGGTATCCCCCGACCTTATAACTTACGTATGATTGAATGTAAATGGTGATGATTAAGGAACGTAATTTAATTGATTGTGCTTGGGATATTATAATATGTTCATATATTGAATTGATATTTTTGACCCTAACCCTACTAGCTTAACCCTACCAGCCTAACCCGAGCAGCCTATCCCGAGCTCCCAATTCTCTTGCTACTGCTTTGCGCCGTGGGCCTTAGGGCCTGACCTTAGCAACTGCGATAAAAAAGGTGTGATGCCCATTGGGGTGACATGAGGCCATGCTCGATTCTCCAAACCGCTTATAACACCCAGGCTAGTCTGGCCCATTGGCTAACTGTGCGTTTAACCCCTTGAGCCATTTCATATTGATTGAGCCAATTTCATTTCTCGACAGTCACCCTCTGGCGAACAATCCAAGCCCTGCTGTGAGTGTGCGAGGGCTCCATTCCAGGACTGCCTCATCTGGCCTCCTGTCCAACTGGCCCACTGGCCTGATCTGCCCTTGCTTAACACGGACATTAATTTTCAAGCGGTCACGTAACCATTTCCTGTTCTGAGACGTCTGCAAGTTTCAGAGTGGGGTCTCGTTAACCGCTGAATCTCGGAACGCGCGAAGTGGTTCGGAGTTTTTTTTTTAAAGACATTGGACTGAAATCACCGCAGCGAACCGTAGCGTCACGATCGCCACTCCACGATGGCCGGCGGCAAACTGTGCCAGACGCCCTCCCGCGCGGCTTTTTGCTTGAGTTTCCGTTCCGGTGACGTGAACGTACGTAACCGGAACGGAATCGGAAGAAAAACTGATGACGTACGCAAATATAAATAGTGAGGAATGTATTTTCATTGATTGTACAGTGATACCTCTGTTCACGAACGCTTCTGTTCACGAACAACTCGGTTCACGAACAGAAAAGTTCATAAAAATATGCTCCGGTTCACGAACTCCGCTTCGGTTCACGAACTGGAGCCGCGGCCATTTTAATGCTATTTCCAGGCTGTCACGTGGTCGTGACTTCCTGTAGGAAGATCGTGGAGAGAAGAAGAGACACAGAAAGAAGTACTGTGAGTACTGTGAAGACACTTTCAGTGACTTTTTGCTTTTTAGTGTGCTTTTTAGCACATACAGTACTGTACTGTACTACTGTACTGTACTACTGTACTGTATTGTACAATACTGTACTTACTGTATTGTACAGTTCACCCGTTTGAGTGCTTACTGAAGTCATCTCAAGCAAGGTTAGTGTTCTCTCTTTATACATTACTATACTGTACAGTACTAATGTGTATTGTAATTTGTTTCATATTTTTGTGCTTCCAAAACCAAAAATAAAGGTCAAAACGGATTAACCGGATTTACATTGAACCCTATGGGAAAATGTGCCTCGGTTCACGACCAATTCGGTTCGCGACCAGAGTCGGTTCACGACTTAAGTTCGTGAACCGAGGTATCACTGTACTTGGAATATTATGTGTCATCGTATTAATATCGTGCCCACACTTGTGCTTGTGATCCTGGTGACCCCACTCCCACCTCCCCCCCTCCACCAGACCTGCAGTCGGAGCTGAAGTCGGTGATGTCCCAGCTCGCTGGCCGTACTACCGAGTCCGAGTCTCTGGTGGCTCAACTCGGGGACAGCCACTCGCTCCTCGATCAGTCCAACGTCCGCCTCGTGGCCATGGACGAGGCCTACAAGAGTAAGGCTCTCTCCCAGAGGTCGCAAACGGGTTTTGATTCCTTACCCGTACCCGGCCGCACCAGGGTCGCAAACGGGTACCCGTACCCGTACCCTACCCGTACCCTACCCGAAATGAGTGACAAACGGTTACTCACCAGTGACTCACGGCCTACCCGTACCCGTACCCGGCCGCACCAGGGTCGCAAACGGGTACCCGTACCTGGCCGGGTACGGGTAGCCGGGTATCGGGTAGGGTACGGGTATCGGGTACCCGGTTGCGACCTCTGGTCTCTCCGTGGCCGTTAGCGGGCGCCCGCGTTCCGTTCCTGTCCGCGCCTCCGGGGGTGCTCGAGTTGGCCCCGTGTCCTCGGCCCCCTTGCCGTATCGTCCCCCCGAAGATGGAAGGGGTCTTGGCCAGAAGGATGTTTAACGGCACCACGCCGGCGAGCGGGTGGGCGAGCGCGGTCCGCGAGGATTGTAAAAGTTGCAGCGAAGCCAAAATCTTCGATATACACCGACAGGGATTTGAGCGTTGCCCGAGCCAGCTGCCCAACCCCCGCCCATCCACCCCCCCCCCCCGCGTCCACCCCCCGTCCACCCCCCGTCCACCCCCCGTCCACCCCCCGTCCACCCCCCGTCCACCCCCCGTCCACCCCCCGTCCACCCCCCGTCCACCCCCCGTCCACCCCAGCAACAAGCCCCCGCCGTGGTGTGTGCGTCGCGAGCGGAGTTTCTCACTGCGGCGTTACAACTCTCCTTCTCCCGTCAAGGCAACGGTGCGAAGAGTAGCGCGCTAGTGCTGACGCAACTTGGAGAAATGTGCCTCCCCTCTGTGAATGATGCCTTGTTTTGCTGAATACATTTGGGGTCGCAGGTCACAACATGTCGTTCATCCCCACTGCCGCTCGCTAAATCCCGCTGATTCTCATCGAGTCCCGCGGCTTGTCATTGAAGTCCCACTCCTCGCAGTGCCCAGCGTCGAGTCCCGCTGTTCACGTTGCTTGTCATGTAACCCCGCCCCCGTGTCTCGTCGTGTCCCATCGAGCTCCGCTTTAATCTGAACGACCCCCCCCTCCCCCCACACTCCCCACCACCAGGCCAGCTGGCGGAGGTGCAGGCGGTGTGCGAGGGCGAGCGAGGGCGCGCGGGGGAGCTGGAGCGCGAGCGCGGGGAGCTGCGCTCGGCGCTGAGCCAGGCCGAGATGCAGAAGGCGCTGTGGCAGATGCGGCTCTCCGAGATGGAGGCGGCCTCCGCGGTGCCGTCACACAACTCGGTGCGGCCGTGGTGTGGGTCCTGTGAAGGGTCACGGGCCACTAGGGATATGGGCTTTAGACGTGGGCTGCTGGGGTGTATGGGTGGGCCACTGTGGTGTAGAAACATGGGCCACTGTGGTTTAGAAACATGGGCCACTGTTGTTTCGGGGCATGGGCCACTGTGGTTTAGAGACATGGGCCACTGGTTTAGAAACATGGGCCACTGTGGTGTAGAGACTTGGGCCACTGTGGTCTAGAGACACGTGTCACTGTGGTGTAGGGCTCATGGTTCCACTGGTCTAGATAAATAAGCCACTGGTGTTAGGTACATGGGCCTCTGTGGTGTAGATAAATAGGCCACTATAGTGTAGGGACATGGGCCGCCACTGTGTTGAAGGGGCATGGGCCACTGATGTTTGGTACATGGGCCACTTTGGTCTAGGGACATGGGCCACAGTAGGTGTAGGGACATGAGCCGCTGGTGTTGGGTACATGGGCCATTGTGGTGTAGGCACATGGACCACTGGTTTAGGAGCACACAACACTGTGATGTAGCAGCATGGGCCATTTATGGGCCAATGCAGTATAGAGGTACGGGCCACTGTGGTGCAGTGGCAATCCTGGAGCTCGTGTATATTGGTGACTATTCACTTGGGTGCATAGGTCATGTGGCTTTCAGGTACATGGCCCACTGATGTTACAGATGCGTTGGTCACCGGCATACCAGGTGCACGGGCTGCACGAGGTGCCCGTTCATGTGGCTGCTCAATGTCGCAGCGCGTGCCTGTCGTCACCGCGCGTGCGTAACGTAACCGCTCTCTTTCTCTCTCCCTCTCTCCATCTCCACGGAGCCAGGACGCCATCGTGGAGGAGCTGTGTTTGGAGCGAGACAGCCTCAAGGCCGACCTGGCCGAACTGCGGACTCACAACTCGATGCTGGAGAACAAAATCTCCGAGATGGAGTGCCTGAAGGTGGGTGGAATCGGCTATCTTGACGCGCCCGCCCGCCTGCCCGTTCATGACCGGCGGCGAAGGCGCGCGCGCGGTTAGTAGGCCTCGTGCCGACGCCGTTCCGTGGTGTGTTTCCGGTGGCTTGTGGGTAATTTGTAGAAGTCGTCGGACAGGAGGTCGGACGGGTGGTTCGGAGGTCGGAGTGCTGAGCCGACACCGCTGAGAATCCTGGGTTTGAGTTCGGGTTTCAGCCGCTGCCTGTCATTTAATGAATGTAATTTTTCGATTTAAAGCTTTCGTGACTGCAGGGATTCATCTTCTTGGTTCTTTCGGTAAAGTCACGTAGAAGGGAAGTAATAAAATAATAAAAATAAAACCTAATAAAGTAATTCTCACTAATGTAATTTATGTTGAACTTCTTCTTTTGCACCTTACGTAGACAACATATGATTCGCATCGAGACGGATAGCCTCGCATATAGACTGACTCGCTTTACTAGCCGGCTTCGCCCGGGACTTGGATTCTTGTCTTGGATTAATACACGGCCTACGCGGAGGGTGGGGGGGATGCGTGACGTCAGCAGGCACACTGCGTGACGCTGCCGTGTGTGGGTGACATCACATTACGCCCCCCCAAAATCTCTAAAGTATATTTTTATACTTGTTGCATTGTGTACAGTCTGGAAGCTACCCACGTGCCAAATTTAAAGTTTGTTGCATGTTGGGAAGTATGCTAAACATTTCGAACAGACACACATATTCACAGATTTCCTTTTTATATATAGATAGACTGGCATAGCCCGGTTAAACCAGGTTCTCACGTGTAACGAGTTGATGGGCTTGGCCCGAGTTACCAACGACTGCGCAAAAAAACCAACGCATTAAATTTGGTTATGCACCTTCGGCTGAAATTGCAAATAAATGAAAAATATAATTTTTACTTTCTTGTAACAAACATCTCTTTCTGTAGCAGGGTCGGTCAGAAAGCGTGTGTCAATTAGAGCTCACTTCATGGCATCCCTGAGCTAGTTCTGTGATGTACACTTCTGTGGGCCCGTGTGTCATAAAGGTTTGCACTGCTGCGCAAGAGATCTGAATGGACATGTTGTCTTGGTGCCAAGAATATATGAACCGATCCTGGGCCCTCCTGTAGGTCAACTTTGCCTTAAATGAGTACCTGGTGCGGTGTGGATCAAACGTCAGCAATAGGGGAGACAAAGGTCACTCCCGGTGTGGTGCTGACCACCTCCCCACCCCCCTATGTGCCATGCCGGTCTTTAATAAGTGCTCCCAACTGCTCGTTAAATCTCCATGGGGTGGGGCAGGATCTTTGTCTCTGCTGCGTCTACGGTTGTACATGCTTTTGTGTGCTTACACGCGTGTGTGCGTGCGCGAGCGCGTTCGTGCGTGGGCCAGGCGGAGATTGGCATCATGGGTCAGCGCACCCAGCTGCTGGACGACATGACCTCTGAACTCGAGAGCCTCAAGAGCGAGGTGGCCGACATCCGTCGCGAGAAGGAGGCGCTGGAGGTGCAGGCCTCGCGCGTCAGCTCGCTCAAGGTGAGCCCCGCTCGCGCTCCGAGGTGGCTCGCGCTCCGAGGTGGCTCGCGCTCCGAGGTGGCTCGCGCTCCGAGGTGGCTCGCGCTCCGAGGTGGCTCGCGCTCCGAGGTGGCTCGCGCTCCGAGGTGGCTCGCGCTCCGAGGTGGCTCGCGCTCCGAGGTGGCTCGCGCTCCGAGGTGGCTCGCGCTCCTTGTGCCCGCGTTCTCGTGCCTCGGGTGTCGATGTTGGGTCCGGGGGGGGGGGGAGGTGTTTTGTTGGGTCTTCGGGGCTGCGCCCGGCAGCCGCTATTTAAAATCGAAAGTTTTGCATCGCTTAATGACTCGCCGTGTACACCAGCTGATAGCTGGTGTACATTGATTGGCTGCCATATGGCCGAGCGAATTCGTGGCATTGTCAAGCTGAGCAATGTGAATCCGCCATAAAGAATCCCTCACTCCCTCTCTCTCCTTCATCGCTCTCACTCTCCTTCATCGCTCACTCTCTTTCCCCGCTCCCTCTCATCCTCACTCACTCTCTCTCCTCGCTCGCTCCCTTTCTCTCATCCTCGTTCCCTCTCTCTCCTCGCTCGCTCTCTCATCCTCATTCTCTCTCTTTTCCCGCTCCATCTCTCATCCTCACTCTCTCTCTCTCATCCTCGCTCCCTCTCTCTTTCCTGGCTCCCTCTCTCTACCTGCTCCCTCTCTCTCTCCACCCTCCCTCCCTCTCCTTCCTGCTCGCTCTCCGCCCCTCCCCTCCCCGCCACCAGACGGAGCTGTCTCAGACCCGCTCGCTCGTGGAGGCGACCGAGTCGCGACTGTGCGACTTCTCGGCCCTGGGCCTGGCCCCCGAGGCCTTGCGAGCGCAGCGCGACGAGCTGCTGGCGGAGCGCGAGCGCTCGCGCCGTCTGCAGCGCGACGCGGCGGCCGCGGCGGAGGAGGCCCAGCGGTGGAACGCTCGGGCGGGCGAGGCCGAGCGGCGCCAGCGGCGGCTGGAGGAGGAGGCGGCGATCGCCGCGGAGGAGCTCCGGGCGGAGTTGGGAGCGGCGGGGGGTCGCGTGCGGGAGCTGGAGGCGCAGCTGCAGGCGGCCGCCGTCGAGGCCGACGGGCTCAAGACGGCCGCGGCGCTGCGAGGCGAGCTGCAAGGTGGGTGGTGGGGGTTTTGTTTTGTTTGTTCACGGCGGGTTCCGATGAGGTTGGAGTTTTAACTCGCTCGCGATTTCCACGTTTGGCGGGACACCGAGCTAGGTTTTCACGGATCTGCCGTGCAGGTGACCGATGTGTTTTCTAGTTGTACCGTGAGAAAAATATCCCCGTGGGTTCGATCCCGACCCTTAACGTCGGACATCGTACGCATGTTGAATTTCTTTCGCACCGTAATAGCCAACCGTGCTAATGGTGTCGAACAACGCGCGCACGTCGGAGAGCTTTTCTTCTGGTGTGCAATGCTCGAGATGGCGAGATAGGAGGAGTGAATTCCAAATACACAGGATAGGAGAGGGGCGACGTCCCCCCACTGCGTGTTGCACCCGGCGTTTGGCGACGTTGGCCCGGCGCTGGTGGTGACGCGTGGCTCTGTGCGCTGCAGGCCAAGTCGGAGGCCTGCATGATGCCCTGAGTGAGGCCTGCCAGCAGAACGTCGTGCTGAGCGAGAAGATCCGTCTCCTGGAAGAGGCGGAGAAGGTCAAGAGGAGCGACGCAGCGCAGGTCGGTGGGCAACGCGATTGGCGAGATGTTAACTAACTCGCCTGGTATGCAGGAGGTCGTGGGTTCGATCCCGACCCTGACGCCTGCTGCTGTATATTTGCAGATTGCGGTGTCTCTCTCTCATCATCATCATCATGGTGGCTAGGAGATGTTAACTCCTACGCCTGGTATACAGGAGGTCGTGGGTTCGATCCCGACCCTGACGCCTGCTGTGTATTTGCAGATTGTGGTGTCTCTCTCTCATCATCATCACCACGGTGGCTAGGAGATGTTAACTCCCTCGCCTGGTATACAGGAGGTCGTGGGTTCGATCCCGACCCTGACGCCTGCTGCTGTATATTTGCAGATTGCGGTGTCTCTCTCTCATCATCATCATCACGATGGCTAGGAGATGTTAACTCCTACGCCTGGTATACAGGAGGTCGTGGGTTCGATCCCGACTCTAACGTCCGTTGTTTATTTGGAGCTTCCATGTTCTCCCCGTGGTCGCGTGGATTTTGTCTGGTTCCTCCGGTTTTCCCCTCCACATTTAGAAACGTGCATTTTAGAGTATTTGCCTGTTGTAAATTCGCACGTGATAAGCCACTTCGTTGAGCTATAATTTGTGGCCAGGTCGCTTCTGAAAAAGAGCTATATAGCTCGATGGGGTCTTACCGGTATTCTTTGGGTCTTTCGGTAAAGTCACGTAGATAGGTTCAAATAAAATAACAAAAAAACTACGACGTTTCGATTGCAACACAAGCGGTCGTCATCAGGAAAAGGGGGGTTAGCTTCTAAAGACAAGTGCTTATCAAGGTTTGAAATTGGCGTAGCCCAAATGTCAGCAGCCAATGCCAATGCAAGTGTTGGGCAGCGACCGTGGCGGTGGTGGGCTTTCCACCAATCACAGGGCTGCCAGGAAAAGATTAGCATGTCAATGTAAGATCACCTAGCAAACTCCATGGCGAGTGCACCAAGGTGACTATGTTAATGTGAGAGATGAGCATGTTAATGTGAGAGATTAGCATGTTAATGGGAGATCGTGAAGCAGCAGCCTTGAGGATGGCGCGCGAGGTCGCCGTGTTAGTGAGAAATTGAATCTGTTAATGTAAAAAATCAGAGAGCTAAAAATCACAACTAACATCGGAAGGTGGTAGGCTGGGAACATCACGGCCAGTTATGACTTAATCTGATTAATAACGTCCTTCCGATGATTGCTCAGTTTGTACCCATCTTCTCGGTTGAAATTTTGTCTGTGTCTGTATATACGGATGGCTTCATGAACGAATCTTTGTTGATAGCCAGTGGGTTTGCAAAGTACCTTCGCCTTAGAGAAATCAATTTCGTGTGAGCCCACCGCATTGAAACAACGATCAGTCACGGCTGAGGCATTGGTCCTACCGTGTTTCAGATCTGCCTTGTGTTCACGAACACGGTCCGAGACATGTCGCTTAGTTTCCCCAATGTAACTACTGCCGCAGACACAGCTTAGTTTGTAGACGCCGGGGTATTGCATGTCAGGGATCACATCCTTCACAGATGGGATCAGATCACGAATTTTACGTACTGTGTTAAATCGAACCTGGATCTTGTGTGTTTGTTCATGATTTTGGAAATCTCTTTGGTGACCCCTGCTATGTATGGCAAGGTGATGGTTTTGTTTGGGTCCCCAGATGGGTCTTTCACACTGGTTGGGGTGATAGCTTTACAGATTGTCTAGTCTGAATATCCATTAATCTTGAGAGCTTGGTGTACGTCTTCCAGTTCACTGGCTAGGTGATGATGGTCAGAAATAGATCGAGCTCTTACCTGCTAAAATAAAAACTAGTTTCGTTTTGGTTTAGGTCTGGTGGATCGCCACTCGTAACTTTGGAGTTCTAACGTCTAAATATAAAAACTAAAGAACTCGTAGGTAACGTGCGACCGGGTTGTTTCCCCCGCAGGCTGCCGTGCGCGAGAAGGAGGCGATGCGGGCGGAGTTTGAGACGCAGCTGGCCCGGCTTGAGGATCGCGTGGCGGCGGAGAAACAGGCAAGGCCCGGCACAGCCGTACGGTCACTCGGTCATCTTGCTGTCGAAACGCCGCGGCCCGGCTGCTGCGTAGGACGTTGCAGTTGTGACGCGTCGCTCGCCGAAGCGTTATCGGGTCGTACCGAGAGTTTGTCGTTCGGCACGGTGTCCGACGTTTCGCTCCACGCGCTGGGAGCTTCTTGGCAGAGCAGCGCAACCGTCCGCGATTGAGAAGGGCCGATTGGAAATGTCGGAAGGTCGTGCCAAAGGATGCGCGAATACGACCACAAAAACACAGCTGCAAGCTACGCGTAATATTAAACAATTTTTTATTCATTTATATCGACAGGGAGATGGGTCGCACGAAGAGATCGGCAAGCAGCAGAAATTGTGAGTTGTTTTTGGATTGCCGTTCGAGTGAATTGCATTATCGGATTATCGTTCTCGTTAATAGTATTATCAGTTTTCTATTTCTGTCCCGAGTGCGGGGGGGGGGATCTTTGTCTCTGTCACTACCTTCGTGTGGCACGTGCAGGCTGGAGGAGCGCCAGGCTGAGCTCCAGGCCCTGCAGGAGCAGACGGCCGCGCTGCAGAGCGACCTGGATAAGCAGCGGCAGAAAAACGACGTACGTCAAGCGGAACGTTCGCTCGCGCGCGTGGTTGGCGTTAAGCGCGTGGGGGATTTGCGGATATCTCTCTAAAGCCGTTGAACGTGTCCCCGTGTGTACCCTCTTCCCCCCACCCCCAATTTCCTGCTTCGTGCTCTGTTCATGATACGGGCAGATGGCGAAGCGACCTGGGCGGTGGGCGAGGCAACATGAGCAGTGGGCGGAGCTACCTGGTAGAATGGGCGTGGCTAAGATTTAAAGCTTTCGTGACTGCAGGGATTCATCTTCTTGGTTCTTTTGGTAAAGTCACGTAGAAGAGGGGCTACCTTGTAGAATGGGCGTGGCTAAGACAGAGGGAGGGGCTACTTGATGGAATGGGCGTGGCTAAGACAGAGGGAGGGGCTACCTGGTAGAATGGGCGTGGCTAAGACAGAGGGAGGGGCTACCTGGTAGAATGGGCGTGGTTAAGACAAAGAGGGATGGGCTACCTGGTAGAATGGGCGTGGCTAAGACAGAGGGAGGGGCTACTTGATGGAATGGGCGTGGCTAAGACAAAGAGAGGGGCGACCTTGTAGAATGGGCGTGGCTAAGACAAAGAGGGAGGGGCTACCTGGTAGAATGGGCGTGGCTAAGACAGAGGGAGGGGCTACCTGGTAGAATGGGCGTGGCTAAGACAAAGAGGGAGGGGCTACCTGGTAGAATGGGCGTGGCTAAGACAGAGGGAGGGGCTACCTGGTAGAATGGGCGTGGCTAAGACAAAGAGGGAGGGGCTACCTGGTAAAATGGGCGTGGCTAAGTAAAAGAGGGAGGGGCTACCGGCTCACTGCTACGTCTCCTTAGTTGAGTTTCCCAGTTGAGCCTCCCACACATTTGGTTGTCTTGGCCGCTGAGCGAGCAATCGGCAGCAGCAGCAGCAAACTCCACCGTCCATGCCAACTACCGGCCCATTGCCCTGTGAGGAGGAGGAGAGGGAGCAACGCGAGAGGCCGGGGCAACGAAATTGTACGATAGCGGCAAAAAGCCGCTGCTGCCGCTGCTCAAATTATCCGGTTGCGGTAGCGTTACACTCTCGCGCAGTTGAAATTAACATCGCCTTCCGATGACGACTCGGTTCAGTCCCAGAATTCGATTTGTCTGTCTGTGCTGCCCGCGTGTACATGTGACATCGCCTGTGTTGAAAATCTTCCCCCCCGACCCCCCCCCCCCCCCCCCCCCCCGTGCTTCCATATTTCATCGCTGCCCATTCGTGCCTTGCTGCCAGCGTGCATCCCTGTTCACTCTGTGGAGGAGGAGTTCCTCCCGTTAGTAGAGCCCCCCCCCCCTTCCACGACCGCAATGATCAGGGCCCCCTCTCCCATCCCCCTCCATGGCTTGCCACTGCTTTTACAACGGGCGGTCGGGAAAGTTACGCAGCTCCAACGCAGGCTGGAGTTTGAGGACCTATTTCGCCGCGGTGGGAAGAATTACCTCGCCTGGTATACAGGAGGTCGTAGGTTCGATCCCGACGCCTGCTCTGTATATTTGGAAGTTGTGTGCCTCTCTCCCCGTGGTCGTGTGGATTTTTTTCCGGGTCCTCCAGTTTTTAACAAATCCACTTTCAGAATCAACAACGTGCGTTCAGAGTATTTGGCCGCGATAAATTCGTTGTTAAGCTCTCATTTGTGACGGCCACGGTCGCTTCTGAAACACGGCTATACAATCTCAGTGGGCCCCTTACCTGATCAATTATTGTCTCATCATTATCATTCCATCGCCCACTTCCGCTTTTGCTATATCGAGCGAAACCGCGCTTCAATTTGTGTCGTCGAGTAATTTCCACGCCGAATTTGTTTTTCATTTTTTTGACGCGTGCCGGTGTTTGCCTTTCTGTAAGCCGGTCTCTGCCCGAGCCACGCGTGACTGTGCACTCCGGCTCTCTCTCTAAACGCAGACACTCCGCCAGAGGAACTGGATGGCAGTCGAAGCGTTGTCCACAACGGAAAAATTTTATCAGGACAAAGCTGCGAAGGTTGTAAACAACAACAACGACATCAGCAATACTAACCGCACTTCTGGCTTTTTTTTTATATTCGTGCAAAGAAACATTTTATTTCACGACATGCGAAACAGGCGAAGGTGGTTACAGCCCTGCAATCGCTTGTTCGTGCAACCCCCGCTGGCTGAAGGGTCTCCACGAGAGGGACCTTGTCCACACTGCATGAGAGAAAGAACTGAAAGATAATCCTTTTCAAAGAATGCAGGATGGTTATAAAAGTCTGGGTGTCTGCCTGCTGTGTTCCCCACTGTCATTATCCGTGTTAATTTTGAGCGATTCTTCGTTGGCAGTGGGGGGGGGGGGGTACACCAACACGGTTAACAAGAAACCTCAACACGCTCGTCAGAAACACACGCGACCTTGAAATAAAATAAAAAATCTACAATCGGCCGCGTTTTTTTATAGAGTACATCTTGTGCTAAGAAAGGGCAGGACCATTGCCCGAAACTTCGGCAATTTAAATGTATAATTTATCTTTTTGATGGGCATGTTGAGTTTCTGTTGTTCTCTCCGTGGTTGGAAATCCAGGTGCGCAGTGCGTCCCAAACACTTGCACGCACCATCGTGTAGATAAACGTGCACAAAACCACCATCATGCTCGCACACGTAAATAAAAAGATCCCCCGGGTAGCCTTAAGAGACTGTTGGGCCAAGTGCTTTTAGCGCGCACCTATGAAGGCCAGAACGGCACATGAGGCGGCGTTTGTGTCCCCAGTGGCGATGTTTGTACACCACACCAGGTACTCATAAGAGGCTGAGTCGACCTAGGGGAGGCCCAAGACCGGTTCAGATAATCCCCATTGACGTTGGCCATGAGCAGGAATTGGACTTGGGTCGCCGGGTTCGTAGCGCAGCGCACTAACCGCTGTCCCACTGCTCGCGTGCACACGCACACACACACACACGTACGTGTATACGCACACACACACGTACACACGTATATACGCACACACACGTACGTGCGTATGTGTGTGTGTGTTCGCATGCACGCGTGAGCCAACCGCAATGGAGGTATTCGTAGCGAAGCGTCAAGGCACCGACCGCTAAGTTTAAGGCTGCTGTTAAATCAGCAGCTCCTGCCGCTGTTTTACAAGCCCACGTGTGACAATCCCTGCCTTACAGGAGTGTGACGGCCTTAATCATTTCCATAAAATATCAGACCAGTCCTTACAATCCTTGTTCTAGGTGTTTGAGATCCTCACACACCAGGCTCCTCCGTCAGCCACGCTTTCAGGAAAAAAACTTTCGAAGCTCGGTCTTTTTCCGGTCCTTGGCCCTCAAGATTTAGATGACCGGGCCAAATTTGTGTCTTCACGACACTCCACCACCCAGACGCGCGCATACCATTCTTTCACACTGCGGTGTCCTCGGGTAGTGGAGGGTCTTGACAACACAACTTTAGCCGGGTTATTTAAGTATCTTAACCACGGTTGCAAGATGTTTTCTTCCTCTCCTGGTATGCAGGAGGTCATTGGTTTGCTCCAAACCCTGATGCTTGTTGTTTATTTGGAGTTTACATGTTCTCCCTCCCCGTGGTCGCGTGGATTTTTCCTCGGGTCCTCCGGTTTTTCCCTCCACATTTTGAAACATGCGTTTAGAATATTTGGCTGCGATACATTTCCACAAGATAAGCCACTTCGTTGAGCGATCATTTGTGGCCAGGTCACTTCTGAAAAAAGAGGTTTCTAGCTCGGTGGGCCTTACCTGGTGAAATAAAAATAGTCTTCTCGGTTCTTTCGGTAAAGTCGCGTAGAAGGGAATAAAATAATAAACATAAAACATAATAAAATACAATTCTGACGACGTTTCGGCCACAACGCAAGCAGCCGTCCTCAGGTGGAGAACAGGTCTGTCGGAAAGACAGCGTCTGAATGAGCACCACCAAGCTTGGCAGCGTATATTTAAGCTGGGTTAGAGGAGGAGGGAGTCTTGACAAAGGAATCTGTTGATATGCATGCCGGAGAAAACCCGTGCGTATGAGGTGCTGACGCTCATTAAAGTTCCGCACAGGACGGATTCAGTAATCCGTTTGTGCGTCACTGCCAAAGGCGTAGCAGCTACGCGACGGGACGTTGCGTGCGCCCTTCGCGAGAGATGAACACAAGGCCCCACCAGGCAGCGGCTGAACGAGCGTGGGGGATATAAGCCACAGGTGGTGCTCGCTAGCAACCACTACGCCAAACTAAAACAACGTTTTGACAGGAGGAGGACGCCTGGCATGGCTAACGGCGTCCAGCGCTGTGTCGACGCTATCGCACGCCGCGAGTTTGGCTTCTGACAATGTCTGCCCGCGGCAGTGTAAGCGGAAATGAGAACAAGGCCATTTGCGGGAGAGAGAAATGCACGTGGATTTCTCTTCGCCAACACACCGTGCGTTGCGACACAGCAATACATCGACACGTTTGGTCATCGCGTGGCGATGGCTTTATTAATGGACTGTTTCGGGTGGAAGGGAGGGTTTATGACTCCCCGAAAAAAAAATCACGGTACGAATCACTTTCCCACGTTGAATAATGCAGTAATAATAATACTTGTGATTTTATATAACGCTCTTTGGTTCTTTCGGTAAAGTCACGTATAAAGATAAATAATAAATGAAATAATAGCATACGACGTTTCTATTGCAACAACACAAGCAATCATCATCAGACATATAAGCATACGTGACTTTACCGAAAGAACCAAAGAGTAATCCCTGCAAGTCACGAAAGCTCCAAATTAAGATTATATAACGCTATTCGTGCAAACTGCATCGAAAACGCAGAACATCCCAAACAACGCTGAACATCGCAGAGACGCGACACGAACACGACAGGGGTACGTAGGTGAACACAGCACGAACCAGGTGGGGTGACGATTAGTGGGTTAGCCTTGGTCCATCATCGCCACCGTGTTCACCCGTTTTCCGTAGCCGAACAGTGAATGCGTGTCCGCCCGATTTACGTGGGATTTGCTTTCTCCGTATTTTTATTTTATCCCGTTCCAGCCCTCCTCTCGCCCGTTACCCCAGATAATGGAGCGTTAAGACTGAATAGCAACTATTTACGAAGTCAATGCAGTGAATCAACCCCTACTCCCCCCCCCCACGTGTGCTGTGCTTGGCTCTAAGTAGTGTGCATGTGTGGCATGTGTGTGTGTGTGTGTTGGCGTGCGTTGTGAGATTTACCTGCGTTCAGCGTGTACGTATATCATTGTCTGCCCATTACTTTGATTTTGGAGCGGGAGCATAAGCGGCTAGCGCGCTGCGCTACCAACCTGGTAACCCGAGTTCGATTCCCGCTCACGGCCAACACCAGTGACGATTCTCTAAACCAGTCCCGGTCCTCCCCTAGGTTGACTCGGCCTCAAATGAGTACCTGATGCGGTGTGTAAACATCTCCACTTTCGGAGACAAAAAAGACGGCTGGGCGTGATGCTGGCCACCCATCCCCTTCGTGCGCCGTGCCGGCCTTCATAGGTGCTCGTTAAATACACTTGCCCCAACAGTCTGTTAAGGCTATAACGGGGGTATCTTTGTGTTTTTTTGTGCGCACACATGCAGCAGCAGCAGGACTTTGCAGCACAGCTGCAGGCGGTGCAAGGAGACCTCCAGGACCTGGCCCGGAGACTCCTCCCAAGTGGCAGCGTCGTGCCAGGCGCGGTAATTACTCGCTCGCACCTCCCCCGCCACGCGCACGCAACGGGGACGCACTTGCACAGACACGGACGTGTTTGCACACGCACGGGGATGCGCGCGTGCAAAAAGTCTTCTCCCAGCAGTGGACACGCCCTGCCCCAACTTAGCTTCTGTCGCCCTGGACGATAAACGCGTGTGTGTGTGTGTCCGCGTGCGTGTCTGTGCGTGTCTGCGTGCGCGTTGGCGGTGTAGTGGTTAGCGTACCGTTACTCACACGGCGACCCGAGTTCGATTCCCGCTTCGTGGCCAAGCATCGGAGCCCAAATGTCTGAACCGGTTTCTGAACCCTTCGCTAGGTCGCCAACAGACTGGCATAGGCTTTGTTCGGGATTGTTGTCTTGAGTGCTCGCGAACAGCACTTTTGCCCCAGCAAGTTGGTCCAGTAGGGGGACACAGCTGGTGCATCTGCCAGTCATCTCAGTCGGTCAACCCATGTCGCCTGTGTCTCTCCTGTCAGCGAGCCTTTGACATTTCACGTGGCCTCAAAGTGCACCTGGCCTGGTACAGGCGCCGTGGTGACGTCACTGCCACTTAGTGGCGAATGGCGGGTGTCGTCGCTGGTTTATATTTGCAAACACGTGTGTGTACGTGCGTATGTGGGTGAGATGCAATGTAATGATGAGTAACATTGCGCTATGAACCCAGTGACATGAGTTTGATTCCCATGCACGGCTCACACGAGTGGGGGAGTGATACCTGAAGAGATTGTGGGCGGCCCCTCTCCCTTCAATCGCCCGCGCTGACCAGTGCGGTTTCAAGTTTAAAGTTTCATTCATTCGGTATAAGCCCTGTGAGCCATGCGGCTCTTAAGTCGGGTGCCACCGCAACAAACAAAATATGAACGGAGAACATCTTAAAGCGACGACGCGCAACAGAAACATCCTGGAATAAACCAGCAAATCTTCTAAAAAAAAACGCTGTGTGCTGCGGTAAAGTTACAGCCAGACAAACCTCTACGACCGACACCACGGCGTGGGGAAGGCACAAGCGTTTGCGTCGGAATATCGTCGCACGTAGTTGTCCGTACGCGACCAGTTCTCAAGCGCGCGATTTTGAACGGTTGCGCGCGCGTTCATCGCGAGCGCGGCGAAGCGAAATCTCGCGCATGCGAAGTCCCGAAGCGAGTCCATTACAGCTCCCCCCAGAGACCACCAGCACTCTTTAGGGTTTAAAAATAACCCCACACTCTCTTATCTGCCGCCCTCCAGAAGCCTCGCACGTATCGTGCGCAACGGGGGCCCCTCCCTCCCTACCCCTGAGCCCATTGGGATCCCATCCCTCGCCCACCAAGCGACTGCTGTGTTTACCCATAACCATAGGCAACACACGGGGAGTGTCCTAAGGGACATGGCCAGCGCACACCCACCCCACCCCACTCTCAAGCGCTGCTTTTCCACTCTCAACAATAAACTATTTAAGACTACAGGAACACCTCGCACTTTCGTCTGGTCAGGTGACCAGAGCTTCAACGAATGTCAAAAATGGACGAATGTCAAAGCAGAGCCTTTATTTAGCTCGCACATGTATTTTGGACGTTGAAATACGGACGTGAAAATAACTACAGTAACTTTTCTATTTAAAGCTTTCGTGACTGCAGGGATTCATCTTCTTGGTTCTTTCGGTAAAGTCACGTAGAAGGGAAATAATAAAGAAATGTATTTTATAATGTTTAATTTTTATTATTTTATTATTTCCCTTCTACATGACTTTGCCGAAAGAACCAAGAAGAACTATAGTAGCTATATAACACATGCACGCGAAACCTAAATAAACAGAAATAAAATGAAAATAAACAAGAATAAATAAGCAAAAACTTAATAAATAAATAACACTAAATAAATTACCAAATTATATCTTCAAATATTTGTGTTCTTGCTTAAGTGGAGGATGAATATATACAAGAGATGCTCACTGAACGACTTCTATTCAATGATTGAACGAAAAAGACGGCGCGTGGCGCGTACATCGTGGAAGGTTTGGGATGAGATTGGACGAAAAAAGCGCGTGGACGAAATTTGAAACGTGGTTATAGTTGAAAACAGCCAAAAGAGCGAATCGACGAAAGTCGAGGTTCATCTTCTTGGTTCTTTCGGTAAAGTCATGTAGAAGGAAAATAATAAAATAATAAAAATAAAACATAATAAAATAATTGTCTCGACGTTTCGGCCAAAACGCAAGCAGCCGTCTGCAGGTGGAGAACAAGTCTGTTTTACGTGACTTTACCGAAAGAACCAAGAAGATTAATCCCTGCAGTCACGAAAGCTTTAAATCGAAAGTCGAGGTATCGTTGCATAAACTATATTTTTACCAGGTAAGGCCCACTGAGCTATGTAGCTCTTTCAGAAGTGACCCTGGCTGTCACAAATTCCAACTTAACGAAGCGGCTTATCACCGCGTGGAAATTTATAGCAGCCAAATACTTTAAAACGAGCGTTGTTGATTCTAAATGTGGAGGGGGGGAAAACCGGAGGACCCGGAGAAAAATCCACACGACCACGGGGAGAGTGAAAGAGACGCCGCAAACACCAAATATACAACAGAGGGTATTAATTCTAGATTTGAAGCTTTCGTGAGTGCAAGGATTCATATTCTTAGGTTTTTTCGGTAAAGTCACGTAGGTAAAAAATTAAAATTAATAAAAGTAAAATAAAAATAAAATATAAAAATCACGACGTTTCGGAGGCAACACAAGCTTCCGTCTTCAGGTGGAACAGTCACAGCAAGATTGCTGAATCAAGTGAGATGACTGTTCCACCTGAAGACGGAAGCTTGTGTTGCCTCCGAAACGTCGTGATTTTTATTTTATTTTACTTTTATTAATTTGAATTTTTTACCTATGTGACTTTACCGAAAAAACCTAAGAATATACAACAAAGATTGGGATCGAACCCACAAACTCCTGCGTACCAGGCGAGGCAGTTAACGTCTCGCCAAGCCCAGGAGGTGTCTGTTCTACTTCACGGGGCCTCCACTCCTACCCCATCTAGTGGCTGCTGCCTCTGCTCTTCACAGAAACGCGTTTTCGATGCACGTGGCGATTACCGTATTCTCCCGATTGTTATGAAACGCGTCTCATTTTCCTGGTGTTTTTTAAAGCAAAACTTGCGGAGGTTGGTGGGGGGGCGGGGGGGGGGTGTGCAAGGGGGGGGGGGGTTGGTGGTGGAGTGTTGCGTCTCTTAATCCGCCACGTGGCTTTCAATGGCACAACGGGGCTTTGCGAGTGGGTGTGCTAATGTGCGATTGGGTGCACGATGTAAGACGGGGCCAGACACCACAAAATTTGCTGGGGTGGGGGGGGTGGGGGTCCTATCCAGACGGCGTCCTTTGCTGCCTGTGACAATCGCTGCCGCTGTGTTGTTGCTGGTGTGCTGCCGACCGCAGTTATTGGACGCGACCGTACCGTCACGTTGGGTTAAAAATGGGTTAATCTATGGATCGGTGCCAAGACCGCTTCGCCCCGTGGCTCAATTCGGGATCTCGACGCTCACTTCACGACCTCGCAGCTGCTCACTTGCGAGCTCGGCGAAGCCCGGGTGGCTTCACTGGAGTGGCGACAGCGGTGCCCATGTACAAATTCTTTCTGCCGTACTCCACAGAGCCACAGAGAGATCCTGGAGCTGGTGGAGAGGAGGTGGAGCGACCTTGGGTCTCGGCACAGCTGCAACGCCGACGTGAGTCGCAGCCCCAGAGCTCTCCCACCGCAATACTTTGACCCCGCTAGCTGAATGTTTGAACCATTTGCTGAGACTTTGACCCGCTACTCAACACTGTGAGCCATGAGCCGAGTCTTTGAGCCACTAGCCGAGACTTTTAGCCACTAGCTGAGACTTTGAGCAACTCGCTGAGACTTTTAGCCACGAGTTGAAACTTTTAGCCACTTGCTGAAATTTTGAGCCACTAGCCGAAACTTTCAGGCACTAGCCGAAACTTTTAGCTACTAGCCGAGACTTTTAGCCACTAGCTGAAACTTTGAGCCACTCGCTGAGACTTTTAGCCACTTGCTGAAACTTTGAGCCACTAGCTGAGACTTTTAGCCACTAGCCGAAACTTTCAGGCACTAGCTGAGACTTTTAGCTACTAGCCGAGAATTTGAGCCACTAGCTGAGACTTTTAGCCACTAGCTGAAACTTTGAGCCACTAGCTGAGACTGTTAGCCACTAGCTGAGACTTTCAGGCACTAGCCGAGCCTTTGTTGCATTGCCTGCGACAGCTGATCCAGGTAAGAGATTTCTGGGTCTTTTGAGCAATTTTTACCCCTCTGATCTTGACGTTGTATGAATGAGCGGTAAAATGCAACTTCTAAGCTCAAGATCTTCCGCTTTCCCCTCTGCCTATGACTGACTTGCCTCTGTCTCTCTGTAAAGTAAATATCGGGGTTTCTGTATGGCGTTTTGAGATGCGGTCACAGACGCTGTGTATAAATCCACATTGCATTGGGATTGTGTTGTCGGTGATAATGCGAATGGGTTGGGTAAGCGTGTGTACATCGAGGCGTGAGGAGCTCTGCTTGTCTGTCCGCCGAACTTTACCTGAATACGATCCCAGTGACCTTGAACGTCAGGGACAATAAAATATTTTCGTCTCTAACGCTCCGTGGACGAAGGACACACTTTCCCGCAATTTATCGCAAATTGAGCAATCGGCGTCGTCTTGTGAAGTACGTTCAGAACTCTCGCAGAGCCGTGGAACCCCCTTGATGTTGAAACGATAAACTTTAAACATTTTTTTATTTTACGAGGTAAGCTACATAGCTTTTTTTTCAGAAGCGACCCGGCCACAAATGATATCTCAACGAAGCAGCTCATCGTATGGAAATTCGTAGCAGCCAAATACTCTGAACGCGTGATGTTGATTCTAAATGTGGAGGAAAAAACCTGAGGACTTGGAGAAAAACACACGCGACCATAGGGAGAACATGCAAACTCCAAATATACAGGGGTCGGGATCGAACCCACGACCTCCTACTCTTTGGTTTTTTCGGTAAAGTCACGTAGGTAAAACAATTAATAAAATAAAATAAATGAAAACAACTAAATTAAATCACGACGTTTCGGAGGCAACACAAGCCTCCCTCATCAGGTGTGCCTTTTTACACCTGATGAGGGAGGCTTGTGTTGCCTCCAAAACGTCGTGATTTAAATTTAGTTGTTTTCATTTATTTTATTTTATTAATTGTTTTACCTACGTGACTTTACCGAAAAAACCAAAGAGTATGAATCCTTGCAGTCACGAAAGCTTCAAATCTAGAATTAATGCCACGGCCTCCTGTATACCAGGCGAGGTAGTTAACATCTCGCCACTGGCACCCATGCTAGAGAATTCTCCACAGAAGTGGATATCGCTGCGCTACTGCTAAGATGCCTCCTCGTGACTCCCCCGCCACTCTACAGAGGGTAGTGTTCGTCGCGTGACGGTCACACCAATACATTTGCGCCTCAGAGATGGAGTGCAGCTCAAAATTGAATGTCACATGTTGTTGTGCAGTCAACAGCGACTGGGCTGAGACGACCAACTCGCTACGCTTGAACCCACTTTAATCAGCGGCGGCTGAAACCTGAATTCGAACCCAAGTCCCCTCGACGGCGCTGACGTCAGCTCCCTGATGCTCTGTGCCGCCCGGTCTGTTCTGGATGACCACGGTTATGCGGCTGTGATCATCCATAACGGAGGCATTGCCCCAATCCATCCACAAATAAGGAGGAGACATCACAGCGGTGATACACTACTCCGCTGCTCCTGCTGAGACGCGGTTATCTGGCCTTGGCCAACCTGAATGTGAAATTGTCGTCGTTTTCTCTGCATCTACATCGACAGCCGTACGAAAGATGGAAGACCTCGGCAACAGTAGTGTTCATCTTCTTGGTTCTTTCGGTAAAGTCACATAGAATGGAAATAATAAAATAATAAAAATAAAACATAATAAAATAATTCTCACGACGTTTCGGCCACAACGCAAGCAGCCGTCCTCAGGTGGAGAACAGGTCTGTCAGAAGGGGGGAAGAGCGCCTTGACAAATGAATTTGCATATCAAGAGGAATTTAGCATATTTATGGGAAATGCAGGTATGTGATTAGTACTACTTATGCCCGTGCATTATGCAGGATTAGCAGCATCAAAGGGAGGGGATATGGGAAATGCAGGTATGTGATTAGTACTACTTATGCCCGTGCATTATGCAGGATTAGCAGCATCAAAGGGAGGGGATATGGGAAATGCAGGTATGTGATTAGTACTACTTATGCCCGTGCATTATGCAGGATTAGCAGCATCAAAGGGAGGGGATAGGGGTAGCATTAATAAAGGGAAGGAGTGTTAATAGTATGTAGCTGCAGTAACTAAAACCACCACGTAAACAACTAATTTAACAGTAGTGTTATTGACGTTCGTGTTTGTTGTTGTTGTTGTTGTTGGTTTGCATCCTGAGCAGGAGCTGCAGAGCCTCAATTCGAGGCTGCGGGAGTTGGAGGAGTCACACAGCTCAGCGCAGCTCGAGTGCGACAGATACAAGACCGTCTTGGCCGACACGGTGAGGGCGGCTGGCCAAAACGCCCGTTTTTTCCTCGGGCTCTTTCACCCCCGTCAGGGAGCCCGTTCCGGCACGGTTTAATCTCTTGATGGCAGCAGCACTCGCTTGCCAGTGTTGTTTTTGAGTCCAACGATAACGAACTCGGCGGCGGTTTTGTTGGCCCGCGCGGCAAAAGAAAGTTCCGCTTTCATTCTTGGCGAGGCATCGGTTTAAATGTGAAGTTTAGTTCGTGACATTGTAGCCGGCACTAAGTTCTCGCCGACCAGTATTCTTGTTGCATCGCCTGTTAAAGAATTTACTGCGATTATAATAAATGCGAGTAAGCCAACCTACATTTATTTTTTTAAGACGGTAAGAGGTAACTTCTGTAAAAATTTATTAAGTGAAATTTGTAAAGGCACGGCTGTTGGGCTTTTGATTTTTTGACAAGAGTGTGGTTAAAAACAACTTGGTGTTGTGTGGGAGACATCATTCGATCGCCTTACGGGAAGGCGTGTGCCAGTTTTGTGCCAGCTATCATGGAGTGTGGTAGTGTTGCTCCGGTTCTCTGCGGTGAGTAAGGTGTCTTTAAAAACGACGCTATGTCTCTAAATAAAATTAACGCTGAACCGATTGCGCGTTCCGAGGATTCGGCGGTGAACGGGGGACCCCCAACCCACCCTGCCAACTTGGAGACGTCTTGGAAACGGAAAAGGGGTTAATCTGCTCTGTAATGAGATGGGAAAAATGTGGGAAAATTGTGAAAAATTAAATCGTAGCATCTTCAACATTTTCGCAGGCCACCTCCCCCCCCCCTCCCCATGGCCTTGCGAACCAAATCTTTGGAACCGCTGGGCCTAACCCTGGGGCGACTCTTCCCTTGCAGGAGGGGATTCTCTGGAGGCTGCAGAACAGCGTGGAGGCGGAGGAGAAGCGATGGAGAGAGCGCCTCTGCGAGGCACAGAGGGAGGTTCACACGGTAAGGAGAGCTGCCCCCTGAATCTTTTGGGGTGGCCGCAGAGGTGCAGAGTGGGATGGAGTGAGCCCTACGGGGAAGGCGGGGGGGGGCGGCCCTTGATCCAGCAGCAGAGGTCGCAAACGGGTTTTGATTCCTTACCCGTACCCGTACCCGGCCGCACCAGGGTCGCAAGCGGGTACCCGTACCCTACCCGATACCCGGCCGGGTATGGGTAGGGTACGGGTACGTATTGTGGTTAATGTAAGCATGATTCCTTGCAAAAGGTGTCAGTTTTGTTGCCAGAAAAAAAGGGGAAAAACCCTATTAGTATATTTAGGTTCTGAAAGTGTTTTAAAGTTTCCTAACGCGACTGGATTTCTGACATTTGCTCTGCTCTTCGTTGCAGCTGCAGGAAGAGCGTTTGGAAGTGCAGGGCAGTATGGAAGCCTTGCAGAAAGAGAAAAGCAACCTAGCCGCACAGCTGATCGAAGTACGTTCTAAACTGGCCTTACCCTGCCGATGACACTCGCGTATGGAGAAACCGCTGCAGAATGTTTGCTGTTTTCACAGATGCTTCCATAAAAAAAAACACATCTGGAGAGAGCCAAGCCAACAAGCCCATGCATCGGGCATTTTTGTCCGGGTTTTATTGACACGGTCTTTGGAGACATTGCCTCGTTACGCATGAGGCCATGTGTAGTGCAAGGGTCATTGAAGGCCACTTCACGTATGTCTGCCACCACCACTAGTGTGTGTGTGCGTGTGGTGAAAATCAATTAACGCCGTACCGTATTTAGTCAAGTCCATGTGCATCTCTCCTTCGCTTTTGTATGCGCACATGTGTGTGCACATACATGTGTGTGCACATACGTGTGTGCACGCCATTCCAGCTCATATAGGCGCTCGCAAACAGCTAAAGAGCCCCAACAAGTATGTCAGCTGCATCGGGAGGATCTTTGTCCTTGTGCCTTTAATGCGAGTGCTTGTCTGAGTATTTGATCTAGCCTGTGTCTGTGTGTGTGTGTGTACACACCTGCCTGTGTGTACCTGTGTGTGGGGAGCGGCAGTGTAGCGGTTAGCGCGCTGCGCTATGAACCCGGCGACCCGGGTTCGATTCCTGCTCACGGCCAACTCCAGTGACGATTATCTAAACTGGTCCTGGGCCTCCCCTAGGTCGACTCAGCCTCAAATGAGTACCCGGTGCGGTGTGTAAACATCGCCACTGGGGAGACAAAGGCGGTCGGACGTAGTGCTGGCCACCCGCCCCCTCGTGTACCGTTCTGGCCTTCATAGGTGCTCGCTAACAGCACTTACCCCTACAGTCTGTTAAGGCTATACAGGGGGGTCTTTGTCTTTGTATCTGTGTGTGTGTTGGCCTGGGAGTGATGTACACTGCTGCAAACCCATCAACCCAAGTTTGATTCCTGTCCTTGGCTAACACCATTGGTGAGTGAGATCTAAACCTGCACGGGGCCTCCAGGAATCCAATTCAGCCTTATAAGACGTCACCCTGCTTCTGCTGCTGCTCTATTTTAGACCGGGAGACAGAGCAGAGCCTCACCATTCTGGCGAATTGCCCGATGATGCTGGATGCAATTACCAGCGAAACGTCGTACTCAAAAATTGTAAATGTTGTGGTTTCACGCTTCAACACACCGGTGGGCTAAAGCAGTGAACTATGTCTTTTCGATTTAAAGCTTTCGTGACTGCAGGGATTCATCTTCTTGGTTCTTTCGGTAAAGTCACGTAGAAGGGAAATAATAAAATAATTCAGACGCTGTCTTTCCGACAGACCTGTTCTTCACCTGAGGACGGCTGCTTGCGTTGTGGCCGAAACGTCGTGAGAATTATTTTGTTTTATTTTTATTATTTTATTATTTCCCTTCTACGTGACTTTACCGAAAGAACCAAGAAGATATTTGTCTTTTGTCAACGTGACACTTTTTTGCCGATTGGCCGTGTTGGGTGGTGGAGGGTTACGACACATTTATAAATAACGCGATCTGACCCAAAAACGTTGATTATGGACTTATAAGAGTACTTTGTAAACAATTGGCACTGGGAAATGGGGAGACAAAGGCGGTTCTGTGTGGTGTTGGCATACCCACCCCCTCGTATGCCATGCCGGCCTTCGTAGGTGATCACTTGCGGTGCCTGGCCAAACAGTCGAAGGCTCATACGGGAGATCTGTCTACACATTTGTTGCATGTGTTTGTGCTCGAGTCCGTGTGTGTGTGTGCTTGTACTATGTGATGATTATCTGAACCGGTCCTGAGCTTTCTCCGAGGTCGACTCGGCCCCAATTGAGTACCTGGTGCGATGTATAAACACATCGCCACTCGGGAGAAAAGGTGCTGGCCACCCCCACCCCTCGTGCGCCGTTCCGTCCTTCGTAGGTGCTACGCGCTAACAGCACTTGCCCCAACAGTCCGTGAAGGCTATACGGGGGATCTGGCTTTGTTACTATATGTACATATTTTCGTGTGTGTGTGTGTGCCTGTGCAGGAGCGAGCCCTGAGGGCTCTGTCAAACACAGTGGAGAGAGTCAAGGCCATCAGGGCAGGCAGCAGCTCTGATGACATCAGCCAGGACAGCGACTACCCCTCCAAGGTTGTACAGCAACTCCCCGCGCGGTACATCGTCATCACGTGATCCAAATCCTGAGGATTCCCCGCAGTTGGGTGGCTCAGGGAAAACTTGAGGCAGTGGCACGGAGATTCCGGGTTGGAATCCCGGGTTGTGGTTGCCTGTGACACGATGTTGAATTGACAATTAGAATACGAATTGACAACAAAGAAAGCCAAATGAAATAATTTATTACAATTTTAAGGAAGGATTCGCACACTGTTCCCCCAGACTTTGGAGCCAAAATGAAAAATATTAAAACCTCTCGGGTTCAGTGGAAACTCAAAAGGCTTACCAACTCATTACCGCTCGCCGAATTCTAACGTTGGACTTAATGTTCGTTTTTTGTTTTGTTTTTTCAGAACGAGGTTGATCCGATGTGAGACCAGAAACTGCGACAACGGTCCTCTACGAAAATGAAACTCCGTTTGCAAGCCTTTTTGAATCTTGAGTTGCTGACATTCGGGGCAATGGTTTATCTTAGCTCCGGTAATTTACAACCACCGTTCCCCCAGCAGTATCCCTCCATCTAAATACCACACATTTAGCCTCTACGCGTCGCACTCGCCAGAGACGATCGTCGAAATGAAAGCCCTTGCACCACAGTGGGTCACGGAGACTGAAGACTGAGAATCCCTGGTCTATTCTAACAAGGTTGATAATATAGTGGAACCAATAATCTGTGACCAACCCTGTCTTGTCGGCCTACGTAAGCGTTCTTAAATGAATTAATCAATGTCCGCTGTTATTGGCGGTGGGGAGGGGGGAAAGCAATTGCCCCACATAACCATGATTTGGAGAAGAGAAAAAATTGCTCAAGATGAAAAATATCCCAGCATTGGCATCTGGGAGCCCTCAAACTCCCTTTTCCACTGGCACATTCCAGCAGCGGCAGTACGGGGGGGGGGGGGGGCCCTCATGGCACAGGTGGCTTTCTACCGTTTTCCAAGTGCCGAGCCGGAATGAAACCGTGATGCGTTGGGGTCACAGGACATCTGCCAAGCAGAGCGACGGGCGGTTGCGGGGTTAATTTGTTCGTCGCGATTGTCCAGCCGTTCATGTTTTGTCGTGAGAAAATCAACCAGGCCGGCTTGGCATAGCCCCGGCGCGGCTTGGTTGCGCACGTGGAAAAAAAAGAGAGCTTGAGAGTACATTTGTTTAGTTTGAAATTCACAATTGGTGGCCGAAAACGATTCAGGATTTTCTCATTAAAAATGTAGTCATGAACATGGGATTCTCTACCCCAAGACGCGCTGCCGAGCTACTCGTTTGTATCCAGTGCAACCTCCGCTCAGAGCCATTGTATGTGTCGTGCTATGTAGGAATGGAAAGATTGATTCCTCAATTAAGCTTGCAAATACATGCCTTTAATCGCGTGTGTACGTTATCGATTATTTAAATCCGTGTTTGTTGCGTGTGATGGGTTCATGTCGCCCCCTGCAGCCACTAGAGGGCACTACCATTAGGGGGTTGATTTTATTAAATTTAATTGCAGCCCCATGACTCGTGACAATTCGTTGAATGCAAGGTGTGTGGATTTGTTCTAACGGTATAACGAGAGGTGGGTTTTGTACAAGACAGCACTGTGGTCGTGTAGGGTGTGATCTGGTAGAGCCATAAGTAAAACAAAAACGGTTTAGAAAAAATGCAATATGACCCATGAAGCTTACAAAGCAGCAACGGTGCGACCCCCCATAGGAGGGTCTCCATTGAGCGGCTGGGCAACATTCTGACTCTGTCCCAATGCACGGCACCGGAACCCAAAGCGACTGTAACAGACGAGCCAACGCGTAGACCGTACAATGTGAAGCACGCACGATCCAAACGTGGGCGTAGAGCATTTGGACGATGTACTAGGGCGGGAACGTCTGTTTAATATATTAAAAGATTGAAAGAGTGCACATTGAACGGTTCCGATTATCCTTGGTTGTTGTCTGCAATCGCGCGACTTGAGTGACATGTGAGATATTTCTGGTCGTGCCGTTTGGCACGATGCCAGACGTTTCGCTCCGCGTACCCCCGGCAGCTTCTTCGGGAACAGAATCGAGCGCACGAAGCGAGACGTCGGACGTCGCGCGGAAAACGCGGACAACCAGCGAAAAACTTACGCGATAGGAATCATTTACAGCTTTGTCATCCACTTTTGGGCGATGGTCTCTCCACAGCACGTGAGCCACTGGGTGTTGTTTGGCCATACTTCTCCAGGCTGTTTAGTGCAGGTTGGCAAAGAATGGGGAGGGCCCGGGACTAGTTAAAATATTGAACTTCTCTCGCACCATACGTAGCCAACCGTGCTAATCCGGGGTTTCGAAATATTACTCGCCACTGATGTTGTTAGCCGTGGCCAGGAATGGAGCTCTGGTTGCCAGGTTCACAGCAGTTAACGCTGTTAATCTCCACGCAAACTTGACGTTCGATGGTGGGGAATGCCGCGTTGGGTGAGAAATGCTCAATCTCTGGCACCCTTGATTCAAGAACAAATGACTCCTCTGCACGTGGTACACAGTGGCGCTCAAAGCTCGCATCTGTGTGTCACGCAACAGGGAGGCGTCGATTAAGTAGCATTAATGCCCAGTAGTACATTACACATGCAATCTACTCTTAACGCACGGGAGGTCATGGGGGCACCAGCATACTGAACCAGTTCCGTTCCACGTCTCCAAGTAAACATTTTGGCGAGATGACCAGACGGCTTGGGGAAGAAGTGGCCAAATGGGCTGGCACTGCTGAGATCCTGACTGAATTTAGGTTTCAGCCACCCATGATTAAACAGGTTTCTCAAGTGTAAGGAGTTGTCTTCGTGAGACCGTGAGTTGTCTTCGGAGACCGTGCCTCGCCAATTGAGCCACAGTAAGGCCGTTGCGCCGTAGGTTGGGCCATAGGATGGGGACACTTATGCTTGCCTTCGACTCCTGCACTGTTAAATGCACTGGGGATGATTTTTTCGAATCTGGAGTTTCAATCGCAGCCCGGCGCAATGAAATTTCTATATACACAGTCCTGTTGAATCTTTACCCCCAGCGTATTGCGACACGGCAATTGTATAACCTAGTAATGTCACTTGGAACACTGACAATGCCTACAAACGTTGCGTTTTTAGGATTGACTTCACAAACAAAGCTTAAATCTTTTCGCACTTCCCAAACAATGACAACAGCCGGTTGCTTTTGTCGTCTTTGAACTCTTTTTTTGTTGTTGTTGATCCTAAATGGGTATTGCTTGCTGCCAAGGTGAGTTTCAGGCTGTCATTATTTACTCTTTACATTACAAAGCCCCAAGGCGTATTGTTAAAATGGAATTTCGACAAAACAGGAAAACGCAACTTTTTTCACACACTGGTTTCCTGCTTTAAGTTTTACTAACCCAGCAAAATAGCATCTACATAACAAAGGCTCAGTCCCATTTACAGCAGCCGCACCTTTACAGCAGCCGAACCTTAACAACTCTGATACCTCCCAGTTCAACCAGTCTACACAACAAAGGCTCATTCCTAACAGCAGCCTCAGCCGCACCAACCTCACAATAATAATAATACAAAACTCCGATCCAGGTGCCTACCTTGGCTCCTCCCACCCTCAACCAGTATATATACAAGGACGGGTCTCTTAGAATTTCTCTTACTTGATACAGCAATCGTGCTGTGACGGTTCCACCTGAAGACGGAAGCTTGTGTTGCCACCGAAACGTCGTGATTTTTATTTTACTTTTATTAATTTTAATTTTAACCTACGTGACTTTACCGGGAAAAAAACCTAAGAATACGGAAAACACTGGTCGTGCTCTTGCAGTCTGGCCCACCACAACAGGGCAAGGTGAATGTGTTTTCAGCAAGCTGCTTAATCATTTCCCGTTCGTACGTGTACGTCATCAGTTTTTCTTTCGATTCCATTCCGATGACGTACGATTAACACATTTGGCTCCATACGGTGCGAAAGATGTTCAAAATAAATACGTACAAAAACTAAAATAACTTTATCGGTACCGAGGCTCCCACAAAGCCTTGCGGGAGCGCGTGGCAGTTTGGCGCCCGCTATCGTAGAGTGCGGTCGTGTCGCTGCAGTTCTCTGCGGTGAGTGCAATGTCTTCTAAAAACAACGGCGCTATGACTTAATAAATAAAATTTACGCTAACCGCCTGCGCGTTCCGTATTGACCGGTGAACCGTACCCACCCTGTAACCTAGTTGTCTCAGAATGGAAAAGGGTTAAGAGCCGTGGCGTGGGTGAATTGGAGTTAAGGTGTATTTTGATTTAAAGCTTTCGTGACTGCAGGGATTCATATTCTTGGTTCTTTCGGTAAAGTCACGTAGAAGGGAAATAATATAAATATAAAAAAATATAATATAAATATTTGTATATATACTTATTTCATTATTTCCCTTCTACGTGACTTTACCGAAAGAACCAAGAATATTAAGGTGTATTGTAACAATGCTACATTTATCAAACAACAGCCAAGGCCAGTGTTGATTCTCCTCTCTTGTAGACCAGCAGTGGGCTGCGTGGAAGCATGTTGTGAGCAAAGCTGCTTTAGAGCCATGCATTTGCGAATTTAAGCGTTACGTCCTTGTAACAATACAGCATTGAGCAAAAAAATGTGGCAGTGGTGATTTTGCTCTTTTCGGACTGCGGGGAAAGCTGCGTTGAGCGAGGAGTGAAGAGACCTGTGGGGCTGGTGAAGCCCTCTCCTTAAACACAACTCCACGGCCGCTAGAGGTGAATGATGTTCCACGTGAAATTCTTTCATGCAACCTCTTATCACACGGGTGGCTGTTTTGCAATAAAAGTTATTTATTAACACTCGGATCTCAAATGTGGCTTCTTGTTATTGTTAGGAACAATACATCTTGCTCGCTTTGTTTTTACACGTTTTGTTCAACTATGAATTTAGTATACAGGCTTCCCACGCGTTAAGCGATAGGGACAGCTACCTGCTGAGTAGTGCATACAGCACACACACAAAGTACAATGTTGTCCCACGTCCGACCACATGTGGAGTGAATTCAAACCACATCGCGAATTTGTGGGTACAAATAGGCTAACCGCATATACTCAAAACTGCACAAACCGAAACCCGCACGAAGCGAGTGAGACCTGAACATAGCTTCCGATTAGCACAATTGGCTATGTATGGTGCAAAAGAAGTTCAACACACGGGTCTCTGCAATTGCTTTGCCATGCCACTACTGCCAGAATGGCATCCGCTGGTCTCACACTCTAACCGCATGTGTTGGAAGCAGAGGGAGTAGCCACACTTTATCCCACCACACTCGCTCTGCCCATCAACTGTGGTAAACCCATTTCGACTGCTCGGTGGACAGAGGGATTTTAATAAACTTGCCCCATGGGTTTGACTGCCATGCCGAGAGATGAGATGCAACCGGCGACCTCCGGCAGAGGTCGCAACCGGGTACCCGATACCCGTACCCTACCCGATACCCGGCTACCCGTACCCGGCCACACCAGGGTCACAAAGGGCTACCCGTACCCGGCCGGGTACGGGTAAGGAATCAAAACCCGTTTGCGACCTCTGACCTCCGGCCTGCGAGTCCATTGTGCTGAACCGTTACACCACGGCAGCTTCCTGCTAAACTATACAGTAAAACCTTGGATTGCGAGTAACTTGGTCTGCGAGAGTTTTTCAAGACGAGCACATTTTTAAAAATAAATATTAATTTGATAAACGAGCGAGATCTTGCAATACGAGTAGTACGTGTGTACGCTTTGTCTGCCGAGCGTCACGTGATCACAACTGATATATGAGTGCTTTGGATTACAAACACGTTTCCGGAACGAATTATGCTCGCAGTCCAAGGTTTTACTGTATAACTATAATATATAACAATTCGTTATTTAAATAACTCATTCATGTGCTCGCACGCACGCTCGTGCAGCCGTGGCGCTCGCCGCATCTCCCGTCCGCCCCTGGCGGTGGCCGCTCGCGACAACTGGGTCACCGCTTGGCATTGGGGTTCCGCTTGTACGTCTCGTACGCAAACTCCTCGCTGTGCGCGGGGTCTTTGTAGACGCCGATGAAGTCGATTTCGAGCTGGAAAGGCCCATCCGCCTGCTCGCCCAAAGTGAAGCCCAGCGTCCCGACCTACGGCGTGCAGCCAAACAACAAACGGCACGAGGTCGGAGTTGCGATTGATGAGAGTTAACGGGCTTCTTGCCCACGATAAAGGGTTTTTGTTGGGTTAGATCACGTAAATATGAATGCGTCGTTAAACCCGCCACCACTCGGCAAAGCCAATGAGTAAGGTTTGTCACGTGAACTTCAGCACACCCGGTGTGTTGGAAGTGTAAACCCACAACATTGACAATTGGCGCACGACATTTAGCTGATAAATGCAACCAATTTCATCAGTCGATTAGCCAGAATTGTGAAGAAGTCTTCCTGTTTCAGTCTTAAGTAAAGGTGATGTCATCACTGTGAGCCTATCAGGTCTGAAAACCAGAGAGGGGGGGTACTTTCTGTGATAGTGTTAGTTTAACTGTTTTTGGTATTTTAGTTTGAGCGTGGGAAGAGAGAGAGATGATAATGAGTGGAGCAAGGGAAGCGGAGAGAAGTGTCGTGACCTGCAAGCTGGTGAGTGAGTACTTGAGTGAGTTGTTGTGACCCCTACACTGTGGTGGCTGAACAGTGTTGATGAGATGAAACGGTGAGTCTGGTAGACCCGAGTCCAGGTGAAGGAGTGAAGCTCATGGGAACAGTAACCATGGTAGTAGCGATAGAAGAGCGATAAGGAGGTGAATGACCAAGGTTGTAACATTTACGTACATCAAGTTTCAAGAGTAGCTCTATGGACAAAACTGGCCCCTGCCATGAGAATGTGGAATTTGGAAGCCCAGGGCCACCTACAGAGAACTTTTGGCAGCCCTTGGCTGAACACAATGACTACTTATTTGAGTATGGAAATTACATCTATTAAATCCCAGGTGAATGTTTAGATATTATCATAATTATTGTTATTATTACACATCATTGTGGAAAAAACAGGTGGTCTGGGCAAACATGGTAACTGAAGCAAGATCAGTTGGAGCATTAAGTGGTGCACAGACGATGGAAAGTGCAGCCTTACCCGGTCTGTCTGAATGGGATGTTGTACGTCATTAATCCTGCCACGAGATGCCAGGAAAAACTTGGAAAATGGAATCTGAAAAAGAGATTCAAAAGTTGTTGCCATCGCAAGACAGCGAAGACATGGCGGTGCCTTGGGAAATGCCTCCATCTGATGTTCATGATGAGGAGCCATACCATGGCTTGCCAGGGAGGAGTTACAGCAAAAAGTGGATTGTATCTATTCAAGATAGTGTTGCCAACTTGCACGTATGGGTTTTCTCTCGGTGCTTCAATTGTCTCCCACACTAAACACTCATTAATTGACTGATAACATCTTAACACGTAGGCTTTCGCGACCAATATTGTTCATAATCAACGATTTTTGGGTTTAGATCGCGTTATAACGCGATCTAAACCCAAAAATCGTTGATTATGAATGATAACATCTTCTTGGTTCTTTCGGTAAAGTCACGTAGAAGGGAAATAATAAAATTATAAAAATAAAACATAATAAAATACAATTCTCACGACGTTTCGGCCACAACGCAAGCAGCCGTCCTCAGGTGAAGAACAGGGCTGTCGGAAAGACTTTAAATCGAAATTTGACTGATAACACCTTCATATATATATAGAGGACTGCAGAGCTAAGGCAATTGTTGGTGCCGACTCATCGCCTGGCTGCCTTCCCGCTCGTCTGCGGTTTCACGTGCCCGAGTGGTTTTCTCTCTTCGCGAGCGAGTGAAAAGAGTGAATACCATCCGGCGTGTTACAATTTGAAAGCTTTACATTCTCACGAGTCGTGGACGGACCAATCTTCGACTGAAAGTTACATTCACCACAACCAGCATCCTCCTTTGCACGTGAGAACACCCAAGTGTACCTCCGCCCCTCCACCCGCAACCCCCCCCCACCGCAATTCTTAAATGTATGTATGTTGAACTTCTTTCGCACCATACGTAGACAACCGTGCTAATCGGAGGTGCGTGGGGGAAAGGTCAACAAACTAAGCACAAAAAGCAGTTCTAAAGAAATTAGTATTTAATAACATACTGTATATATTTTGATTTAAAGCTTTCGTGACTGCAGGGATTCATATTCTTGGTTCTTTCGGTAAAGTCACGTAGAAGGGAAATAATAAAATAATACAAATATTAAATTCTCACGACGTTTCGATTGCAACACAAGCAATCATCATCAGGTGTGGTTTTCACACATCAGGTGTGGTTTTCACACCTGATGACGATTGCTTGTGTTTCAATCGAAACGTCGTGAGAATTTGATTGGTTTATTTTTATTATTTTATTATTTCCCTTCTACGTGACTTTACCGAAAGAACGAAGAATATACTGCATATATGACAAGAGGCAGAAGACGGGATTTCACCTTGACGTCCTGCCAGGTAGGGCCTCCGCGGGTGAAGAGGAAGTAGTGGTAGAGGTCGTTCTGCATGTGGGTGTAGTAGTTGTCGACGCTGATGTTGATCATGTAGGGTCTCCCGTCTCCTCTCACTCGCAGGAACAGCACGTTCATGTCTCCCCAGTCGAAGGCCTTCTTCTTGTTCATGAAACCCTGATGGCAAGGGAGGTGTGCGTGTGTTAGAGGCGACCTGCACATCAACCGCGGTGAACCCATTTACACTGCTGGCTGTAAATTATACAGCAGCATAAATTCCCACGATCCCATGCTCTGGAACAAAAGGGTTGGCAACCAAATTAACGAGCCGTTTTTTTCGAATTCCGTAAAAAAAGACGCGATATTTATACGAGACGGTGGTCCTCAATAAATAACGTCGTCTCAAATCAGTCCTTAACGAAACGCATGCGTCTCCAGAGCCGCAGTTTGCTAACCCCTGCTTTAGCATCAACCATTTCACACCACGCTTCCAAAAACTTCCAAAAACACTTCTCTTGCGTCTTCTTCCCTCATATTGCTCGATTTTGGAAATCATTTCCACCGTCTCTCTTTTCTCAAGCTCTTATAACCTTACTCTATTCGAGAAACTTATACTGGTAGGAACCTCCTGGTTACACCAGCCCACAGGGGATTATTGTGTCCGTCCGTCCGTCGTGCAGGGAGGAGCTGGGTGGGGAGGGAGGGGCTGGGTGGGGAGGGGAGGGTGGGGAGGGGCTGGGTGGGGAGGGTGGGGAGAGGCTGGGTGGGGAGGGTGGAGCTGGGTCGGGGTGGGAGGGGTGGGGCTGGGTGGGGAGGGGCTGGTCACCCCGTGGTGCCCTTATAAAACTCAACGTTTAACCTACTCACGCCGGCTTGTGCCCGCCCTCACAGTCGGCCATATTTGCGAAATACACCACACCGCCGTTGACCCTGGCCATTGACCGAGTAACCCAACGTTCCTACCAGCTCCCTCCGCAGGAATGTGTTTAACTCTGATCAAGATGTCATCATGACCAAAGTTGCCAACGCCCCCAGACCTCGCCAAAGCTTTCCTACCCTCCGCCAGTTCCCGCAGCTGCTGCGCAGTAGACAAGCAACCTCCAAGATCCGACCTGACAGGATCCCACCATCAGCTCCTAGGTCTTGCCTCTTCAACGCTGTTGCATGTCGATGGCCGCACGGGCATTTGTAAATTTGAAAAAATAATAATGGCTGGCGATAATCACGCACTGAAATATTTTTAAAAAAGATCACCATGGTCCTTCCCTCCTCGCACCTCTGATTAGCACTGTTGGTTACGTACGGTGTGAAAGAAGTTCAACATACACACGTACACACGACACAGAAGAAACCATTCTCACATCACCCTGGCCTTCGAGCCTTTTGGACAGACCGCGGCTGACAATGCCGATCGTGAGGCTACATGGATTAACCTTTGCCTACATGTCAAACCCCTCCATAACCTATGAGACATCTCCTTTACCAGTGGCAAAATATAGTAATAGGTTTTTACCCTTTCAACTGGTACAAAAACTGACACCTTTATACAAGGCATCATGTTTGCAATAACCACAACACAAGCAGTCAAAATGCAAACAAAAAGAAACGACTCTGATAATGATATGCACTGTCCTTGAAGTTGATTGGTCCACACCCGAGACAGCTTTTCTTAGAGCCCAGTCTCCATTGGTGTTGGACCAGATGACGCCAAAAGGTGTACAACTCAAAAACAGTGCACTATCAGAGTATTGAGAGCTCGGGGTAAGCATTTACACTATGAGACATCTCCTTTACCAGTGGCAAAATATAGTAATCGGTTTTTACCCTTTCAACTGGTACATAACCCTCTCGCAACCAATCTCTCGACCCTCACCAACCGGGGCTTGGACCTCAGCGTGCAGTACCCGCTGTACTTGGTCTTGCCGTCTCGAGGGATGTAGTTATTGAGTTCGCCGTGAAAGAGCAGAGTCTTGTTGTTTTTGCTCAGCGATAAAAATGAGCGGCTGCGTCCGCCCATCTCAGCATCTGACGAGACGAGCCAATCCTGCAGGCGACAAAACATTTGAAGACACAACGCCGCCGCCCACCCCCCTTCCCGTATTTGTTTTTCCGCGTTAAAAAAAATATAAAGTGTTTTTAATACGACGCATTGGCCACACGGCACTTGGGAAGTGTGTATTTTCAGCAGTGTTGGTTTCAATGCGAGCAAACTCTGTACATTTTTTAATCCTTTATATTAAGTTCGCTTGCTTGCTTAGGACCGTGGAAATCTTTCGGTCGTTTTTTAACCCACTTCCCGTGATCCAATCGAGCTGACATTTTGCACACAGACTCGTTGTGCGTGACAATGCATTTTCGTGAAAAATTTCCAAAATTTGACACTGTTTAGGGAAAAAAATTTACATATTTAATTACCAATTGTTTAATGCTGTCAGACAATCATCTGACCCATAGGTGGCAGCCATCTCAAGCCAGAGGACGAGAGGACTTTAGCCGCCCCGATGCCACGCATATAAAGGATTTATAGTGAAAAACTTTGTTTTTACGGGTTTACTTGTTCAACATTTGGTGTGTCTCATCAGCGGGGTCAAGCTGGCTTAAACCACTGCGGGTGAACTGCACATTGTTTAAATCGAGGGTCCTGTTAGAAATGGGTACAAGTTCCGCTGGTAGGCAATACTACGATGCATATGTTGTACGCTATAAAATCCACGATAAACGTATCGTAAGTAAAAAAACCATAAATTTTCACTGTAATTCCATCAAAGCTTTTTTTCGATTTAAAGCTTTCGTGACTGCAGGGATTCATCTTCTTGGTTCTTTCGGTAAAGTTACGTAGAAGGGAGATAATAAAATAATAAAAATAAAACATAATAAAATAATACAATTCTCACGACGTTTCGGCCACAGCTTTAATATACGCTGCCAAGCTTGGCGGTGTTCATTCAGACGCTGTCTTTCCGACAGACCTGTTCTTCACCTGAGGACGGCTGCTTGCGTTGTGGCCAAAACGTCGTGAGAATTGTATTATTTTATTGTTTTATTTTTATTATTTTATTATTTCCCTTCTACGTGACTTTACCGAAAGAACCAAGAAGATCCATCAAAGCTGTCAAACGAGACGCCAAAACTTCCAAACGAGAGGTCGCAGGTTCGACCCAAAGTCCCTGCGAGGCAATTTAAAAACAATAACATGGGGACCTTTTTTGCCAGTATCAAAGTATGAAAAAATAGGTAATAAAACAGGAGGTATTAGTAAGAGGTTCAGACACCAAACAGAAACCTTTTTCAATGAACCATGTCTGCATTAACCACGCGTACTTGTGGTAAACATGCAAACAAAAACATGCTCTGGTTATATATGGGATTGTCTTTGGAACTGATTGGTCTACACCAGAGACAGCTTTCTTTCGGGCCTCGTCTCACCAGTGTCAGATCAGAGAACGCCAAAAGGCGAATAATTGAAACGGTTGGCAATTTTCTTTGACGAGCGCATTCATGACATCAACTTCCACTTGAAGCGGTAACCGATTCTGAAAACGGTTACCGGTTGTCAGTTAACTACTCCAAACCAAAACGTAAACCACGGTTATTCATGTGTTTTGTTGTTGTTGCTTAGGCCACCTAGTTAATGCCAACGTCTTTGTCATTAACCCTCCCACCACTCGACAATGTCGTCAAGCACTTTACATCGATTGTACACGTAGAATCATATCTTTGTAAGCGTTGTTACTCATGCCCGATTGTGGCGGTGGTGGGGTTCATGATCAATTATACTGGTAGGAACCTCCTGGTTACACAAGCCTACAGGGGATTATTGTGTCCGTCGTGCAGGGAGGGGCTGGGTGGGGTGGGTGGGGCTGGGTGGGGAGGAGAGGGTGGGGAGGGGCTGGGTGGGGGGTGGGAGGGGTGGGGGTGGGAGTGGTAGGGCTGGTCACCCCGTGGTGCCCTTATAAAACTCAACGTTTAACCTACTCACGCCGGCTTGTGCCCGCCCTCACAGTCGGCCATATTTGCGGAATACACCACGCCGCCGTTGACCCTGGCCATTGACCGAGCAACCCAACGTTCCTACCAGCTCCCTCCGCAGGAATGTGTTTTTGGTCTACATCTAGAACAGGGGTCGGCAAACTGCGGCTCTTTAAGGACTGCTGCTTCGTTACGTTATGAATTAAAGATCCTACAACGTACAGTATTCACATTGCATTGCCGCTCTTGAAGTATTGAGTTTTGTAACCGAATTCGAAAAACAAATGGCTCTGGTCGTTAGTTTGGTTTGCCGACTCCTGGTCTAGTAGTACGTGGCCTCACCCCCCCCCCCCCCAAAAAAAAACAATATTGATCATTGTGTTGGAGGCCGTCCATAAATGACGTCACGCACCTAGGGAGGGGGGGTCAGACATTTGTGACGATATGTGACGAGGGGGGGGGGGGTTGAGAAATGTGACGTCACATTAAAATGCGCAACTTTAAATATAGACAACACATTCTACTTAATTAAACAGACTTTTAAATAAATGTTTTCTTCTACAACATCAGAGTGCAGCGCCACATTAAATACGCACTACAATGACAATAGTTTAAAGCGATTTCAAGCATTTTTATTTGGGGGGGGGGGGCAGAGCTTTGTGACGTCATATTTGAGGGGGGGGTCAAAATCGTCCAAAATCGCGTGACGTCATTTATGGACGGCCCCATTGGCCACGAAAACCTACGTTTTTGTATGTTATGCATGCGCGTTGTAACTTCTTTCGCACCGTACCTCGAGGCAGTGGGGACCTCTGCATGCCCAGGGCACGTGGCTTTGCTGGGCCATGTAGGTGCCCAGCGGGACTCCGTCTGGGCCCACGACCTTCTCACGTAGGTGCTCCTTCAGGGCGGACAGCTGCTTCCTCACGCCGCCCATGCCTCTCTCCCAGGTGGAGCGTGGAGGAGGAGAAAGAGGGAAGCCGACATTGCCAGGTCCAGACGATGAAGATGATGATGTTGACGATGCGATGCTTCGAGCGATGAAGTTCGCGTAACGGCGTGGCCGAAGCCACGCGTTACTCAGCATGGCTTTTAACGGTCACCAACTAAATACAATTTATTCTTGGTTCTTTCGGTAAAGTCACGTAGAAGGGAAATAATAAAAAAATAAATATTTTTTTTTATTTCCCTTCTACGTGACTTTACCGAAAGAACCAAGAATATGATTCCCAGCTTTAAATCGAAAATTAAAGAAAATGGTCTTAAGATGACAAATTCGCGCGCTTTCAGATGCGCTTCTGTGGCCGTCTGGAACGTTCCTCCGGTATTGGGCAGGCACTGGAGCTCTGCTCGAGATGGATAACTTTGATTTATTTTATAATTTATTTTGAACTGATTTTTTTTGCGTTTAGTTTGTCATGCTCCCTTCTCCTCACACACCTCCAATTAACACGGTTGGCTACGTACGATTTGAAATAAGTTACGCACACAATTCGAGAACGAACACGTTCACGTATCCTCACACTAAACACCCGGGGACCTCTCTCCTTGCTCCACACGCCGATGGGGAGAGGTCTTCGCTCTGTCTCATCCCCACGCGAACCGCGACCTCTGTGGCCGATTCTCTCGACCAATGGAGCCGCGGGTGTTTATTGTTTGTATAACATCGCCGACTCCGCGTCTGCCATCTTAGGTAGGGGTGGCGGGGGGAGAAGTGGAACTTTTGCGATGGGAGTCATCCACAACGTGTGCCGTCTGTTGCGTTGCAGGGTCTTGCCGTGCCTCCCTACCTAAGATGGCGGTAGAGACCTCTAACCAGATGCGTTGTGGGGTCTTGCCGTGCCTCCCTACCTAAGATGGCCACGTTGTGGGGGTCTTGCCGTACCTCCCTACCTAAGATGGCCACCGTAAGGCCTTCCAACCAGTTTCGTTGTGTGGCCTGACTTCCTCTTCTCACCCTGCCCAATGCCCCTACCTAAGATGGCGGTAGAGACCTCTAACCAGTTGCGTTGTGGGGTCTTGCCGTGCCTCCCTACCTAAGATGGCCACGTAGACCTTCCAACCAGTTTCGTTGTGGGGCCTAACTGTTCATCTCCTCACTCTGCCCAATGCCCCTACCTAAGATGGCGATAGAGACCTCTAACCAGATGCGTTGTGGGGTCTGGCCGTGCCCCCAACCACCACCCCTACCTAAGATGACGTCGGAAACCTCTAACCACAAATGCATTGCAGCGCGCACGCCCCTTGCATCTGTCATGAATCGATTCTTTTACCGGCGTCTCGCCACGGGAATCGAATCGTTTGCGTTCAATTACAAGCAGCCGCATTCGATTTCTTCGAATCGTAAAGGGGTTGAACGTTCGTTCGGAATCGATTCCGTGGATTATAAATAGTCGGAGTCGAGAATCGAGGGAGCGAGTCGGCATGTCCGACATGGCAGCCGCCCTGGGCCGGCGCTTCTTCCTTCTCCTCCGCGGACCGTGAACAGCCGCCGCTCCCGCGATGCTCGCCGCGTGAACGTGCCCGAGCAACAGCAACATCAGTAACATCATTAACAACATCAACGGACAAACATCTCCCTCAGTTAAAGGGATGGACACCGTTCGTCTCGACTTCCCGGCGTTGCCCGCCGCAAAGGCCGAGGAGACCGGGGTGCGTACGGTTTTGCCCCTACCGAGGGAGGCGCGTCGCGAGCGGTAGGGGATTCTAGGCCAGGCCGGGGATGGTGTCGAACGCTTGGGCCCGCGCGTATTGTATTAGTATTTCGTTTAGTTAACACTTTGTTTATTATAATAAATAAACCAGTTTTCTTTGGAAGTCGGCGCCGGTTAAAGAGCGTGATGTTTAACTAATCACTGGGGGAGAACAATCCCGTATTTTGTTCAAGGTGGGTAAAATTAGTATATCCTTTGTACTCATCGGAACGAGATTAATACAATGGTCATGCCGACCAGTACCATCGGAATGTGGGTTTGACGCCACTGGTCCAATTTCCTTCGGCAGACACACGCTGACTGTTATAATGTTGAGGTCAAGCTAAGACCGAGCAAGCTCTCGGTCTGAATACGAGTTAAATTCTCTGTTTCAGGTCCGTTCAGACCCCGTCATTGTTATCCGCACCGTCCACATCACATCAAATACTCACCACTAATCAACTGTTATAACCATCACCGTTATAACCATCACTACCACCACCTTAATAATTATTACCACCACCACCATGACAACAATCTTTCAATATTACTACTATAGCATTGGGATCATTAATGGAATGCGCATTATACATTTTAATTAGTATGATAACTATCCATCATTGTTCAATACCATCATTACCATATTCACCGTCATAACCAATATGATCAACAAAATCACTGTCATTGCCACTAACTATATGGTCATGACCACCACCATCAGTCCCCCCCCCATATGGTGAGCTGCTTCACTTGATCCTAAAAACTGTAAGGTATAACTGGCGAAACGTCGTACTCTGATTGTAAATGTTGTGGATTTTCTCTCCAACACACCGGTGTGCTGTACCAGTAACGAATTTGCATGTTCTGTTTACGTGACAAACCTTACTCATTGGCTCTGTTGGGTGGTGGCATGTTTCACGACACTTCTATATTTATGCGATCTAAACCAAACAAAAACCTGTTTTACGGATACTGTAAGCTGTTTGTATCTGTTGAGGTTTGCCTCGACTGGCCATAAAAATGTATTCATCTATGAATAACACTGACTGGTGATAACCTTTTTCTCTGTGGAGATGAGCACTCGTATGTTTTTTTGGGGGGGGTCTGTTAAACAAAACGCAAAATAATAAAATGCATGAGGGCAAATTGTAAATGTTGCGATAAAAGTAACTGTGGACTAGTTGGACGTTGACAACACTGCTGTGTTTATATTTTTTCAGGACTGGACTTACACCATGAGAAGAGATATGCAGGTTCGTGTCTTCTACTTGTCTGCCAATTTTGTCTTCGTGTTCAGACCCAACTAAATCGGCGAGCACCTATCATAGTGGGCCCATCCCAGTATATTTATACACTATGGGAACCTCATTTGCCAGTGCTCTCATACTCTGATGGTGCATTGTCTTTGAGTTGTGCGCCTTTTGGCGTCATCTGGTCCAACCCATATGAGACTAGGCTCTAAGGAAAGCTGTCTCGGGTGTGGATCAATCAACTTTAAGGACAGTGCACATTATCAGAGTTATGTTCTTTTGTTTGTATTATGACTGCAGGTATTGCGGTCTATGCACACATGACTCCTTGTAAAAAGGTGTCAGTTTTGTTGCCAGATAGAAGGGTAAAGAACAAATTATCATATTTTTACTGGCAAATGAGGTTCCCATAGTGTAGATGCTTGCCCCGAGCTCTCATACTCTGATGGTGCATTGTCTTTGAGTTGTGCGCCTTTTGGCGTCATCTGGTCCCACCCATATGAGACTAGGCTCTAAGGAAAGCTGTCTCGGGTGTGGATCAATCAACTTTAAGGACAGTGCACATTATCAGAGTTATGTTCTTTTGTTTGTATTATGACTGCAGGTATTGCGGTCTATGCACACATGACTCCTTGTAAAAAGGTGTCAGTTTTGTTGCCAGATAGAAGGGTAAAGAACCAATTATTATATTTATACACATTGACCATTTCCAGTTTAACTGAATAATTAAAGCACCTTTGGATATTTTGGCCACCATTTCCACCAAAGTTATCTGCTTTAACAATGGGTGCAATAGGTGTATTTTATCTGATAGTATCACGTCACAATGCTACAATTGTGATACAATTAGCAAGTACATTTTTTTATTTGTACGAATTTGGGCCTTAGAATGCCTTTGGAGCCCCCTCACCCCCCCTGGAGGGCCGTCGAAGGCATCTGGGGCTCCCCTGAAGTGTCAAAGGAGGCCTCTGGGGCCCATGTAGCCCACCTGGAAACTTGGATATAATAGCAGATTGTGGGCTCATGAGCTTACATTATTTGTCAATTTTCTTAGAAGTAATAGCTTTAGAGGAAGGTTGGTCATGCTCCATATGTGTTCGTCGTGGTTATTAGCATCCTCGCATCTCAAGCCAAGGTTTATCAGCACATTAAATCGCTGTAGAGACGTTTTGAATGGTCGCCCATGTTTGATATTGACACGCGGCACTCCTGCCAAGAATAGAGGCATCACGCATCCGTCTCGTGGCCAAGAAAGTTTATTCTCGGTGTCCAGATTCCCCCACTGGAGGATGGGATCCTGGGCATGGTTTTCTTCAACAAGCTGCCTGCAACCTAACAGAGTTGTAGCGTAGACAAAAAAACAGTGCTTGGTCGGTCATGATTTGGCTTTGTGGGCAAAGCTTTAGGGTTTAAATTCAGCAGGTTTGTAAAGAACGGCACACACTGCTGACATTTATGTGTATTTTACATACAACTTAAGTGGTTAGTGATGGGATCACTTTCTGGTTGTGTTTTTAATGTTTGCATTACTTGACTATGGATAAGTATATTGAGCCAACTATCCAACAAGCTACAGCTGGTTTGGGTATTGTTCATGTTAGGTAGTCGTGGCTACATTAACACTTTAGGGATGGTGTAGATTTTTAACCCTGCAAATGTAAAATTCCTGGCAGTATGCACAAGGCGAAGGAAAGAGCAAGGTATTGTTATGTGAGCCACAAGGTCAAGTCAATACATTACTGCATTGTAATTTTACCAGTTATGACTTTAATTCACACTGATAAGGGATACATAAATTTCGATTTATAGCTTTCGTGACTGCAGGGATTCATCTTCTTGGTTCTTTAGGTAAAGTCACGTAGAAGGGAAATAATAAAAAATAAAACCTAATAAAATAATTCTCACGACGTTTCGGCCACAACGCAAGCAGCCGTCCTCAGGTGAAGAACAGGTCTATTATTTCCCTTCTGCGTGACTTTACCGAAAGAACCAAGAAGAAGGGATACATACTAATAATGAAATAACATTTCGGTTAGTAAGAACCAAGATGAGACAGCTCTGTTCATATAAAGTGATGAGCAGGAAATACTCTCAGTTTTGTAAGCATTAATTTTCATGGTGTATAATCAAAGCATCAGGGCAGGTAAATGTGTTCGCTGCAATGAGAATTTACAATTCATAATTTTGTTCTGTCTTTCAGGAGATCTTACCGGGCTTGTATCTGGGACCCTTCTCTGCTGCCATGCGAAGCAAGGTGACTCGTGGAAATGTTAATCATTTCTTAAATATTGATTTTCATAGGTGTGGCTGTTCTTACGTGCAATATGCGTCTTTCTTGCGTTTCCTAGTGGCCAATCTTGGAAAGCCGAGGAATAACGCACATCGTGTGTGTCCGGCAAGACATAGAAGCCAACTTTATCAAGCCAAACTTCCCTGATTGTGTACGGTAAGTCGATTGTTTTTTTTGTTTCATAATAATGCTGATGTATGCTGGTGTTATCTTTCCGATACATTATTTGCTCGTAGGCAATTACACAAGCTGGACAATCTCAGTGATAGTTTTGATCATCCTATAATGCATATCAGCTGTCATTTTGAAGGTCACGTTGTTTAGTTTTGGAAAATATGGCTTGTGCAATAGGTCAATGATTGGACCTGTAAACGAAACTCAATTTACCATTGCCAAGCGTGGTTGAAAAAAGTAATTTTGTGTATAAGTGACACTGGTATTTCTCGGGATTTAACCATTTTCCAAAAAGGTAATGAAATTAAATTGTTACGTGAATTGCAGTCTTAATTGGTTGACATACTAGACCCACATAAAAAGCCAATTACTGATTTTACTAATGATTTAGCAAATTTTTTAAGTGTCTGAAATTTACATCTTAAGTTGCAGGACTATCCATCGGCTTTTATTGAATGTCACATACTTAAAATCCAAATATAATTTTTAACAACATTAATACAGTGTAAATACAGTAAATTATTAACCATTGTTATACAGCTGAAATTAACATTCCCATCTTTGCTTGGTAACCTTTATTTATTTATCCTGCATAGAGTATTTGTCATTGGTCTTCAGTTGTGTGCAGATATACTCTTGTTTGGCTTGCAAAAGCTTTTAAATGGCAGTGTTTGGTTATGTAAAAAAAAGTTGTCATTGATTTTCCCAGCTTACAAAACATTACAACGCATTTGGTTTGTGTGCAGTTACTTGGTTCTGAACATAGCTGACAGTCCTGTGGATAACATCATCCGATACTTCCCAATGGTGAGTACTTTGACAGTAGCTTTGGATTAGAATTATATACTTGGGTGCTTAACCCCTTTTGGGCTTGATCGATTTTTGTTCTGGAAAGTGTTTCTAAAAAATATTTTTAGTCGTACAACTTTAATCCCCATGGGACTGAATCATCTCTTGGCGAATGTTCATTGTCACATGATTTTTTTGGCAAAAGTATAACTTTGTTTCCATTACTAACAATATGGCATGTTGCCGAGGGTGAAGTATTTCAGTTTCCGCAATGTATTATTCTGTCGCCAGTTGCATAAAATGTTAAGTTATATTTTCTCCTTGGTTTGCAATGTCAAAAGGGGACTTTTCTACTGAAGGAATTTTACATAACTCGCTACTAGGCGTTTTATGTAGAATATTGTAAGGCAGGTCGTTGTATCTTGCAAAGTTACATGTTGGGCAGCAGAAAAACATGTTGTCTTGTATTTCTACGCTCCCCAAGTCTGCTGCCCACCCTTTACCAGCCTGCACTGACCAGTGTGGTGAAGTATGGTCAAATAAACCCCACGACTTGAACGGCAAGGGATGCCCCTCTTCCAACCGTTGATAAAGTTACATGTACGCCTCTATGTACAAGTGGCTGTCAAAAGCAATCGCAGAATGACTACATTATGTCAACAGTGCAACTTTAGAAATGTTATACGTGCATTTGTATACGTAGCTATGAGGCGGAGTGGTGAATCGGTAAGTAGCTAAGTGCAGTTTAATTTTTTTGGTTGTAAAAATGTGTATGTGGAATAGAGCTGTGTAAGTGTTTGGGAGCAGTGGCTCATTGGTTGACCCACAGTGTTAAGAATCCTGCAACCTGAGTTCAATTCCTGCTCACGACCAATAACAGGGGCGAATATTTGAACTGGTCCCTGACCCTCCCCTATGTCAACTCGGCCTTAAATGAGTACCTGGTGCGGTGTGTGAACATCAGCACTGGGCAGACAAAGGTGGCTGGGCATGGTGCCGGCCTCCATCCACACGTACGGTGTAAAAATAGTGAAACATAAGCACCTGCTTAACCGCCTTAGGGCTCGCTAACAGTACTTTCCCCAATAGTCTGTTAAGGATTTGGGGGGGGGGGGGCTTTGTTGTGGATGGTTTTTGTGTGTTAATATGTAACCATTATAAAAAAAACTTAAAAAAATTGTGTATTCTATTTAATTGTTGAAAATATGTTACGTCACGCTTATTTTTCTTCGTGTTTGTGTGCACATGATGGTTGCGTTTCAGACGAAAGATTTTATTGACGGATGTTTGCAAAGTGGAGGTAAGGCAGCCAGCCGCCAAACCCTTAAGCACCAGTCAAACAATCTGCACATTGACTTTTTTTTACTTGCAATTGCTTTGTTTTACGTTGTACACTTGGATAAGTGTTTGATACTAAGGTGGCAAGTGGCGATAAGGAGTCCCTTTCTTGTTTTTACTCTCCGATGAGTTTTTTTTATAGCCACTGTTGACGGTGTGGTTTAACTCTCGTTTGTGTCTTTTGTGGGATCAGGGAAAGTTCTTGTGCATGGAAATGCTGGCATCTCAAGAAGGTATTTAAGCATTTTGTTGCAGCAATTGAAAAACAATGAATGTGGGACATCCTAGTGAAATACTCACAACTTCAGTTTTATTCAAAGTAAAAAGTCCATAATTGATTACTCAAATGTTTATTACCTCTTTACAGCCCTGAGCTAGTAGTGGTGGTTATACTTTCCTATATGACAATTACTGTTGACTTGCCCCTACAAAGTGGTACTCATTTTATTGCCCCCTGGAAGGCGTGATAGGTTTCCACCCCGACCAGGTTTGGAACTCGCAACCTTCCGATTGCGAGCCACTCGCTCTGCCATCAAGCCACCTGACCCCGGATAGTTTAAGTTACAATAATTTAGGATATTCCTCCAAATGCAGGATAGTTTCCCAGTGACAACACACCCTCCCAGTTCCTCGTGTATATATGTACACCTTATTTCGCACTGTACATAGCCAACCGTACTAAACAGAGGTGCGGCGGAAGGACGACATTCTGAACAAAAAATGAATTTCTAAGAAATGAGTTTTCAATCGAGATTTTTTAATTGCATAGATCCAGCTGCTTCCTAACATCAGAAGGAAGAGCGTTCCAGACTGCTGGAGAAGCGCATCTGAAAGCGCGTGATGTGGTGATGTCCTCTAAAGCTTACGTCTTTGAGTTGCTCTTTTAAAAATAGATGCCAGATTTATATTTAGATGTGTTTTTCATTCATTTCTGTTTATTGTTTTTGCAGTGCTGCCCTTGTGATCGCCTATATTATGGAAACATTTGGACTCAAGTACAGGTTTGTTCGAATTCGGTTGTCACTTTCGTCATAATCGGCATGAGTCATGAGCTATCCACTGCTGCTGCGTTGACGCCTCCCAACTACTCATGTTCCCCGAGATGCCACAATCCACCTTGCTCCTGCACGCTACCCATTCTTGGCTCCATCTCCGCAATAGATATCCTCTGATGCGTTCCCTTGTGTGGTTGCCATTCCTTCAAATGTCTCAATTAAGTTTATCTCGTCTATTGTGGTTGCATATAACGACTATCGTTTTTGAACTACATATCGTTTTCTTCCATATTTACTGTTTGTATGGTTCTCCTGCTTATGGCATCTACATGGTATGCTTTTTGATCTTTATTCTGATAAATTTTTCTCACTTTTTATATTCCTCTGCATTCCATGTTTTGCCATTTTCATCCTGTTCCATATCTCATCTGCATAATCTGTTTTATGCTTTTATACAGTTTTAACAAGAACTAGATTTTTATTGTTACATTTAATGGTCTTTCTCCTTGCTTCATGGTGTAATAAATTTTAGGACTGTTACTTTCAATTGGTGCAATGGTGGTGTGCACATTGGTTAGCGCACTACCCTATGCACTTGGAAAAATGCGAGTTTGATTGTTGTCCACGACTAACATCAGTGACGAGTGATATCCGAACCAGTCCTGGGCTCCTCCATTCCCCAACCCCCACTGATCAATGTACTGAAGGTATTGTTAAATATCATACATGACTTGGGAAAGCTTTCATCCAGCAGTGGATTGACATCGAGTGCTAAATCCTTTATTACTACGAATTAGCATATTTGATTATAGTTTCTACCAAATTCTCTATCAACTAAAAGCCATGTACAAGTGCATTGTCATTGCTTTACGAAGTGCCACTTTGCATGTCAATAACAAATTGCCCAACATCGAAATCGTGATAGTCTTTTAGGCTTAAAAGTGGGAAAGCAGTTTTGTTATCGGGTTAAATTAATCGCATCTTGTATATGTGACTCCCACATCATTATAACCTGGCACAACTTTCCTCCCGTCGTGAGTTTTAATTTCTCACCTCGTTTTTCCTTGCTAGGGATGCGTTTGTTTACTTGCAGCAAAGAAGATTCTGTATTAATCCAAACGTTGGATTTGTGAACCAGCTACAGGTATGTTGTTCCTGAGTATAACATCTCACTATTAAGCGGTAGTTAATATTTTTATGCATTCCCTAGGGTACTGATCCCAGGGTCAATCAAATCACTGTCCACGATTCGGTATTTCTGCCATTATTCGTGATTAACACGGTGTTTCCGATTGACCTAAAGTCTTTTTATGACAGGTAAACGTTGTAAACGCTTATTCTCAAGATTACAAAATTAAAGCTCCTTTTAAAAATGCATTCTGTGTGTGTATGGTCGGCAACAGGAGTATGAAGCGATTTACCTGGCGCGTCTTACCATAAAGAAGCTCTCTCCTTACGACATTAAACCTGCGCACGCACATGGTGAGACGCACCTCTGCTTGTTCAGAAGGTTAGGCGAATTGTTGCATCGCACGGCCATGAGAGGTGATGGCGGATTGGCGGAGTCCTTCATTCAGCAGTGGATTGACCAAGGCTGATGCCTGTTATGAATTACCGACAGTTCAGTAACTTCTCGTCTGTTTCCCTGCCGCGCTGTGAGATTGAAGGCCATGATCCACTGTCGTTGCCGCAGAGGAATATCTTTGCCACAGTGTGTCCTATTGTTCAAAGATCTTTGCCCCAAATCTGAACAATTCTTGCTCGAGCTGCCCCCTACTGGACAACGGTATGTAAATTTACAATCGGATTGTAGATGGCGCACAAGCGACTGCCAGACCATCGCCCCCGATTAGCACGTTTGGCTACGTACGGTGCGAAAGAAGTTCAATATCCAGACATCACGTTTTCTACACGTGTGAGAAAATGGCAGCATCCAATTACAGCGTGAGTGTGATCGAGACTGATGGAGCACAGAAAGCCTTTTGATAGGATTTTTTTTCTTATAAAATATTGTCGTATTGAGTGAGTGACTGGCTTAACTGACTTGTCAACAGTTGGCTGCATAAAGGAATGACTGTCACCTAACTAGAGGATAGTACTAGGCCTTACCCCATCTCTAACACTGGTCAACAAAAAAGAAACATTTTTTTCTGGCCTGGACTTTTGCAGCTGTTTTAGACTAATTTTAGGGTGCTGATTCCAAATCTGATCTCAGATTTGCTCTATCACATCATTTTTATGCTATCAGCATACCCCATTTTCATTGATTTTACCCGAAATTAACTTTGTCACTTATGATTGCAAGTTGTTGCGAGTCAGTGACTGCTTTAGTGTTAAAATATGGTGCTGTATTTTTAGGATAGTGTGTTTATAATATAATTTTATGTAGATATCCACATTTATTTAATATTTTTCGTTCCACAGTTTTTATTGAAAATGCAATATTTGATATCTCAAAAACTGATGTGATAGACAAAATCTGATGCCAGATTTGGAATCGGCACCCCAAAATTACCTTAAAACCGTTGGAATACCTTATGCCAGAAAAAGTGTGTTGATCAGTGTAATCAACTGGTTCATTCACAGACCTGAGATGAATCTTTGTTTAACATTTACACTTTTAATCAAGGCTTAATTGTCTAGAGAGAACTGTCACTGCATTCCGCTGCCATCATCGCTCATGGTGAATGCAATGCCAGCAACGATTGACCTGAAATTCCTGAAGTGGATCATGGGCTCAAGGTGAAGCATACATTTTGTATTGTATTGCTCAGGGTGTACCGCACTGTGTGTGTGAGCGGTGGTGCAGTGGTTAGCACATTGCTATGAACCCGGCAACCCGGGTTCGATTCCCGCTCACGGCCATCACCAGCGACGATTATTTGAACCAGTCCTGGGCCTCCTTGAAGTCAACTCGGCCTCAAATGAGTACCTGATGCGGTGTGTAACCATCGCCACTAGGGAGACAACGGTGACTGGGCATGGTGCTGTCTACCCACCCCTTCATGTGCAGTGCCGGTCGGCCTTCATAGGTACTCGCTAGCAGCGCTTGCACCAACGGTCCGTTAAGGCTATACGGGTGTGGGGGGGGGTCTTTGTCTGTGAGCACAGGGTCCGGCAAGAGGATGCTGGAGGAGGATGAGGAGACCGATGCCCCCTCGTTGCACAACAGGTGACCCCCGCATGCCTGCATGGGCCAAGCAATACAGGGCGGGGGTGTTCGTTGGGGGGGGGGATCTGTAGCGTGGTTCTCCACCATGGGCTTCCGTGTCTTTCGTTCGGGGGTGGTGGGTTTATTTACTTTTTTTTCACAACACCGTTGGACTCCGTGGATTGGCAGAGGACCCTGCGGTTGTTGCCAGAATCGAATTCTGAAAATGGTTGCTGAAATTATCTTGGCTGGGGGTAGGGGGTGGGTGACGGTTTTGTGGGTGGAGGACACGCCATAGCTGTAGTGCGTTTAAAAAATTTTCAGGAAGTTGTTCCCAATTGTAGTCTCGGCTCGCCTAAGAGATGACCGTTTAGTGTAAATATGCAGCCAAAAAAACAAAGGGAGTGGGATGGCTGCACAACACAAGGCTTCCAAATCAACCTGGCACACACTGCAATAAAAATACACACGGAGGGTCCTCGAAATGACGTGGGCGGTTGGCTTTTGGGTACCCCTCAGAATTGCAAAACATTGGGGAAAAAGTAAAAATCGGCACCACCAATGCTCCAAAACTAAATGGCGTGCAGTTATGCAGACTCGTTGCTAGCTGGTTTAACACGTAGGCTTTCGCGACCAATATAGCACACCGCTGTGTTGGAGAGCAAAGCCACAACATTTACAATCTGAGCACGACGTTTTGCCAGTAATTACAACCAGCTTCATCAGGCGACAGCCAGATTTATGTAGAGATCCTCTTGCTATGTCTCGATACGGCACAGAAATGCCATTCAAGTGCTGTCCCAGTTTCGGTGCTGTTTTTTTTGTTGCATTGCTTTTTAGATTTTTAATACAAAAAGCAATACAAATTACATTTAAAGCTGTTAATAGGTGAAATGTGGTAATCCTTTGACATCATAGGATTTTGTTAAGAAAATGGTAGATACTGGGGCCACCTCCACCCACGAATTATCCCGGGATTTTAAGGACACAAGGAACAAGTGCATCTTATAACCTGGAGAATACGTTACATGCCACGTTCGGCTTTTTGTTACGGTGTCCCGTCATTGGTTCAGAAATTCAACTCGGCCAAGCAGTCTCTCGGTACAGAACATTTTTTTTCTCTCTCATGTGATGTGGACTGTGCCTTTAACAAAATTATTTCCGTTTTCTAGTGCTGTAAGAAAAAAGTCCAGGGGGGGGGGGGATGGGGGGGAGAGGGTTGCGGAGACTTGCAAAGTAACAATAACGATGAATGCACATGTTTGCCTGAATTTAAATAAAGGTGCTATGTCTTTCTCCAAAAAAAAAAATTGAACTTTTGTTAAAGGAAATTGTTGCTCCCAAACGTGTATCGGTTTCTTTTGTTCTTAACCTAATACAAGTTGTGGGGCTGCAGTTGCGTAAGAGTTTTGTTTCTAACCACTTTGTGAGCCGCCGTTGACGCGGCTACGTTCTGTCTCGTTTAAATCTGCATGAGTGATGCGTACAGCCGAAACACTGGGAAGAATCGGTCGTAAGAGTACTATGAACAGAAGTATAATGACCATTGTCATTTGGGTTTAATTCAAATTCTGTTAACGCATAAATAATAAAAAACTGGGCCAAATGCAGCTTCGATTTCCATGCAGTATTTCAAATTGTTTGGGCCATTCCTTTAAAGTGCAATCGGAGTACATGGTGGCAACGTGGTGGTACGTAACTGGCATTAAGTCTGCGAGCACGTTTTGATAATCTGATTTCTAAGTAGTTTTCACCCGCTCAATTCTATATTCCCCCCTGTCCCAAGTGGTGCTAAAGATTCAGTATAAGATGATGCCACGTTGTGTTATGTAACTAAAAACAAATGTATGGAAAAGTAACCGTCAAGACCATTTAGTCGTGACTGAAGAGATGAGCACAACATGCCCCCAAGTGGTTTGTAAAAAACTACATTTGGGCGAGTTGAAATGTTGTGAATGCTGCATTTAACCTGGAATGTGACGGTCAATAAGTGCATTTCCATTCGAAACTAAAATGATGCATTACCTATATAGATTTGGAATTGGGCTCACTGCTGCTATGTTTGACGAGCGATTATATAAATTTCCACGGGGCAAAATAATGAGGTTATTTAACCCCTATGTAAGGAATGTCATACGAGACAAAAGGAAAAAAAATACTCATTGCAAGGGAGACGCTTACAAATATAATTTGACTGTTTTATATTTTTTTGAGAAAATATTTCCCAAGAACTCTAATGACACGCAATATTTTTTGATTAATCTAAAAACGGAACACTTTTTTTAAACTCTGCTACCTTTGTTTACAATTTTTAAATTATATATATCAATGACTTAATTTTTGAATTGAATGGATGTTAAAAGGCATGTGGCATGACTTGCGCTAAATGTGTTGGCAATACCCCCAAGTACGTAATGTCAACCCTCTGTTAAACAAATGATTTCCGTATAATTGTCCATTTTAAATAATCGTTTTGCAAACTGTATTATACCTGGTTAATTTTTCATGTGTGGACACAATTATTAACCTATGATCAAAAACTCCAATGTCAGCGGACATGCATGCATTACGTCCGCACCCACAGAGCATTACAAAATGTGTGATTAACAAAAGTGAAATATATAATTAACCTCATTTTACGAAAGACACTAATCCTTGTCACATTTGCAGTAATCCATTAAGTCTGTGTACACTTCTAAAATGTAATGCCTAAATTCTATTTGACGACCACTTTCGTGCGTGCGTGCGTGTATTGTATGCGTGTAGAATCTGTGGAACTGTTTCAAAATGAAATATCTCCATCCGATAATTAAGTGTTTGTAAATTGTGAGGTCGGGTCAAACCCCGGCAGCAGCACATCACTTTTAATTGTGCAGACCATCAACATTATCTGGAGCCTCGGCAGATCGAATATCCAGTAACGTATCCTAGTACTAATTTGACATGGCTCTGTATAGTTTGAACAACAAATAAAATATTGGTATCGTAATATAGTTTTCGTTGTCAACACAGTTACCACCAAGTCATGCTACATGTCCTTCAAATGAAATTTGATTTTAAAGAGGAAAAGGATTAACTTGAGATGCAAAAAAGAAACAAATTTAAGAGAGAAAAAATATGCTGTTTTGAAGTTTAAAATATTTATTTTAATATTTGCGTTTTTAAAAAAACTAAAAACCTAAAAAAAGGATAAAAACAACAAACACATTTCTTAGGATTTTGCATTGCATAGATGTCAGGAGTTAGACATTGGTGTTACTGTAGTGGTGTTTACTGTAGTGTGGCATTTAATTTGTGCTGTTATGCAAATGAGCCAGAATAACTGCCTATAGCATTGATGCGTGTCAATTGTTTTGTGTTTATGTTGTAAAAAAATATAAAATAAAATGGTAAAACAAAGCAAATGAAATTCCAATTGTTTCCTTCTATTGATTGTGGCTTTTTGAGTGCTCGCTGAAAGCATTTGCACCTCCGGGACTCGTGCAGTGTTTCTCGGAAGTTGAATACCGCACCGTCAGTACAAAAGTTGCGTGAATGAACACAGCACATACGGTGCTTACACTCCTTAAAAAGAAAGTATGTAATAGATGACGTTTTGTATGTATGTTGAACAACCACGATAATCGGAGGTGCGGAGGAAGGACAAACTTAAACGCAAAAAGCAGTTGGAAAGAAATGGATCTTTGGGCAGTCGCCCTTTGGTGCACATGTCAATGCAGCAGAATTGGCAGTTGTTTGAATGAACATAGGTCGATTCTTGCACTCGGTGGAATGATTATAATTATTTGCTTATCCAGGAAATCCGCACTGAATTGTAGGACTTTTTTCAGAAGGGTCCTGCCACATTGAAGGTTTATTTTGCACTGGATTTATACTTGTGTAATGCGGGCGTAAGCGACCTTCCGGATGTGACGTCACGGGGGGTGGAGTCATGTGACGTGGGGGGAAGGTTCGGGTCCTTAAGCGGGTAAACCGGAAGGGGAAGGCAGTCGGGGTGTGAGCGGAAAAGAGTGAGGCCACGCGGGCGAGTGTGGAGAGGGGGGGGCGCCGACGGCCATCGGGAGCCAACCCCGAAGATAAGAGGAAGCTGCGGAGTGGTGTGCAGCTGCAGAGGAGACAGCCAGAAGGGCTGCGTGTTAGAGGCAGCGGTGTGGCTGCCAGGAGGAGCTGCGGAGAGAGAGAGAGAGAGGGCTGCGTGTTAGAGGCAGCGGTGTGGCTGCCAGGAGGAGCTGCGGAGAGAGAGAGAGACAGCAAGAGGCTGTCAGAGCTGCGGAGGGAGAGGAGTTGCAGCGAGTACAGCCAAGGGGGGCTGTGTGAGAGAAATAGCAGCGGAGCTGCTGTTGTGGATCGGGCCGACATTGGAGTCAGCACCGTGGAGAAGCTACAGAGTAAAGACAGCCGTGTGGGTGTACAGCACGAACCGAATAAAGGACACTGAGCCAGACATCGTGGTCCAGTCGTTTATTACACTGGTGTCGGAAGTGCAACGGCATGTCGAAACAAGTGAGGAAGAAAGTTAATCCGGCGCCTGCATCGGCTTCTTCGTCCGACGACGACGAACTCCCTCCAACCACGTATCCTGTTGGGGTGGTGGAGGAGAGCCCGGCTGAGGCGACCACGGGAACGGGAGTGGAGGATGTTGGCGCGGTGGCGGGTCCGTCGACATCATCAGACGCGGATCAACGATGGCAAACGATGGCGGTACAACTGGAGGCACTTAAGGACGTCCTGGCGCATCTATGCCATCTCGTCGCGCCAGGGACGATGGATGATGCAATTGGTGCTCCGCGGGCCGCCACGTTGCCTGTCCTGCCGCCGCCATTGCCCACGCGGCAAGAGGCCGCCATTTTGCGCGCTCCGTGGCGCCAAACCGCCATCTTGGCCACGCCGCGGGCCGACGCCATTTTGAATTTGCCATCACAACCACCACCATTGGAAGACGGCGGGAAGAGGAGTCGGAGTCGCCACCTTACAACGGTTAAAGAATTTTCCGTCGGTGGGGACTGGAGCGCGTTCGCCTGCCGCTTCTTGGCGGCGGTACGCACAGCAAGATGGACCGATGCGGAGGCTTTGGAGGTGTTGCCGACTCTCCTGGACGACGAATCTGTCCGATTCTTCCGTTCCATAACGACCGATAAGAAGGCAACTTTATGTGGTGTTTTTCAAGAAATGGCCGATGCTTATGAGCCACCAGATGATGCGCATCGGCGATTCGCTCAACGACAACGAGCACCAGAGGAGTCGCCCGTGGCGTTCAGGGGTGCGGTGCTGGAGCTGGCCATGGCAGCTTATCCTGAGACGCCACAGGACCTGCTCGAGCCTCTCATATTAGGGAAAATGTTGGAGCTGTCTCGGGATCTAGGGATCCCCATGCCTGTGTGTGGGCATGAGAAGCTAACTTCCCGGACGGCTGCTAAGTGTCTCGATGCGCAATTCAACCTCCGTCGCTGGAAACAAGTGACGGCGTGGACGGGGGGGCCCGTCAAAGAAGGGGATGCGCTGGGGTAGAACCCTGCGCAGGCTGTCTATGTTCCGGATGACCGGGGCCCTCAACAACTGACGGCCGCCTCCGCTCCATGGACGGGACGCGGCGGGCCGAGACCGCGCGCGGCGCTACCAGAACGGGGCCGTCAGGAGGCGAGGCCTGCGCTTCGGCGCAACGAGGCCGAATGTTTCCGCTGCGGGCGTAGGGGCCACTACGCCAGAGACTGCTGGGCCCGCTTCCCGGCTCCGCCGCAGCAGGAGGCCTCGGCACCGGTCAAGTCGGCTAAAGATCCTCCGAAACAGGCATGTCGGCACGCACCAGACACTCGGCAAGGCTTTACACCTCACCCATCACCGTCGTTGCGCCATCCTAACGTTGTGGTTAAAGCATGCCCTTCGACGGGGCCTTGTCGCTCGGTCACGCAATGGCGCAAGTTGGCACGGAGAGTCGTCGCGGCCGCTACGGGCTCGTCCACTGTACCGGGGTCTATACAAGGGGTGGACGTACGCATTTTGGTCGACTCCGGCGCGTCTGCGACTATTATTTCGGATGTCATTTTTCATCTGTTGGGCATCCCGCCGGGGGCTGTGCGTCCGGTTTATGGGTCGTGCGTCGCTGCGAACGGGGGTAGCATGGGTATCGTGGGTCAGGTGGATGCTAAGATATCTATTGGGGATGTGTCGGCCTCGGGTGTTGTGTTGATATCGAGATCTTTGGCGGTTCCTTGTTTGTTAGGCACCCATTTTTTGGCTAAGATGCCCATTTTGATCAAAATCAATGAGAATTGTATTGAACTGCCGGGGGGCCGTCAAATCTCGTTTCTGCCGTCGCCCTGGGGGCGACCTGCTTCGGCCGTACAAGTGCAGGCGCTGTCCGTCGCATCTGTGGACATCCCACCTGGTACACAGATGCTTATACCCTTGCGGTATCGGAAGCCCCTGCCTGATCGGCTAGGAGCAGTAGGGGTCTTGTTGTCACCGTCCGCCGCGATAACAACCGGGTTGGCGTTAGTGGGGGCACAGACCATCGTCCGGCCGGATCAATTACCGTTTTTACAGGTGCTTAATGCGGGGGGAGAAAACGTCCGTGTCCCGGCCGGTACGGTTGTGGCACATGCCACTACGGCGTTTGCGACCCATGATTGTCCACATAGCCGGGGAGTTGTTGCTGGGGTTTCCGAGCCAAGGAGTTCGGATGATCGTTGGGTTGCTCATTTATGTGACGAAAATTCTTCCCTGTCCATGGAGCAACGTGGTGCGCTGCGTAAATTGTTGTTGACATATTCCGATGTGTTCAGCTCCGATGATTTGGATTTGGGCCGCACTTCGTTGCTTTACCATCACATTGAGACGGGCGATGCTGCCCCTATTCGATTAAATTCGCATCGGATGAGTCCTGCGGAGCGAGAACACGTACGGGGGGCAGTGGAAGACATGTTGGCTGCGGACATTATATCGCCATCTAACAGCCCATGGGGCGCTCCAGTCGTCTTGGTTAAGAAGAAGGATGGCAAATTGCGATTTTGTGTTGATTTCCGCAAATTGAATAAGATATCGGTGGCAGATGCGTACCCCCTGCCGCGTATGGATGACTCCCTCGACGCATTGTCGGGGGCTAAGTTCTTTTCCACACTGGACCTCTCTTCGGGATTTTGGCAGCTTCCCCTTGACGAGTCCTCACGGGAGAAAACCGCATTCCGTACGCCGCAGGGGTTATTTCAATTCAACTGTCTCCCGATGGGATTGAATGCGGCCCCTGCTACATTTCAAAGATTGATGGAGCTCGTTTTGACGGGGTTGCAGTGGGAGACATGTCTTATATATTTGGACGATATCATTGTCTTCAGCCGCACATTTGATGAACATTTGACGCGGCTGGAGACAGTGTTCACGAGGATGCGTTCTGCCAAATTGAAATTCAAACCAAAGAAATGTCACCTACTGCAACGGTCCGTCCGCTATTTGGGGCACATTGTGAGTGCTGAGGGAGTGTCCACGGATCCGGAAAAGACGGCGTGCGTCCGGGATTGGCCGACTCCGGCCACCGTGGGGGATGTTCGGCGGTTTTTGGGATTTGCCTCGTATTACCGAAGATTTGTGCCGGGTTTTGCGACGATTGCGAGGCCCTTGCATCTCCTTACGGGTAAAGGACGGAAGTTTGTTTGGGGACAGCCGGAGGAGGCGGCCTTTCGGAGTCTGCGTGATCTATTGGCCACGGCCCCAACATTGGATTATCCCGATTTCGATCACCCATTCATTCTTGATACGGACGCGAGTGACACAGGTATTGGGGCGGTGTTATCACAGTCTAAAGGGGGTGTAGAGCGTGTCGTGGCGTATGGTAGCCGAGTCTTGTCTCCTGCGGAAACCCGCTACTGTGTCACTCGCAGAGAACTATTGGCGGTTGTTTTTTTCCTACGGCAATTTCGACCATACCTCTACGGTCGTTCTTTTATTGTGCGTACGGATCATGCGGCCTTGCAATATGCCCTTAAAATTGACCAGCCATCCGGACAGTTGGCACGTTGGTTGGACACGCTACAGGAATTTTCCTTCCAAATTCAACATCGGAAGGGAGTGCGCCATGCGAACGCTGACGCACTTTCCAGATTACCGCGGCGCGCCCCTTGTAAATGTGAGTCGGGGACGCATAGGTGTTCGCCGATTCCAAACCCCCCTCAGCCGCTTACGTTGGCCGTCGAGAAGTCGGACACTCCGATGGAACCGGGACCGGCTGACGGGGTTTTGAATCTGCCGCGGTCTGTCTGGATCCGGGAACAGATGATGGATGAGTCATTGGTGTCCTTGCGGAAGCGGTCTGCTAAGGACAATGGGAGTCCGAGTACGGCTGTGGGGCCGCAAACCGCTCTCCGAGATGGTCTGCTTATGTGGCGGGAGGGGTTCCAGGAACGTTGGCGCCTGGTGGTACCAACGTCCTTGCGATTCGAGTTGATTAGAACCCTCCATTGTGACACTCTCTTACATTTAGGGGTGCAGAAGACCTTGTTGACGTTGCAACGTCATTATTTTTGGCACGGCATGGCGACAGATGTCGTAGGGCACGTGCGCGCGTGCCCTGCGTGTGCACGACGTAAGCCGCCGAAACATCCTTACGTGCCGCCTCTCCAGTCGATTCAGGTGTCTCGAGTCAATGAATTGGTGGCACTGGACATATTGGGACCTTTTCCACCATCGGCGAGGGGTAATAAATATTTGCTGGTAGGGGTTGAGTACCTCTCCCGTTGGCCGATGGCCTGGCCGTTGCCCGATCAGTCGGCCGCGGCCATTACCGACGCCTTTTTGTTTGGGTATATTATGGATAAGGGGGCGCCTGAGAGACTCCTCACGGACCAGGGCAGGAATTTCTCTTCTAAATTATTGGCGGAAGTGTGCGCGGGCCTTGGGACTAAGAAAGTACGGACATCCCCATACCATCCGCAGACGGATGGTATGGTTGAACGGCTGAACAGGACATTGTCTGCCATGCTTTGCCATACCGTGAGTGAACAACAATCAGATTGGGATCTGCACATCCCCGGGGTGCTTTCGGCGTACAGGATGACGCCTCATGCGGCTACAGGATATTCGCCGTTTTACCTTATGTATGGTCGGGAAAACGTGCCGCCGGTGGATGTGCAATTGGGAACTGGGGTGAAGGGACCTCGTAAACCACTTCCTGAATACATTCAGGACACGGTTCGCCGAGTCACGGAGGCGCGGGAGAATGCCCGCGTGGCTACGGCCAAAGCCCAGGCCCGGAACGAGCGATATGCGCGACGGTCTGAGGGGGAGTGCCCTTGGAAGGTTGGGGACCTAGCCTGGCTTCATTGTCCACAGGTACGTCCGGGGACCTCGCCGAAATTGCACAAACCCTGGCATGGTCCCGTACGCCTCATTGCGGTTCCCAACCCACAGTCAGCACGCGTCCAGATTGGGTCTCGTCGCTGGGTTGTGCATACGTCGCGCTTGAAACCATATGTTGCTCCCTTACATGATGCGTCATCCCCCAATGTTGCCTTGCCGGGGTCTGTTGCTGCTGACTCTCCCCTGCCTGCGTCCATTGATCTTGCTAGAGCGCCTGTCGTACCTGTTCCAGACAGGCCGGCCGTGACATTGCGGGGGACGAGGGGCCCTGCTCGGAGGACGCCTGCCAGGTCTGCGGGACCTTCGAGCCCTGCAGCCCTTCCGACCCAGCTGCGGGCACGGTCACAGGACAAGCCCAAGACTAACTCTTTAGAGACACGGGACGGCGGTGGACTTCCAGCTGCGACAGGGGGATTACCCCCTGTCATTCCTCGACTTTCATCGCGTTCCCGTTCTGCGAGTGGGCCGCCGACCGTCTGGGACGGGCCGGCGACCCGCACACGTTCCAAATCGCTTACGTTTCGTTGATTGTTGTTGTCTTGTTATTTTTTTCTTACAGTTGTATTTATTGCATGCTTTTTGTACGTTCGTTGATGTTAATTGCGTTGTTGTTGTTCTTGCTGTTACATTGTATGCTTAGTGTCCTTTAGGGGGGGAAGCTCGGTTCGCCGCATTACGATTTGCTATTGGTCAGCCGAGGTCGGCTGGGATTTTTCTACGGGGGAGGGTGGTGTAATGCGGGCGTAAGCGACCTTCCGGATGTGACGTCACGGGGAGTGGAGTCATGTGACGTGGGGGGAAGGTTCGGGTCCTTAAGCGGGTAAACCGGAAGGGGAAGGCAGTCGGGGTGTGAGCGGAAAAGAGTGAGGCCACGCGGGCGAGTGTGGAGAGGGGGGGGCGCCGACGGCCATCGGGAGCCAACCCCGAAGATAAGAGGAAGCTGCGGAGTGGTGTGCAGCTGCAGAGGAGACAGCCAGAAGGGCTGCGTGTTAGAGGCAGCGGTGTGGCTGCCAGGAGGAGCTGCGGAGAGAGAGAGAGAGGGCTGCGTGTTAGAGGCAGCGGTGTGGCTGCCAGGAGGAGCTGCGGAGAGAGAGAGAGACAGCAAGAGGCTGTCAGAGCTGCGGAGGGAGAGGAGTTGCAGCGAGTACAGCCAAGGGGGGCTGTGTGAGAGAAACAGCAGCGGAGCTGCTGTTGTGGATCGGGCCGACATTGGAGTCAGCACCGTGGAGAAGCTACAGAGTAAAGACAGCCGTGTGGGTGTACAGCACGAACCGAATAAAGGACACTGAGCCAGACATCGTGGTCCAGTCGTTTATTACACTTGTAAGATGTTTTTGGCCAAATACTGTTGAGTGGGAAGAAACTGGAGCACCCGGAGAAAACTCACGCATTGCGTGCAACATCCTATCCCCGTACAGATGGAAACGGATGTCGATTAGTCCACTTTCCGTACCGCCTCCTGGTGAGCCAGGGTACGGCACCTGGACGCTCGCGGAAAGGAAGTTTCACATCTGTGTGGTGATCCGCCAACCCTCGTCGCTTCGAGAGCTGGATTGCAGGCCATGTGCTCAGCCAGAACCACCACCGCCTGGTTCAGTGTCCACCAGAGGTCACAAACAGGTTTCGATTCCTTACTCGTACCCGGCCGCACCAGGGTCGCAAATGGGTACCCGTACCTGTACCCGTACCTGTACCCGTACCTGTACCCGGCCGGGTACGGGTACCCTACCCGTACCCGTACCCGGCCGGGTACGGGTACCCTACCCGTACCCTACCAAAAATGAGTGACAAGCGGTGACTCACCAGTGACTCACGGCCTACCCGTACCCGGCCGCACCAGGGTCGCAAACGGCTACCCGTACCCGGCTGGGTACGGGTAGCCGGGTATCGGGTAGGGTACGGGTATCGGGTACCCGGTTGCAACCTCTGGTGTCGACCACAGATTTCAACATGTAGCGTGTCGACAATAGCATGGACAAATATATAACAGTGTCCTGCATATAATGGGAGGTTTCTGGAACCCCTAATTAAAAATAACGTTGAAAGCGATTTAAAATCACGCGACCGAAGCTCAAAAATCTAAGCAGTGCTGCTGACTTTGGTGTCCTCTGGTCTAGCACCGTTTTGAGACGAGGCTCAAAAGAAAGCTGTCTGGTGTGGACCAATCAGTTTCAAAGACGATGCATATATTACACTGGTCAACAAAAAAACATTTCTTTCTGGCCTGGACTTTTGCAGCTGTTTCAGAATAATTCTGGGTGCTGATTCCAAATCTGATCTCAGATTTGCTCTATCACATGTCATTTTTATGCTATCGGCATACCCCATTTTCATTGATTTTACCCGAAATTAACTCTGTCACTTATGATTGCAAGTTGTTGCGAGTCAGTGACTGCTTTAGTGTTAAAATATGGTGCTGTTTTTTTAGGATAGTGTGTTTATAATATAATTTTATGTAGATATCCACGTTTATTTAATATTTTTCTTCTGCAGTTTTTATTGAAAATGCAATATTTGATATCTCAAAAACCTGATGTGATTGACAAAAACTGATGCCAGATTTGGAATCGGCACCCCAACATTACCTTAAACCCGTTGGAATACCTTATGCCAGAAAAAGTGTGACCAGTGTTATCAGTGTTTTTTGTTTGCATTCTGACCACAAGCATTGTGGTGAATGCAGACATGATTCCTTGTAAAAGGTTTCAGTTTGGTGTTTTAACATATCAACACCTGTTTTGTTGCCAGAAAAAAGGGAAAAACCTATTCTCAATCAAAGTTCTATACAGTAACTAATGTAACATTGGATTGTGTTCCAGAAATGATGTAATTTCTTTTGGTGGTTTTAGTGATGTTTGTTTACCTATTTTATATCGCTCGTTATATTTAGGTAATCTGAAAGTAAATCGTGGGCTAAATTTTATCTTCATATACATCATGGGGTTCTGTAAATAAAATGCATATACCACGGTACCCCCATCCCTGAATTGGCGCAGTATTTCAAGGATGCACTCTGCTGACAATCATTTTGCCCTATTAATGTTTTGCGCTTAATACGTGCGGACATATCCAAGGGCAATCTGTGCATCCTAAAGTCAAGTGACCTTGGAGACAACCGCAAATCTTTTGTCGCAATGCTGTAATTTTTGTGGTGAGACCGCTTAGGTTTTCATCTGCCTACAATCCCTTGATGGCTAATGCCTGCAAACCCTGCCAGGCAGTGAACTTTGAAGGTCATCCTCAAGTCAAGCTATGATAACACTGGTCAACACACTTTTTCTGGCATAAGGTATTCCAACGGTTTTAAGGTAATTTCGGGGTGCTGATTCCAAATCTGGCATCAGTTTTTGTCTATCACATCAGGTTTTTGAGATATCAAATATTGCATTTTCAATAAAAACTGCATAAGTAAAATATTTAATAAATGTGGATATCTACATAAAATGATATTATAAACACACTATCCTAAAAATACAGCACCATATTTTAACAGTAAAGCAGTCACTGACTCGCAACAACTTGCAATTGTAAGTGACAGAATTAATTTCGGGTAAAATCAATGAAAATGGGGTATGCCGATAGCATAAAAATGAGATGTGATAGAGCAAATCTGAGATCAGATTTGGAATCAGCACCCTGAAATTAGTCTAAAACAGCTGCAAAAAACCAGGCCAGAATTTGTTTTTTTGTTGACCAGTGTTATTTAACGAAGGTGCCTGATAGGGAGCAAAATTTTCAACATACATTTGTAATGCGGGCGTAAACGGCCTCGCGGATATGACGTCACGGGGGGAGGAGTTAGGTCACGGGAGAGAGAGGGATGAGGTCTTAAGGGAGAGATACCGGAAGAGACGGGAGAGAGTTGGAGATAGAGAGGTTGGAGGGCGGAGGTTGGAGAGTGGCGAGATCGCCACACACAGAGTAAGACTCGGCACCGTCGGCCAGCGGTGACCGAGCACGGAGGAACGGGGAGCAGCGGTGGGGCTGCAGTGAGGGCAGCCGGAGGCCTGCACGAGGGAACCAGCAGCGGAGCTGCATCGGAGTGGAGAGAGGCTACGGGAGCGGCGGCAGCATCGAGCTGCCAAGCGGGGAGGCTCTGAGCGAGGGCCGTGTGGGACAAGTTGTAAAGAACCCGAATAAAGGACAACGGAGACAGACACAGTGAACGAGTCCTTTATTACACATTGCTGGATGAAGGGTCTCCCCACTAAATTCGCTATTCGTCACGGTCTTGCAATCCCACAATTTACCTCCAGCGTCTGAGCTGGTGTCATCACTCCATCCGCGGTGGTCGACCTCGAGTGATTCACTCCTTTGACTGCCATTCTGTCACCAGTCTCATCCATCGGCCAACCTCAAGTATCGTGATGTTTCCTGCAGAAGCCCACGTTTCTGGAGTCAATTTGAAGTCTTGATTTGTATTTGTTCCTTGACCCGCATATTCCATTCTCGCATTGTAATCTCAGTCGTGCATCTCTCCGTGCTTATTTGCATGCTTCCCATCGTTAATTCCCTTTTATTCATCATCTTCCATGTGTTTTCATGTATGTCAAACCTGAAAATATGCACTGATTTTTAAATCCTTTATATTAAGTTCGCTTGCTTGCTTGCTTGCGTGCTTGCTTACGACCGTGCAAATCTTTCGGTCGTTTTTAACCCACTTCCCGTGATCCAATCGAGCTGACATTTTGCACACAGACTCGTTGTGCGTGACAATTAATTTTCGTGAAAATTTTTTTCCAACTGTTTAGGGAATTTTGTTTTTATATTTCATTACCAATTGCTTAATGCTGGCAGACAATCATCTGACGCATAGGTGGCAGCCATCTCAAGCCAGAGGACGAGAGGACTCTAGCCGCCACGCATATAAAGGATTTAGAGTGAAAAACTTTTTACATTATAAAGCCAGCACCTAAATCAATGCTCACATGCAGTTAATACAATGGTGGTTGTACAGTACTATACGCCCACATATATGCTCCTTGCTGCCTTTGCCAACTCGCACTGACCAAAATGGTGAAGTATGGTTAAATAACCCCGACAGCCTGCATGGTGTTGGTAGGGTCTCTTTTTCAGTTGTTGATTGACAAAGGGAGTGCATATGTTTAATGGTATTTCAAGATGCTCTGCAGAAAGCGCATTGGATTGGTAATGTGTTCACATCTCTACATACCACCAATTACATATCGCCAATCACACATCTGTACATATCACCAATCAATAATTTGTACATCACCAATGGCATATCCGTATGTATCACCAATGACACACAGATATCTGTACAAATTATCAATCAAGCGCATACCTGTACATATCAACAATCAATCATATTAACATATCACCAATCACATCTGTACATATCACCAATAACCTTTCTGAACACATTCTCAATCAATCACACAGCTGTACATGTTACCAATCATATCTGTACATATCCTCAATCACATGTCTGTACACATCACACATCTGTACATGTTCCCAATCAATCACACATCTGTACACGTTACCAATAAATCACACATCTGTACATGTTCCCAATCAATCACACATCTGTACACGTTACCAATCAATCACACATCTGTACACGTTCCCAATCAATCACAAATCTGTACACGTTCCCAATCAATCACACATCTGTACACGTTCCCAATCAATCACACATCTGTACATGTTATCAATCAATCACACATCTGTACACGTTCCCAATCAATCACACATCTGTACATGTTCCCAATCAATCACACATCTGTACACGTTCCCAATCAATCACACATCTGTACACGTTCCCAATCAATCACACATCTGTACATGTTATCAATCAATCAATCACAAATCTGTACATGTCCCCAATCAATCACACACCTGTACATGTTACCAATCAATCAAACATCTGTACACGTTACTAATCATCTGTGCATATCACACATCTGTACATGTTCCCAATCAATCACACATCTGTACATGTTCCCAATCAATCACACATCTGTACATGTTCCCAATCAATCACACATCTGTACATGTTCCCAATCAATCAAACATCTGTACACGTTACCAATCAATCAAACATCTGTACACGTTACCAATCAATCAAACATCTGTACACGTTACCAATCATCTGTACATATCACACATCTGTACACGTTCCCAATCAATCACACATCTGTACATGTTCCCAATCAATCACAAATCTGTACACGTTCCCAATCAATCACACATCTGTACACGTTCCCAATCAATCACACATCTGTACATGTTCCCAATCAATCACACATCTGCCCACATCAGCAATCCACTGCCGTCACAGCAATTCCGCTGTGATCCACTGGGGGGCGTTGCCCACGATAAGAGCACCACCACCACCACCATCTCCCCCACCCAGCCTCACTTCCTGCAGCAAGCAGCAGCAGAAGCAGCGGCCATCCCTTGACACAGTCTTGGTGGTGTTGGTGTTGTTGTTGTTCTAACAAATCGATAACTAACAATCTCTGATGGCGAGCCGGCGTTTGGTGGCGTCTTTGGGCGTGCTGCTGCTGCCGCTGTTATTGTTGTCGTCGCTTGTGGCGGCGGTCGCTGCAACGAAGGGCGGCGTGGAGGTGGTGGCCGATGACGACTGGAGGAAGATCCTGGAAGGGGAGTGGATGGTGGAATTGTGAGTGCGGTTTGTGGGTGATGGTGATGATGGTGGTGGTGGTGTTGTCTTGCTGTAGCGAGCGATGCGTGGTGAAGTATGGTCAAACGAGCTTCGTAAACGACAAGTCGGGGAGGTCATCATCCAGCAGTGGATTGAACATGTCGATGGTGATGATGATGATGGATTGACGAAAGGCACGGGGTACAATGATGGCAATGCTTTAAAGCTTTCGTGACTGCAGGGATTCATCTTCTTGGTTCTTTCGGTAAAGTCACGTAGAAGGGAAGTAATAAAAGAATAAAAATAAAACATTAAAATAATTCTCACGACGTTTCGGCCACAACGCAAGCAGCCTTCCTCAGGTGAAGACCAGGTCTGTCGGGGACTTTACCGAAAGAACCAAGAAGATGGCAATGCTGTGCAATGAAATAGTATGGGTCATGTTCAATCCACTGCTGGACTAAGACCTGCCCAATGGAACGACAAAATTGTATTGGGGTTTGCAAGATCGTAAGGTGACTGGGAGATTATTAATTTTATATTATTGGTTCTTTCGGTAAAGTCACGTAGAAGGGAAATAATAAAATACTAAAAATATTTAAAATAAAAATGCTCACGACGTTTCGACTGCAACACAAAGCAATCATCATCAGGTGTGAAATCCACAGCAAGAAAATTTTGAAAAAACCGAAAGAACCAAAGAATATGAATCCTTGCAGTCACGAAAGCTTTAAATCAAAAGATTATTATAATTTTTTTAAATCAATCCAGCAGTGGGTTGACCATGGCTGCTGATGTGTCCGTACTGTGTATTACCGTCGGATGAATGTTGTGTTTTTAATTAATGGAATCATTTTTCCAGGATGAATTATGACTTTGGTCAGTGTGGTCTTAACATGCAATATTTTGCTGTCTTTTCTTGGATTTTTTGTTGGCACAAAGTCACTTTAAGATGTTTTTGTTTGTTGCGGTTGCACCCCATTCAAGAGCCGAATGAGGCTCACATGGTTATTTTTTATTTTATTATTTCCATTCTACGTGATTTTACCGAAAGAACCAATAAGATGAATCCCTGCAGTCACGAAAGCTTTAAATCGAAAAGGGTTATACCAAATAAATGAAACTTGAACTTGAAATGAACTTGAACATCAGCAATCCAACATCGGTTTTTAAGACCAGTAGCCTTTTAAGTAGTACACTTAACACGGCGTTAAACGTTACCACTTCTTCTGCGATAGAACACACAATAACCTACGTTTCATACAGACGTTTAATTCTAAATCGTAGTGTAAATACAATATAATACAAACCTGTCAACCCCTTATCAGTGCCCTACATTATTACACACCCACGCAGAGCGTATTGGTCACCACGTGTCCCTATAAATCGAAACGTGTTTCCTACAAAGCCCCCCATCACAAGGGGAGAAACACAAACACATAGACACGATTTCTCTTTGCTGTACGCCATATGGACCTTTAAAACTCAACTTCCATGTCCCAAAAATCCGGGGTTGACGGCTGTGATTGTGCGGCATTCGGTTTAGGGTTAAATCCATTGTTGGACTGTACATCTAGGCTGCCTACCGTCACCAACACCTACAGGGATTGACCAGCGTGGTGAAGTATGTTCCAATGTAATAACCCCGTTGTGGGACCCGCATGGCATGTAGCTGAGGGCCTTCGTCCAGCGGTGGAGCGACAGAGCGCCTTGTCTATAACCACGCACGTGGCTCGCGCGAGTGTGTCACGAGGACATTTTTCATTGACGCAACTTAAAAGTGACGCTTCGTTTATCTCGGCATGTGCCGTGCACTGTACTGTACAGTGCGCACTGTACACAATACTACGCTGTACCCATGAGCTGTATACTGCACTGTAGACTGTACTGTACACATAATTACACTGTACAAGTACTGTACGCAGTATTACACTGTACACCGCACTGCGTTGTACACAGTATTACACTGTACAAAGTGCTGCACTGTACACAGTATTACACTGAAAGTACTGCACTGTACACAGTTTTACACTGTACAAGTACTGTACACAGTATTACACTGTACAAGTACTGCACTGTATTCCGTACAGTACCAGCTACTCACATTACCGCACTGTACACTACATGCTGACCTTTACACAGCACTGTACACAGTACTGCACTGTGTACAGTGTGGTACTGTACACAGCACTGCACTGTGCACAGTGCTGCACACAGTACAGAACTGCATGCTTGCAGTCACTCTTTGTGGAGAACGAGACGACAGCTCCAGTTGCATTGTGTGGCGAGGTTCTGTGCGGTCGGTGGTGGTGGTGGCTGCCGAATAGTTTTTATTTTGCTGTGAAGTGTCAAACATCTTTGTGGCCAAAATTTCCCAATTCGAGCTTACAAAAAGTGGACACTTTTTTTTAAATATTTCAAATGAATGTGAGCCAACGTGTTTTTCTTCCACGTTTTTTTTTATTTTAGAGCTAGGAGATGGTGTGTGTGTGTGTTGAACTTCTTTCACACCGTATGTGGCCATTCGCGCTAATCGGAGGTGTGTGGGGGAAAAACGACAAACTGAACACAAAAAAGCAGTTTTAACGAAATTGTTTTACAGTTTAGATTTAAAAGTGCTTAGCTCCGTGGCTTCCTAATGTGGTTGTGATGGAGACTGCAAGAGTGGTCCTTGAAGGACACGTTGACCATGTAAAAAGGGGCAGACTTTGCCACACAGTGGTGGTGATGATGGCATGACAATGTTGGTGGTCACATTTATAATAATGATGACCTCTTTCATTAAGCGCCTGTCATATTGAAGTATGTCAAAGCGCCCTACGACACTCATAAGTGTAGAAAACATCTAAGCGAAATAGAAAGATGACAATAGCCATCTCGATGACTACTCTCAAAATTCCAATAAAATGAGGAACTGTGACAAAAGCTATAATAATAATTACAGAGTAATCCAATCCGACACATTTTTTTGTTATCTTAAGCTACGGGGAAAGCCTGCAGTACAAATAGGTGAGTCTCTTGAGATGTCATTTGAAAAGTGAAATCGACTCAGAAATCCCTAATGGACCGAGGAAGAGGATTCCACAATTGATGACCAGCTGGCCGTGATGACCTCCGACGCCTTGACCATTTCACGCACCTCCGATTCGCGAGGCCGGCTACGTACGGCGCAAAAGAAGTTCCAGTGTACGTACGTACGTTTGATCGGGTTTGAATCGGAGGCAACGTTCTACGTGTGAACACACGGACGACGGTGCACGTGCGTGTTTTTAAATCCTTTATATTAAGTTCGCTTGCTTGCTTGCGCGCTTACGACCGTGCAAATCTTTCGGTCGTTTTTTAACCCACTTCCCGTGATCCAATCGAGCTGACATTTTGCACACAGACTCGTTGTGCGTGACAATTTATTTTCGTGAAAAAAAAATTCCCAAAATGTTCCACTTTTTAGGAACATTTTTTTTTATATTTAATTTAAAATACCAATGTGATAAAAATGAAACTCTTACTCAAGAAAAACAGAAATGAATAATAAAATAAAACCGATGCCACGCATATAAAGGATTTATAGTGAAAAACTTTGTTTTTACGGGTTAATTTTTTATCCTTGCAGCTACGCGCCTTGGTGTCCGGCCTGCCAACAGCTACAGCCCGAGTGGGTGAAGCTGGCTGCCTGGAGCAAAGACCTGAACATCAGGGTTGGCAAGGTGGACATCACGTTACAGACAGGTGCCACGTCGCAAGACAACACATTAGAAACCCACTGTCGTCCCCCCCCCCTGCCATAGTAGAGGCTTGTTTTTTTTGGGGTTGGATCCCGTAAATGTAAATATGTCGTAAAACCCGCCACCACCAGACGCAGCCAATAAGCATGGTTTGTCACGTAAAGAAAATGTGACAATTCGTTACTAGTTCAGCACACCGGTGTGTTGGAGAGTAAACCCACAATATTTACATTTCGATTTCGATTTAAAGCTTTCGTGACTGCAGGGATTCATCTTCTTGGTTCTTTCGGTAAAGTCACGTAGAAGGGGAATAATAAAATAATAAAAATAAAACATAATAAAATACAATTCTCACGACGTTTTGGCCACAACGCGAAAGACAGCGTCTGAATACAGATGCTGTCTTTCCGACAACCTGTTTTTCACCTGAGGACGGCTGCTTGCGTTGTGGCCGAAACATCGTGAGAATTATTAAATGTTTTATTTTTATTATTTTATTATTTCCCTTCTACGTGACTTTACTGAAAGAACCAAGAAGATTTACAATTCGAGTTAACGACGTTTCGCCGTTCATAACCAGCCTCATCAGGCAACACCCAGAATTGTGGAGAAATCCTCGTGCGGTTTCGGTCTTAAATCGAGGGGGTAAATGTGATGTCGTCACTTGTGAACCATTCAGGTGTGAAGACCATAGGGGGGGGTAGGGGGGGGTTAATGTCATATAAATTACATTGGATATCTATTGTTGGTGGGGTTGTTCACAGTTAATAAACATACATAATGTAGGCATGTACATTTTACCGATTTGGGGTATTGTTTAGCCATTTTTGTCTTTAGCAAATGAACGGCTGAACTGTTAGTATGGTCAGCTACGTACGGTGGTGAAAGAAGCTCAATGTATGTACATACATAACGAGCAGGGAAAGTGAAACATTAAAAATGGGGGGGGGGGGGAGGGTAGCTGATTTGTGTTGCTGCATCTTCATAGATGCAGCTATACACACATCTTTGATTAGCGCGGTTGGCTACGTCCGGTGCGAAAGTTCTACTTGCGTAGGGGGACGGTTCGCCCTCCATATTGGCGTTGAACCATGGGGAAGCACGCGCTTACGCATTCACGGAAGGAGGAATAAAATATAAAAAATATTTTAGTTGCGGTCTGAAGCCTGACCACATAGCATGAGCTTGTGGTGGGAGATTTGTGCTTGGTATATAATTTTAGTGGTGTTGTCACACTTTGTGCATAGTCTACAGGTTCGCTGGTGCTTAATAACCAAACATTCTCGTGAATGACATGCCTTTTTAAATCCTTTATATTAAGTTCACTTGCTTGCTTGCGCGCTTATGACCGTGCAAATCTTTCGGTCGTTTTTTAACCCACTTCCCGTGATCCAATTGAGCTGACATTTTGCACACAGACTCGTTGTGCGTGACAATTTATTTTCGTGAAAATTTTTTCCCAAAATTTTCCACTTTTTAGGGGGAAAAAAATGTCATATTTAATTTCAAATACCAATGTGATAAAAATGAAACTCTTACTCAAGAAAAACAGGAATGAATAAAAATATAAAACCGATGCCACGCATATAAAGGATTTATAGTGAAAAACTTTGTTTTACGGGTTAATTTTTCAAGCCACTGCTGGTTGACACAGTGCTGTGTCAAGTTGGTGAATGGGGGTTATTTGACCATACTTCACCGTGCTGGCCAGTGTGAGTTGGTGAAGTAAGCACCTGTTGAGACATCGCTTGCCAACGATTTTTGCCGTGGCCGGGAAACAATCTCATGCTTCTGGGTTCATAGGGCAGTGCGCTAACCACTGCACCACCACTCAACCCCCAGTGCTTATAGTAGTTAATAATTTAGAATGAGTGGCATCTTTGAACTCGGTGAGAGGCAGGGCCTGTGTTATATTATATCCTCCAGTCGGCTTCCTCTGTGTACGGTGTTGACCGTTATTGCCAAGGCAGAAATTCCAGTGTAGACTTTAAAAGCAGAACTAAGTTTTACAACTCGCTTTGGAAATCGACTTTGCATTTTTGCAATGAAATTTCACTCGGAGGTGAAATGCATTTGTTAGATATGCTTTGAGATACATTGCCATTCAAACTCCACACCTGCAAATGCTTAAAGTGTATCCTATTGTCCTATGTAAATTGTCAATACTGTGGAAGTAACTGAGCGCCAACTTAGAAATAAGCATTTGTAATCGCAGCTTGCCGGGGGGGGGGGAGGGGGGCATGACCGTATTAGCCCTAGCCACCTGCCCCCTACGCTGTGTCGTGTTGTAGCTTGCACAGTTGCTGACACCAACACCACTCTACTTCTTATTTCAGGTCTCAGTGGTCGATTCCTAATTACCTCCCTGCCTACGATTTACCAGTGAGTACCCTCGGCACTCGGGCAAGCCGTTCGTGCGTTGACCGTGACTTGACCACGCTGAATTTCACTTCCAAAAAAACCCCAAACTCCAATCGCTAAGCGGAGGCCGAACGCTTTCCTTCGTGTGACATGGCCCTCTGCTCTCTCTCTGCGACAGCATACACGAGGGGGTGTTCCGTCAGTATGAGGGATCGCGTCTGGAGAAGGACTTCCTGAGCTTCATCGAGGATAAGAAATGGCTGGGGGTGAAGCCGGTCTCCTCCTGGGTGGACCCCAACTCACTCGCGTAAGAATCCATTGGGTGTGCGCGAGCAAACGAGTGTAGCATTGTGCGTGTGTTATGGTCTGTGTGGGGAGCGGCGACGAATGAGTTCGATTCCCGCTCATGATCAATACCAGGTGTGAATGTTTGACCCGACTCTGGGACCTCCCCAAGGTCGACTCAACCTTAAATGATGACCTGGTGTGCTGTGTAAAACATCTGTGCTGGGGAGACGAAGGTTTGTTGGTGTTTTCCTCCCACATTTTTTTGCGCCGTGCTGGCCTTGATAGGTGCTCGCTAATAGCACTTGTCCCGGACAACAGTCTGTCAATGGATATGCGGGGTGTTTGTCTTTTTTATGGGCTGTGAGTGTCTAAATGTGTGTGTGTGTTTGCTGTGTATGGGTGTTTGTGGTGTGTGCGGGTGATTACGTTTAAGTGTGTGGGTTAGATGTAATAGTGCTGGCCACAGGGCACTCCTTGTGTGCAGTGCAAGTCCTAATTGGTTCTTACGCACATCACTTTATCCCATCAGTCTGAGGTCTGAACGGGGGATATTTTGAAGTATATATGTTGAACTTCTTTCGCACCGTCCGTAGCCAACCATGCTAATCAGAGGTGCGGGAGAAGGACAGTGTGTTCGGGGAGCAGTGGCATCGTGCTTTGCGCCCCGCACTGAACCCAGCAACCTGAGTTTGATTCCCGGCCACAGCTGACATCAGTGGCAGACGACACTGAACAGATCGTCTGTGTGCATGTTGAACTTCTTTCGCACCGTATGTATCCAACCGTGCTAATCAGCGTCGTTTGAGGCTGTGATCAACACTGCCTTAAATGAGTACAGGAATACCTTTCACTTTCGTCTGGTTAGGGACCAGAGCATGGATGAATGTCAAAAATGGACAAATGTCAAAGCAGAGCCTTTATTTGGCTCGCAAATTTATTTTGGCCAGCGAAAAACGTGCGTGCAAATAACTACAGTAAATATATAACACATGCACGCGAAACCTAAATATACAGAAATAAAAGAAAAATAAACACAAGAATAAATACATAAAACTAAATAAATAAACAATGCTCCCTTGAAATTTTTTATTCTTGCTTAAGTAAACTGTAGCATTATATTGTTATCGCGAAAATAACTGTATTGTTGACAGTATAATCACATAAATAAGTCCAGTATTAATAATACATGAATAAACAAAAATATAAGAGATGCTCACTGAGCGACTTCTTTTCAAAGACGGAACGAAAAAGACGGCGCGAGGCGCGAACGTCTTGGAAGGTTTGGGATGAAATCGGACGAAAGAGGAAAGGCGTGTGGATGAAATTTGAAACGTGGTTATAGCACTGGTCAACACACTTTTTCTGGCATAAGGTATTCCAACGGTTGTAAGGTAATTTTGGGGTGCTGATTCCAAATCTGGCATCAGTTTTTGTCTATCACATCAGGTTTTTGAGATGTCAAATATTGCATTTTCAATAAAAACTGTGGAACGAAAAATATTAAATAAATGTGGATATCTACATAAAATTATATTATAAACACACTATTCTAAAAATACAGCACCATATTTTAACACTAAAGCAGTCACTGACTCGCAACAACTTGCAATCATAAGTGACAGAGTTAATTTCGGGTAAAATCAATGAAAATGGGGTATGCCGATAGCATAAAAAGGATATGTGATAGAGCAAATCTGAGATCAGATTTGGAAACAGTACCCTGAAATTAGTCTAAAACAGCTGCAAAAGTCCAAGCCAGATAAAAAAAATGTTTTTTTGTTGACCAGTGTAGTTGAAAACGGCCGAAAGAGTGAAGCGATGAAAGTCGAGGTATCGCTGGACATACTAGTGTGCAAACATCAGCACTGTGGAGATGAAGGCAGCTAGGTGTGGTGGTGATGGATGGCCAGACCATCCTATTCGTACCGACCTGAATAACGATTCATGTATTCTTTGTATATTTGTGTTTCTGGCTACGGTGTGTCGGTGCCTCACTGTTGATGCTTGTTTTTTTCATCAGGATGTCTGGTATGTCTGCGTTGATGGACTTCTCTCACTGGATCAAGGTAGGTTCAGTGTTGCTGCGTTTATTTAGATTGTTTGGCTGCTGTATATTGACACGTGTTAAGCCACTTCGTTGAGCTTTTATTTGTGGCCAGGTCGCTTCTGAAAAATAAGGTAACAGCTCGGTGGGCTTTACTTGTTAAAATAAAAAATAGTTTTGCTTTATTAGTCCTGGAAGAGACGGCAGATATTAAATAAATACGTAGAGTAAATAAATAAATCACGTTGACAGCCATTGCCTCCAGAAGTAGTTGTGTAAGAGTCTTCTTGTGGCAGCAGACATCTTCTGGAAGAGGCCATGAGATGTCCACCATCTCATGAGGGGGAGGCTTTCGTCTGTAACCGCGACCCTCGCAGTATGAGCCTAGAGTCTATCGTGGTGCACAATTGGGAAATCGTTAATTAAAAAAATCTATAATTACGATTCCCCCCCCCTGATCAGCGTGGTGTGCATAGTGCCCCATCAGGCAGTGGATTGACAAAGTGCCACGTGTTTCTTCAATTTTATTGGAAGGATGAATTTTATTCGAATCGACGAATTGTTCAATCGCTGGATGATGGAAGTAACTGAAATGTTTACATTTGTAAATGTCTTGAACATCTTTTGAGTCCTGCCATTTAATAATTGATTTATTATTTTTTCAGTAATTTTGTATGTAAAATTAAACAAGTGACTGGAGAACATCCATAAGTAACAGAGAGAATGCTTAAACTCCGAACAAGAAGGCCTTCACAAACCCACTTGCCGTGCTCCACTAGACAGACACGTATCACGGGTTCTGCAGAGCAGAGGACGTGCTCCACTTGGTAACGCCAGCAGCGAGAAACTGCAAGGCTGTATTTTCGGCGCGCGCGTTTTGCCCTCGGGCTAAAGAACGAGCTTTCAGAATGTGAAACGCATTTGCACGTTCTCTGCCTTTTCATTTGTACGTTGAACTACGTAGCCAACCTACAAACCCAACCGTGCTAATCGGGGAAGGATGGCAAACTAAACACAAAAAGCGATTTTTTTTAAAAGCTGCAGTTCAGCCACCTGTCATTCAGTGTCTAATGACAGATGACTGAATTTCCCACCCCCCCCCCTCCGACCATTTCCCAGAACACCCATGCCTACTTCACCGAGCAGCTCGGCATTCCCGTGTGGGTCTCTTACCTGCTCTTCTCTCTGGCAACCATCCTCATGGGCCTTCTCCTCGGAGCGGTATGTTCACACGGCTCCCACTCTTACACATCACCCCCCCCGCTCTGAATGTGTGCGGTTTCTCAAGAATCAAAAGAAGTACAAGAATGAGCAAGGCGTGATAACTCCTCTTCTCGTGCTGCTTCTTCTTGGTTCTTTTGGTAAAGTCCCGTAGAATGGAAATAATAAAAATAAAACATAATAAAATAATTCTCACGACGTTTCGGCCACAACGCAAGCAGCCGTCCTCAGGTGGAGAACAGGTCTGTCGAGGAGACAGTCTGAATGACAAGCCCCAGGCTTGCAGCGACTATTTAAGCTGGGATGGAGGGGGCGAAGAGCGCCTTGACAAAATAATTTGCATATCAAGAGGAATTTAGCATATTTATGGGAAATGCAGATATTATTATGTTTTATTTTTATTATTTCCATTCTACGTGACTTTACCGAAAAAACCAAGAAGATGAATCCCTGCAGTCACGAAAGCTTTAAATCGCGTGATAACTCCTTTCAGAAACGCTAATTTTGTTTCTCGAGAAGGGCGTGACCCCGACGAACAGACCTGGTTATTGGAGCGAGATCGCTTGCGAGAGAAGCCCAATGACAGATGGTATGGAGGAGGCTCTTGAGTTCGATCCAGACCCCGATGGCTGTATATTTGGAGTTTGCATGTTCACCCAATGGTCTCGTGCATTTTTCTCCGGGTCCTCCGATATTTTCCTCCACATTTCAAAACATGCATTTAAAGCATTTGGCTGTAATACATCTCCACATTATAAGCCACTAAGTTGAGCTTTCATTTGTGACCAGGTCACTTCTGAAAAAGAGCTATATAGCTCAGTGGGCCTTACCTGGCAAAATGAAAAGTTAGTTTAGGAAGTATATTTATCTTCTTGGTTCTTTCGGTAAAGTCACGTAGAATGGAAATAATAAAATAATAAAAATAAAACATAATAAAATAATTCTCACGACGTTTCGGCCACAACGCAAGCAGCCGTCCTCAGGTGAAGAATTGGTCTGTCGATAAGACAGAGTCTGAATGACAAGTCCTGGGCTTGGAGCGTCTATTTAAGCTGGGAGGAGGAAGAGCGCCTTGACAAAATAATTTGCATATCAAGAGGAATTTTAGCATATTCATGTAATATTACACTATGTATTATTCTACCCACCCTACTGCACACCACACTGCTGCATATTTACCGTACAACTACGAATTTTTGCATATTTATGGGAAATGCAGATATGCGACTAGTACTACTTGTGATTACTATACACCACCCTATACCTCGAAAAAGAAGTATATTTAGTTCAGTGCTTCAGCCTCATCTGCGCAAGCCGAGCTGTAGACTTCACTCTAACCCACGCGCGGCGTGCTCTCTTGCAGGTCTTTGTGCTGGTGATAGATCGCGTGTGTCCTCCAAAACGACATCCGTCTGCCAAGGCCAAGCGAGGTACGAAGCATTTATGCCATTGTAACATGAGGCCCACTATTTACTGCATTTCCATTGATCCACATGACTAAAGTTGTCATCCTTGGAGTCGGCTGAAAGTCTGGTCACTGACGAAGATTCAAACTCCCGTTTGGACATCCCTGGACACAGACCCACAAATGACGATACTTGCTTTTTGTAATTTTTCTTGTCCTGTAGACGCACGGGATTGAGAAAATATCGGTGCAAGTTTGATACATTACTCGCAACTTGTTTTAATTGGGAATAAGTCCCGTAGAAATATACCCCCCCTCGCCTCCTGCGGCAGAGTAATGCCCACTTGCAAGCCGGGTGCTATGTTCACCTTGTGCTGCACAGGGAAAGCTGCCACTGAGTGTGCCCTTCGCTAGACTACATCGGTATGTCTGTCTAAATTATTTGGCACCGTACATAGCCACCGTGATAATCGGAGGTGCGGGGAAGGACAACAAACTAAACACAAAAAGCAGTTCTAAAGAAATTAGATTTCAATCTAGATTTATAAGTGCATAACTCCCCCAGTGACTTCCTAATATTGGAAGAGCGTCCCAGACGGCCGCAGAAGCACATCTGAAAGCACGCCATGCGTTACCATCTTTGTTCGATGGCTAGCCAAAAGCCGAGGTCGCAAACGGGTTTTGATTCCTTATCTGTATGCGGCCGCACCAGGGTCGCAATCGGGTACCCGTACCCTACCCGATACCCGGCTACCCGTACCCGGCCGGGTATCGGGTAGGGTACCCGATTGCGACCTCTGGGATGAAGCCATGTTGCAGGCGCGGGTGGGTTGATTCTAGGAACTTGAATTGTGAGAAGAGACAAGACGTTGGGAAATGAGTGACAAACGGTTACTCACCAGTGACTCACGGCCTACCCGTACCCATACCCGGCTGCACCAGGGTTGCAAACGGGTACCCGTACCCGGCTGGGTACGGGTAGCCGGGTATCGGGTAGGGTACGGGTATCAGATACCCGTTTGCGACCTCTGGCCAAAAGCCTCTGCTGCTGTGAGGATGACCGCGATGATGGTTTATGCTCCTTGACGAGATTTTGTAGTGCAAGGCACGGCGAGTAGCTGAGGCATTTAAACGCCCGAATGAACGCAAATCGTTATCCTCAAGTGGCAAAACAGCATTTCGTGTAAAACCACTCATTCTCGTTCTTCTTCCGCTTCTTGCTCCTCCTCTTGCTGCTCCTGCCCCCCCCGTCTGTTTGCAGTGGAGGTGCTGAGTGGCGGTCACGCGCCCGCACCTGCCAGGGGCAACGTAGGGCAGGCGCAGGCACGGCCAGAAGCGGGGACAAGCGCAGAGGAGACGGAGCTTGTGGGGAAAATCTCAGACGCATTGTTCACCGACGGAAGCGAGCTCCGTCAACGGCAAGTCCACCCGACGGAAGAGGACTGAAGTGGCATCTGACCAGCGCGAGAGATAGTCTCCGTGAATTGTTTTCACTTTGTGGAAGATGCAGCAATTGCTGTCACTCTTGATTTTTTTTTTTATAAGTTCTTTGAGTTTAGAATGTTGTTTTTTTATTATCGGTCACTTTACGTTTAATGACCTTTTGTTTGTCGATGGGGAACCCAGCCTTTTGGATTAATTGTGAATGGGGGTATTTATGCCGCCGATGTGTTCCATCAAACGTAATTCCACTGCATCGCACCGTGCGCGAGCTAAGCACATTTCGCCGAGCGATCCAAACGACGACCCAGTGTCCCCCCCCCGTCTAAAGTTATACTTGTGGGGGTGGGATGGTCTTGCACTTGTCACACAATGCTCTCCTTTCTAGCAGCATGCTAATCATTTCCAATTATGCAGAAAACATAACCATTGCCGTGTCTCTTTTTCTTCAAAGAATCGACTTGCTTTGTTTGTACCGCCTTTTTTTCTATTCTTTAGTTGCAGGAATTTTCACCGCCGTCGTTTTGTGCTGCCCATCGTGTCGGCGGGGTTCTTTTTAACTTGACAGCGCAAAACACTCGGCCTGACAAAAATAAAACACGCTCGCAGGAATGAGTGTCTGTGGAACGGGAGGAATGCTGTGCACGAGCCATACTTCATTCCGCTCATCACGCCCGTTAAAATCCCACATTTTCATATTCTCTATCATCGCCTTTTGTCAACCACGACCAACACCCCCCCCACATGCTGGATGAAGCCCAGAGGTCGCAACCGGGTACCCGTTACCTGTACCCTACCCGATACCCGGCCGGGTACGGGTACCCGTTTGCGACCCTGGTGCGGCCGGGTACGGGTAAGGAATCAAAACCCGTTTGCGACCTCTGATGAAGCCCCTCCCCAAACCACCGCCAATTCTAGCGGTAGCGCAAAGCAGCACATAGCATCTGCACACAAGCACCGTTGTCATCCTGATTGAAATTCATTTGCTTCGGGGTTTTTGTTTAGTCCAAAGTAAACTCAAATTTCAACGCATCCGTCAATAAGACTGCCCCAAAAAGGGGTGGGGGTGGGGGGGGGGGCTGATATAATAGGCAATGCTCGGGCAGTGGCCCTTTATCGAAGGGCAAATTGAGAATGGCCATTGCTTGAAATGCCTTTCTTTTAAGGCGGTGTTGTTGACAAACTTTTGAGTTGTGGCTTTTTTGTGCCAATACACCCGCTGGCAATGTTATCGGCAGCAAAACAAAAAGTTTAAAAGAAACTTTGCAATGCTGTTCTGCTCGCGTTCCTTCATGCCGTGGAGCTAATGACAGACCCCAAGGGTGTTTATCGTGCGTAATACTGGTGCGGTCTGGAACGGGAGAGCGGTTGTTGTGGATTTCAATACATTAATTGCAGAGAACATTCTGAAAGTGATTGATGAACAGATCCAGTTGAGCTTGTTTTGCTGTCACTTCTCTGATCCTCCGCTGCCATCCTGCACACCTTTAAGATGATGGGGGGGGGGGGGGGGAAACTCACACGAAGTTGCGCAGCCTCTGATTTTTATTTTATTGCCACAAAGGTAGCATACGGAACCTGCGACCATGTGTATAATATAGCTGTGGTTGAAATGCTTAATATGCCTGAAAGCAATCGTGTTCATTAAAATGTATACAGGGTGATCCTTCATAACAGATTTTTTTTATCTTCTTGGTTCTTTCGGTAAAGTCACGTAGAATGGAAATAATAAAATAATAAAAATAAAACAAAATAATTCTAACAGACTGTCTTCTCGACAGACCAGTTCTCCACCTGAGGACGGCTGCTTGCGTTGTGGCCGAAACGTCGTGAGAATTATTTTATTATGTAATTTTATTTATTTATTTCCATTCTACGTGACTTTACCGAAAGAACCAAGAAGATGAATCCCTGCAGTCACGAAAGCTTTAAATCGAGATTTTTTTTTAGGTTAGATCGTGTAAATTTTAACGTCTCGTTAAACCCGCCAGCGCCCGACAGCCAATTAGTAAAGTATGTCACGTAAACAGAACATCCAATTCGTTACTCGTACAAACACCACCGGTGTGTTGGAGAGCAAATCCACACCATTTACAATCAAGAGTACGCCGTTTCACCAGTAATTACAACCGGCATCATTCGGTGGCAGCCAGATTTGATCTAACCCCCAATAAACCTGTTATGGATATTGGTCACGAAAGCCTACGTGTTAAAATGGTGATCCGTGTATACCCAACTTGATATTGAACACCCTCCGTCTCCTCTTCAACGCCCGATTGAATGTTCAATCCACCCCTCCATATCTTGAGAAATGAGCGTGCTAAAAGGTTGAATAAGTTTTATTGAGTTTGATGGGAGGTGTCAATGAAAGGTCACTTTCTCAATGTACCCCAGATTTTTTTTAGTGGAGGCTCTGTGCGTGGATCACTCCAAGTGGGGCAGGGGGGGGGGGTCACCGCAAACCCACAATGATATGGGGTGAAGAATAAATACTCTTAGTTTTTTCGGTAAAGTCACGTAGGTAAAAAAATGAAATTAAAAAATGAAAAATAATTTCATTTTTTTCCCTACGTGACGTTACAGAAAACACAAAGAGTATGAATCCTTGCAGTCACGAAAGCTTCAAATCTAGAATGAAGAAATGTTGTTTTTGTTGTTGCGAGGGAACACTTGACTATGCAGCTGATGGAACAATGCATTTACACATCTTCCTTGCACTTGTTGATTAATCACGTCGATTGCTCGTTTGCCTTGGATGTCGCTGCTGTTTGGAAGGGTTGACGGCGCAAGCGTTCAAACCAAATAAAACGGCTGGCGCGCGTGGGTGTGCTGTCACATCGAATGCCGTTCTTGCCGATGTTTGGACGTTTTAAGAACGCAGTGTGTGTGCAAGTATCGGCCTGTTGTTGGGCCATTTCTTGGTCGAGGGTCTCTCCCGCACCGTATGCCTCTGTGGGGGTGGTTGTTTGACCATACTTCACCACGCTGGTCAGCACAGTTTGGTGAAGACACCTCTTCCATTTTCGACTTTCAATGTTTCGCTTTTCGGAATCATCCTTTCACTACCCCGTCCACATCGCAGTGGGGGCTACCCCTGGGGGGGGGAAACAATCTTGAGCGGTTTGCTGCACTGCCCTCCATGTAACCAAGTGCCACGTTGAGATTTGAACTTTGAATGTTCACACTCAAGGCACAGCAAAGCGTCTTATGACACTGGTCAACACACTTTTTCTGGCATAAGGTATTCCAACGGGTTTAAGGTAATTTTGGGGTGCTGATTCCAAATCTGGCATCAGTTTTTGTCCATCACATCAGGTTTTTGAGATATCAAATATTGCATTTTCAATAAAAACTGCAGAAGAAAAATATTAAATAAATGTGGATATCTACATTAAATTATATTATAAACACACTATCCTAAAAATACAGCACCATATTTTAACACTAAAGCAGTCACTGACTCGCAACAACTTGCAATCATAAGTGACAGAGTTAATTTCGGGTAAAATCAATGAAAATGGGGTATGCCGATAGCATAAAAATGAGATGTGATAGAGCAAATCTGAGATCAGATTTGGAATCAGCACCCTGAAATTAGTCTAAAACAGCTGCAAAAGTCCAGGCCAGAAAAACATGTTTTTTTTGTTGACCAGTGTAATCCACCTCTGCCGACCACGGCTACACAGTGGAAGTGCGCGCACACAGACACATCAATCACAGGGGTGGGTCGTGCATTGGGGGAAAGTATTTACAGGGTGGGCAAGATGTCTTGTGACCCCACCCCCTCGCCAAATTAACATACCTCCCTTGCAATGCTCCTTTGCATATTCATTTATATTTTAACCTTAAAAAATATTAAGTTTTATTACAGAATTGGGGGGGGGGGGGCGGTCACGAGACATCTGGACCACCCTATCGAGTGAATACCTGGGGTGTGAACATGGCGTAAGGCACAAGCGTTTTCCTAGATGCACTAACGGCGCCGGATTAAAGATGTTTTTTTAGTACTCTTAGTTGTTTCGGTAAAGTCACGCAGGTAAAAAATGAAATTAAAATTAATAAAATCCTTGCCTCACTTGATGCAGCAAATCTGGCTGTGACGGTCCTACCTGATGACAGAGACTTGTGTTGCCTCCGAAACGTCGTGATTTTATTGTTTTATTTTTATTAATTTTAATTTCATTTTTTACTTACATGGTGACTTTACCGAAAGCACACTAAGAGTATGAATCCTTGCAGTCACGAAAGCTTCAAATCTAGAATGTTTTTTTAGTACATGTGACACCAACAAAGAAAAAATATTTCCTCTTATTACGAGGTAGTAGTAGTATAGGTGCAGCCCTGCAACTGCATGCGCATGCGACTGCTGGCGGAAGGGCCTCCACCAGAGGGAGATGGAATCGAACTGCAAGTCGAGCGTGCTCGCCATTACATCACGGAAGCGCCGACGAATGATACGGGTCATGTTAAAACGATATGAACACAAGGTTATACCTGATGCCAAAATGTTTATTCGTAATTTATGTCCGTGGGTCCATATGGAAGGTTTCGGCCCTGGACAAATATGCTATCTACTTCTCCCATCCCCCCCCCTTACATCTGGCCCTGCTTACAGCACTCAGAATTTATCATTAATCAATGAACGTGTCCAATACAGACACGTATATACCGTATTAGCAAATAATACAATTTTCTAATCGCCACTGCCCATTCACAAGACGCAGTGGATGTTACCCACGGTGCCTTAAAGGCCAGACACGGTCAAAATGAACACGTGTTGTTCACTTTGCAAAGGTATCCCGTGGCAGTGCGACAATAAAAAAAAAGTAGGCATATAACAATGCATCAACTAACCGATAAAAATAAATCCTTAAAACTTTGAACGAGCGTTTAACCGTTTACGTGGCTGGCGATAGTGACTGCGTGCTCTGTTGCGATTGGTTCAACCTATTTCCTACAGCCACAATACAAACAATAACTATACGGTTGAACTCCTGCAACCACATTTTGATTTGTACATAATAACAAAAATTAGAGCAGTGTTCTTCACTAATTTTCAGACGGGGGCCACTTTCTCCGATATGACATCATCAGTGTGTTGAGGGCCGCCACATTTGAAACCATTGGGGGTTTGTGACAGTAGCACGATGAATTTCGATTTAAAGCTTTCGTGACTGCAGGGATTCATCTTCTTGGTTCTTTCGGTAAAGTCACGTAGAATGGAAATAATAAAGTAATAAAAATAAAACGTAATAAAAATAATTTTCACGACGTTTCGGCCACAACGCAAGCAGCCGTCCTCAGGTGAAGAACAGGTCTGTCGAGAAGTCATTCAGACGCTGTATTCTCGACAGACCTGTTCTCCACCTGACGGCTGCTTGCGTTGTGGCCGAAACGTCGTGAGAATTATTTTATTATGTTTTATTACTATATTATTTCCATTCTACGTGACTTTACCGAAAGAACCAAGAAGAAGCAGCACGATGATGATGGTGGAGGGGTGTTTTCAAATTTGTGTATTGTCAGGGGCCGCACTAAAGGCCACCAGTGGCCTGTGGGCCTTTGCAATGAAGAACGCCGATTTAGAGCTTTCGCACTTGCGTTTTTCGGCACGATGTTCAACGTTTCACTCCTCCTGTTGGAAGCTGTCTTTCAGAATGAATTCGCGTTGCCGAAGAAACTGCCGAGAAATGTGGAGCGCAGCGGGACAACGCGTGCTTCAGCAACTCTTGGCACGGCCCGGAAACGCGATTATTAAATAACCAATTCTTTACAGAAAAGTAACTAATACATCAGGAGCCTAACAAGTCTATTTTAATCGATGAATCGGTGCATCGTTACAGTCTCGCTGTACAGGTGTCGGTTTGCGCGATTTCACGCCATATATGCGGCGAACCTCTACCCAAAATTCGTGACGTGGCGCGTATTGAATTCAGTCCACATGCGGCGATGCGGTTTGACTTGGGACAACGTCGTACGGTTAGTTGCGAGTACTGTGTGCGATACTCGGCGTGCAGCTGCCTCGCACACAAGAGACACGTACACAGAGAGCGATACATACAGGGAACCGGAGAACCCGTGCACAACAGGGGGAGAAAACATAACAAGCCCCGCACAGAAGAGCACCCGAGTTGGTAATCGAACCCAGGCCCCTTCTTGCTGCGACTCAGAGCGCTACTGAGTGAGCGATCGTGCTTTGCCCGGCTCTGCGGGCACAACACCTAGGAGTCCCGATCGCCGTCAGTCTTGGCTCGCTTGGCTCTCGGCCCTTCCTCCTCTTCACGTTCCTCCGCGGCTGCCGTGGGCTTCTCAGTCACAGGCTCCTGCATCGCCATGGGGTCCTCCTCCGTCACGGGCCCATCTGCTGAGGACGACAACTCTGCCATAGGCTTCTCCACCAAGAGTCCCTCCGCCACGGGCTTCTCCGCCGTGGGCTTCTCCGCCACAGGTCGCTCCGCCGTGGGCTTCTCCGGCGTAGGTCGCTCCACCGTGGGCTTCTCCGCCGTGGGCTTCTCCGTCGCAGGTCGCTCCGCCGTGGGCTTCTCCGCCGCAGGCCGCTCCGCCATGGGCTTCTCCACCAAGAGTCCCTCCACCGTGGGCTTCTCCGCCACAGGTCCCTCCGCCGTGGGCTTCTCCACCAAGAGTCCCTCCACCGTAGGCTTCTCCGCCACAGGTCGCTCCGCCGTGGGCTTTTCCGCTGTGGGCTTCTCCGCCGCAGGTCGCTCCGCCGTGGGCTTCTCCGCCACAGGCCGCTCCGCCGTGGGCTTCTCCGCCGCAGGTCGCTCTGCCGTGGGTTTCTCCGCTGCAGAGCCAGCATCAGGCGCCACCGTAATGCCTGCAATAGGGCAATCCATCCCCCGTTGCCAATCATTACGCTGTCAAAAGGTAATCCACCGTCAATCGACACCGTTTCAAGTTTATTTTATTTCAAACTTCACGCAGGCAACTTGGAAACTGGAAGAGGAAAACATGGGCAGAGGCGCGAGTTAAGTCTGGATCAGGCAGGACACATTCTCTGGACGGAGCGATAGCCAGTTGGTCGAGACTAAGGGTGGAGAGGCAGCTAAAGGAGTGAGTTAGCACCTTGGAGGACGTCTACGGTGGAGGTGGAGCAGTTTGAGATAAACTCGCGTGCAGGAGCCCGACGGATCGTTGCCGCACGAGTCCGCAAGAGGAGGCTGAAGGTGACGACGAAGGAATAGCGACGGCTGGGAGACATTAACGACAGCTGTCCAGTCCAAGTTGGTGTGTTTGATTAACCAGGTGAGAACCCAAAGAGACCAGGATAAGAGTCTCGTTTGCAAGAGAAATCTGGGGGGGGGGGTCGGCTTACCGAAATGACAAAAGGGAAATAGAAATTTAAATGAAAGCACAGCTCATGGGGCAAAACGGAAATCGGAGTAAAAGCAACCGTGTCGTATGAGAAATCAATATCGTGCCAACGTAAATCGGTGTTAAATCATAAATGTCCCAGTGGCGGAAGTCGGCTCGGGCTGTTGCTTTGTGCCCCGTGCCCTGGGTGTGCATCTTCAGAATCGGAATATTTATTTATTCTGGAGGAATCCCCTTCAGCGGCTCGGCCAAGGCGACGCAAGCTGGGAGGAGTAAGTGCGTGGTGGTGGTGGCGGTTGAAGAGGAGAGGTTGTGCTGAGATTAAACTATAAAAACTAAACTTTTATTTTGCCAGGTAAGACCCCACTGAGCTATGTAGCTGATTTGCAGAAGTGACCTGGCCACAAATGATAGCTCAACAAGTGACTAACCGCGTGGAAATGTACACCAGGAAAATACTCGAATGGCGTGTTTCTAAATATAGAGTGAAAAACTGGAGGACCCTGAGAAAAATCCACGCGACCACGGAGAGAGAGAGAGAACACGCAAACTCCAAATATACAGCAGCAGGCATCAGGATCCGGATCGAACCCACGGCATCCTGTATACCAGGCCAGGTAGTTAACATCTCCTAGCCACCGTGATGATGATGATGAGAGAAGAGAGATGCAAACTCCAAATATACAGCAGGCGTCAGGGTCGGGATCGAACCCACGGCATCCTGTATACCAGGCGAGGTAGTTAACATCTCGCCACCGACAAGACTACGGAGTTCAGCTGCGCCGGTCCCTGCCGCTACGGGGGGGGAAGCCGCCTCTTACCTGTGAGCAGGTATCCCCCGGAGGCGCTTGTGCTCATGAGCGGATGAGTTCGGTTCGGCAAAACCTTGACGACACACACATGCACGCGCCAGCGGCGCAGCGGTTAGCGCGCCGCGCCAGAGGTCGCAAACGGGTTTTGATTCCTTACCCGTACCCGGCCACACCAGGGTCGCAAACGGGTACCCGTACCCGGCCGTACCCGTACCCTACCCGTACCCAGCTGGGTACCCAGCTGGGTACGGGTAGGGTACGGGTATCGGGTACCTGATTGCGACCTCTGGGATGAAGCCATGTTGCAGGCGCGGGTGGGTTGATTCTAGGAACTTGAATTGTGAGAAGAGACAAGACGTTGGGAAATGAGTGACAAACGGTGACTCACCAGTGACTCACGGTCTACCCCGTACCCGTACCCGGCCGCACCAGGGTCGCAAACGGCTACCCGTACCCGGCCGGGTACGGGTAGCTGAGTATCGGGTAGGGTACGGGTATCGGGTACCCGGTTGCGACCTCTGCGCCGCGCTCTCTCCCTCAATCCCGCAACATCTGTTTGATTCCCGACCGGTGCCAACATCGGTGGCAGTCGATATGTGAACTTTCCTCCCCCCCCCCCCCAGAACTATTTAAATATTTTTATTTTAACCAGCTGAGGCCCACTGAGCTATATAGCTCTTTTACAGGTAGGAACAACAGTTCCACACTGCCCACCAGGGATTATTTGTCTGTCTGTCGTGCATAGCCACGCCCTCGATTTGTATTTCATCGAGCGATTCGGGCGGGCTCAGCACCACGTGACGCGCCGCGTGACACGGATCGCACGAATGCGCTGTCCAACCAAGCTCCTACCTGCCCACCCCGAAGGAATGTGTTTCAGAAACCACCTCTTTCAACAATGTATAGCACGTCGATTCTAAATGTGGAGGGAAAAACAGGAGGACCTGGAGAAAAATCCACACGACCACAGGGAGAACACGCAAACTCCAAATATACAGGTGTCAGTTGGGATCGAACCCACGACCTCCTGTATACCAGGGGAGGTAGTCAACATCTTGCTACCCACCCTCACCCCATCAACCTCTATCAATCACCAACCCGCATTGACCGGAAGAGTGAAGTATGGTCAAATGACCCCCAAGACTGACATGGCATATGGACATTTTAGCCCATCAGTGGACTGTCTACCAATCTGATCGTCATCATCATCGTCGTCAGACTCGATCTATCCATGGCTCATGATGATGATGGAGCGGCTGCCAAAGGAGAGAAAACGCCCAAGAGAACGCAACCGTGGAGATGGAGCCATGAAGTAAGCTCGCACCGAGGCGCCAGATGGATTGCTGCATCATAGGAGCGCGAGATGCTGGCGGCTTGGAGATATCTTCATCCAGCAGTGGAGAGATCATAGCTCATGATGATGATGAGGAGCCTCACCTGGTAGAAGCGGAGCCAGGACTCGGTGAGGTGGAGGCTCACCGTGCTCCCGCGCTCCTTCAGGTTGGTGTAGCATTCCAGCAGCGGCTGCACATCGCACGCATCGCACACATCGTGCAACACACATCGTGTACACACATTGCATATATACACACACACACACACATCGCACACATACATCACATATATACACACACACATAGAGCGCACATACAAGCACATCACACACACACACATCATGCACACACATCGCATATATACACACACACACACATCGCACACACACATCGCATATATACACACACATCGCATGTACACACATCGCATATATACACACACACACATCGCATGTACACACACAGCGTGTACACACACCGCGCACACATCACATTACACACACCAACTGTGCACATGTTGCATATACACACGCACACACATCACATGTACACACCGGGTACACATGCATCACACACACACCATGCACACACATCGTGCACACTCATCGCATATACACACACACACACAGAGCGCACATACAAACACATCACACACACCGGGTACATACACATTGCACACACACATTGTGCACACACACACAGCGTGCACACACCACGCACACATCACATTACACACACACCGTGACATGTTGCATATACACACGCACACTGTGCACACACATCACATATATTCTTTGGTTCTTTTCGGTTAAGTCACGTCTAAAAATAAAATAATAAATTAAAATAAAATAACATATTACGACGTTTCGATTGCAACACAAGCAATCATCATCAGGCATAAAAGAAATAGCAACAAAAATCTAACTAGAAAAAACATCACATATACACACACTGCACACACAAACACACCGGATACACATGCATCACACGCACACACCGTGCACACATCGTGTGTATATATCCACACATGTTGAATTTTTTCGCACCGTACGCACCCGTGCAAACGCACGCACGCGGGTACGCACGCACGCAGGTACATACGCAGGTACACACGAAGGTCCAGACCTAGGTAGACGTACACACGCAGGTACATGCACAAACAACAACAATTGCGCTTGTGCCAGGCTACGTGCATGTTGAGGTCACGTGAAGTGTCGAACGCCCGCTGGCAGGTCATGGGGCAGACCCAGGTGCCACGGGTCGACTGACTCAGATGACTGGCTGATGCACCACCTGTGGCCCCTACTGTGCCAACTTGCTGTGTTTTAGCTGCCCGGCGCTCCGCTCGTTGTTGTGAGCATCGCTCCTCCGCCCTCCGTTGTTGTTGGAGGGCGACTGCCTCCAAATGCCCAGTAGCGTCCTTCACGAGCCTCCTCCACAGAGGCCGATCTTGACACCGCCGGTACCAGTCATCGGCAAGTCCACTCAACTCCACATCCTCTTGTACCACATCACTCCATCTCCTCTCTAGCCAGTGCCGCGCCCATTTAGCCCCCTCTATCCGACCGAACAAAAGCTTCATTCTAGATTTGAAGCTTTCGTGACTGCAAGGATTCATATTCTTAGGTTTTTTCGGTAAAGTCACGTAGGTAAAAAATTTAAATTAATAAAAGTAAAATTAAAATAAATTTAAATCACGACGTTTAGGAGGCAACACAAGTCTTACTTGATACAGCAATCGTGCTGTGACGGTTCCACCTGCAGACGGAAGCTTGTGTTGCCTCCGAAACGTCGTGATTTTTATTTTATTTTACTTCTATTAATTTTAATTTTTTACCTACGTGACTTTACCGAAAAAACCTAAGAATACGAACAAAAGCTCTTTAGGCATGCGGTGGCTGGGCATGCGGGCTACATGACCCAGCCACATAGTTACACGCGCATGTACGGAAGCACACGCACGTACATGCGCAGGTACACACGCACACGCACCTCCCTGTGCTGGCAAAAGACGACGAAAGGTCGCGAGGGGGAGACGAAGTCAAGGAGCCCCTCGAGAATCGGCCACGGCTGGAACTTGCAGGCGATGATCAGGCTGACGAGACAGGGGGGGGGGGGGGGGTTGGTGGGGGTTAAAGCCGTTGCGCCGGCAACGTCACGCCACGAAGTACGTCTCGCGGACTTCCACGGTCGTCATGGTCCTCACCACCCCAGCGACTTCCGCGGGGATTTAAAAGGCAGAACGGAACTGCCGCGGAGAGGGCGATGAGCAGCCCCCGAGTTCAAGTTGCAGTTTATGCAAAACCTAAAGTTGTCGTAAATGTCGAGTGATCCCGCCGCACCTCCGATTAGCACGGTTGGCTACGTACGTGAGAAAGAAGCTTAACATCCATCCATACATACTCAACCGGAAATTATACTCAATCCTAAATGCATACTAAAAAAAACAATCAACGTCGTCCGCCGGGCCAAAGCTGTTGTCACCACCCCACAACCCACCACATCCCGCAGCTGCTGCGCAGAACAAGCACAGCGGCCTTCGAGGTCTGCCCCTAACAGTCTCCCGTCCCCACCACCATCTGTTGCTCTTCGGCCTTCTCGTACCCTCGTGTCGCCGGACTCTTGTAGAGACCTCCCCAATGGCCGTGCCAGTAACCAGCTTCCTCCATCAACCGGCCCTCCCAAGTTACACAGGACTTACAGCTACACCCAGGCCTAAAGCATATGCTAAAGCCATTGCGTGATTACACGTGCAATTGCCAATGATGTCACAACTCCCTGATGAGTCACATGAGTCTAACCCCCCCCCCCCACTCTAACCTGGGCACCGAAACCAAGCGAGGCAGGCTGGGGGCGGCACTAGGCCGCAACGGCGTTCATGTTTCAAGTAAACACGTTTAATAACTCACGCAAGTTAAGGAATTTAATAACTCGTGCATAACCAAGATCACGTCAGCGCATTATGCGCGAGTTACACAATCGAAGCAATAACTTGATGGGAAGACTCACCCATCGGCATCTCTCCGCGCGAGCTCCGCCACGCCAATGTCTGCGCACCGCTTCCTCTCCTCCTGCCGCACCTCCTTCTGTGGAGGGCGGCGGCAGGCAACGCACCGACCGCTCAGCTGTGGCGTGTACACAATTCTCTGGCACGAGTCGCGACGGGTACCGCGAGATCCGACCGCGTCCGTCCAACGATCGCAGAGCCGACGTATCAACGCTTTTCCAACCTCGGCATAGAAAAGTGCTGAAAACGTCGATTTAAAGCTTTCGTGACTGCAGGGATTCATCTTCTTGGTTCTTTCGGTAAAGTCACGTAGAAGGGAAATAATAAAATAAAACATAATAAAATCATTCTCACGACGTTTCGGCCACAACGCAAGCAGCCGTCCTCAGGTGAAGAACAGGTCTGTCGGGAAGACAGCGCTGTCTTCCCGACAGACCTGTTCTTCACCTAAGGACGACTGCTTGCGTTGTGGCCGAAACGTCGTGAGAATTATTTTTATTACGTTTTCTTTTTATTATTTTATTACTTCCCTTCTACGTGACTTTACCGAAAGAACCAAGAAGATGCTGAAAACGTGTTTCTTGCTAGCGGTACAAGATAAAACATTTTAAGCAGAAAAATTACTTTCGCCAAAAACATATATTCCCTTCACCTGAGATTTGAGGTCCTTGACGTTGGCCATGCCAGTCTCACTCTCGGCCCGGACGTCTCCTTGCCTCTTGCCAGCCTGCTCTCCCGCAATGGAATCCAGTTCCGCCTGCTGAGAATCCTTCTCCGGCTGCTCCACATTGCCGGCAGCTGGCGCCTCCGTGTCCATACCAGAGTCGTCCACACATCCGTCCCAGCATCCCTCTGTGGAGACTACGGTGGCGGTGTTGCTAGCGGCGACGGCATTGTTGCTAGCGGCGGTGTTGCTAGCGGCGACTGCATTGTTGCTAGCGGCGACGGCGTTGTTACTAGCGGCGGTGTTGTTAGCGGCGACGGCGTCGGTGTTGCTAGCGGCGACGGCGTTGTTGCTAGCGGCGGCTCCGGTGTTGCTAACGACGACGGCGTCGGTGTTGCTAGCGGCAGCGCCGTCGCAGCACTGCTGGGCGATGGCGCCGATCCGGTCGAGGGGGACGGAGAAGACGCGGGCGAAGAAGTGCTCGGGGAAGCCGAAGTGCTCCGTGGCCGTGGTGTTGGCCATGGCGCCGGCGTGCACGTTTAGGATCGTGCCGTGCCCTGCGGAGGCGTGGACAGACGGACGGACGGGTTACTCACGGGAGAATGGACGGCCACATGGACGAAACGGGGTTGGTGGGGGGGCAACAGACGGACGGATGCAAAGATCGCACGGGCACCATCACACACAAAGACGACGACCCCACCCCCTGTATAGCCTTAACAGATTGTTTGGGCAAGTGCTGTTACCGATTGCCTGCCAAGGGGGCGGTGGGTGGCTAGCACCACACTTGACCGTCTTTGTGTCTCGAGTGGCGATGTTCACACACCGCACGAGTGTCGACCTAGACGACACGCGCTTCATATAACCGTCACCCGTGTCGACCGTGAACGGGATTCGAATCGGGGTCGCCGAGTACGTAGCATGGCGCACGCTAACCCGCTGCGCCACCGCTGCACCTCCGCTCCCCGCACGCACACGTGCGCGCGTGCCGGCCACTCTCACCTCCCATGCGCTCCATGACGGCGCCCAGCACAAGCCCCGAGCAGCTCTCCACGACGATCGTCTTGCCGCTGGCGCGCACGTTCCCGGACGCCAGCAGCTGCGACAGCGAGTCCACGCGGAGGTGGCTGGCACGAGCGAGCGGAGCGTCGCGGGGTTACGGCACAAAAACCCCGGGGGGGTCAGCAACCATCCCCCCCACCCCTCGCCACACTTCCCGCGGGCACGGACAACCTCACCGCATCTCTGTCGAGATTGAAAACTCATTCTGATTTTTGTGTATTAGTTTGTTGTCCTTCTCCCGCGCCCCCGCACCTCCGATTAGCTCGGTTGGCTACGTACGGTGTGTGAAAGAAGTTCAGCGTACATACATACACCATCAACTGCCTCTAAATCATTTAAGCATACACGTGGGCACACATTCATTTGAAATATTTAAATAAAAATTACAGTAAAATGTTAATTTTTGTAAGCTCGAATTGGGCACTTTTGGCCACTTCCAACCAAAGGATTTTGGGCACTTTATAGCAAAAACAATTTGGCAGCCCCAACTGGAGAATGGTCTGACCATCCATCACCACCACCACCACACCTAGCTGCCTTTGTCTCCACACAGTGCTGATGTTTGCAAACTGTAGCGCATGTTCTCAATTGAGGCTGTGTCGATCACAGCCTCAAATGAGGCTCCGATAAGCACAGTTGGCTACGTATGGTGCGAAAGAAGAAGTTCAACATACGGACGGTGCTGCTCAGAGATGCCTGCCCAAATGTTCCAAGGCAGGGGTCATCGGCCAACCTGCAGCTCCAGAGCCGCATGCGGCTCTTTGGCTGGCCCCCTTTGCGAGCAACCGTTTTAACAACAAAAAATTAAATCTTAAAAAACACAATTTTACGTAAAGATAATTGATTCAATACGGCAGACCGCTGCTCTCAGGCAGTCAGGTAAATGCGCGCGTGTGCGTTGAACTTCTTTCGCACCGCACGCGGCCAAACCGCGCCAATCGGAGGGTGCTCTCGCGACAAAAGTGGATGGGCAACATGCTCGTGGTGGAGCAGCGCTTACCAGATCTTGGCCGGCTCGCGCGAGTGGTACATTGTAGCCAGGAGGCGTGCGTTCGGCTTCAGCACCGTGATGTGGGATTCGTACCTGCGCACACACGCGGCCCGTGTCTGCAGGGATTCATATTATTGGTTCTTTCGGTAAAGTCACGTAGATAGGTTCAATAGAAAATTACAAAAAACTACGACGTTTCGATCAACATTAAATCCCAACGATCTTGAATGAAATTGACCAAAGCAGAACCCTCCATCAGGAAGAGGGGGTTAGCTTCTAAAGGTAAACTGTTTATAAAGGTTTGAAATGGGCGTAGCCCAAACGTCAGCAGCCAATGTTAATGTACATCACTTACATATTTTAATTTTCTTTGAACCTATCTACGTGACTTTACTGAAAGACCCAAACAATAAGGTGGCTAATGTTGATGATAATGACTGAAGGCCCAGCATAAGAGTACACAGTGACCGCAGCGTCACCGCAGCACTCCCCCCGCCGTCCCTACCGATGAATCGGAACGCTACTTCTACGCTCCCCGGGGCTTAAACCAACCAGTGCTGACCAGCGCGGCGAAGTATGGTCGAATAACCGTCGTGACCGTTTTCCTCTCGCACGCGCAACGGCCCGAAGACGTCTCTTCGCATATATACGGAGGACGGCAGAGCTTTGGCGATCGTTGGCGCCAGCTCACGCGGTCTGGCCGCTGCCTGCCCGCTTGTCCGTGGTTCCTCCTCGTGCGTCCCGAGTCGAGAGCGAGCGGACACACGGTGCAGATTATTTATGTTATCGTTGTAATACTGGAGAACAAACGTCCCACAAACACAGTCCTGGGACAATGCTTGGTTGGCTAAAACAAACCCATGCAGTTAAATTTCGATTTAAAGCTTTCGCGACTGCAGGGATTCATCTTCTTGGTTCTTTCGGTAAAGTCACGTAGAAGGGAAGTAATAAAATAATAAAAATAAAACATAATAAAATAATTATCACGACGTTTCGGCCACAGCGCAAGCAGCCGTCCTCAGGTGAAGACCAGGTCTGTCAGACGCTGTCTCCCCGACAGAAACTGAGGACGGCTGTTCGCGTTGTGGCCGAAACGTCGTGAGAATTATTTTATTATTTCCCTTCTACGTGACTTTACCGAAAGAACCAAGAAGATGAACCCATACAGGTGAACAGGACCGTGCAAGCAAATTAAATTGTTGTACGATACTTCCAACGTCCCTGCTTCCCCAAGCAAAACTACACAAACTCTATCCTACAACCCTCTCGTCGTGGCTAGCAGACCTCTCACCGAGTGGTGAAGTATGGTCAAACGACCCGCACGGCCTGGGGTGGGGCCCTCATCCATTATAAGGTGGCACTCATTGCACACAAAGTGCTTGCCACAAATGAACCACAATACCAGGGTGATCTCATCGGGGGGAGCATAAACTATCACGTGAACTCCGGTCATCCTCTAAGCAGCGGCTTTTGGCTCGCCATTGAACGAAGACGGTCACCGCATTGCACGCTTTGAGATGCGCTTCTGCGGCCGTCTGGAACGCTCTTCCTTCCGATATTAGAAGGCCACTAGATTGAAAACGAATTCCTTTAGAACTACTTTTTTTGTTTAGTTTGTTGACCTTCTCACGCACCTCCGATGAGTACACGGCTGGCTACGTACCGTGCAAAAGAAGCTCAACATACAAAGACAAAGCGAGCGCCCGTGAAGGGTAGGAAGGCACACGAGAGTAGGTGGCCAGCACCACGCCCGACCGCCTTTGTCTCCCCAGTGGCGATGTTTTTACACACAGCACCAGGTACTCATTTGAGGCGACCTAGGGGAGGGCCCAGGACGGGTTTCGATAATCGTCACCGGTGTTGGCCGTGAGCGAGAATCGAACTCGGGTCGCCGGGTTCGTAGCGCAGCGCGTGAACCACCACACGACCGGATCGACAGCGGTGCTGTTCCGAATACTACGGATCCACTCACTTCTTCTTCTTCCTCTTGATGTACTTCTCTTGAGAAAACTCCGTCTTTTCTTTGAACGTGCTGCTGTTCTCCACCAGCTGGCTCACAATCTCCTGCTCAACGCAAATCACCGATGAGAATAAGTATAACCCTTAAAAACAAAGTTTTTCACTATAAATCCTTTATATGCGTGGCAGCGAACTTAATATAAAGGATTTAAAAATATATTCGCCTGTGGAGGACGCGGGGATCGATCCCGCAACCTTTGGCATGGGAAGCGAGGGCGCTACCAACTGCGCTACTCCGCCACGGCCTGTGGAGGGGTTACGCTCTGGGCTCTTACACTGTGACGTTCAGCCAAAGCCATGAATGAGTTCTATTTGAATATATGTAAAATAATATTTTTTTGCCTAAAAAGTGTAACATTTTGGGAATTTTTTTTCACGAACATTAATTGTCTCGCACAACGAGTCTGTGTGGAAAATGTCAGCTCGATTGGATCACGGGAAGTGGGTTAAAAAATGACCGAAAGATTTGCACGGTCGTAAGCAAGCAAGCAAGCACGCAAGCAAGCAAGCGAACTTAATATAAAGGATTTAAAAATCAACGGAATCCTCCGATACGAATAACAAAATTATAATCACATTCATTAAGAGCCTTTCATCAAGCAGGGTGTCATGGTTTGCTTGGTGTTGTTTGTCGAGCTATCGTATTAGCACGGTTGGCTATGTACGGTGCGAAATATGTACAACATTTGTGGCCGGGTCGCTTCTGAAAATGAGCGATAGCTCAGTGGGCTTTACCGGGTAAAATAAAAAAATAGTTTATAGTTTAGTTTAATTGCAGGGCTCAACGTTTACATGCATCCCCTTTTATCGTAAGCTGAGCACATGTCTCGCAGCCCCTATCGCTCCGTGCTGGGCCAGTGAAGAGCTGTGCCCTACCGTGCCCCTGGGGCTGGGGTAGTGAGGAGCTGTGTCCTACCGTGCCCCTGGGGCTGGGGTAGTGAGGAGCTGGGCCCTACCGTGCCCCTGGGGCTGGGGTAGTGAGGAGCTTGGCACTACCGTGCCCCTGGGGCTGAGGTAGTGAGGAGCTGGGCACTACCGTGCCCCTGGGGCTGGGGTAGTGAGGAGCTGGGCCCTACCGTGCCCCTGGGGCTGAGGTAGTGAGGAGCTGGGCCCTACCGTGCCCCTGGGGCTGGGGTAGTGAGGAGCTGGGCCCTACCATGCCCCTGGGGCTAGGGTAGTGAGGAGCTTGGCACTACCGTGCCCCTGGGGCTGAGGTAGTGAGGAGCTGGGCACTACCGTGCCCCTGGGGCTGGGGTAGTGAGGAACTAGCCCTACCGTGCCCCTGAGGCCCTGTTCCTTGAGAGCCGAGATGTCGTCCCGCGTGAGCTTCTGTGCCGAGCCGTCGCTCTGGATGTTGCGGTTGTCGACTCCGGACTCCGACACCGCGACTGCGACAGGCGGGGAGAAAACCAAACAGCGCGGCGACCCGTGTGGGGCAAACCGGGGGGAAAGGATGGTGCGACATTTCGAGAACCGATTGCACATAGACACCCTTACAAGTCCAAACTGTGTGGTACAATTATATTGTGCAATAGTATTGTTTGGGACACGAGACTGACATAGGAATTTCTCGTGGTGGTATAACACATTCCTGCAGAGGGAGCTGGTAGGAACATTGGGTTGCTCGGTCAATGGCCAGGGTCAACGGCGGTGTGGTGTATTCCGCAAATATGCCCGACTGTGAGGGCGGGCACAAGCCGGCGTGAGTAGGTTAAACGTTGAGTTTTACGAGGGCACCACGGTGTGAACAGCCCCTCCCCACCCAGCCCCACCCCCCACCCAGCCCTATCTACATGACTTTACCGAAAAACCCAAACAATAAGGTGGCAAATGTTGATTATAATGACTGTGAAGAAGGCCCAGCATAAGAGTACAGAGCACTGCAAAGGATGAACTAACACCAGGTAAGAAAGTGGACAAAAATCCCAATTGTAGACCCTCCTGACGACGTCTTGACACCGTTTGACGACGTCTCACCTTCAGCCTTGAGCTGCTTGCTCGCACACTGGGGCTGTAGGTCACCTCCACCCGTGATGTCAAACGTGGTGCCGTACCTCGCGCCGATCAAACTGTCCACGAAGAACCACTTCTTCTCGAAGTTCACCTTCCTGAGGGATGCATTGCACCACATTGCCTGTCAGTCCAGCGACTTGGCCATTGCGTGTTACTGTTTTACCTTATTTTATTTTACACGGTAAGGCCCACCGAGCTTTGTAGCTCTTTTCCAGAAGCGACCTCGCGCCACAAATGATAGCTCAGCGAAGCAGCTTATCATGTGTTAATGTACAGCAGCCAACTACTCTAAACGCGTGTTTCTATATGTGGAGGGAAAAAACGGAGGACCGGGAGAAGAATTCACACAACCACGGGGAGAGAGACACGCAAACTCCAAATATACAGCAGCAGGCGTCAGGGTAGAGATCGAACCCACGACCTCCTGTATACTACGCGAGGTAGTTAACATCTCCTAGCCACCGTGATGACGATGATGAGAGACACCGCAAACTCCAAATATACAGCAGGCGTCGTCAGGGTAGGGCTCGAACCCACGACCTCCTATAGACCAGGCGAGGTAGTTAACATCTCCTAGCCACCGTGATGATGAGAGACACCGCAAACTGCAAATATTCAGCAGGCGTCAGGGTAGGGATCGAACCCACGACCTCCTGTATACCAGGCGAGGTAGTTAACATCTCTCCAGTTCAGCGACTTGCCCATTCGCTGTGGGGCAGTTCCACAAATGAGGCCACCTTAAAGCCATAATTGTAACATCATCAGAATAATATACTGCATTACGGGGTGGCCGTTTTGAAAATATGGCTTGAGTATGGTATAAGTGAATGGTTTCCTTTGTGCACACACACACACGACAACAGAATGCACCATCGCCATGCCGGGAAAACGTCAGCTCGCCCGAGTGAGTCCGACACGGCGGGTTTACTTCTATTCGAGTTTCCGTGACAATGTCAGTTGACAAGACGGTGCTCAAGTAAACGCCACAGTGAGATCCGATACCGACGATTACCGGCAACTATAAGGCGCGTCTGAAACGCACGTTGTGCAAAAATCCTTGAAAGGGATTCACTCGAATGAGTTTGGTTGGGAGAACGCCGATAAAATAACAATCCATCTCGAAACCAGGGTCCTCAAAGCCAATGCTGGGAAATTCCACATTCTTGTGGCGGGACCGCTCTTAACGTCTGTCAGTTATAATGTCGCTCTGCTCTGGGAGACGAGAGGGGGGTGGACGGGAGGGGGGGGAGACGAGAGGGGGGGGGGGGAGACGAGAGGGGGGGGGAGACGAGAGGGGGGGAGACGAGAAGGGGGGGGGACGAGAAGGGGGGGGAGGGAGACGAGAGGGGGGGGGAGACGAGAGGGGGGGGACGAGAGGGGGGGGGGGAGACGAGAGGGGGGGGGAGACGAGAGGGGGGGAGACGAGATGGGGGGGTGGACGAGAGGGGGGGGGGAGAGACGAGAAGTGGGGGGGGGGGAGACGAGAGAGGGGGGGTGAAGTGGTGTGTGAAGGCCGCACTCCACACCGGTGTCTCTCCACTCGCACGGCCTTCAGCAAGTCCTCTCGCTTCAGCACCACGCGGTCGCCCTCCCTGATGATGACCACAGTGGTGCTGGTGGTGTCCGTCTGCATGATGTCGCCACCGCTGACGACGGCGCCACCAGAGTTTGCAACGAGTGTCGCTAAAGCCATCGTGGTTGTTTGTCAGTGTAGCTGCTGCCTCTACTGCTGCCTCTGTCTGCTCCTGCTGCCTCTGTCTCTCCTGCTGCTACCTCTGTATCTGCTGCTGCCTCTGTCTCTCCTGCTGCTGCCTCTGTCTCTCCTGCTGTTGCCTCTGTCTCTCCTGCTGCCTCTGTCTCTCCTGCTGCTGCCTCTGTCTCTCCTGCTGTTGCCTCTGTCTCTCCTGCTGCCTCTGTCTCTCCTGCTGTTGCCTCTGTCTCTCCTGCTGCCTCTGTCTCTCCTGCTGCTGCCTCTGTCTCTCCTGCTGTTGCCTCTGTCTCTCCTGCTGCTGCCTCTGTCTCTCCTGCTGTTGCCTCTGTCTCTCCTGCTGCCTCTGTCTCTCCTGCTGCTGCCTCTGTCTCTCCTGCTGTTGCCTCTGTCTCTCCTGCTGCCTCTGTCTCTCCTGCTGTTGCCTCTGTCTCTCCTGCTGCCTCTGTCTCTCCTGCTGTTGCCTCTGTCTCTCCTGCTGTTGCCTCTGTCTCTCCTGCTGCCTCTGTATCTGCTACTGCTGCCTCTGTCTCTCCTGCTGCCTCTGTCTCTCCTGCTGCTACCTCTGTATCTGCTGCTGCTGCCTCTGTCTCTCCTGCTGCCTCTGTCTCTCCTGCTGCCTCTGTCTCTCCTGCTGCCTCTGTCTCTCCTGCTGCTACCTCTGTATCTGCTACTGCTGCCTCTGTCTCCTGCTGTTGCCTCTGTATCTCCTGCTGCTGCCTCTGTATCTGCTGCTGCTGCCTCTGTCTCTCCTGCTGTTGCCTCTGTCTCTCCTGCTGCTACCTCTGTATCTGCTGCTGCTGCCTCTGTCTCTCCTGCTGTTGCCTCTGTCTCTCCTGCTGCTACCTCTGTATCTGCTACTGCTGCCTCTGTCTCCTGCTGTTGCCTCTGTATCTCCTGCTGCTGCCTCTGTATCTGCTGCTGCTGCCTCTGTCTCTCCTGCTGTTGCCTCTGTCTCTCCTGCTGTTGCCTCTGTCTCTCCTGCTGTTGCCTCTGTCTCTCCTGCTGTTGCCTCTGTCTCTCCTGCTGTTGCCTCTGTCTCTCCTGCTGTTGCCTCTGTCTCTCCTGCTGCCTCTGTCTCTCCTGCTGCCTCTGTCTCTCCTGCTGCCTCTGTCTCTCCTGCTGCCTCTGTCTCTCCTGCTGCCTCTGTCTCTCCTGCTGCAAGCTGTCGCTACTGTGACTGCTGCCACCGCGGGTTTCAATGGCAACTTGAGGCGCGCCAAAAAAAACGCACGTGGCTGACGACTTCCGCCCTCGTGTTACGGGTCGCGGCTGCGGACACTGCGCCGGCAAAGTGTGGGGGGGGGGGTAGAAAAAAACGCGTAGCGAAAATTGTCCCGTGGTTGTGTATATACGGTACACGGTACTCGATGATTTTCTATCAACCCTCTATTTAAATACTTTACCGTATTGTCTGGATTATAAGACGCCTACGGAAAGTAATACGCACGCACGCAACCCCAAAACTTTCACCCGTTGTCAATATAAGACGCACTTGGCTTTGAACTACGGGTAATCAAAAAAACCACGCATGAAAAAATGAAAATAGATCTTGACTTAAAGCTTTCGTGACGACAGGAATACATATTCTATGGGTCTTTCGGTAAAGCCACAAGACCCATAGAATAAATAAAAATAGCTTCTACCCTTTCTGCCAAAAAAACACAGTTGTGTTAGGATGTGCAATCACAAAATAGAAACATTTTATTAGTTGGAACCTCCTGGTTAACCAGCCCACAGGGGATTATTGTGTCCGTCCGTCGTGCAGGGAGGGGCTGGGTGGGGAGGGGCTGGGTGGGGGGTGGGGCTGGGTGGGGAGGGGCTGGTCACCCCGTGGTGCCCTTATAAAACTCAACGTTAAACCTACTCACGCCGGCTTGTGCCCGCCCTCACAGTCGGGCATATTTGCGGAATACACCACGCCGCGGTTGATCCTGGCAATTGACCGAGCAACCCAACGTTCCTACCAGCTCCCTCCGCAGGAATGTGTTGCAAGGAGTGAAGTCTGCATTAACCACACGTACTTGTGAACATGCAAACAAAAAACACGCTCTGATAATTATATATGGCATTGTCTTTGACACGGATTGGTCCACACCAGAGACAGCTTTCTTTAGAGCCGAGTCTCACTGCCAGTGTTAGACCAGAGGACGTTTCAAAGACAATGCCCCATACATTACCAGAGAATGTCTTTTTGCTTGCATGTTCAGCACAAGCGTGCGTGGTTAATGGAGGGCCATGATTCCTTGTAAAAGGTTTCTGTTTGGTGTTTCAACATCTTAACATAAATGTTTTATTGCCAGAAAGGCTAAAAACCTATTGTTATATTTTGATCCTGGCAACAAAGGTCCCATAAGGTGCGTCATACAATCCGGAGAAGACGGTCAATGTAAGGTCAATGTTACCGTGATGTGCTTTTTGGGGCTCTGCAATAGCGGACTGGGATCGCAACCGAATGGCAAAATTCGCAGCGCTTTGCCAAGCCACTGCTGGATGTCCGTACGTCACGTGGTGTTGACTGGAGTGTCCGTACGTCACGTGGTGGTGACTGAGTGTCCGTACGTCACGTGGTGTTGACTGGAGCGTCCGTACGTCACGTGGTGGTGACTGAGTGTCCGTACGTCACGTGGTGTTGACTGGAGTGTCCGTACGTCTCGTGGTGGTGACTGAGTGTCCGTACGTCACGTGGTGGTGACTGAGTGTCCGTACGTCACGTGGTGGTGACTGAGTGTCCATACTTCTCCGCGCTGGTGAAGTAATAACATCCCTTCGTCATCGCTTAAAGTCACATGAGCCCCCTTTAGGACCCGTACGATTCACCTTCAACGGTCTGAGTTCGACCCCGACGAGACTAGGTGAGTTGAGTGGAGTTCAAGAGAACTCGCGAACAAACACCGCCCAACGCAGAAACATCCCTCGGTTTCATCTCCCACGAAGCTCACGGTCCACCCCTAAACCGCATTCACTACGCAGACTGTGGCAGCAGTAGATGCGGATACCTGTGGTCATCCAGAACAGAGACCGGTAACAACGTGTAACGACGCATTGCCCCGATCAACAAATACCAATAAGGAGACATCACAGCGGAGATACGACCAACTCCGCTTGTGGTCATCTGCAGGGCGTCACCCCACCCTGAATGTGAAATTGCAGTCATTGTTCTTAGGTTTTTTCCGGTAAAGTCACGTAGATAAAAATTACAATTAAAATTAATAAAAGTAAAATAAAAATAAAATAAAAATCACGACGTTTCGGAGGCAACACAAGCTTCCATCTTCAGGTGGAACCGTCACAGCACGCTTGCTGTATCAAGTAAAAAAAAAGATACAGCAAGCGTGCTGTGACGGTTCCACCTGAAGACGAAAGCTTGTGTTGCCTACGAAACGTCGTGATTTTTATTTTTTTTATTTTATTTAACTTTTATTAATTTTATTTTTTTACCTACGTGACTTTACCGAAAAAAACCTAAGAATATGAATCCTTGCAGTCACGAAAGCTTCAAATCTAGAATGCAGTCATTGTCCCTGCGTCTACATCGGCGTGCCGTACGAAAGCAGCCGCAGCAGCAGCAGAATAAGAAGAATTCTGGTGAGTGAACTGGGTTCAGGATATCCACCCGGGTCCAGTAGGGATCGCTCTTCCCGTGCTCTCTGCACCCAAAGTGGCTCTCGTGTGGACAGCGCGAGAGAGAGAGCGAGCTGACGGCACCCAGCCGACATGTCGAGGCATCTGTGGACATCCGTAAAAACTACTCGACATCTGTGAAAACTACTGGACATTAAATTTAGATTTAAAGCTTTCATGACTGCAGGGATTCATCTTCTTGGTTCGTCACGTAGAAGGGAAGTAATAAAATAATAAAAATAAAACATAATAAAATAATATAATATAACAAATGTATTCTATTAATACAAATAAAACATAATAAAATAATATAATATAATAAAATATTTTATTATGTTAGATTATTTTATTATGTTTTATTTTTATTATTATTACTTCCCTTCTATGTGACTTTACCGAAAGAACCAAGAAGATACTGGACATTAGTAAAAAAAGAGCTTTATTGCTCATCGGATTCCTCCAGTATAAATACATATTCTGATATATAAAAGAGACGGGAGATTATTCGGCAAAATTATATGATACGGGGCATGCATTCAGAGACTTAAGAAACAGGGGAAATCTGTTGCAGTATTCGGAAGAGAGAATTTGTGTGGTCTAACAACCCCCCTTGTATAAAGTAGAGCCGACACGAGGTTCGGGGGGGGGGGTCAGTCATTTATTTCCCCCCAATCCACACTTGCCCACAGGCCTCTCCCAAATGCCCCGAGCCCCGTATACAGACAAGCCCTCTCTGTTCCCGATCGACTGCCCCCCTCCTTTTAGTGGGAATCCTCTCCATGCCCCTTAAACCCACCGTCCATATCCAATCCTACCCCTCACATCCCTTTAGGGGACATCCATTCAGTTCGTACTCATGGAGGGGGGAGGGGGGTAACCCAAATATGCACGCTTGCATCTGGGGGGTCTACTGACAATCTACGTACGCATAGGAAATGGGGGGGGGGCGGTGAAGCCTCGATAATAATGTGTCTACATTGGCCTTCAAATGAGTTAGATAGTCCGGCGGTGGACTATCTGTTTGCTTAAACACGTTAATATAATTAATCCTTGATCGTTTCTGCGTGGATTAAATATCGGCCGTTCTATAGAATTCGGGGGGGGGGGGGGGGTGCGTCAAGCGAACGTACGCAGGTGGGGTGGGGAATAAAAAATTTACCCGTAAAAACAAAGTTTTTCACTATAAATCCTTTATATGCGTGTTCAATGGGCCACAACCCAGCCCACATTGGTCTTTGAAACGGGCGGTTACAGTCCTCTCGTCCTCTGGCTTGAGATGGCTGCCACATATGGGTCAGATGATTGTCTGCCACCATTAAGCAATTGGTAATTAAATAAAATAAAAAAATCCTAAAAAGTGTAAAATTTTGGAAAAAAAAAATTCACGATAATAAATTGTCACGCATAACGAGTCTGTGTGCAAAATGTCAGCTCGATTGGATCACGGGAAGTGGGTTAAAAACGACCGAAAGATGTGCACGGTCGTAAGCAAGCAAGCAAGTGAACTTAATATAAAGGATTTAAAAAAGTCCACGTGCATACAGGGAGGAGGGGAGGGGTCAGGTTTTGACAGACTTGTGCGTACCTACTCAATGGATGGCCCCTTACACCCCCCCCCCCAATGAGCGTCAGGCATGAGCCACAGGCGCTGCTTACATTGGCAAGCGATGTGTCAACCGAGCTTCTCAACGCGACGTCACCAATCCCCAGTGGTGGTGACAATCAGTGCGGCTCAACAGCCTCCATGGACCGACACAGCGTTAAGAGGCCCTCCTCATTCAGCAGCAGTGGATTTGCTAGAAAGTGTGTGGAAGCTTGGGGTGTGTAACGTTTCGAGTTTGACCACAATAAACAGGGGGCTTGTGCCGAGCAAGGGGCAATCATGAGCACCGTGTATATGGTGGTTGCAGTCTGGAACGTGCCCAGTTTGAATTAGTTTAATTTGGCCCAATTCGTCCAGGTGGGATGGGCCCGTTCAGCCAGTCCAGACAAGCCCTCTCTGTAAGAAGGCGACAGATCAGGGGTCGGCAATCTGCGGCTTTGGAGCCGCGTGCGGGCCTTTACGGACTGCTTCGTCACGTGGTGCTGTATTTTCTTGGATTTTCTGTTTGCACTCAGTCACATATTCACTTTAAGATGTTTTTTGTTCATGTTTTTGTTTTTTTGTTTGTTGCGGATGCACCCGATTCAAGAGCCGTAAGGCTCACAGGGTTATACCTAATAAATGAACTTGAACTTGATGTCATGCATTTGTAAAGGGGAGCCGACACGAGATTGCAGGGGTCTCGTCCTTTATTCCTTTTCTTCCATTCACACCTGTCCCCGGCCGTCCCAATCTCGTTCCCGCCAAAGGCCCCTTCTTCCCGCCCGTTCTCTCCTTATATCTCCTCGATCACCCCTCCCACTAACCCATCTATTGATGGGAATCCTTCCCCTGACACCCCTACATCACCCCCCCCCCCCCCCCCCCGGAGAAAAAATAACCGTCCTCGGTTCTGCCTCCTCCATGGACCATTTAAGTCTCCCCATGCCTCCCACCACTGACAGTGACGACAGCCCTTACCCCCCCCACAACCATACAATGCAATATAACACAACGAAATCAATTGCGCGGCCTGCCCAGGTCTCCAGCCAGCATCCCGTAACAGCCCGGACATCCACAGGCAGCAGATGACCGTGGTGGCCCCCTCCTTCAAAGGCCCTCTCGTCGCGGTCCCTGGTTCGGTGGTGCCGGTGTCGCCTTGCCTGGCGCCGCTGTCTCTCCTGCCCCCGCTCGTGCCGCCGCTCCGTCAGGCCTCACATGGGGTGCTGTAGGTGACAAGGGAACACAGGGCACCAAACCCCCTGCCGGTCGGCGCGTGGTGGTCGGCGACCTTGGCCTGGGTAGGGATGATGATGATGTTGGCAGTGATGTTGGTGGTGATGTTGGTGAAGATGACGGTGGAGAGATGTATGGCTTAAGGCGGGTGGGGTGTACAAACCATCGTCGCTTACCCAGTTGGACCTGGATGCACTGCGGTCGGAGTGCTTTAATGACCTTGACCGGCCCTTTCCAGGGTCAGTGCAGCTTTGGTGAGAGGCCAACCGGCACCTGAGGACAGTGTAGCCATGCCTGGTCCCCGACTTTAAAGGGCTTGGCTGTCACTGTCCTCTCCCGTATCCGTACATTACTCTCTTGGCTCGTGGCCGATGTGGCCTCGGCTGCTTGGCGGGCCTCTCTCAAATAAATGAGGGAGGTCTTTAGTGCCTTCGGCCATGCGTCAGCTCTTGCGGGAATGTCCGTCAGCTGCACCTCAATAGGCGGAACGGGATCCCGTCCGTACATCAGGAAAAACGGCGAGAACCCCGTCGCCGCGTGCGGGGCCACACTGTATGCCGCTAAGACCTATGGAATGTGGAGGTCCCAGTCGGAATGGTTTTCGTCCACCACTTGGGACAGCATGGCCGCTATGGTGCGGTTAAGCCGCTCTACCATCCCATAGGTCTGGGGATGATACGGAGATGTTCGGACCTTTTTAGTGCCCAGGATAGAGCAGACATCCTTCAAAAGCTGTGAGGAGAAATTCCTGCCCTGATCCGTGAGCAACCGCTCCGGTGCCCCCTTATCAAGGACATAGCCTCCCACGAAGGCATCGGCGATGGTCTGTGCCGTTTGGTCCGGGAGGGCCCACGCCATCGGCCACCTCGTGCAGTACTCGACTCCGACCAACAGGTATTTATTTCCCCGTGGCGTGACCGGCAGTGGTCCCAGGATGTCCAACGCAACCAATTCGTTGACCCTGGTCACCGTGATGGGCTGTAGGGGCGCCCGGCTTACCCGGGGTGGCGGCTTTCGCCGCGCACATTCGACGCAGGTAGCGACCCATCGATGCACGTCAGCGGTCATACCTGGCCAAAAGTACCGACCCTGTAATGTGTACAGTGTCTTCCGCCCCGCCAGGTGCAGCAGCTGGCGGCCGTGTACGTCCATAACCAATTGTTGACGCAGCGACTCCAGAACTACCAGGCATCGCCGGCGCCCTGTCGGGTCCCATCGCATGAGGAGATCCTCCCAAACGATGTACTCCTCCCCCCCTGCCTCTGCTGAGGCGAGTAGTGTTCGCAGTGGGGCTTCCTCCAGCTGTAGCCGTCTCCAATCGTCCAAGGTCAGCCCCAGGTCGTGGTCGGTCAGCTGGACCTCACCCTGTGCGCCCTCCGCCGTGCGTACGGGAGCGATGACCGTCCCCTCCGGCCTCGCCTACTTGCAGCGTGCCCCGCCTGTGGTGCATGCACAAGGGCCCTGGGGCGCCAGTCGGGACAATGCGTCTGCGTTGGCATGTCTGGTCCCTTTGCGATGCACGACTTGGTACCAGTACTCCTGCAGGCGCTCTATCCATCTGGCCAGCTGGCCCGAAGGCTGGTCGATGCGGAGCGAATACTGCAAGGCCGCGTGGTCAGTGCGGACCGTAAATTTGCGACCATACAGGTAGGGTCGGAATTGCTGCACGAAGTGAACGACTGCCAGGAGTTCCCCACGTGTGACGCAGTAGCGCTGCTCCGCTGATGAAAGCACGTGACTACCATAGGCGATAACCACCTCCCGACCCTGCTGGACTTGCGACAAAACACTGCCAATGCCCACATTGCTGGCGTCCGTGTCCAGGATAAAGGGGAGGCCAAAATCCGGAAAGGCCAATGGTGGTGCATCTGTCAGACGCGAGCGCAGCTGCTGGAATGCCTCTTCCTCCAGAGGGCCCCAATAAAACCTCTGGTTCTTCGCCGTCAACACGTGCAAGGGCTTGGCAATGGTTGCGAAGTTGGGCACAAACCGGCGGTAGTAAGAAACGAAACCCACAAACCGGCGTACCTCCGGAACCGTTGTGGGAACAGCCCAGGCCCTCACACAGGCCGTCTTTTCCGGGTCTGTAGCCACTCCAGACTCACTGACGACGTGGCCCAAGTAGCGTACCGAAGACTGCATAAGGTGGCACTTCGACGGCTTGAGCTTCAAGTTCGCGTTCCGGAACCGCAGGAATACCTGACGTAATCGGTCAATGTGTTCCTCGAATGATCGGCTGAAAACAATGACGTCATCCAGGTAGATGAGGCACGTTTCCCATTGGAGGCCTGCTAAGGCCAACTCCATTATGCGTTGGAATGTTTCCGGCGCAGTCTGGAGGCCCATAGGCAGGCAGTTGAACTCAAACAGGCCCTGTGGTGTCCGGAACGCAGTTTTAGGCTGGGAGTCCGCGTCTAGTGGGACCTGCCAGAATCCGGACAATAAATCCAGCGTACTTAAAAATTTTGCTCCCGCCAGTGCAACCAATGAGTCGTCGATACGTGGTAGGGGATATGCGTCGGCCAGCGTGACGGCATTTAGGCGTCGGAAGTCCACACAGAATCTCAGTGACCCATCTGACTTCTTGACTAGGACCACCGGTGCCCCCCAGGGACTCGAGGATGGAGAAATTATGTCGGCCCGCAGCATCTCCTGCACCGCTTGTTGAATGTGCCCTTTTTCCATTGGGCTCATTCTATATGTGTTTTGGCGCAGGGGTGCAGCATCTCCCGTGTTGATGTGGTGCTGTGACAGATTTGTGCGCCCTAGGTCGAACGGTCCCCGGCTGAACACGTCCGAGAACTTTTGCAATAACGAGTGCAGCTGCTGTTTCTGGTCTGACGGCAATCCCGTCTCAGGCCCCGCCAGCTGGTCCATCCACTATTCGGCCCCTCTGTCCTCGGACTGGCTGATGCTGCTTACAAGCTCGGGCTCTGTCCCTGGGGCTCCTAGTGACAAGGGACTAACGTGGGCCAGAACTGTTCCCTCCTGCACCGTCGCTGTTCTATAAGGAGGTGTTCAGCACCTGAATGAACAGATGCTGGTTCCTCTGTACAATAGTTTCGGCTCCCACCAGCGCATGGTGATCCATGGCAGCTGACGCCGGAGACACCAGGATGGGTGAGTCTGGTCGGGCTGTCACGAGGGGGGACCGATATTGCAGCGGAACCAGCATCTGGGCTGCCGGGGGAATGGAGACAGACTTACTAACCAGAGCCTGCACGTAGGGTACACCCCGGCTGGCCCCCTCCGCCTTTAGGAAATGGAGATGCGTTCCTTGGACTTCCACCCGCCCATTGGCCAGATCGATTTTCATTGGCATCCGCCTTAGAAAGTCCGTCCCCAACAGGCAGGGTACGGGCAACGTTGCGGAGACAAGGATGGGTCCTGCTACCGAAAGCTGCCCAATCTGTATTGGGGCTTCAACCTGGCCCAGGAAGCCCATGCTGCCTCCATTTGCTGCAATGAACGTTGTCTTGACGGGGACTAAAGGTCGGATTTTATCCAGCAGCATCTCGTGCATGGTGCTCGAGATGATCGTGGCTGATGCCCCTGTATCCACCAAGATACGTGCCGACACTCCCGCGATTTCACCGACCAGGACCGAGGTTCCTGACGTGGCCGCTACCACCCGCCTTGCCAGCTTCCTCCATTGTGTGGCCGAGTCCGGCCACTGACCAGGCGGCGTCTCGTTATCCTGTGGTGCATGGTGAAATGATGGGGGATGGATGTGAATGGACAGAAGATGGGGTTCCTCCCTTTGGAGTGCGTCGCAGCAGGGTGAACGCGCCCTTGTTACATAGTGTGGGCTTACCCCTGGGTTGCGGGCTGGGCTCTCTATGTGGTACAAATTGCCCCCCCTTGGTGACGTAGGATGGGCCCCCCTTGTGGTGTGGGGGGGCCCCCCATTGTAGGGGGCGGTGGGGACTGGGGGTTGGGCCTTCCCGTGAGCCCCTCCCTTTCCTTTGTCACGGGGGCGTGGTCCCCCTGGTTCCGTCTCGCTCTGCCGCAAAGCGGTGGTGAGGTGGGCCGTGGAACTGCTCCAGGGCGCAATGTCAATAGTGTGGGCTGCCTCCGCCCCTGGGCCGTTGCCCCTGGCAACTCGCCGGTGTCGCAGGTAACTGGTGACGTCACGCCCGCCGGCAACGTCACGCCCGCCGGCGACGTCACGCCCGCCCGCGAAACCCCGCCCGCGCGCGACGTCACGCCCGCCCGCGAAACCCCGCCCGCCCGCGACGTCACGCCCGCCCGCGAAACCCCGCCCGCCCGCGACGCCACGCCCGGCATCGACGTCACTGCCGGCCGCGACGTCACTTCCGCCCGCGACGTCACCTCTGCCCGCGACGTAACGTCCGCCCGCGACGTCACCTCCGCCCGCGATGTCCCCTCCGCCCGCGACGTCCCTCCCGGCCTCGGCGCGACTCCCAGCGCGGTCCCCGGCCTCGGCGCGATCCCCGACGCGGTCCCCGGCCCCGGCGCGATTCCCGGCGCGGTCCAGGGCCCGGGCGCAATTCCCGGCGCGATCCGCGACACCACTTTCGGCCGCGACGTCACTTCCGGATGCAACGTCACGTCCGTTCGCGACGCCACTCCGGGTCGCGACGCCATCACAGGCCCCGGCGCTATCCCCTTCCCCCGACCAGGACAGTGGGGACTGGGAAACGACACCACCGGCTCCCACCCCGAGGAGACTCCAGGTGAGTTCGCGGCGTCGGAAATGTAATTACTCGGCCCGACCGAGAGGCCGGGCGGGACGGCGTCACTCACCTGGATCCTGTCGGCGTTCGGCCCCGGCGGGTTCCAGGTGACGTTGACGGCCTCCGGCTCCGTGCGGCACCCCCTCGCCACATGCCCCTCTCGACCACAACGGTGGCAGACCCACGGGGCGTTCCGTCGGGGGGGCTCGGCGCGATGTTGTAGAGGCGGCTGCCAGCGACGCGGCGGCCGGTCGCGCCCCTGGTCCCTCTGCTCCGCCAGTCCCCGGATCGCCGCGTACACCTCCCGCAGCGATGGCTCCGTCTCAGATGTCGGCGGTCCATTCCGAGCTGCCCCACAGGCAGCCTGTGGCGACGGTGCAGGTTCGGCGGTTGGTGTCGCTGGACCCAGTAGCGCCGCGGCAACGGCTCGGCTGTTCCCCCCCGCCGCGCCAGCCACCGGGCCCACGGGTGGCGCCCGGCCCATGACCTGCTCGTGGGCTTGGATGGTCCGGGCAGCCCACAGCGAGGTGCGTTCCTCCGGCGTCACCACGGGCATTACAACGCCGGCGCGGCAAGCATAGGCGATGAGGTGCTCGACCACGAGGTCCTCGAGCGCTTCTTCAGCCAGGCGAGGGAAAGCTCTCCTCGCCAACACGAGCAGCGCACCCCTGTAGGCTAAAGGGGATTCTTTAGCCCCTCGCTGGCGATCCTGGAACCGTTGAAAGGCTCCTTCCGCCGGGCAATAGATCTCCCCCAAAGCCTCATAGGCCGCCTGTAGCGTGGACTTGCTGTGCGAGGGAAGGGAGGTGTAAGAGGAGAGTGCTTCTTTGCCCAGAACGAATGGCAGCGCTCGTAGTGCCTCTTCGTCTGTCCACTCGAGAGCGTGGAAGGCAGCCTCGAATCGGCGGACAAACCCCTCCCAATCTTCTTCCTCAGCCACGAACTTGTCGACGGGCCCCAGCCGACGCGGCCGTCCGGCCACCTGCTCTCCGTGTTGGGTGTTTAGCCCTGGGGGTTTTGGCGGGAGCGGCGGCGGCTGGCGTGACGAGGTTGGTTGCGGCTCCCGCCCGGCCGGCTGGTCGGCCTCCGGGTCCCGTGGCCTCTCCTCCCGTAGTATGCGTGGGGGTGGGGGTCCCGGTGCTGGCGGGCCCCCCATAGGGAGCCTCTGCAGTAGCTCCTGGAGTGCCCTCTCCACGCGGGCCATGCGGTCCTCCATGGGGTCCTCCAGGGGATCCTGGCCCCCTTCTGCTGCTTCTGATAGCAGGCCCCATTGTTGCCCGGGATGGGAAGGATCCCCAGCCCCTGCTTCCTCTTCCCTAGGCTTTTTCCCGCGGGGATTCTTCTTTGTAGCCATTAAGATCCCACCGCTGCCACCAAATGTAAAGGGGAGCCGACACGAGATTGCAGGGGTCTCGTCCTTTATTCCTTTTCTTCCATTCACACCTGTCCCCAGCCGTCCCAATCTCGTTCCCGCCAAAGGCCCCTTCTTCTCGCCCGTACTCTCCTTATATCTCCTCGATCACCCCTCCCACTAACCCATCTATTGGTGGGAATCTTTCCCCTGACACCCCTACACATTCACATTCATTGGGGCTCTTCAAATACTGGAGTTTTGTACCGTCTTGTTATTTTGGTTGCCAACCCCTGCGGCAGATGGTTCAAATGGGTTTCGGTGCTTCTGAGTTTGGAGCGTCTCTGCGTGCGGTTAGAGCACTAGCCTCACTCAGGAGGGGTGGTGAGTTTCAAATGCCCGTCAGGAGTTCAGCTTTTACGGTGATGTTTTTGTCCAACGGATCTATAATGTGCTGACCAAGATGAGACCAGGAATCAAACTCAGGCCGTCAGGTTCAGAGTGGAAGGTGCTTATCGCTGTACCACCACGCCACTGCTCGACTCCAAATATACGAGTAGCGTAACATATGATTTGTACCACCACACTGGTATTCTGCTATTCATGTTATTAATACAGCATTGGGGGCAGTTGAACATTAACAATATTTGGAGACAACTCGGCATGACGCCGCCCATGCCTGTGATCCTGTTCTGTGGAGGCTAGGGTGAGTGGATGACTGCACAAATGTAATGAAATTCCCTTCCCGTGAGCATCGAGGATAGAGCCATACCCTGGCTCGCCAGCAGAATGTGGGATTGAACATGTGGCCTCCATCTCTTCCCTCTGTATGGGATCGAGTGTGTTCCCCTAGCACGCGTGGGTTTCCTCCACGTCCTTCGGTTTGTTCTTCCCACATGTGTAAATATTCCCACGTGTCTGCTTCCTCGCGCGTCTGAGTCATTCTCTTTGGGAGGCGAGTGAATGCTACTGTTGTTGACAGTAGGTCTGCTGGTCTTCTTTCGCAATGCATGTAGGCAACCCAGGTGAGGGGCAGGGGGGCAATAAACTAAGGATATCTCGGCCTCGCTGTGCGCTGCGTTGCACAACTAGTCAAGTAGATAACCTTGCGTTCAATAAACCCTCGGAGCCAGGATGAACGTCCAACTCCAATCGTCATTTATTGATTGTAACAAGGTAAAACTGGTGAGAAAACACAGATACAGCATCTGTTATAATTTGGAAACACCAACACGTAACTTTACCGAAAAAACCTAAGAATATGAATACAATGAACACCACAGCATCAGAACATTGTCTTAGATAACAATAGATTCTGGAAGGACCAGGCCCCTACATTACCACTGAACAGCTAGACAAGAGCACAAGCCGGTGCGTTGCATACAGGCACATCGTGTATTCATCCCACTGCACCCCAAATGTACAGCATTACACATAACACTAAACTGTGGATGAGATGCTTCGTCATCTTTACTCTCAGGATCGCAACATAGGCTCAAGTCCGACTCGACCTACTAAATCACAAGTAACATCCACAATAAGGAAAGTCACATGCTTCGTTACTAACTAGGCCTCGTATTTACTACAACAACTTAACGGCACCATAAAGGCATTTACATCACTATAACGGTCATTCCAACATTACAACAGCATTGCCAATATTATAGGAATATAAACAACTTACAGACAATGTTTCTTAAGCTCCCACAATGGACAAGTGCGGCTGTGGTCTCACTGAGATGCGATGCGTGCCGCCATCTTGAATTATGAGTAAGATGGCCCATGCCCGTGTGGTTCACTGAAATCTAACATCGTGACTTCCTGGTCACGTGACCACAATTAGCATAAAAAAACAGGAACTTCCTGTGAACGTACGCTCCACATCTGCCGTGAGGCAAGACAAAGGACAAAAAGGCAGTTCTAAAGATGGTGAGTAACGTCGCAAGGAAGAGCGTTCCAGACGGCCGGCGAAGCCCATCTGAAAGCGCGTGATGCAGTTGGCCGCCTTTTGGTCCTCAATGCTTTATGACGAAAATATAATTGGCGACATTTCTTCATAACACATCAATCAATGATGAAGGGCTATTGCCTGAAACGTCACTGGCCATTTTTTTGGGCTCCTTTTACGGCGCCATTATTGGTGAACGATTTTGAGTTGTTGTTGTTGTTGTTGTTTGTACTCATAATTATGGGAATTTAGATCTACACGGAGAGAGCAATGCAATGATCGGTGAGCAAACGCAAGTTTAGGGACATCATATTCAAATCACCGTTCCTGTAGGTCACAGCACTTCCCTTGGCGCTTCTACACTCACACTGCTCATCTCTGTTCCAAAGTTCTTATAACTATCGTGATGATGATGGCGATGGAGCCATTATCATCATACATTATGATCGTCATCATAATGTATTCTTCATACGCCTATCGGCTTCCTCTGGAGAACATCTCGAGGCACCAAAACAAAGGGGGCATTAGAGAATAATGAGGACAGAGTGCCTCGTCAAAGCCTTTTTAAGAGTGTTGCAGATGTAATACGTCAATCAACAATGCACATTGTCCAGACAATACACTCGGACAAGTCGAATGCGAATTTGTCCCACAGCCCAACGTAGACTAGGAGACGCGTTTTCAGAAGCGTCGTGGTGACCCTGGGATGATGTCTCGTCTGCCCTACTAAGTAACTAAGCGCTAAAAACTAAATTATTTCACCAGGTAAGGCCCCACTGAACTATTATTAGAACTAATTTTCAGAAGCGACCTGGCCATAAATGATAGCTCAACAACAAAGTGGCTTATCACGCAGACATCGATAGAAGTAAAAAAACTCTAAACGCCAGAATTTAACTGTGGAGGGAAAACCCGGACAAAAATCCAAGCGACCACGGGGAGAACGTGCAAACACCAAATACACAGCAGCAGGCGTCAGCGTCGGGATCGAAACCACGACATCTCGTATACCAAGGCGAGGTCGTTAACATCTGATAGCCTCCGTGGTGTTGCAACTGTGCTAACCCCAGGAAGCTTGCTGCTTGCTGACGCCGGTGTGTCTGCATGTTTGCGATGTTCTCTACAAGCTACCCACAACCGGAGCACACCACGATACTGAGAATGTGGAATGGGCAGCGGCGGTGCGGGCCCATTGGGGGCCCTAGGCGGACACATTTCTTTTGGGTGCATCACGCGACTACAAGCAGAGCAGTTGAAATTGACTTTCTCCTCCCTACATTCAGGACCTCCTTCAGACATATTCAATCATGAGCATTACATTTCTCAGACTGTGCATTGCTCATTGTACTCTTAGGTTTTTTCGGTAAAGTCACGTAGGTAAAAATTAAAATAATATTTATATTATTTTTATTTATTATTATTTATTTTTACCTACGTGACTTTACCGAAAAAACCTAAGAGTAGGAATCCTTGCAGTCACGAAAGCTTCAAATCGAGAATTGCTCATTGTCCCACGGTCTAGGCGTCACACTTGGGTGGCGACGGTGCCTTTGCAATTGCGGCACCTAAACTCTGAAACTCGTTGCCCCTTCGAGGTCAGGACTTCTTAGACACAAATCTTAAATTTTGGACTAAAAACGCATCTGTTTAAAATGTCTTTCTCTCTTTATTTATTTTGAAACGTCTTCTTCACTTCTTTTCCTTGGTTGACGTTCAACTATTTTCCACCTTCCCATGCATAGCGCCCTGAGAACGATTGTTTAAGGGTGCTTGAAACATTTGAATGATTATTAATAACTCAGTTTACAGAATAGCGCAAAGTTGCACGAAACAAAGGCTGAAATACGTTGTAACTTGTTTTGCACAGTACCATTGGAATGGGGAGCTTTTTAATTGTTATCAGGATGTGAATTGAGATATTTGGTACAGCTCTGCTGTCATTTTTTTCCCATGATGCATCCAGGACCCCTCGAGCTGTTTGGGGCCATAAACGTTTTAGTTGCTGAACCCTCATCACAATCCTGCGCTGTAAACGCATGGAAAATAAATGTTTCTCAACAATGTTTTCCTGATAATTTGTCCTGACACTTATGTCAATAAACACGTTTTCAGAAACGCGATGTAATAAACGGACCAATGGAACACTTTGTGGCACTGTTGACCAAAACTGTTGGCCCAATAAATTCCGCGACAAACGTTCATAACAGAATTGGTGCATTTTACAAGTTTGATGTGAATGTTTCATTTTAAGTAAAATAACAAGACGTAGGCCTGGTACACGTGTAGCGTGGTGACACCCACTTTTATTAGGTTTTACAGAAGCAGGTACTCGAACAGGCTACAATTATGATTGCGAAGATAACATTAATCATGAAACATGTCTCACAGCGTGAAAAACAAAACCGTAAAATGGTGTTTAGCAGTGCCAGCTGTGGTGACGAGATGTCAACTACCTCGTCTGCGATGCAAGGAGGTCGTGGATTTGATCACAACCCTGATCTGTCGCTCCACACGAAGCTTCGGGTCTTCTCAGCCACGGTCATTCCATCCCTTCTCTATGCTTGTGAAACGTGGACCCCTCTAATGGAACATCTGCGCCGATTAGAAAGATTCAGGCTGGCCTGCCTATGATCCATCATGGGCTTAACCAGGCTTATTTTTGCTGGATAAAGGGGGGTAAACGGGTTAGAGAAGAGATGGACCGATGCAGTACAGGAGGTTATGGAGCTGAGTGGACTTGCCAAAGACTGGTACGAGTGGTGTCAAGATTGGCTTCTGGAGGAGGCTCGTGCAGGACGCCACTGGGCAGTTGGATGCAGTCGCCTTCCAACAACAACAGAGGAAAAAGGAGCAACGCTCACGACGAGTGGAGAGCCAGGCGGAGAGCCAGGCGGCTAAAACACAGCAAGATGGCACAGCAAGGGGCACAGGTGGTGCATCTGCCAGTCATCTCAGTCAACCCATTGTACCTGGGTCTATCCCATGACCCACTGTCAGTGAGCCTTCGACACTTCACGTGGACTCAGAATGCACCTCGCCTACCACAGGCAGTGTGGTAACATCACCGTCACTCAGTAGGGTATTTGTACGTGCATTCCCCGTGTATCTCTTTATGTGTGCATGTGCATGCCTGCCCCGGTGTGTACAATTGTGTTGACTGATTGCACTCCTTCCGACAATAAAGCCAGCATCAGGACTCACGGTAAGTCAGAATCATAATATTTATTTACATTCGCAACAAACACTACCTCGATAAAAATGTACATTCTAATCTTAACTCTTGATACATTATGAAAAATATTTACAAATCACATTGACAAATGTGCCTGTATCCACATCCATTTCAGATGCGAACAGGTCTCTGGAAAAATTATATTCATCGGCGGAAGAATATCCTGAGTCGTTTCCAGAGGCCTTTCTTCTTGTGGATCTTGGCAGCGACCGGCACCCGTTCCGGCTCCCGTGCCGTCTCCTGTGCAGGCTCCCGTGCCGGTTGCTGTCTCAACGAGCTGCGCTGAACAAGCTCCTGCTGCTGCTGCTGATGACACTGCTCCCGTGCCGGCTTGCGTGCCGGCTCCCATGCCGGTTGCTGTCTCAACGAGCTGCGCTGAACAAGCTCCTGCTGCTGCTGCTGATGACACTGCTCCCGTGCCGGCTCGCGTGCCGGCTCCCATGCCGGTTGCTGTCTCAACGAGCTGCGCTGAATATGCTCCTGCTGCTGCTGCTGCTGACGATGATATTGCTCCTGTGCACATTCTATGAGCTCCTGTTGATCGAGGACTGCACGGCTGCTCTTGTACAGGAGGTGGCTTTGGAGAGTCCACGTGTGCAGCTTCCCAGCGGGCACTGTGGAAGACACAGCAGAGAGGGATGAAACCGTCAGGGGTCAATATTGGAAACACAAGCACCGAGCGATGATTGCATCGATGTTCAAAATACCTTTTGGCAAACGTTGGAATTTTCTTTGGTAAGGTCACCTAATTCCTGCCCCCAACCCTGTTCAATGGATCCACCACGAAGCACTTTGATTGATTGATGCTGTGACGATCATTTATTCATGCCAGCCATCCTGTCGTTCATTGGCTTCCTCGTCAACAATGGATAGTTATTACAACGGCCATAGTTATCATACATTTAATATCTTGATACCTCTGCTAATGTCAAGGACTCAATTTACTAGGTTGACCGTTTCCTGAGCTCTACCATGCACACACATTACATTCGAGGACAAACTATCTTCCTCCTTCTTTCCACACTCTGTCAGACTACCTTATGATCTTGTGTTTACGTCTGTTGTAAGATCATAAATAATAAGAAATATACAGCCCTTTGTCAATCCATTGCTTAATGAAAAACACCTCCCCCAATGCCACGAAAGTCATGGGAAGTATTTTACCATTCGTGATTGTGCCCGACACTGCAGGTGGGTGCAAAATGCAACCTGGAATCTGTTCTAAATATGACTCACCACTCATGATAGCCGCGGCTCATAATTCACAGTGCAGCACAGAAACAACTTTGAAACTGTTTCCGTCATATAATTGTTTCAAACGTTTAAACAATTAATTATGTCTGCCCCCTCCTCCCCCGAGTTGGCAATGCCATTTGCTACTTACTCTTCATCAGCGAGTTGTGGAACTCCCTGGGCTGTGGGCACATGCTTGCTCTGGTGGCGAGGCCATTATCCGGAGCAGCGGCGGAGACATTGGTGGTGGTGGTGGCGGTGCTCAGGGCAGTCATGGTGGCATCTTCCTTGCTGTGAACACAAGAAACAACAAGCGGCAAGAATGTCAAAAGGCTGAACTCTGAAATAGAATGCAGAATAAGGGGAAGTAGCTAGTCGTAATCAACTATTAGTTTATCATAGTTGAATATAGTGGAATAAATTATGTTCACCATAAATGATGTTTACTATGTGAGAAAGGCTATCGCAATTCTTACAACAAAGAACCATAGCTACAACCACTCGATAACCTCCCTATCCACAACAACCATGCCACAACTGTACACAACTGCCATTCATATGAAGCTGTAGGTTTTCCCAAGTTATAATCACGATGCAAGCCAACCTCTTCCTCAAAACACTTTGTAGCAGCCCTTTAACGATTGTGTATCCCTGTGTTGTGTTCATCACTCGTTACTTTACCTACACTGCGGCCTGACACTCCAGCGTTTCTGGCAACGTCATGGCTCACCAACCACCCCCTTTTCATTAAGGGTTTAAGCCGTTATTGTGCCCATCATGTCAGATCTTCACCAATTTCTCTCTCCTCTGAGAAAACCCAGACCATGATCGCTCGCTAGACAGACTACGGATGAAAACTCAATGAGAGGGTTGGTCTGATTCCGGCATGACATCTCGAATTCGCCTCTGTGTCTGCTGAGGTGAGCACAACCTTGCTGTGAAAAGAGATACATCAATCCCAGCTCACTCTCAGCACCATTATGTCCCTGTCACTGCTGCTGGAACGGCTGTCCGAGTTGTCCCAGCTTACGGCATCCCACGGCCAGCTCGTCCTTTTGGACAGCGGCGTTGACCTGCCCCTTGATTGTGCCGGGATAGAATCCCTCTCCGCTAGCCGTGCGTCTGCTGATTGTGCGTTTGTGCAGCTGCAGTGGCAACGCATCTGCAGCTTGTTCACTGCACGTGCTTTTACTCACTCCGAGAGGACTTCCTTCTTCCGGGACTGCACCGTGACCGCCTCCTTTTCCACCTCCTGTCCCAAGCAGGTGCCCTCAGTCGACCCGGACCTGGACTCTGGGATGTCAATTTCCACAGTGCGCTCGTAGCCAATGCGCATGAATTGAAGTTGAATTGTTTTTTTATGCTTTTGCTGATGTGGCTGCTGCTGCTCCTGTGAGTCTTTTTTAAACTGCTCCTGTTTATTGTGGTCTACACAGGTTTCCCTGTGAAGAGCCACATTGCTGTGAGCAGACGGTCCAATGGTCTGCCTGGATAGCTTCCCAGGGGACACTGTGGGAGAAAGAGCAGAGAGAGATTAAACGGACAGTGGTCAGTATTGGAAACACAAGCACAGAGCGATGATTGCATCGATGTTCAAAATGCCTTTTGGCAAAAGTTGGAATTTTCTTTGGTAAGGTCACCTAATTCCTGCCCCCAACCCTGCTCAATGGATCCACCACGAAGCACTTTGATTGATTGATACTGTGACGATCATTTATTCATGCCAGCCATCCTGTCGTTCATTGGCTTCCTCGTCAACAATGGATAGTTATTACCACAGCCATAGTTATCATAAATCTAATATCTTGATACCTCTGCTAATGTCAAGGACTCAATTTACTAGGTTGACCGTTTCCTGAGCTCTACCATGCACACACATTACATTCGAGGACAAACTATCTTCCTCCTTCTTTCCACACTCTGTCAGACTACCTTATGATCTTGTGTTTACGTATGTTGTAAGATCATTAATAATAAGAAATATACAGCCCTTTGTCAATCCATTGCATAATGAAAAACACCTCCCCCAATGCCACGAAAGTCATGGGAAGTATTTTACCATTCGTGATTGTGCCCGACACTGCAGGTGGGTGCAAAATGCAACCTGGAATCTGTTCTAAATATGACTCACCACTCATGATAGCCGTGGCTCATAATTCACAGTGCAGCACAGAAACAACTTTGAAACTGTTTCCGTCATATAATTGTTTCAAACGTTTAAACAATTAATTATGTCTGCCCCCTCCTCCCCCGAGTTGGCAATGCCGTTTGCTACTTACTCTTCATCAGCGAGTTGTGGAACTCCCTGGGCTGTGGGCTCATGCTTGCTCTGGTGGCGAGGCCATTATCCGGAGCAGTGGCGGAGACATTGGTGGTGGTGGTGGCGGTGCTCAGGGCAGTCATGGTGGCATCTTCCTTGCTGTGAACACAAGAAACAACAAGCGGCAAGAATGTCAAAAGGCTGAACTCTGAAATAGAATGCAGAATAAGGGGGAAGTAGCTAGTCGTAATCAACTATTAGTTTATCAAAGTTGAATATAGTGGAATAAATTATGTTCACCATAAATGATGTTTACTATGTGAGAAAGGCTATCGCAATTCTTACAACAAAGAACCATAGCTACAACCACTCGATAACCTCCACTATCCACAACAACCATGCCACAACCGTACACAACTGCCATTCATATGGAGCTGGAGGTTTTCCCAAGTTATAATCACGATGCAAGCCAACCTCTTCCTCAAAACACTTTGTAGCAGCCCTTTAACGATTGTTTATCCCTGTGTTGTGTTCATCACTCGTTACTTTACCTACACTGCGGCCTGACACTCCAGCGTTTCTGGCAACGTCATGGCTCACCAACCACCCCCTTTTCATTAAGGGTTTAAGCCGTTATTGTGCCCATCATGTCAGATCTTCACCAATTTCTCTCTCCTCTGAGAAAACCCAGACCATGATCGCTCGCTAGACAGACTACGGATGAAAACTCAATGAGAGGGTTGGTCTGATTCCGGCATGACATCTCGAATTCGCCTCTGTGTCTGCTGAGGTGAGCACAACCTTGCTGTGAAAAGAGATACATCAATCCCAGCTCACTCTCAGCACCATTATGTCCCTGTCACTGCTGCTGGAACGGCTGTCCGAGTTGTCCCAGCTCACGGCATCCCACGGCCAGCTCGTCCTTTTGGACAGCGGCGTTGACCTGCCCCTTGATTGTGCCGGGATAGAATTCCTCTCCGCTAGCCGTGCGTCTGCTGATTGTGCGTTTGTGCAGCTGCAGTGGCAACGCATCTGCAGCTTGTTCACTGCGCGTGCTTTTACTCACTCCGAGAGGACTTCCTTCTTCCGGGACTGCACCGTGACCGCCTCCTTTTCCACCTCCTGTCCCAAGCAGGTGCCCTCAGTCGACCCGGACCTGGACTCTGGGATGTCAATTTCCACAGTGCGCTCGTAGCCAATGCGCATGAATTGAAGTTGAATTGTTTTTTTCTGCTTTTGCTGATGTGGCTGCTGCTGCTCCTGTGAGTCTTTTTTAAACTGCTCCTGTTTATTGTGGTCTACACAGGTTTCCCTGTGAAGAGCCACATTGCTGTGAGCAGACGGTCCAATGGTCTGCCTGGATAGCTTCCCAGGGGACACTGTGGGAGAAAGAGCAGAGAGAGATTAAACGGACAGTGGTCAGTATTGGAAACACAAGCACAGAGCGATGATTGCATCGATGTTCAAAATAGCTTTTGGCAAACGTTGGAATTTTCTTTGGTAAGGTCACCTAATTCCTGCCCCCAACCCTGCTCAATGGATCCACCACGAAGCACTTTGATTGATTGATGCTGTGACGATCATTTATTCATGCCAGCCATCCTGTCGTTCATTGGCTTCCTCGTCAACAATGGATAGTTATTACCACAGCCATAGTTATCATAAATCTAATATCTTGATACCTCTGCTAATGTCAAGGACTCAATTTACTAGGTTGACCGTTTCCTGAGCTCTACCATGCACACACATTACATTCGAGGACAAACTATCTTCCTCCTTCTTTCCACACTCTGTCAGACTACCTTATGATCTTGTGTTTACGTCTGTTGTAAGATCATTAATAATAAGAAATATACAGCCCTTTGTCAATCCATTGCATAATGAAAAACACCTCCCCCAATGCCACGAAAGTCATGGGAAGTATTTTACCATTGGTGATTGTGCCCGACACTGCAGGTGGGTGCAAAATGCAACCTGGAATCTGTTCTAAATATGACTCACCACTCATGATAGCCGTGGCTCATAATTCACAGTGCAGCACAGAAACAAATTTGAAACTGTTTCCGTCATATAATTGTTTCAAACGTTTAAACAATTAATTATGTCTGCCCCCTCCTCCCCCGAGTTGGCAATGCCGTTTGCTACTTACTCTTCATCAGCGAGTTGTGGAACTCCCTGGGCTGTGGGCTCATGCTTGCTCTGGTGGCGAGGCCATTATCCGGAGCAGTGGCGGAGACATTGGTGGTGGTGGTGGCGGTGCTCAGGGCAGTCATGGTGGCATCTTCCTTGCTGTGAACACAAGAAACAACAAGCAGCAAGAATGTCAAAAGGCTGAACTCTGAAATAGAATGCAGAATAAGGGGGAAGTAGCTAGTCGTAATCAACTATTAGTTTATCATAGTTGAATATAGTGGAATAAATTATGTTCACCATAAATGATGTTTACTATGTGAGAAAGGCTATCGCAATTCTTACAACAAAGAACCATAGCTACAACCACTCGATAACCTCCACTATCCACAACAACCATGCCACAACCGTACACAACTGCCATTCATATGAAGCTTGAGGTTTTCCCAAGTTATAATCACGATGCAAGCCAACCTCTTCCTCAAAACACTTTGTAGCAGCCCTTTAACGATTGTTTATCCCTGTGTTGTGTTCATCACTCGTTACTTTACCTACACTGCGGCCTGACACTCCAGCGTTTCTGGCAACGTTATGGCTCACCAACCACCCCCTTTTCATTAAGGGTTTAAGCCGTTATTGTGCCCATCATGTCAGATCTTCACCAATTTATCTCTCCTCTGAGAAAACCCAGACCATGATCGCTCGCTAGACAGACTACGGATGAAAACTCAATGAGAGGGTTGGTCTGATTCCGGCATGACATCTCGAATTCGCCTCTGTGTCTGCTGAGGTGAGCACAACCTTGCTGTGAAAAGAGATACATCAATCCCAGCTCACTCTCAGCACCATTATGTCCCTGTCACTGCTGCTGGAACGGCTGTCCGAGTTGTCCCAGCTCACGGCATCCCACGGCCAGCTCGTCCTTTTGGACAGCGGCGTTGACCTGCCCCTTGATTGTGCCGGGATAGAATCCCTCTCCGCTAGCCGTGCGTCTGCTGATTGTGCGTTTGTGCAGCTGCAGTGGCAACGCATCTGCAGCTTGTTCACTGCGCGTGCTTTTACTCACTCCGAGAGGACTTCCTTCTTCCGGGACTGCACCGTGACCGCCTCCTTTTCCACCTCCTGTCCCAAGCAGGTGCCCTCAGTCGACCCGGACCTGGACTCTGGGATGTCAATTTCCACAGTGCGCTCGTAGCCAATGCGCATGAATTGAAGTTGAATTGTTTTTTTCTGCTTTTGCTGATGTGGCTGCTGCTGCTCCTGTGAGTCTTTTTTAAACTGCTCCTGTTTATTGTGGTCTACACAGGTTTCCCTGTGAAGAGCCACATTGCTGTGAGCAGACGGTCCAATGGTCTGCCTGGATAGCTTCCCAGGGGACACTGTGGGAGAAAGAGCAGAGAGAGATTAAACGGACAGTGGTCAGTATTGGAAACACAAGCACAGAGCGATGATTGCATCGATGTTCAAAATACCTTTTGGCAAACGTTGGAATTTTCTTTGGTAAGGTCACCTAATTCCTGCCCCCAACCCTGCTCAATGGATCCACCACGAAGCACTTTGATTGATTGATGCTGTGACGATCATTTATTCATGCCAGCCATCCTGTCGTTCATTGGCTTCCTCGTCAACAATGGATAGTTATTACCACAGCCATAGTTATCATAAATCTAATATCTTGATACCTCTGCTAATGTCAAGGACTCAATTTACTAGGTTGACCGTTTCCTGAGCTCTACCATGCACACACATTACATTCGAGGACAAACTATCTTCCTCCTTCTTTCCACACTCTGTCAGACTACCTTATGATCTTGTGTTTACGTCTGTTGTTAGATCATTAATAATAAGAAATATACAGCCCTTTGTCAATCCATTGCATAATGAAAAACACCTCCCCCAATGCCACGAAAGTCATGGGAAGTATTTTACCATTGGTGATTGTGCCCGACACTGCAGGTGGGTGCAAAATGCAACCTGGAATCTGTTCTAAATATGACTCACCACTCATGATAGCCGTGGCTCATAATTCACAGTGCAGCACAGAAACAAATTTGAAACTGTTTCCGTCATATAATTGTTTCAAACGTTTAAACAATTAATTATGTCTGCCCCCTCCTCCCCCGAGTTGGCAATGCCGTTTGCTACTTACTCTTCATCAGCGAGTTGTGGAACTCCCTGGGCTGTGGGCTCATGCTTGCTCTGGTGGCGAGGCCATTATCCGGAGCAGTGGCGGAGACATTGGTGGTGGTGGTGGCGGTGCTCAGGGCAGTCATGGTGGCATCTTCCTTGCTGTGAACACAAGAAACAACAAGCAGCAAGAATGTCAAAAGGCTGAACTCTGAAATAGAATGCAGAATAAGGGGGAAGTAGCTAGTCGTAATCAACTATTAGTTTATCATAGTTGAATATAGTGGAATAAATTATGTTCACCATAAATGATGTTTACTATGTGAGAAAGGCTATCGCAATTCTTACAACAAAGAACCATAGCTACAACCACTCGATAACCTCCACTATCCACAACAACCATGCCACAACCGTACACAACTGCCATTCATATGAAGCTTGAGGTTTTCCCAAGTTATGATCACGATGCAAGCCAACCTCTTCCTCAAAACACTTTGTAGCAGCCCTTTAACGATTGTTTATCCCTGTGTTGTGTTCATCACTCGTTACTTTACCTACACTGCGGCCTGACACTCCAGCGTTTCTGGCAACGTTATGGCTCACCAACCACCCCCTTTTCATTAAGGGTTTAAGCCGTTATTGTGCCCATTATGTCAGATCTTCACCAATTTCTCTCTCCTCTGAGAAAACCCAGACCATGATCGCTCGCTAGACAGACTACGGATGAAAACTCAATGAGAGGGTTGGTCTGATTCCGGCATGACATCTCGAATTCGCCTCTGTGTCTGCTGAGGTGAGCACAACCTTGCTGTGAAAAGAGATACATCAATCCCAGCTCACTCTCAGCACCATTATGTCCCTGTCACTGCTGCTGGAACGGCTGTCCGAGTTGTCCCAGCTCACGGCATCCCACGGCCAGCTCGTCCTTTTGGACAGCGGCGTTGACCTGCCCCTTGATTGTGCCGGGATAGAATCCCTCTCCGCTAGCCGTGCGTCTGCTGATTGTGCGTTTGTGCAGCTGCAGTGGCAACGCATCTGCAGGTTGTTCACTGCGCGTGCTTTTACTCACTCCGAGAGGACTTCCTTCTTCCGGGACTGCACCGTGACCGCCTCCTTTTCCACCTCCTGTCCCAAGCAGGTGCCCTCAGTCGACCCGGACCTGGACTCTGGGATGTCAATTTCCACAGTGCGCTCGTAGCCAATGCGCATGAATTGAAGTTGAATTGTTTTTTTCTGCTTTTGCTGATGTGGCTGCTGCTGCTCCTGTGAGTCTTTTTTAAACTGCTCCTGTTTATTGTGGTCTACACAGGTTTCCCTGTGAAGAGCCACATTGCTGTGAGCAGACGGTCCAATGGTCTGCCTGGATAGCTTCCCAGGGGACACTGTGGGAGAAAGAGCAGAGAGAGATTAAACGGACAGTGGTCAGTATTGGAAACACAAGCACAGAGCGATGATTGCATCGATGTTCAAAATACCTTTTGGCAAACGTTGGAATTTTCTTTGGTAAGGTCACCTAATTCCTGCCCCCAACCCTGCTCAATGGATCCACCACGAAGCACTTTGATTGATTGATGCTGTGACGATCATTTATTCATGCCAGCCATCCTGTCGTTCATTGGCTTCCTCGTCAACAATGGATAGTTATTACCACAGCCATAGTTATCATAAATCTAATATCTTGATACCTCTGCTAATGTCAAGGACTCAATTTACTAGGTTGACCGTTTCCTGAGCTCTACCATGCACACACATTACATTCGAGGACAAACTATCTTCCTCCTTCTTTCCACACTCTGTCAGACTACCTTATGATCTTGTGTTTACGTCTGTTGTAAGATCATTAATAATAAGAAATATACAGCCCTTTGTCAATCCATTGCATTATGAAAAACACCTCCCCCAATGCCACGAAAGTCATGGGAAGTATTTTACCATTGGTGATTGTGCCCGACACTGCAGGTGGGTGCAAAATGCAACCTGGAATCTGTTCTAAATATGACTCACCACTCATGATAGCCGTGGCTCATAATTCACAGTGCAGCACAGAAACAAATTTGAAACTGTTTCCGTCATATAATTGTTTCAAACGTTTAAACAATTAATTATGTCTGCCCCCTCCTCCCCCGAGTTGGCAATGCCGTTTGCTACTTACTCTTCATCAGCGAGTTGTGGAACTCCCTGGGCTGTGGGCTCATGCTTGCTCTGGTGGCGAGGCCATTATCCGGAGCAGTGGCGGAGACATTGGTGGTGGTGGTGGTGGCGGTGCTCAGGGCAGTCATGGTGGCATCTTCCTTGCTGTGAACACAAGAAACAACAAGCGGCAAGAATGTCAAAAGGCTGAACTCTGAAATAGAATGCAGAATAAGGGGGAAGTAGCTAGTCGTAATCAACTATTAGTTTATCATAGTTAAATATAGTGGAATAAATTATGTTCACCATAAATGATGTTTACTATGTGAGAAAGGCTATCGCAATTCTTACAACAAAGAACCATAGCTACAACCACTCGATAACCTCCACTATCCACAACAACCATGCCACAACCGTACACAACTGCCATTCATATGAAGCTGGAGGTTTTCCCAAGTTATAATCACGATGCAAGCCAACCTCTTCCTCAAAACACTTTGTAGCAGCCCTTTAACGATTGTTTATCCCTGTGTTGTGTTCATCACTCGTTACTTTACCTACACTGCGGCCTGACACTCCAGCGTTTCTGGCAACGTTATGGCTCACCAACCACCCCCTTTTCATTAAGGGTTTAAGCCGTTATTGTGCCCATCATGTCAGATCTTCACCAATTTCTCTCTCCTCTGAGAAAACCCAGACCATGATCGCTCGCTAGACAGACTACGGATGAAAACTCAATGAGAGGGTTGGTCTGATTCCGGCATGACATCTCGAATTCGCCTCTGTGTCTGCTGAGGTGAGCACAACATTGCTGTGAAAAGAGATACATCAATCCCAGCTCACTCTCAGCACCATTATGTCCCTGTCACTGCTGCTGGAACGGCTGTCCGAGTTGTCCCAGCTCACGGCATCCCACGGCCAGCTCGTCCTTTTGGACAGCGGCGTGGACCTGCCCCTTGATTGTGCCGGGCTAGAATCCCTCTCCGCTAGCCGTGCGTCTGCTGATTGTGCGTTTGTGCAGCTGCAGTGGCAACGCATCTGCAGCTTGTTCACTGCGCTTGCTTTTACTCACTCCGAGAGGACTTCGTTCTTCCGGGACTGCACCGTGACCGCCTCCTTTTCCACCTCCTGTCCCAAGCAGGTGCCCTCAGTCGACCCGGCCCAGGACTCTGGGATGTCAATTTCCACAGTGCGCTCGTAGCCAATGCGCATGAATTGAAGTTGAATTGTTTTTTTCTGCTTTTGCTGATGTGGCTGCTGCTGCTCCTGTGAGTCTTTTTTAAACTGCTCCTGTTTATTGTGGTCTACACAGGTTTCCCTGTGAAGAGCCACATTGCTGTGAGCAGACGGTCCAATGGTCTGCCTGGATAGCTTCCCAGGGGACACTGTGGGAGAAAGAGCAGAGAGAGATTAAACGGACAGTGGTCAGTATTGGAAACACAAGCACAGAGCGATGATTGCATCGATGTTCAAAATACCTTTTGGCAAACGTTGGAATTTTCTTTGGTAAGGTCACCTAATTCCTGCCCCCAACCCTGCTCAATGGATCCACCACGAAGCACTTTGATTGATTGATGCTGTGACGATCATTTATTCATGCCAGCCATCCTGTCGTTCATTGGCTTCCTCGTCAACAATGGATAGTTATTACCACAGCCATAGTTATCATAAATCTAATATCTTGATACCTCTGCTAATGTCAAGGACTCAATTTACTAGGTTGACCGTTTCCTGAGCTCTACCATGCACACACATTACATTCGAGGACAAACTATCTTCCTCCTTCTTTCCACACTCTGTCAGACTACCTTATGATCTTGTGTTTACGTCTGTTGTAAGATCATTAATAATAAGAAATATACAGCCCTTTGTCAATCCATTGCATTATGAAAAACACCTCCCCCAATGCCACGAAAGTCATGGGAAGTATTTTACCATTGGTGATTGTGCCCGACACTGCAGGTGGGTGCAAAATGCAACCTGGAATCTGTTCTAAATATGACTCACCACTCATGATAGCCGTGGCTCATAATTCACAGTGCAGCACAGAAACAAATTTGAAACTGTTTCCGTCATATAATTGTTTCAAACGTTTAAACAATTAATTATGTCTGCCCCCTCCTCCCCCGAGTTGGCAATGCCGTTTGCTACTTACTCTTCATCAGCGAGTTGTGGAACTCCCTGGGCTGTGGGCTCATGCTTGCTCTGGTGGCGAGGCCATTATCCGGAGCAGTGGCGGAGACATTGGTGGTGGTGGTGGCGGTGCTCAGGGCAGTCATGGTGGCATCTTCCTTGCTGTGAACACAAGAAACAACAAGCGGCAAGAATGTCAAAAGGCTGAACTCTGAAATAGAATGCAGAATAAGGGGGAAGTAGCTAGTCGTAATCAACTATTAGTTTATCATAGTTAAATATAGTGGAATAAATTATGTTCACCATAAATGATGTTTACTATGTGAGAAAGGCTATCGCAATTCTTACAACAAAGAACCATAGCTACAACCACTCGATAACCTCCACTATCCACAACAACCATGCCACAACCGTACACAACTGCCATTCATATGAAGCTGGAGGTTTTCCCAAGTTATAATCACGATGCAAGCCAACCTCTTCCTCAAAACACTTTGTAGCAGCCCTTTAACGATTGTTTATCCCTGTGTTGTGTTCATCACTCGTTACTTTACCTACACTGCGGCCTGACACTCCAGCGTTTCTGGCAACGTTATGGCTCACCAACCACCCCCTTTTCATTAAGGGTTTAAGCCGTTATTGTGCCCATCATGTCAGATCTTCACCAATTTCTCTCTCCTCTGAGAAAACCCAGACCATGATCGCTCGCTAGACAGACTACGGATGAAAACTCAATGAGAGGGTTGGTCTGATTCCGGCATGACATCTCGAATTCGCCTCTGTGTCTGCTGAGGTGAGCACAACATTGCTGTGAAAAGAGATACATCAATCCCAGCTCACTCTCAGCACCATTATGTCCCTGTCACTGCTGCTGGAACGGCTGTCCGAGTTGTCCCAGCTCACGGCATCCCACGGCCAGCTCGTCCTTTTGGACAGCGGCGTGGACCTGCCCCTTGATTGTGCCGGGCTAGAATCCCTCTCCGCTAGCCGTGCGTCTGCTGATTGTGCGTTTGTGCAGCTGCAGTGGCAACGCATCTGCAGCTTGTTCACTGCGCTTGCTTTTACTCACTCCGAGAGGACTTCGTTCTTCCGGGACTGCACCGTGACCGCCTCCTTTTCCACCTCCTGTCCCAAGCAGGTGCCCTCAGTCGACCCGGCCCAGGACTCTGGGATGTCAATTTCCACAGTGCGCTCGTAGCCAATGCGCATGAATTGAAGTAGAATTGTTTTTTTCTGCTTTTGCTGACATGGCTGCGGCTGCTCCTGTGAGTCTTTTTTAAACTGCTCCTGTTTATTGTGGTCTACACAGGTTTCCCTGTGAAGTGCCACATTGCTGTGAGCAGACAGTCCAATGGTCTGCGTGGATGGCTTCCGTGGGGACACTGTGGGAGAAAAAGCAGAGAGAGATTAAACGGACAGTGGTCAGTATTGGAAACACAAGCACAGAGCGATGATTGCATCGATGTTCAAAATAGCTTTTGGCAAACGTTGGAATTTTCTTTGGTAAGGTCACCTAATTCCTGCCCCCAACCCTGCTCAATGGATCCACCACGAAGCACTATATAATACACAATGGGTTCTATGGAGGCCCGTCGTTAAGCGATTAGTTGTCAACAGGGGTGGTCGTTAAGTGGGGTTCTACTGTATGTGTTTGTTTCTCGAATTAAATAATATTTTCCTAATTTCACTATGAAAAATTCTGGGAAAAGTGTCAGCTTGTCTGACTTCCCTCCTAATATGCATATTGCTATTTCTGAGTAGAATGCCTTATCATAGTCTAAAAACGTCAGGTTCATTGGTAATTGAAATTAATTGTTATTTTACAGAATGTGATTACTGGTATGCATGGGGTAGGGAACCCATATGCAACTAATTACAACAATTTGGTCACCATAAGAAATTACGGATAAAGGTCGAAAATATTAGTGGTATAGCAGCCAAGGAATGGAAGGAATCCAAGAGTACATCGTATTATGTAACCCTATTATCCATGCATTTTGCGGATAAGATTCACGTGAAACATACATCATATTATCCACGAATAGATACAGATACACCAACATGGACTCACGCGAAAATACGTAAAGACACAAAAACAGACAGAACACACCCACTGAAACATGCATAATAAACACACAACGACATGGATACACATAGAAATACAGAGAGACACACACAGAAACATGGAGATATTCAGAGACACACACAAGCACACCAATACAGACATCGAGAGACACAGACATACAGAGACACAAACAGACAACGAGATGCAGGTACTGGACTTAGAGACACACATAGGGATAAGTAGAGAAAGGTAAAGTACAAAGACAGAGATGGCGAGAGACACATATAGACAGAAGCACTGAGACACCTGAGATAATATATGGTTGAGCAACATTGAGTGTGTGCAGACACTCTGTTATGTTGTATGTAAAGCAACATTATCAGTGGTTTTCATGGCCAGACACTTGTGTACACAGAAACACACACGCGTCGGTATCTGTGTAGGCCCTGAGAAGCCCCTGAATAAATCATTCATGTTTAAAACTCTTGATCCGCAATAACGTGGATTAGCAGCGTGCGTGATTACGATATTGCGTGTCGTCACCGTGAAGCGAGATCACGTGCGAGGGGCGGGGCTTAATGATGTGACGTCACACACCCGCAGGCCACGCCCATTACCTAGGATTATCTGCGTATTCATATTCTATACATTTTTGTGGAACGGAACCTTATTATCCGTGAATTGTGAGGAAAAGAGGAGTCACGTGAAAAAAAAGAATATTATCCGCGAATAGACATCGACACACAAACATGGAGACACACAAATCATCCACATACAAAAAGACACAAAAAAGCATAACACACCCAGAGACATGCATACACACACACACAAAACACGGATACACAGAGAAATACAGAGACACACACACAGAGACATTCAGAGACAAACACGTGCACACAAATACACCGAGATAGAGAGACACAGACATTCAGAGACACAGACGTCGAAATGCATGTACTGTACTTAGAGAAACACATAGAGATCAGGACACAAAGTTAGAGTACGAACACAGAGATGGAGAGAGACACACACATATAGACAGACGCACTAAGACAGCTGAGATATATGTGGTTGAGCAACATTGAGTGTGTGCTGACACTCGATGTCACGTCGTATGTAAGGCACGACCTCCTGTATACCAACAAAGACAAAGATCCCCTGTATAGCCTTAACAGACTGTAAGGGGCAAGTGCTGTTAGCGAGCACCTATGTAGGCCGGAACGGTACACGAACGAGGGGGTGGGTGGCCAGCACCACGCCCGACAATGTATACCAACACACACAAACACACACGTGCCGGTACCTGCGCAGGCCCTAAGAAGCTCCATTATCTATTGATTAGCTCTTGATTAGCCCTCGACAAACACCAGGCTCCCCGTCTTGTCAACCAGCAATAACGTCGACTCGAGGCGCGCACGTGATGATTGCGTGTCGTCACCGTTGAGCGCGGTCACGTGTGGGGGGCGGGTGCTAAATCTATGACGTCGCACACCAGCAGGCCACGCCCATCCCACGCTCGCTCCGCCCCCCTCACCGCTCTATGAAGCTTTGGTTTAACACGTGGCATTCGCGACCAATATCCGTATCTTCTTGGTTCTTTCGGTAAAGTCACGTAGAAGGGAAGTAATAAAATAATAAAAAATAAAACATCGTTAAATAATTCTTACGACGTTTCGGCCGAAACATAATAAAATAATTCTCACAACGTTTCGGCCGAAACGTCGTGAGAATTATTTTATTATGTTTTATTTTTATTATTTTATTACTTCCCTTCTACGTGACTTTACCGAAAGAACCAAGAAGATGAATCCCTACAGTCACGAAAGCTTTAAATCGAAATACAATATCCGTATGTTTGGTTAAATCGCGTAAATATGAATGTGGCGTTAAAGCCGCAACTACGTGCATGTTTAATGTACGCTGATTACCATATGAATAACCCAACCGGCAACGGATATCCATTGTAATTCATGTTTTCATTAAATACGCACTACAATGACAATAGTTTAAAGCGATTTGAAGCATGTTTTATTTTGGGGGGGGGGGGCAGAACTTTGTAACGTCATATCTGAGGGGGGTCTCAATTTTTGTGACGCCGTGTGACGAAGGGAAGGGGGAGGGGGTCAAAAATCGTCCACAATCGCGTGACGTCATTTATGGACGGCCCCTAACCCAAAAAAACCTATATTATCCAATAAGCTTTGTCTTCACAATCGCTGAATGCGGGACCACGACGCCAAACAGTTCGCAACAAAACAGCACGATCTAACTTACAATCTTCTATGTTTTAATGGCAAGGTTCTTAAATTGAGTACGGTTGTAAGAGCTTGCCTGTCACTCACAATTTAAAACATTTCGCTCTCTTAATAGATGTTCTAAATGAGCAAAGCTTAGGAAGAGGATGTCTGTTGAATTGTTTAGTGTTGCATGATTGACGTCTGTTTGGTGTGCAGAATGATGGTGTGTCGTGTATAGATGTCTTTAAAATATGTTTTGTTTTGTAAATACACGCTTTCATTTGCTTTAGATAGTTTCTGATACTTTACATAAAGGGGAGTCATATTCTTGGTTCTTTCTGTAAAGGCACGTAGAAGGGAAATAATAAAATAAAGACACAAACAGACAACGAGATGCAGGTACTGGACTTAGAGACACACATAGGGATAAGTAGAGAAAGGTAAAGTACAAAGACAGAGATGGCGAGAGACACATATAGACAGAAGCACTGAGACACCTGAGATAATATATGGTTGAGCAACATTGAGTGTGTGCAGACACTCTGTTATGTTGTATGTAAAGCAACATTATCAGTGGTTTTCATGGCCAGACACTTGTGTACACAGAAACACACACGCGTCGGTATCTGTGTAGGCCCTGAGAAGCCCCTGAATAAATCATTCATGTTTAAAACTCTTGATCCGCAATAACGTGGATTAGCAGCGTGCGTGATTACGATATTGCGTGTCGTCACCGTGAAGCGAGATCACGTGCGAGGGGCGGGGCTTAATGATGTGACGTCACACACCCGCAGGCCACGCCCATTACCTAGGATTATCTGCGTATTCATATTCTATACATTTTTGTGGAACGGAACCTTATTATCCGTGAATTGTGAGGAAAAGAGGAGTCACGTGAAAAAAAAGAATATTATCCGCGAATAGACATCGACACACAAACATGGAGACACACAAATCATCCACATACAAAAAGACACAAAAAAGCATAACACACCCAGAGACATGCATACACACACACACAAAACACGGATACACAGAGAAATACAGAGACACACACACAGAGACATTCAGAGACAAACACGTGCACACAAATACACCGAGATAGAGAGACACAGACATTCAGAGACACAGACGTCGAAATGCATGTACTGTACTTAGAGAAACACATAGAGATCAGGACACAAAGTTAGAGTACGAACACAGAGATGGAGAGAGACACACACATATAGACAGACGCACTAAGACAGCTGAGATATATGTGGTTGAGCAACATTGAGTGTGTGCTGACACTCGATGTCACGTCGTATGTAAGGCACGACCTCCTGTATACCAACAAAGACAAAGATCCCCCGTATAGCCTTAACAGACTGTAAGGGGCAAGTGCTGTTAGCGAGCACCTATGTAGGCCGGAACGGTACACGAACGAGGGGGTGGGTGGCCAGCACCACGCCCGACAATGTATACCAACACACACAAACACACACGTGCCGGTACCTGCGCAGGCCCTAAGAAGCTCCATTATCTATTGATTAGCTCTTGATTAGCCCTCGACAAACACCAGGCTCCCCGTCTTGTCAACCAGCAATAACGTCGACTCGAGGCGCCCCACGTGATGATTGCGTGTCGTCACCGTTGAGCGCGGTCACGTGTGGGGGGCGGGTGCTAAATCTATGACGTCGCACACCCGCAGGCCACGCCCATCCCACGCTCGCTCCGCCCCCCTCACCGCTCTATGAAGCTTTGGTTTAACACGTGGCATTCGCGACCAATATCCGTATCTTCTTGGTTCTTTCTGTAAAGTCACGTAGAAGGGAAGTAATAAAATAATAAAAAATAAAACATCGTAAAATAATTCTTACGACGTTTCGGCCGAAACATAATAAAATAATTCTCACAACGTTTCGGCCGAAACGTCGTGAGAATTATTTTATTATGTTTTATTTTTATTATTTTATTACTTCCCTTCTACGTGACTTTACCGAAAGAACCAAGAAGATGAATCCCTACAGTCACGAAAGCTTTAAATCGAAATACAATATCCGTATGTTTGGTTAAATCGCGTAAATATGAATGTGGCGTTAAAGCCGCAACTACGTGCATGTATAATGTACGCTGATTACCATATGAATAACCCAACCGGCAACGGATATCCATTGTAATTCATGTTTTCATTAAATACGCACTACAATGACAATAGTTTCAAGCGATTTGAAGCATGTTTTATTTTGGGGGGGGGGGCAGAACTTTGTAACGTCATATCTGAGGGGGGTCTCAATTTTTGTGACGCCGTGTGACGAAGGGAAGGGGGAGGGGGTCAAAAATCGTCCACAATCGCGTGATGTCATTTATGGACGGCCCCTAACCCAAAAAAACCTATATTATCCAATAAGCTTTGTCTTCACAATCGCTGAACGCGGGACCACGACGCCAAACAGTTCGCAACAAAACAGCACGATCTAACTTGCAATCTTCTATGTTTTAATGGCAAGGTTCTTAAATTGAGTACGGTTGTAAGAGCTTGCCTGTCACTCACAATTTAAAACATTTCGCTCTCTTAATAGATGTTCTAAATGAGCAAAGCTTAGGAAAAGGATGTCTGTTGAATTGTTTAGTGTTGCATGATTAACGTCTGTTTGGTGTGCAGAATGATGGTGTGTCGTGTATAGATGTCTTTAAAATATGTTTTGTTTTGTAAATACACGCTTTCATTTGCTTTAGATAGTTTCTGATACTTTACATAAAGGGGAGTCATATTCTTGGTTCTTTCTGTAAAGGCACGTAGAAGGGAAATAATAAAATAAAGATAAACTCTCTTTTATTTTATTATTTCCCTTCTACGTGACTTTACCGAAAGAACCAAGAATATGAATCCCTGCAGTCGGGAAAGCTTTAAATCATAATAAAGGGGAATGTCTGGACTGAAAGGAGGCCACTGACTTCTGCTAAACGGGACATTTCACGAGTGGATCGCAATTGACATCGTCCACTGTGTACTCTTTGGTTCTTTCGGTAAAGTCACGTAGAAAGAAAATAAATTAAATAATATTTATCGTCCTCTCCTGCCTCTAGTCTCGCGTCCACTCCTCTCTACTCTCCCAATCTTACTGGCTGCCTATCTCAGTCCTCTAAAGCCTCCCATATCACCCCTTCTCTCATCTGGGGCACCACGGTGGCTATGATATGTTAACTACCTCGCCTGGTATGCAGGAGGTCGTGGGTTCGATTCCGACCCTGACACCTGCTCTATATTTGGAGTTTACGTGTCTCTCTCTCTCTCTATCATCATCATCACGGTGGCTATGAGATGTTAACTACCTCGCCTGGTATACAGGAGGTCGTGGGTTCGATCCTGACCCTGACACCTGCTCTATATTTAAAGTTTGCGTGTCTCTCTCCCCGTGGTCGCATGGATTTTTCTGTGGGTCCTCCGGTTTTCCCCTTCACATTTAGAAACAAGCGTTTAGACTTTAGAGTATTTGACTGCTAGAAATCTCCACATGATGAACCACTTTGTTGGTCTATCATTTGTGACCAGGTCACTTCGGAAAAAAGAGCTAACTAGCTCAGTGGGCCTTACCTGGTAAAATGAACATAGTTTAGTCTAGTGATAGGTTTTTATCCTTTCAACTGGTACAAAAACTGACACCTTTACACAAGGGGTCATGTTTGCAATAACCACAACATAAGCAGTCAAAATGCAAACAAAAAGAAACAACTCCGATAATGATAATGATATGCCCTGTCCTTGAAGTTGATTTGTCCACACCGAAGACAACACCAATGGAGACTAGGCTCTAAGAAAAGCTGTCTCGGGTGTGGACCAATAAACTTCAAGGACAGTGCATATCATTCTCATTATCGGAGTTGTTTCATTTTGTTTGCATTTTGACTGCTTATGTTGTGGTTATTGCAAACATGACCCCTTGTATAAAGGTGTCAGTTTTTGTACCAGTTGAAAGGGTAAAAACCTATTACTATATTTTGCCACTGGTAAAGGAGGTCTCATAGTGCAGTCGTTGTCCCTGCGTCTACATCGGCGTGCCGTACGAAAGCAGCCGCAGTAGCAGCAGCAGCAGCAGCAGAATAAGAAGAAAAGCGAGAGCACTGGTGAGTGAACTGAGTTCAGGATATCCACCCGGGTCCAGTAGGGATCGCTCTTCCCGTGCTCTCTGCACCCAAAGTGGCTCTCATGTGGACAGCGCGAGAGAGAGAGAGCGAGCTGACGGCGTCCAGCCGACGTGTCGATACAAATAGCAGGCGTTATCCATGACAATAGAAAACACAGATATTTTTAATACGTACGGGCGGCTAGAGTCCTCTCGTCCTCTGGCTTGAGATGGCTGCCACATATGGGTCAGATGATTGTCTGCCACCATAAAGCAATTGGTAATGAAATAAAATAAACAAATCCTAAAAAGTGTAAAATTTTGGAAAAAATTTTTTCACGAAAATACATTGTCACGCACAACGAGTCTGTGTGCAAAATGTCAGCTCGATTGGGTCACGGGAAGTGGGTTAAAAAACGACCGAAAGATTTGCACGGTCGTAAGCGCGCAAGCAAGTGAACTTAATATAAAGGATTTTAAAAAGTCCACGTGCGTACAGGGAGGGGGGGAGGGGTCAAGTTTTGACAGATTTGTGCGTACCTACTCAATGGATGGCCCCTGACACCCCCCCATGAGCGTCAGGCATGAGCCACAGGCGCTGCTTACATTGGCAAGCGATGTGTCAACCGAGCTTCTCAACGCGACGTCACCAATCCCCAGTGGTGGTGACAATCAGTGCGGCTCAACAGCCTCCATGGACCGACACAGCGTTGAGAGGCCCTCCTCATTCAGCAGCAGTGGATTTGCTAGAAAGTGTGTGGAAGCTTGGGGTGTGTAACGTTTCGAGTTTGACCACAATTAACAGGGGGCTTGTGCCGAGCAAGGGGCAATAATGAGCACCGTGTATATGGTGGTTGCTGTCTGGAACGTGCCCAGTTTGAATTAGTTTAATTTGGCCCAATTCGTCCAGGTGGGATGGGCCCATTCAGCCAGTCCAGACAAGCCCTCTCTGTAAGAAGGCGACAGATCAGGGGTCGGCAATCTGCGGCTTTGGAGCCGCGTGCGGGCCTTTACGGACTGCTTCGTCACGTGGTGCTGTATTTTCTTGGATTTTCTGTTTGCACTCAGTCACATATTCACTTTAAGATGTTTTTTGTTCATGTTTTAGTTTTTTTGTTTGTTGCGGTTGCACCCGATTCAAGAGCCGTAAGGCTCACAGGTCTATACCTAATAAATGAACTTGAACTTGAACTTGATGTCATGCATTTGTAAAGGGGAGCCGACACGAGATTGCAGGGGTCTCGTCCCCAGCCGTCCCAATCTCGTTCCCGCCAAAGGCCCCTTCTTCCCGCCCGTTCTCTCCTTATATCTCCACGATCACCCCTCCCACTAACCCAACTATTGGTGGGAATCCTTCCCCTGACACCCCTACATCACCCCCCCCCCCGGAAAAAAAATAACCGTCCTCGGTTCTGCCTCCCCCATGGACCATTTAAGTCTCCCCATGCCTCCCACCACTGACAGTGACGACAGCCCTTACCCCCCCCACAACCATACAATGCAATATAACACAACGAAATCAATTGCGCGGCCTGCCCAGGTCTCCAGCCAGCATCCCGTAACAGCCCGGACATCCACAGGCAGCAGATGACCGTGGCGGCCCCCTCCTTCGAAGGCCCTCTCGTCGCGGTCTCTGGTTCGGTGGTGCCGGTGTCGCCTTGCCTGGCGCCGCTGTCTCTCCGGCCCCCGCTCATGCAGCCGCTCCGTCAGGCCTCACATGGGGTGCTGTAGGTGACAAGGGAACACAGGGCACCGAACCCCCTGCCGGTCGGCGCGTGGTGGTCGGCGACCTTGGCCTGGGTAGGGATGATGATGATGTTGGCAGTGATGTTGGTGGTGATGTTGGTGAAGATGACGGTGGAGAGATGTATGGCTTAAGGCGGGTGGGGTGTACAAACCATCGTCGCTTACCCAGTTGGACCTGGACGCACTGCGGTCGGAGTGCTTTAATGACCTTGACCGGCCCTTTCCAGGGTCGGTGCAGCTTTGGTGAGAGGCCAACCGGCACCTGAGGACAGTGTAGCCATGCCTGGTCCCCGACTTTAAAGGGCTTGGCTGTCACTGTCCTCTCCCGTATCCGTACATTACTCTCTTGGCTCGTGGCCGATGCGGCCTCGGCTGCTTGGGGGGCCTCTCTCAAATAAATGAGGGAGGTCTTTAGTGCCTTCGGCCATGCGTCAGCTCTTGCGGGAATGTCCGTCAGCTGCACCTCAATAGGCGGAACGAGATCCCGTCTGTACATCAGGAAAAACGGCGAGAACCCCGTCGCCGCGTGCGGGGCCACCCTGTACGCCGCTAAGACCGATGGAATGTCGAGGTCCCAGTCGGAATGATTTTTGTCCACCACTTGGGACAGCATGGCCGCTATGGTGCGGTTAAGCCGCTTTACCATCCCATCGGTTTGGGGATGATACGGAGATGTTCGGACCTTTTTAGTGCCCAGGATAGAGCAGACGTCCTTCAAAAGCTGTGAGGAGAAATTCCTGCCCTGATCCGTGAGCAACTGCTCTGGTGCCCCCTTATCAAGGACATAGCCTCCCACGAAGGCATCGGCGATGGTCTGTGCCGTTTGGTCCGGGAGGGCCCACGCCATCGGCCACTTCGTGCAGTACTCGACTCCGACCAACAGGTATTTATTTCCCCATGGCGTGACCGGAAGTGGTCCCAGGATGTCCAACACAACCAATTCGTTGACCCTGGTCACTGTGATGGGCTGTAGGGGCGCCCGGCTTACCCGGGGTGGCGGCTTTCGCCGCGCACATTCGACGCAGGTAGCGACCCATCGATGCACGTCAGCGGTCATACCTGGTCAAAAGTACCGACCCTGTAATGTGTACAGTGTTTTCCGCCCCGCCAGGTGCAGCAGCTGGCGGCCGTGTACGTCCATAACCAATTGTTGACGCAGCGACTCCGGAACTACCAGGCATTGCCAGCGCCCTGTTGGGTCCCATCGCATGAGGAGATCCTCCCATACGATGTACTCGTCCCCCCTGCCTCTGCTGAGGCGCGTAGTGTTCGCAGTGGGGCTTCCTCCAGCTGTAGCCGTCTCCAATCGTCCAAGATCAGCCCCAGGTCGTGGTCGGTCAGCTGGACCTCACCCTGTGTGTCCTCCGCCGTGCGTACGGGAGCGATGACCGTCCCCTCCGGCCTCGCCTTCTTGCAGCGTGCCCCGCCTGTGGTGCATGCACAAGGGCCCTGGGGCGCCAGTCGGGACAATGCGTCTGCGTTGGCATGTCTGGTCCCTTTGCGATGCACTACTTGGTACCTGTACTCCTGCAGGCGCTCTATCCATCTGGCCAGCTGGCCTGAAGGCTTGTCGATGCGGAGAGAATACTGCAAGGCCGCGTGGTCAGTGCGGACCGTAAATTTGCGACCATACAGGTAGGGTCGGAATTGCTGCACGAAGTGAACGACTGCCTGGAGTTCCCTATGTGTGATGCAGTAGCACTGCTCCGCTGATGAAAGCACGCGACTACCATAGGCGATAACCACCTCCCGACCCTGCTGGACTTGCGACAAAACACTGCCAATGCCCACATCGCTGGCGTCCGTGTCCAGGATAAAGGGGAGGCCAAAATCCGGAAATGCCAATGGTGGTGCATCTGTCCGACGCGAGCGCAGCTGCTGGAATGCCTCTTCCTCCAGAGGTCCCCAATAAAACCTCTGGTTCTTCGCCGTCAATACGTGCAAGGGCTTGGCAATAGTTGCGAAGTTGGGCACAAACCGGCGGTAGTAAGAAACGAAACCCACAAACCGGCGTACCTCCGGAACCGTTGTGGGAACAGCCCAGGCCCTCACACAGGCCGTCTTTTCCGGGTCTGTAGCCACTCCAGACTCACTGACGATGTGGCCCAAGTAGCGTACCGACGATTGCATAAGGTGGCACTTCGACGGCTTGAGCTTCAAGTTCGCGTTCCGGAACCGCAGGAATACCTGACATAATCGGTCAATGTGTTCCTCGAATGATCGGCTGAAAACAATGACGTCATCCAGGTAGATGAGGCACGTTTCCCATTGGAGGCCTGCTAAGGCCAACTCCATTATGCGTTGGAACGTTGCCGGCGCAGTCTGGAGGCCCATAGGCAGGCAGTTGAACTCGAACAGGCCCTGTGGTGTCCGGAACGCAGTTTTAGGCCGGGAGTCCGCGTCTAGTGGGACCTGCCAGAACCCGGACAATAAATCCAGCGTACTGAAAAATTTTGCTCCCGCCAGTGCATCCAATGAGTCGTCGATGCGTGGTAGGGGATATGCGTCGGCCAGCGTGACGGCATTTAGGCGTCGGAAGTCCACACAGAATCTCAGTGACCCATCTGACTTCTTGACTAGGACCACCGGTGCCCCCCAGGGACTCGAGGATGGAGAAATTATGTCGGCCCGTATCATCTCCTGCACCGCTTGTTGAATGTGCCCTTTTTCCATTGGGCTCATTCTATATGTGTTTTGGCGCAGGGGTGCGGCATCTCCCGTGTTGATGTGGTGCTGTGACAGATTTGTGCGCCCTAGGTCGAACGGTCCCCGGCTGAACACGTCCGAGAACTCCTGCAATAACGAGTGCAGCTGCTGTTTCTGGTCGGGCGGCAATCCCGGCTCAGGCCCCGCCAGCTGGTCCATCCACGATTCGGCCCCTCTGTCCTTGGACTGGCTGATGCTGCCTACAAGCTCGGGCTCTGTCCCTGGGGCTCCTAGTGACAAGGGACTAACGTGGGCCAGAACTGTTCCCTCCTGCACCGTCGCTGTTCTATCGGAGGTGTTCAGCACCTGAATGAACAGATGCTGGTTCCTCTGTACAATAGTTTCGGCTCCCACCAGCGCATGGCGATCCATGGCAGCTGACGCCGGAGACACCAGGATGGGTGAGTCTGGTCCGGCTGTCACGAGGGGGGACCGATATTGCAGCGGAACCAGCATCTGGGCTGCCGGGGGAATGGAGACAGACTTACTGACCAGAGCCTGCACGCAGGGTACACCCCGGCTGGCCCCCTCCGCCTTTAGGAAATGGAGATGCGTTCCTTGGACTTCCACCCGCCCATTGGCCAGATCGATTTTCATTGGCATCCGCCTCAGAAAGTCCGTCCCCAACAGGCAGGGTACGGGCAACGTTGCGGAGACAAGGATGGGTCCTGCTACCGAAAGCTGCCCAATCTGTATCGGGGCTTCAACCTGGCCCAGGAAGCCCATGCTGCCTCCATTTGCTGCAATGAACATTGTCTTGACGGGGACTAAAGGTCGGATTTTATCCGGCAGCATCTCGTGCATGGTGCTCGAGATGATCGTGGCTGATGCCCCCGTATCCACCAAGATACGTGCCGACACTCCCGCGATTTCACCGACCAGGACCGAGGTTCCTGACGTGGCCGCGACCACCCGCCTTGCCAGCTTCCTCCATTGTGTGGCTGAGTCCGGCCACTGACCAGGCGGCGTCTCGTTATCCTGTGGTGCATGGTGAAATGATGGGGGATGGATGTGAATAGACCGAAGATGGGGTTCCTCCCTTTGGAGTGCGTCACAGCAGGGTGAACGCGCCCTTGTTACATAGTGTGGGCTTACCCCTGGGTTGCGGGCTGGGCTCTCTATGTGGTGCAAATTGCCCCCCCTTGGTGACGCAAGATGGGCCCCCCTTGTGGTGTGGGGGGGGCCCCCCATTGTAGGGGGCGGTGGGGACTGGGGGGTGGGCCTTCCCGTGAGCCCCTCCCTTTCCTTTGTCACGGGGGCGTGGTCCCCCTGGTTCCGTCTCGCTCTGCCGCAAAGCGGTGGTGAGGCGGGCCGTGGAACTGCTCCAGGGCGCAATGTCAATCGTGTGGGCTGCCTCCGCCCCCGGGCCGTTGCCCCTGGCATCTCGCCGGCGTCGCAGGTAACTGGTGACGTCACGCCCGCCGGCGACGTCACGCCCGCCGGCGACGTCACGCCCGCCCACGAAACCACGCCCGCCCGCGACGTCACGCCCGCCCGCGAAACCCCGCCCGCCCGCGACGTCACGCCCGCCCGCGAAACCCCGCCCGCCCGCAACGTCACGCCCGCCCGCGAAACCCCGCCCGCCCGCGACGTCACGCCCGCCCGCGAAACCCCGCCCGCGACGCCACGCCCGGCATCAACGTCACTGCCGGCCGAGACGTCACTTCCGCCCGCGACGTCACCTCCGCCCGCGACGTCACGTCCGCCCGCGACGTCACCTCCGCCCGCGACGTCACCTTCGCCCGCGACGTCACCTCCGCCCGCGACGTCACCTCAGCCCGCGACGTCCCTCCCGGCCTCGGCGCGACTCCCGGCGTGGTACCCGGCCTCGGCGCAATCCCCGACGCGGTCCCCGGCCCCGGCGCGATTTCCGGCGCGGTCCACGGCCCCGGCACAATTCCCGGCGTGATCCGCGACACCACTTTCGGCCGCAACGTCACTTCCGGATGCAACGTCACGTCCGTTCGCGACGCCACTCCGGGTCGCGACGCCATCACAGGCCCCGGCGCTATCCCCTTCCCCCGACCAGGACAGTGGGGACCGGGAAACGACACCACCGGCGCCCACCCCGAGGAGACTCCAGGTGAGTTCGCGGCGTCGGAATTGTAATTACTCGGCCCGACCGAGAGGCCGGGCAGGACGGCGTCATTCGCCTGGATCCTGTCGGCGTTCGGCCCCGGCGGGTTCCAGGTGACGTTGGCGGCCTCCGGCTCCGTGCGGCACCCCCTCGCCACATGCCCCTCTCGACCACAACGGTGGCAGACCCACGGGGCGTTCCATCGGGGGGGCTCAGCGCGATGTTGTAGAGGCGGCTGCCAGCGACGCGGTGGCTGGTCGCGCCCCTGGTCCCTCTGCTCCGCCAGTCCCCGGATCGCCGCGTACACCTCCCGCAGTGATGGCTCCATCTCAGACGTCGGCGGTCCGTTCCCAGCTGCCCCACAGGCAGAATGTGGCGACGGTGCAGGTTCGGCTGTTGGTGTCGCTGGACCCAGTAGCGCTGCGGCAACGGCTCGGCTGTTCCCCCCCGCCGCGCCAGCCACTGGGCCCACGGGTGGCGCCCGGCCCATGACCTGCTCGTGGGCTTGGATGGTCCGGGCAGCCCACAGCGAGGTGTGTTCCTCCGGCGTCACCACGGGCATTACAACGCCGGCACGGCGTGCGTAGGCGATGAGGTGCTCGACCACGAGGTCCTCGAGTGCTTCTTCAGCCAGGCGAGGGAAAGCTCTCCTCGCCAACACGAGCAACGCACCCCTGTAGGCTAAAGGGGATTATTTAGCCCCTCGCTGGCGATCCTGGAACCGTTTAAAGGCTCCTTCCGCCGGGCAATAGATCTCCCCCAAAGCCTCATAGGCCGCCTGTAGCGTGGACTTGCTGTGCGAGGGAAGGGAGGTGTAAGAGGAGAGTGCTTCTTTGCCCAGAACGGATGGCAGCGCTCGTAGTGCCTCTTCGTCTGTCCACTCGAGAGCGTGGAAGGCAGCCTCGAATCGGCGGACAAACCCCTCCCAATCTTCTTCCTCAGCCACGAACTTGTCGACGGGCCCCAGCCGACGCGGCCGTCCGGCCACCTGCTCTCCGTGTTGGGTGTTTAGCCCTGGGGGTTTTGGCGGGAGCGGCGGCGGCTGGCGTGACGAGGTTGGTTGCGGCTCCCGCCCGGCCGACTGGTCGGCCTCCGGGTCCCGTGGCCTCTCCTCCCGTAGTATGCGTGGGGGTGGGGGTCCCGGTGCTGGCGGGCCCCCCATAGGGAGCCTTGCAGTAGCTCCTGGAGTGCCCTCTCCACGCGGGCCATGCGGTCCTCCATGGGGTCCTCCAGGCGATCCGGGCCCCCTTCTGCTGCTTCTGATAGCAGGCCCCCTTGTTGCCCGGGATGGGAAGGATCCCCGGCCCCTGCTTTCTCTTCCCTCGGCTCTTTCCCGCGGGGATTCTTCTTTGTATCCATTAAGATCCCACCGCTGCCACCAAATGTAAAGGGGAGCCGACACGAGATTGCAGGGGTCTAGTCCTTTATTCCTGTCCTTCCATTCACACCTGTCCCCAGCCGTCCCAATCTCGTTCCCGCCAAAGGCCCCTTCTTCCCGCCCGTTCTCTCCTTATATCTCCTCGATCACCCCTCCCACTAACCCATCTATTGGTGGGAATCCTTCCCCTGACACCCCTACACATTCACATTCATTGGGGCTCTTCAAATACTGGAGTTTTGTACCGTCTTGTTATTTTGGTTGCCAACCCCTGCGGCAGATGGTTCAAATGGGTTTCGGTGCTTCTGAGTTTGGAGCGTCTCTGCGTGCGGTTAGAGCACTAGCCTCACTCAGGAGGGGTGGTGAGTTTCAAATCCCCGTCAGGAGTTCAGCTTTTACGGTGGTGTTTTTGTCCAACGGATCTATAATGTGCTGACCAAGATGAGACCAGGAATCAAACTCAGGCCGTCAGGTTCAGAGTGGAAGGTGCTTATCGCTGTACCACCACGCCACTGCTCGACTCCAAATATACGAGTAGCGTAACATATGATTTGTACCACCACACTGGTATTCTGCTATTCATGTTATTAATACAGCATTGGGGGCAGTTGAACATTAACAATATTTGGAGACAACTCGGCATGACGCCGCCCATGCCTGTGATCCTGCTCTGTGGAGGCAAGGGTGAGTGGATGACTGCACAAATGTAATGAAATTCCCTTCCCGTGAGCATCAAGGATAGAGCCATACCCTGGCTCGCCAGCAGAATGTGGGATTGAACATGTGGCCTCCATCTCTTCCCTCTGTATGGGATCGAGTGTGTTCCCCTAGCACGCGTGGGTTTCCTCCACGTCCTTCGGTTTGTTCTTCCCACATGTGTAAATATTCCCACGTGTCTGCTTCCTCGCGCGTCTGAGTCATTCTCTTTGAGAGGCGAGTGAATGCTGCGCGCTGTACAAGTTAAAATCATTGTTATTGCCCCAGTGTTCTCTCGTCCTTTGGGGATATAGGAGCGATGTCAGCAGTTCTCCTGCTGCGTCTGTTCCGCCTGATTACGGTCGCTTGTGTTGAGATCGAAACGTCGTGATTTATTTTATTTTATAACCTACGTTACTTTAGCGAAAGAATCAAAGAGTTTTGCTGCAGATCTTCTTGGTTCTTTCGATAAGTCACGTAGAATGGAAATAATAAAATAATAAAAATAAAACATAATAAAATATAATTCTCACGACGTTTCGGCCACAACGCAAGCAGCCGTCCTCAGGTGGAGAACAGGTCTGTCGAGAAGACAGAGTCTGAATGACAAGCCCCAGGCTTGGAGCGACTATTTAAGCTGGGATGGAGGGGCGAAGAGCGCCTTGACAAAATAATTTGCATATCAAGAGGAATTTAGCATATTTATGGGAAATGCAGATATGCGATTAGTACTAATTGTGAAATGCGTGGGAGGTTTGGCGAGGGGTTTAAAGTCATTATGCCCATGCATTATGCAGGATTAGCAGAGTCTCACTTTCTGCCCCCCCCCTCTCCCCCGCTTCTCCCCCCCCCCCCCCCTCCAGAGGATCTCTTGGATTGGACTCTCATGCTCACACGTCCTTTGGATTGCACTCTCATGGTGCTAATATCTCATTAACACTGCTGTTGTGCGCACATGCGGAGATGATACTCTTGTGCGGTGACGTAAGCTCATTTCATGCTAATCTCTCTCCCTAATCTCTCCCATTAACACAACTGACGTGCTTGCGTCCAGGGATGGAATTCCTTTCCAGCTCAGACCCCGCTTGCTTGCCCATTGCCACATAATCAACCTCTTGTTGTAACTGCTCTCTCGATGGTTCAGCAGTTCCACTTCTTTTTTCCACCTGAGGACGACCGCTTGTGTTGCGATCGAAACGTCGTGATATATTATTGTTTTATTTTCTTCCTACGTGACTTCAGCGAAAGAATCAAAGAGTAAAGCATAAACACTTTGATATTTAGAGACAGTCAACGTTAATACGAAGCTTTCTCCGGCATTAGTGGGCATTTTAATATTATACCTCCGGGAGGTTAATTTGCTTCTTTTTTTAACGTAGCTAATGCGTGTGATAAAAAAAAAACTAAAACCGATCCGAGCTCTTATCAAACAGGGAGATGTGGTGCCCCAATAGAACGTGCGATGGCACAGCCACGCACAGACCAAAGATGTCGCGATCTTGCCAGATAGAAGGGTAAAAAACCAATTATCATTTTTTTTACTGGCAAATGAGGTTCCAATGGTGTAAATGCTTACCCCGAGCTCTCAGACTCTGATGGTGCATTGTCTTTGAGTTGTGCGCCTTTTGGCGTCATCTGGTCCAACCCATGTGAGACTAGGCTCTAAGGAAAGCTGTCTCGGGTGTGGACCAATCAACTTCAAGGACAGTGCACATTATCAGAGTTATGTTTTGTGTTTGCATCATGACTGCAGGTATTGTGGTCTATGCAATCATGACTTCTTGTAAAAAAGGTGTCAGTTTTGTTGCCAGATAGAAGGGTAAAAATTAACCCGTAAAAACAAAGTTTGTAATTATAAATTCTTTATATGCGTGGCGGCTAGAGTCCTCTCGTCCTCTGGCTTGAGATGGCTGCCACCTATGGGTCAGATGATTGCCTGCCACCATTAAGCAATTGGTAATTAAATATTAAAACATTTTCCCTAAAAAGTGTAAAGTTATGGAAAATTTTTTTCACGAAAATCAATTGTCACGCACAACGAGTCTGTGTGCAAAATGTCAGCTCGATTGGATCACGGGAAGTGGGTTAATAAACGACCGAAAGATTTGCACGGTCCTAAGCAAGCAAGCGAACTTAATATAAAGGATTTAAAAAAAACAATTATCATGTCGCGATCTCGTCTGTCAAAGCAAAAAAACGTGCGGCCGCGTAAAAGTCACTCCACGCTTCCTGTGACCTGTTTTAACTAGACGCCACTCCGCGCCCACTCCACCCTAAGAAGCCCCGTGCGGTCCGAGAACTCGTGCTGTAATTTCCCATGACTCACGCGTCATTCCAACGTCTGCCGATCTCGTTGGCCCACTCACTTCGCCCCGTTACCGCCTCTATCGGTGCGTGACGTGAACGCGCACTCTCTGCCCGGTGCTGCGCCGTACGGAATTTGACAAATTATTTGGTGGTTGATGCTGCTGCGTTGTTGACAGTATGTCTGCTGGTCTTCTTTCGAGATGTACGTAGGCAACCCAGGTGAGGTGCAGGGGGGGGGGGGCAATAAACTAAGGACAAAAAAAGCAGTTCTAAAGATGTTGAGTGATGTCGCAAGGAAGAGCGTTCCAGACGGCCGGCGATGTCCATCTGAAAGCACGTGATGCAGTTGGCCGTCTTTGTTCCTCAATAACGCCGCTGCTTCATGACGAATATATAATTGGCGACATTTCTGCATAACACATCAATCAATGAAGAAGGGCTATTGCCCGAAACGTCAGTGGCCATTTTTTTGCATCTCTTTTACGGCGGCATTATTGATGAACGATTTTGAGTTGTTGTTTTTGTTGTTTGTACTTATAATTATGGGAATTTAGATCTACACGGAGAGAGCAATGCAAGGATCGGAGAGCAAATGCAAGTTTAGGGACATCATATTCAAATCACCGTTCCTGTAGGTCACAGCACTTCCCTTGGCGCTTCTACACTCACACTGCTCAGTTTTGTAATCGCCTCCCATCATCTCTGTTCCTAAGTTCTTATAACTACCGTGATGATGATGGCGATGGAGCCATTAGCATCATACATTATGATCATCATCATCATAATGTATTCTTCATACGCATATCGGCTTCCTCTGGAGAACATCTCGAAGCGCCAAAACAAAGGGGCGTTTGAGATAATGAGGACGGAGTGCCTCGTCAAAGCCTTTTTAAGAGTGTTGCAGATGTAATACGTCAATCAACAATGCACATTGTCCAGACAATACGCCCGGACAAGTCGAGTGAGAATTTGTCCCACAGCACAACGTAGACTAGGAGACGCGTTTTCAGAAGCGTCGTGGCGACCCTGGGATGATGTCTCGTCTGCCCTACTAAGTAACTAAACTCTAAAAACTAAATTATTTCACCATGCAGTTAAGGCCCCACTGAACTATTATTAGAACTAATTTTCAGAAGCGACCTGGCCATAAATGATAGCTCAACAACAAAGTGGCTTATCACGCGGAAATCGATATGAGTCAAAAACTCTAAACGCCAGAATTTAAATGTGGAGGGAAAACCCGGACAAAAATCCAAGCGACCACGGGGAGAACGTGCAAACACCAAATACACAGCAGCAGGCGTCAGCGTCGGGATCGAACCCACGACATCCCGTATACCAAGGCGAGGTCGTTAACATCTGATAGCCTCCGTGGTGTTGCAACTGTGCTAACCCCAGGAAGCTTGCTGCTTGCTGACGTCGGTGTGTCTGCATGTTTGCGATGTTCTCTACAAGCTACCCACAACCGGAGCACACCACGATACTGAGAATGTGGAATGGGCAGCAGTGGTGCGGGCCCATTGGGGGCCCTAGGTGGACACATTTCTTTTGGGTGCATCACGTGACTACAAGCGGAGCAGTTGAAATTGACTTTCTCCTCCCTACATTCAGGACCTCCTCCAGACATATTCGATCAAGATCATTACATTTCTCAGACTGTGCATTGCTCATTGTACTCTTGGGTTTTTTCGGTAAAGTCACGTAGGTAAAATAAAAAAAAACATTTCTATAATTTTTATTTATTATTATTTATTTTTACCTACGTGACTTTACCGAAAAAACCTAAGAGTATGAATCCTTGCAGTCACGAAAACTTCAAATCTAGAATTGCTCATTGTCCCACGGTCTAAGCGTCACACTTGGGTGGCGACCGTGCCTTTGCAATTGCGGCACCTGAACTCTGAAACTCGTTGCTCCTTCGAGGTCAGGACTTCCTAGACACAAATCTTAAATTTTGGACTAAAAACGCATCTGTTTAAAATGTCTTTCTCTCTTTAGTTATTTTGAAACGTCTTCTTCACTTCTTTTCCTTGGTTGACGTTCAACTAATTTCCACCTTCCCATGCATAGCGCCCTGAGAACGATTGTTTAAGGGTGCTTGAAACATTTGAATGATTATTAATAACTCCGTTTACAGAATAGCGCAAAGTTGCACGAAACAAAGGCTGAAATACGTTGTAACTTGTTTTGCACAGTACCATTGGAATGGGGAGCTTTTTAATTGTTATCAGGATGTGAATTGAGATATTTGGCACAGCTCTGCTGCCATTTTTTTCCCATGATGCATCCAGGACCCCTCGAGCTGTTTGGGGCCATACACTTTTTAGTTGCTGAACCCTCATCACAATCCTGCGCTGTAAACGCATGGAAAATAAATGTTTCTCAACAATGTTTCCCTGATAATTTGTCCTGACACTTATGTCAATAAACACGTTTTCAGAAACGCGATGTAATAAACGGACCAATGGAACACTTTGTGGCACTGTTGACCAAAACTGTTGGCCCAATAAATTCCGCGACAAACGTTTATAACGGAATTGGTGCATTTTACAAGTTTGATGTGAATATGTTTCATTTTAAGTTAAATAACAAGGCGTAGGCCTGGTACACGTGTAGCGTGGTGACACCCACTTTTATTAGGTTTTACAGAAGCAGGTACTCGAACAGGCTACAATTATGATGGCGAAGATAACATTAATCATGAAAAATGTCTCACAGCGTGAAAAACAAAACCGTAAAATGGTGTTTAGCAGTGCCAGCTGTGGTGACGAGATGTCAACTACCTCGTCTGCGATGCAAGGAAGTCGTGGATTTGATCACAACCCTGATCTGTCGCTCCACACGAAGCTTCGGGTCTTCTCAGCCACGGTCATTCCATCCCTTCTCTATGCTTGTGAAACGTGGACCCCTCTAATGGAACATCTGCGCCGATTAGAAAGATTCAGGCTGGCCTGCCTATGATCCATCATGGGCTTAACCAGGCTTATTTTTGCTGGATAAAGGGGGGTAAACGGGTTAGAGAAGAGATGGACCGATGCAGTACAGGAGGTTATGGAGCTGAGTGGACTTGCCAAAGACTGGTACGAGTGGTGTCAAGATTGGCTTCTGGAGGAGGCTCGTGCAGGACGCCACTGGGCAGTTGGATGCAGTCGCCTTCCAACAACAACAGAGGAAAAAGGAGCAACGCTCACGACGAGTGGAGAGCCAGGCGGAGAGCCAGGCGGCTAAAACACAGCAAGATGGCACAGCAAGGGGCACAGGTGGTGCATCTGCCAGTCATCTCAGTCAACCCATTGTACCTGGGTCTATCCCATGACCCACTGTCAGTGAGCCTTCGACACTTCACGTGGACTCAGAATGCACCTGGCCTACCACAGGCAGTGTGGTAACATCACCGTCACTCAGTAGGGTATTTGTACGTGCATTCCCCGTGTATCTCTTTATGTGTGCATGTGCATGCCTGCCCCGGTGTGTACAATTGTGTTGACTGATTGCACTCCTTCCGACAATAAAGCCAGCATCAGGACTCACGGTAAGTCAGAATCATAATATTTATTTACATTCGCAACAAACACTACCTCGATAAAAATGTACATTCTAATCTTAACTCTTGATACATTATGAAAAATATTTACAAATCACATTGACAAATGTGCCTGTATCCACATCCATTTCAGATGCGAACAGGTCTCTGGAAAAATTATATTCATCGGCGGAAGAATATCCTGAGTCGTTTCGAGAGGCCTTTCTTCTTGTGGATCTTGGCACACCGGCACCCGTTCCGGCTCCCGTGCCGTCTCCTGTGCAGGCTCCTGTGCCGGTTGCTGTCTCAACGAGCTGCGCTGAACAAGCTCCTGCTGCTGCTGCTGCTGACGATGATATTGCTCCTGTGCACATTCTATGAGCTCCTGTTGCTCGAGGACTGCACGGCTGCTCTTGTACAGGAGGTGGCTTTGGAGAGTCCACGTGTGCAGCTTCCCAGCGGGCACTGTGGAAGACACAGCAGAGAGGGATGAAACCGTCAGGGGTCAATATTGGAAACACAAGCACCGAGCGATGATTGCATCGATGTTCAAAATACCTTTTGGAAAACGTTGGAATTTTCTTTGGTAAGGTCACCTAATTCCTGCCCCCAACCCTGTTCAATGGATCCACCACGAAGCACTTTGATTGATTGATGCTGTGACGATCATTGATTCATGCCAGCCATCCTGTCGTTCATTGGCTTCCTCGTCAACAATGGATAGTTATTACAACGGCCATAGTTATCATACATTTAATATCTTGATACCTCTGCTAATGTCAAGGACTCAATTTACTAGGTTGACCGTTTGCTGAGCTCTACCATGCACACACATTACATTCGAGGACAAACTATCTTCCTCCTTCTTTCCACACTCTGTCAGACTACCTTATGATCTTGTGTTTACGTCTGTTGTAAGATCATAAATAATAAGAAATATACAGCCCTTTGTCAATCCATTGCTTAATGAAAAACACCTCCCCCAATGCCACGAAAGTCATGGGAAGTATTTTACCATTCGTGATTGTGCCCGAGACTGCAGGTGGGTGCAAAATGCAACCTGGAATCTGTTCTAAATATGACTCACCACTCATGATAGCCGCGGCTCATAATTCACAGTGCAGCACAGAAACAACTTTGAAACTGTTTCCGTCATATAATTGTTTCAAACGTTTAAACAATTAATTATGTCTGCCCCCTCCTCCCCCGAGTTGGCAATGCCATTTGCTACTTACTCTTCATCAGCGAGTTGTGGAACTCCCTGGGCTGTGGGCACATGCTTGCTCTGGTGGCGAGGCCATTATCCGGAGCAGCGGCGGAGACATTGGTGGTGGTGGTGGCGGTGCTCAGGGCAGTCATGGTGGCATCTTCCTTGCTGTGAATACAAGAAACAACAAGCGGCAAGAATGTCAAAAGGCTGAACTCTGAAATAGAATGCAGAATAAGGGGAAGTAGCTAGTCGTAATCAACTATTAGTTTATCATAGTTGAATATAGTGGAATAAATTATGTTCACCATAAATGATGTTTACTATGTGAGAAAGGCTATCGCAATTCTTACAACAAAGAACCATAGCTACAACCACTCGACAACCTCCACTATCCACAACAACCATGCCACAACTGTACACAACTGCCATTCATATGAAGCTGTAGGTTTTCCCAAGTTATAATCACGATGCAAGCCAACCTCTTCCTCAAAACACTTTGTAGCAGCCCTTTAACGATTGTGTATCCCTGTGTTGTGTTCATCACTCGTTACTTTACCTACACTGCGGCCTGACACTCCAGCGTTTCTGGCAACGTTATGGCTCACCAACCACCCCCTTTTCATTAAGGGTTTAAGCCGTTATTGTGCCCATCATGTCAGATCTTCACCAATTTCTCTCTCCTCTAAGAAAACCCAGACCATGATCGCTCGCTAGACAGACTACGGATGAAAACTCAATGAAAGGGTTGGTCTGATTCCGGCATGACATCTCGAATTCGCCTCTGTGTCTGCTGAGGTGAGCACAACCTTGCTGTGAAAAGAGATACATCAATCCCAGCTCACTCTCAGCACCATTATGTCCCTGTCACTGCTGCTGGAACGGCTGTCCGAGTTGTCCCAGCTCACGGCATCCCACGGCCAGCTCGTCCTTTTGGACAGCGGCGTTGACCTGCCCCTTGATTGTTCCGGGATAGAATCCTTCTCCGCTAGCCGTGCGTCTGCTGATTGTGCGTTTGTGCAGCTGCAGTGGCAACGCATCTGCAGGTTGTTCACTGCGCGTGCTTTTACTCACTCCGAGAGGACTTCCTTCTTCCGGGACTGCACCGTGACCGCCTCCTTTTCCACCTCCTGTCCCAAGCAGGTGCCCTCAGTCGACCCGGACCTGGACTCTGGGATGTCAATTTCCACAGTGCGCTCGTAGCCAATGCGCATGAATTGAAGTTGAATTGTTTTTTTCTGCTTTTGCTGATGTGGCTGCTGCTGCTCCTGTGAGTCTTTTTTAAACTGCTCCTGTTTATTGTGGTCTACACAGGTTTCCCTGTGAAGAGCCACATTGCTGTGAGCAGACGGTCCAATGGTCTGCCTGGATAGCTTCCCAGGGGACACTGTGGGAGAAAGAGCAGAGAGAGATTAAACGGACAGTGGTCAGTATTGGAAACACAAGCACAGAGCGATGATTGCATCGATGTTCAAAATGCCTTTTGGCAAAAGTTGGAATTTTCTTTGGTAAGGTCACCTAATTCCTGCCCCCAACCCTGCTCAATGGATCCACCACGAAGCACTTTGATTGATTGATACTGTGACGATCATTTATTCATGCCAGCCATCCTGTCGTTCATTGGCTTCCTCGTCAACAATGGATAGTTATTACCACAGCCATAGTTATCATAAATCTAATATCTTGATACCTCTGCTAATGTCAAGGACTCAATTTACTAGGTTGACCGTTTCCTGAGCTCTACCATGCACACACATTACATTCGAGGACAAACTATCTTCCTCCTTCTTTCCACACTCTGTCAGACTACCTTATGATCTTGTGTTTACGTATGTTGTAAGATCATTAATAATAAGAAATATACAGCCCTTTGTCAATCCATTGCATAATGAAAAACACCTCCCCCAATGCCACGAAAGTCATGGGAAGTATTTTACCATTCGTGATTGTGCCCGACACTGCAGGTGGGTGCAAAATGCAACCTGGAATCTGTTCTAAATATGACTCACCACTCATGATAGCCGTGGCTCATAATTCACAGTGCAGCACAGAAACAACTTTGAAACTGTTTCCGTCATATAATTGTTTCAAACGTTTAAACAATTAATTATGTCTGCCCCCTCCTCCCCCGAGTTGGCAATGCCGTTTGCTACTTACTCTTCATCAGCGAGTTGTGGAACTCCCTGGGCTGTGGGCTCATGCTTGCTCTGGTGGCGAGGCCATTATCCGGAGCAGTGGCGGAGACATTGGTGGTGGTGGTGGCGGTGCTCAGGGCAGTCATGGTGGCATCTTCCTTGCTGTGAACACAAGAAACAACAAGCGGCAAGAATGTCAAAAGGCTGAACTCTGAAATAGAATGCAGAATAAGGGGGAAGTAGCTAGTCGTAATCAACTATTAGTTTATCAAAGTTGAATATAGTGGAATAAATTATGTTCACCATAAATGATGTTTACTATGTGAGAAAGGCTATCGCAATTCTTACAACAAAGAACCATAGCTACAACCACTCGATAACCTCCACTATCCACAACAACCATGCCACAACCGTACACAACTGCCATTCATATGGAGCTGGAGGTTTTCCCAAGTTATAATCACGATGCAAGCCAACCTCTTCCTCAAAACACTTTGTAGCAGCCCTTTAACGATTGTTTATCCCTGTGTTGTGTTCATCACTCGTTACTTTACCTACACTGCGGCCTGACACTCCAGCGTTTCTGGCAACGTCATGGCTCACCAACCACCCCCTTTTCATTAAGGGTTTAAGCCGTTATTGTGCCCATCATGTCAGATCTTCACCAATTTCTCTCTCCTCTGAGAAAACCCAGACCATGATCGCTCGCTAGACAGACTACGGATGAAAACTCAATGAGAGGGTTGGTCTGATTCCGGCATGACATCTCGAATTCGCCTCTGTGTCTGCTGAGGTGAGCACAACCTTGCTGTGAAAAGAGATACATCAATCCCAGCTCACTCTCAGCACCATTATGTCCCTGTCACTGCTGCTGGAACGGCTGTCCGAGTTGTCCCAGCTCACGGCATCCCACGGCCAGCTCGTCCTTTTGGACAGCGGCGTTGACCTGCCCCTTGATTGTGCCGGGATAGAATCCCTCTCCGCTAGCCGTGCGTCTGCTGATTGTGCGTTTGTGCAGCTGCAGTGGCAACGCATCTGCAGCTTGTTCACTGCGCGTGCTTTTACTCACTCCGAGAGGACTTCCTTCTTCCGGGACTGCACCGTGACCGCCTCCTTTTCCACCTCCTGTCCCAAGCAGGTGCCCTCAGTCGACCCGGACCTGGACTCTGGGATGTCAATTTCCACAGTGCGCTCGTAGCCAATGCGCATGAATTGAAGTTGAATTGTTTTTTTCTGCTTTTGCTGATGTGGCTGCTGCTGCTCCTGTGAGTCTTTTTTAAACTGCTCCTGTTTATTGTGGTCTACACAGGTTTCCCTGTGAAGAGCCACATTGCTGTGAGCAGACGGTCCAATGGTCTGCCTGGATAGCTTCCCAGGGGACACTGTGGGAGAAAGAGCAGAGAGAGATTAAACGGACAGTGGTCAGTATTGGAAACACAAGCACAGAGCGATGATTGCATCGATGTTCAAAATACCTTTTGGCAAACGTTGGAATTTTCTTTGGTAAGGTCACCTAAATCCTGCCCCCAACCCTGCTCAATGGATCCACCACGAAGCACTTTGATTGATTGATGCTGTGACGATCATTTATTCATGCCAGCCATCCTGTCGTTCATTGGCTTCCTCGTCAACAATGGATAGTTATTACCACAGCCATAGTTATCATAAATCTAATATCTTGATACCTCTGCTAATGTCAAGGACTCAATTTACTAGGTTGACCGTTTCCTGAGCTCTACCATGCACACACATTACATTCGAGGACAAACTATCTTCCTCCTTCTTTCCACACTATGTCAGACTACCTTATGATCTTGTGTTTACGTCTGTTGTAAGATCATTAATAATAAGAAATATACAGCCCTTTGTCAATCCATTGCATAATGAAAAACACCTCCCCCAATGCCACGAAAGTCATGGGAAGTATTTTACCATTCGTGATTGTGCCCGACACTGCAGGTGGGTGCAAAATGCAACCTGGAATCTGTTCTAAATATGACTCACCACTCATGATAGCCGTGGCTCATAATTCACAGTGCAGCACAGAAACAACTTTGAAACTGTTTCCGTCATATAATTGTTTCAAACGTTTAAACAATTAATTATGTCTGCCCCCTCCTCCCCCGAGTTGGCAATGCCGTTTGCTACTTACTCTTCATCAGCGAGTTGTGGAACTCCCTGGGCTGTGGGCTCATGCTTGCTCTGGTGGCGAGGCCATTATCCAGAGCAGTGGCGGAGACATTGGTGGTGGTGGTGGCGGTGCTCAGGGCAGTCATGGTGGCATCTTCCTTGCTGTGAACACAAGAAACAACAAGCGGCAAGAATGTCAAAAGGCTGAACTCTGAAATAGAATGCAGAATAAGGGGGAAGTAGCTAGTCGTAATCAACTATTAGTTTATCATAGTTAAATATAGTGGAATAAATTATGTTCACCATAAATGATGTTTACTATGTGAGAAAGGCTATCGCAATTCTTACAACAAAGAACCATAGCTACAACCATTCGATAACCTCCACTATCCACAACAACCATGCCACAACCGTACACAACTGCCATTCATATGAAGCTGGAGGTTTTCCCAAGTTATAATCACGATGCAAGCCAACCTCTTCCTCAAAACACTTTGTAGCAGCCCTTTAACGATTGTTTATCCCTGTGTTGTGTTCATCACTCGTTACTTTACCTACACTGCGGCCTGACACTCCAGCGTTTCTGGCAACGTCATGGCTCACCAACCACCCCCTTTTCATTAAGGGTTTAAGCCGTTATTGTGCCCATCATGTCAGATCTTCACCAATTTCTCTCTCCTCTGAGAAAACCCAGACCATGATCGCTCGCTAGACAGACTACGGATGAAAACTCAATGAGAGGGTTGGTCTGATTCCGGCATGACATCTCGAATTCGCCTCTGTGTCTGCTGAGGTGAGCACAACATTGCTGTGAAAAGAGATACATCAATCCCAGCTCACTCTCAGCACCATTATGTCCCTGTCACTGCTGCTGGAACGGCTGTCCGAGTTGTCCCAGCTCACGGCATCCCACGGCCAGCTCGTCCTTTTGGACAGCGGCGTGGACCTGCCCCTTGATTGTGCCGGGCTAGAATCCCTCTCCGCTAGCCGTGCGTCGGCTGATTGTGCGTTTGTGCAGCTGCAGTGGCAACGCATCTGCAGCTTGTTCACTGCGCTTGCTTTTACTCACTCCGAGAGGACTTCGTTCTTCCGGGACTGCACCGTGACCGCCTCCTTTTCCACCTCCTGTCCCAAGCAGGTGCCCTCAGTCGACCCGGCCCAGGACTCTGGGATGTCAATTTCCACAGTGCGCTCGTAGCCAATGCGCATGAATTGAAGTAGAATTGTTTTTTTCTGCTTTTGCTGACATGGCTGCGGCTGCTCCTGCAAGTCTTTCTTTAACTGCTCCTGTTTATTGTGGCCTACACAGGTTTTCCTGTGAAGTGCCACATTGCTGTGAGCAGACAGTCCAATGGTCTGCGTGGATGGCTTCCGTGAGGACACTGTGGGAGAAAAATCAGAGAGAGATTAAACGGACAGTGGTCAGTATTGGAAACACAAGCACAGAGCGATGATTGCATCGATGTTCAAAATAGCTTTTGGCAAACGTTGGAATTTTCTTTGGTAAGGTCACCTAATTCCTGCCCCCAACCCTGCTCAATGGATCCACCACGAAGCACTATATAATACACAATGGGTTCTATGGAGGCCCGTCGTTAAGCGATTAGTTGTCAACAGGGGTGGTCGTTAAGTGGGGTTCTACTGTATGTGTTTGTTTCTCGAATTAAATAATATTTTCCTAATTTCACTATTAAAAATTCTGGGAAAAGTGTCAGCTTGTCTGACTTCCCTCCTAATATGCATATTGCTATTTCTGAGTAGAATGCCTTATCATAGTCTAAAAACGTCAGGTTCATTGGTAATTGAAATTAATTGTTATTTTACAGAATGTGATTACTGGTATGCATGGGGTAGGGAACCCATATGCAACTAATTACAACAATTTGGTCACCATAAGAAATTACGGATAAAGGTCGAAAATATTAGTGGTATAGCAGCCAAGGAATGGAAGGAATCCAAGAGTACATCGTATTATGTAACCCTATTATCCATGCATTTTGCGGATAAGATTCACGTGAAACATACATCATATTATCCACGAATAGATACAGATACACCAACATGGACTCACGCGAAAATACGTAAAGACACAAAAACAGACAGAACACACCCACTGAAACATGCATAATAAACACACAACGACATGGATACACATAGAAATACAGAGAGACACACACAGAAACATGGAGACATTCAGAGACACACACAAGCACACCAATACAGACATCGAGAGACACAGACATACAGAGACACAAACAGACAACGAGATGCAGGTACTGGACTTAGAGACACACATAGGGATAAGTAGAGAAAGGTAAAGTACAAAGACAGAGATGGCGAGAGACACATATAGACAGAAGCACTGAGACACCTGAGATAATATATGGTTGAGCAACATTGAGTGTGTGCAGACACTCTGTTATGTTGTATGTAAAGCAACATTATCAGTGGTTTTCATGGCCAGACACTTGTGTACACAGAAACACACACGCGTCGGTATCTGTGTAGGCCCTGAGAAGCCCCTGAATAAATCATTAATGTTTAAAACTCTTGATCCGCAATAACGTGGATTAGCAGCGTGCGTGATTACGATATTGCGTGTCGTCACCGTGAAGCGAGATCACGTGCGAGGGGCGGGGCTTAATGATGTGACGTCACACACCCGCAGGCCACGCCCATTACCTAGGATTATCTGCGTATTCATATTCTATACATTTTTGTGGAACGGAACCTTATTATCCGTGAATTGTGAGGAAAAGAGGAGTCACGTGAAAAAAAAGAATATTATCCGCGAATAGACATCGACACACAAACATGGAGACACACAAATCATCCACATACAAAAAGACACAAAAAAGCATAACACACCCAGAGACATGCATACACACACACACAAAACACGGATACACAGAGAAATACAGAGACACACACACAGAGACATTCAGAGACAAACACGTGCACACAAATACACCGAGATAGAGAGACACAGACATTCAGAGACACAGACGTCGAAATGCATGTACTGTACTTAGAAAAACACATAGAGATCAGGACACAAAGTTAGAGTACGAACACAGAGATGGAGAGAGACACACACATATAGACAGACGCACTAAGACAGCTGAGATATATGTGGTTGAGCAACATTGAGTGTGTGCTGACACTCGATGTCACGTCGTATGTAAGGCACGACCTCCTGTATACCAACAAAGACAAAGATCCCCTGTATAGCCTTAACAGACTGTAAGGGGCAAGTGCTGTTAGCGAGCACCTATGTAGGCCGGAACGGTACACGAACGAGGGGGTGGGTGGCCAGCACCACGCCCGACAATGTATACCAACACACACAAACACACACGTGCCGGTACCTGCGCAGGCCCTAAGAAGCTCCATTATCTATTGATAAGCTCTTGATTAGCCCTCGACAAACACCAGGCTCCCCGTCTTGTCAACCAGCAATAACGTCGACTCGAGGCGCGCACGTGATGATTGCGTGTCGTCACCGTTGAGCGCGGTCACGTGTGGGGGGCGGGTGCTAAATCTATGACGTCGCACACCCGCAGGCCACGCCCATCCCACGCTCGCTCCGCCCCCCTCACCGCTCTATGAAGCTTTGGTTTAACACGTGGCATTCGCGACCAATATCCGTATCTTCTTGGTTCTTTCGGTAAAGTCACGTAGAAGGGAAGGAATAAAATAATAAAAAATAAAACATCGTTAAATAATTCTTACGACGTTTCGGCCGAAACATAATAAAATAATTCTCACAACGTTTCGGCCGAAACGTCGTGAGAATTATTTTATTATGTTTTATTTTTATTATTTTATTACTTCCCTTCTACGTGACTTTACCGAAAGAACCAAGAAGATGAATCCCTACAGTCACGAAAGCTTTAAATCGAAATACAATATCCGTATGTTTGGTTAAATCGCGTAAATATGAATGTGGCGTTAAAGCCGCAACTACGTGCATGTATAATGTACGCTGATTACCATATGAATAACCCAACCGGCAACGGATATCCATTGTAATTCATGTTTTCATTAAATACGCACTACAATGACAATAGTTTAAAGCGATTTGAAGCATGTTTTATTTTGGGGGGGGGGGCAGAACTTTGTAACGTCATATCTGAGGGGGGTCTCAATTTTTGTGACGCCGTGTGACGAAGGGAAGGGGGAGGGGGTCAAAAATCGTCCACAATCGCGTGACGTCATTTATGGACGGCCCCTAACCCAAAAAAACCTATATTATCCAATAAGCTTTGTCTTCACAATCGCTGAATGCGGGACCACGACGCCAAACAGTTCGCAACAAAACAGCACGATCTAACTTGCAATCTTCTATGTTTTAATGGCAAGGTTCTTAAATTGAGTACGGTTGTAAGAGCTTGCCTGTCACTCACAATTTAAAACATTTCGCTCTCTTAATAGATGTTCTAAATGAGCAAAGCTTAGGAAGAGGATGTCTGTTGAATTGTTTAGTGTTGCATGATTGACGTCTGTTTGGTGTGCAGAATGATGGTGTGTCGTGTATAGATGTCTTTAAAATATGTTTTGTTTTGTAAATACACGCTTTCATTTGCTTTAGATAGTTTCTGATACTTTACATAAAGGGGAGTCATATTCTTGGTTCTTTCTGTAAAGGCACGTAGAAGGAAAATAATAAAATAAAGACACAAACAGACAACGAGATGCAGGTACTGGACTTAGAGACACACATAGGGATAAGTAGAGAAAGGTAAAGTACAAAGACAGAGATGGCGAGAGACACATATAGACAGAAGCACTGAGACACCTGAGATAATATATGGTTGAGCAACATTGAGTGTGTGCAGACACTCTGTTATGTTGTATGTAAAGCAACATTATCAGTGGTTTTCATGGCCAGACACTTGTGTACACAGAAACACACACGCGTCGGTATCTGTGTAGGCCCTGAGAAGCCCCTGAATAAATCATTCATGTTTAAAACTCTTGATCCGCAATAACGTGGATTAGCAGCGTGCGTGATTACGATATTGCGTGTCGTCACCGTGAAGCGAGATCACGTGCGAGGGGCGGGGCTTAATGATGTGACGTCACACACCTGCAGGCCACGCCCATTACCTAGGATTATCTGCGTATTCATATTCTATACATTTTTGTGGAACGGAACCTTATTATCCGTGAATTGTGAGGAAAAGAGGAGTCACGTGAAAAAAAAGAATATTATCCGCGAATAGACATCGACACACAAACATGGAGACACACAAATCATCCACATACAAAAAGACACAAAAAAGCATAACACACCCAGAGACATGCATACACACACACACAAAACACGGATACACAGAGAAATACAGAGACACACACACAGAGACATTCAGAGACAAACACGTGCACATAAATACACCGAGATAGAGAGACACAGACATTCAGAGACACAGACGTCGAAATGCATGTACTGTACTTAGAGAAACACATAGAGATCAGGACACAAAGTTAGAGTACGAACACAGAGATGGAGAGAGACACACACATATAGACAGACGCACTAAGACAGCTGAGATATATGTGGTTGAGCAACATTGAGTGTGTGCTGACACTCGATGTCACGTCGTATGTAAGGCACGACCTCCTGTATACCAACAAAGACAAAGATCCCCCGTATAGCCTTAACAGACTGTAAGGGGCAAGTGCTGTTAGCGAGCACCTATGTAGGCCGGAACGGTACACGAACGAGGGGGTGGGTGGCCAGCACCACGCCCGACAATGTATACCAACACACACAAACACACACGTGCCGGTACCTGCGCAGGCCCTAAGAAGCTCCATTATCTATTGATTAACTCTTGATTAGCCCTCGACAAACACCAGGCTCCCCGTCTTGTCAACCAGCAATAACGTCGACTCGAGGCGCGCACGTGATGATTGCGTGTCGTCACCGTTGAGCGCGGTCACGTGTGGGGGGCGGGTGCTAAATCTATGACGTCGCACACCCGCAGGCCACGCCCATCCCACGCTCGCTCCGCCCCCCTCACCGCTCTATGAAGCTTTGGTTTAACACGTGGCATTCGCGACCAATATCCGTATCTTCTTGGTTCTTTCGGTAAAGTCACGTAGAAGGGAAGTAATAAAATAATAAAAAATAAAACATCGTAAAATAATTCTTACGACGTTTCGGCCGAAACATAATAAAATAATTCTCACAACGTTTCGGCCGAAACGTCGTGAGAATTATTTTATTATGTTTTATTTTTATTATTTTATTACTTCCCTTCTACGTGACTTTACCGAAAGAACCAAGAAGATGAATCCCTACAGTCACGAAAGCTTTAAATCGAAATACAATATCCGTATGTTTGGTTAAATCGCGTAAATATGAATGTGGCGTTAAAGCCGCAACTACGTGCATGTATAATGTACGCTGATTACCATATGAATAACCCAACCGGCAACGGATATCCATTGTAATTCATGTTTTCATTAAATACGCACTACAATGACAATAGTTTAAAGCGATTTGAAGCATGTTTTATTTTGGGGGGGGGGCAGAACTTTGTAACGTCATATCTGAGGGGGGTCTCAATTTTTGTGACGCCGTGTGACGAAGGGAAGGGGGAGGGGGTCAAAAATCGTCCACAATCGCGTGATGTCATTTATGGACGGCCCCTAACCCAAAAAAACCTATATTATCCAATAAGCTTTGTCTTCACAATCGCTGAACGCGGGACCACGACGCCAAACAGTTCGCAACAAAACAGCACGATCTAACTTGCAATCTTCTATGTTTTAATGGCAAGGTTCTTAAATTGAGTACGGTTGTAAGAGCTTGCCTGTCACTCACAATTTAAAACATTTCGCTCTCTTAATAGATGTTCTAAATGAGCAAAGCTTAGGAAGAGGATGTCTGTTGAATTGTTTAGTGTTGCATGATTAACGTCTGTTTGGTGTGCAGAATCATGGTGTGTCGTGTATAGATGTCTTTAAAATATGTTTTGTTTTGTAAATACACGCTTTCATTTGCTTTAGATAGTTTCTGATACTTTACATAAAGGGGAGTCATATTCTTGGTTCTTTCTGTAAAGGCACGTAGAAGGGAAATAATAAAATAAAGATAAACTCTCTTTTATTTTATTATTTCCCTTCTACGTGACTTTACCGAAAGAACCAAGAATATGAATCTCTGCAGTCGCGAAAGCTTTAAATCAAAATAAAGGGGAATGTCTGGACTGAAAGGAGGCCACTGACTTCTGCTAAACGGGACATTTCACGAGTGGATCGCAATTGACATCGTCCACTGTGTACTCTTTGGTTCTTTCGGTAAAGTCACGTAGAAAGAAAATAAATTAAATAATATTTATCGTCCTCTCCTGCCTCTAGTCTCGCGTCCACTCCTCTCTACTCTCCCAATCTTACTGGCTGCCTATCTCAGTCCTCTAAAGCCTCCCATATCACCCCTTCTCTCATCTGGGGCACCACGGTGGCTATGATATGTTAACTACCTCGCCTGGTATGCAGGAGGTCGTGGGTTCGATTCCGACCCTGACACCTGCTCTATATTTGGAGTTTACGTGTCTCTCTCTCTCTCTATCATCATCATCACGGTGGCTATGAGATGTTAACTACCTCGCCTGGTATACAGGAGGTCGTGGGTTCGATCCTGACCCTGACACCTGCTCTATATTTAAAGTTTGCGTGTCTCTCTCCCCGTGGTCGCATGCATTTTTCTGTGGGTCCTCCGGTTTTCCCCTTCACATTTAGAAACAAGCGTTTAGACTTTAGAGTATTTGACTGCTAGAAATCTCCACATGATGAACCACTTTGTTGGTCTATCATTTGTGACCAGGTCACTTCGGAAAAAAGAGCTAACTAGCTCAGTGGGCCTTACCTGGTAAAAGGAACATAGTTTAGTCTAGTGATAGGTTTTTATCCTTTCAACTGGTACAAAAACTGACACCTTTACACAAGGGGTCATGTTTGCAATAACCACAACATAAGCAGTCAAAATGCAAACAAAAAGAAACAACTCCGATAATGATAATGATATGCCCTGTCCTTGAAGTTGATTTGTCCACACCGAAGACAACACCAATGGAGACTAGGCTCTAAGAAAAGCTGTCTCGGGTGTGGACCAATAAACTTCAAGGACAGTGCATATCATTCTCATTATCGGAGTTGTTTCATTTTGTTTGCATTTTGACTGCTTATGTTGTGGTTATTGCAAACATGACCCCTTGTATAAAGGTGTCAGTTTTTGTACCAGTTGAAAGGGTAAAAACCTATTACTATATTTTGCCACTGGTAAAGGAGGTCTCATAGTGCAGTCGTTGTCCCTGCGTCTACATCGGCGTGCCGTACGAAAGCAGCCGCAGTAGCAGCAGCAGCAGCAGCAGAATAAGAAGAAAAGCGAGAGAACTGGTGAGTGAACTGAGTTCAGGATATCCACCCGGGTCCAGTAGGGATCGCTCTTCCCGTGCTCTCTGCACCCAAATTGGCTCTCATGTGGACAGCGCGAGAGAGAGAGAGCGAGCTGACGGCGTCCAGCCGACGTGTCGATACAAATAGCAGGCGTTATCCATGACAATAGAAAACACAGATATTTTTAATACGTATTTTATATATATAGGAGAGAGACATTATGTTAACCGAGGCATCTGTGGACATCCGTAAAAACTACTCGACATCTGTGAAAACTACTGGACATTAAATTTCGATTTAAAGCTTTCATGACTGCAGCGATTCATCTTCTTGGTTCTTTCGGTAAAGTCACGTAGAAGGGAAGTAATAATAATAAAAAGAAAACATAATAAAAAAATATAATATAATAAAATTATTTTATTATGTTATATTATTTTATTATGTTATATTATTTTATTATGTTTTATTTTTATTATTATTACGTCCCTTCTACGTGACTTTACCGAAAGAACCAAGAATATACTGGACATTAGTAAAAAAAAGAGCTTTGTTGCTCATCGGATTCCTCCAGTATAAATACATATTCTGATTCGTATACGTATATATGAAAGAGACGGGAGATTATTCGGCAAAATTATATGATACGGGGCATGCATTCAGAGACTTAAGAAACAGGGGAAATCTGTTGCAGTATTCGGAAGAAAGACAATTTGTGTGGTCAAACGACCCCCCTGTATAAAGTAGAGCCGACACGAGGTTCGGGGGGGGGGGGGGGTCAGTCATTTATTTCCCCCCAATCCACACTTGCCCACAACCCTCTCCCAAATGCCCCGAGCCCCGTATACAGACAAGCCCTCTCTGTTCCCGATCGACTGCCTCCCTCCTTTGAGTGGGAATCCTCTCCATGCCTCTTAACCCACCGTCCATATCCAATCCTACCCCTCACATCCCTTTAGGGGACATCCATTCAGTACGTACGCAGGGAGGGGGGTAACCCAAATGTGCACGCTTGCGTCTGGGGGGTCTACTGACAATGTACGTACGCATAGGAAATGGGGGGGGGGGGTGATGCTTCGATAATAATTTGTCTACATTGGCCTTCAAATGAGTTAGATAGTCCGGCGGTGGACTCTCTGTTTGCTTAAACACGTTAATATAATTCATCCTTGATCGTTTCTGCGTGGATCAAATATCGTCCGTTCTATAGGATTCGGGGGGGGGGGGGGGAGGGTGCGTCAAGCGAGCGTACACAGGTGGGGTGGGGAATAACAAATTAACCCGTAAAAACAAAGTTTTTCACTATAAATCCTTTATATGCGTGTTCAATGGGCCACAACCCAGCCCACATTGGTCTTTGAAACGGGCGGCTAGAGTCCTCTCGTCCTCTGGCTTGAGATGGCTGCCACATATGGGTCAGATGATTGTCTGCCACCATAAAGCAATTGGTAATGAAATAAGATAAACAAATCCTAAAAAGTGTAAAATTTTGGAAAAAATTTTTTCACGAAAATACATTGTCACGCACAACGAGTCTGTGTGCAAAATGTCAGCTCGATTGGGTCACGGGAAGTGGGTTAAAAAACGACCGAAAGATTTGCACGGTCGTAAGCGCGCAAGCAAGTGAACTTAATATAAAGGATTTTAAAAAGTCCACGTGCGTACAGGGAGGGGGGGAGGGGTCAAGTTTTGACAGATTTGTGCGTACCTACTCAATGGATGGCCCCTGACACCCCCCCATGAGCGTCAGGCATGAGCCACAGGCGCTGCTTACATTGGCAAGCGATGTGTCAACCGAGCTTCTCAACGCGACGTCACCAATCCCCAGTGGTGGTGACAATCAGTGCGGCTCAACAGCCTCCATGGACCGACACAGCGTTGAGAGGCCCTCCTCATTCAGCAGCAGTGGATTTGCTAGAAAGTGTGTGGAAGCTTGGGGTGTGTAACGTTTCGAGTTTGACCACAATAAACAGGGGGCTTGTGCCGAGCAAGGGGCAATCATGAGCACCGTGTATATGGTGGTTGCTGTCTGGAACGTGCCCAGTTTGAATTAGTTTAATTTGGCCCAATTCGTCCAGGTGGGATGGGCCCATTCAGCCAGTCCAGACAAGCCCTCTCTGTAAGAAGGCGACAGATCAGGGGTCGGCAATCTGCGGCTTTGGAGCCGCGTGCGGGCCTTTACGGACTGCTTCGTCACGTGGTGCTGTATTTTCTTGGATTTTCTGTTTGCACTCAGTCACATATTCACTTTAAGATGTTTTTTGTTCATGTTTTAGTTTTTTTGTTTGTTGCGGTTGCACCCGATTCAAGAGCCGTAAGGCTCACAGGTCTATACCTAATAAATGAACTTGAACTTGAACTTGATGTCATGCATTTGTAAAGGGGAGCCGACACGAGATTGCAGGGGTCTCGTCCCCAGCCGTCCCAATCTCGTTCCCGCCAAAGGCCCTTTCTTCCCGCCCGTTCTCTCCTTATATCTCCTCGATCACCCCTCCCACTAACCCAACTATTGGTGGGAATCCTTCCCCTGACACCCCTACATCACCCCCCCCCCCCGGAAAAAAAATAACCGTCCTCGGTTCTGCCTCCCCCATGGACCATTTAAGTCTCCCCATGCCTCCCACCACTGACAGTGACGACAGCCCTTACCCCCCCCACAACCATACAATGCAATATAACACAACGAAATCAATTGCGCGGCCTGCCCAGGTCTCCAGCCAGCATCCCGTAACAGCCCGGACATCCACAGGCAGCAGATGACCGTGGCGGCCCCCTCCTTCGAAGGCCCTCTCGTCGTGGTCTCTGGTTCGGTGGTGCCGGTGTCGCCTTGCCTGGCGCCGCTGTCTCTCCGGCCCCCGCTCATGCCGCCGCTCCGTCAGGCCTCACATGGGGTGCTGTAGGTGACAAGGGAACACAGGGCACCGAACCCCCTGCCGGTCGGCGCGTGGTGGTCGGCGACCTTGGCCTGGGTAGGGATGATGATGATGTTGGCAGTGATGTTGGTGAAGATGACGGTGGAGAGATGTATGGCTTAAGGCGGGTGGGGTGTACAAACCATCGTCGCTTACCCAGTTGGACCTGGACGCACTGCGGTCGGAGTGCTTTAATGACCTTGACCGGCCCTTTCCAGGGTCGGTGCAGCTTTGGTGAGAGGCCAACCGGCACCTGAGGACAGTGTAGCCATGCCTGGTCCCCGACTTTAAAGGGCTTGGCTGTCACTGTCCTCTCCCGTATCCGTACATTACTCTCTTGGCTCGTGGCCGATGCGGCCTCGGCTGCTTGGGGGGCCTCTCTCAAATAAATGAGGGAGGTCTTTAGTGCCTTCGGCCATGCGTCAGCTCTTGCGGGAATGTCCGTCAGCTGCACCTCAATAGGCGGAACGAGATCCCGTCTGTACATCAGGAAAAACGGCGAGAACCCCGTCGCCGCGTGCGGGGCCACCCTGTACGCCGCTAAGACCGATGGAATGTCGAGGTCCCAGTCGGAATGATTTTTGTCCACCACTTGGGACAGTATGGCCGCTATGGTGCGGTTAAGCCGCTTTACCATCCCATCGGTTTGGGGATGATACGGAGATGTTCGGACCTTTTTAGTGCCCAGGATAGAGCAGACGTCCTTCAAAAGCTGTGAGGAGAAATTCCTGCCCTGATCCGTGAGCAACTGCTCTGGTGCCCCCTTATCAAGGACATAGCCTCCCACGAAGGCATCGGCGATGGTCTGTGCCGTTTGGTCCGGGAGGGCCCACGCCATCGGCCACTTCGTGCAGTACTCGACTCCGACCAACAGGTATTTATTTCCCCATGGCGTGACCGGAAGTGGTCCCAGGATGTCCAACGCAACCAATTCGTTGACCCTGGTCACTGTGATGGGCTGTAGGGGCGCCCGGCTTACCCGGGGTGGCGGCTTTCGCCGCGCACATTCGACGCAGGTAGCGACCCATCGATGCACGTCAGCGGTCATACCTGGTGTTTTTGTCCAACGGATCTATAATGTGCTGACCAAGATGAGACCAGGAATCAAACTCAGGCCGTCAGGTTCAGAGTGGAAGGTGCTTATCGCTGTACCACCACGCCACTGCTCGACTCCAAATATACGAGTAGCGTAACATATGATTTGTACCACCACACTGGTATTCTGCTATTCATGTTATTAATACAGCATTGGGGGCAGTTGAACATTAACAATATTTGGAGACAACTCGGCATGACGCCGCCCATGCCTGTGATCCTGCTCTGTGGAGGCAAGGGTGAGTGGATGACTGCACAAATGTAATGAAATTCCCTTCCCGTGAGCATCAAGGATAGAGCCATACCCTGGCTCGCCAGCAGAATGTGGGATTGAACATGTGGCCTCCATCTCTTCCCTCTGTATGGGATCGAGTGTGTTCCCCTAGCACGCGTGGGTTTCCTCCACGTCCTTCGGTTTGTTCTTCCCACATGTGTAAATATTCCCACGTGTCTGCTTCCTCGCGCGTCTGAGTCATTCTCTTTGAGAGGCGAGTGAATGCTGCGCGCTGTACAAGTTAAAATCATTGTTATTGCCCCAGTGTTCTCTCGTCCTTTGGGGATATAGGAGCGATGTCAGCAGTTCTCCTGCTGCGTCTGTTCCGCCTGATTACGGTCGCTTGTGTTGAGATCGAAACGTCGTGATTTATTTTATTTTATAACCTACGTTACTTTAGCGAAAGAATCAAAGAGTTTTGCTGCAGATCTTCTTGGTTCTTTCGATAAGTCACGTAGAATGGAAATAATAAAATAATAAAAATAAAACATAATAAAATATAATTTTCACGACGTTTCGGCCACAACGCAAGCAGCCGTCCTCAGGTGGAGAACAGGTCTGTCGAGAAGACAGAGTCTGAATGACAAGCCCCAGGCTTGGATCGACTATTTAAGCTGGGATGGAGGGGCGAAGAGCGCCTTGACAAAATAATTTGCATATCAAGAGGAATTTAGCATATTTATGGGAAATGCAGATATGCGATTAGTACTAATTGTGAAATGCGTGGGAGGTTTGGCGAGGGGTTTAAAGTCATTATGCCCATGCATTATGCAGGATTAGCAGAGTCTCACTTTCTGCCCCCCCCCTCTCCCCCGCTTCTCCCCCCCCCCCCCCCTCCAGAGGATCTCTTGGATTGGACTCTCATGCTCACACGTCCTTTGGATTGCACTCTCATGGTGCTAATATCTCATTAACACTGCTGTTGTGCGCACATGCGGAGATGATACTCTTGTGCGGTGACGTAAGCTCATTTCATGCTAATCTCTCTCCCTAATCTCTCCCATTAACACAACTGACGTGCTTGCGTCCAGGGATGGAATTCCTTTCCAGCTCAGACCCCGCTTGCTTGCCCATTGCCACATAATCAACCTCTTGTTGTAACTGCTCTCTCGATGGTTCAGCAGTTCCACTTCTTTTTTCCACCTGAGGACGACCGCTTGTGTTGCGATCGAAACGTCGTGATATATTATTGTTTTATTTTCTTCCTACGTGACTTCAGCGAAAGAATCAAAGAGTAAAGCATAAACACTTTGATATTTAGAGACAGTCAACGTTAATACGAAGCTTTCTCCGGCATTAGTGGGCATTTTAATATTATACCTCCGGGAGGTTAATTTGCTTCTTTTTTAACGTAGCTAATGCGTGTGATAAAAAAAAAACTAAAACCGATCCGAGCTCTTATCAAACAGGGAGATGTGGTGCCCCAATAGAACGTGCGATGGCACAGCCACGCACAGATCAAAGATGTCGCGATCTTGCCAGATAGAAGGGTAAAAAACCAATTATCATTTTTTTTACTGGCAAATGAGGTTCCAATGGTGTAAATGCTTACCCCGAGCTCTCAGACTCTGATGGTGCATTGTCTTTGAGTTGTGCGCCTTTTGGCGTCATCTGGTCCAACCCATGTGAGACTAGGCTCTAAGGAAAGCTGTCTCGGGTGTGGACCAATCAACTTCAAGGACAGTGCACATTATCAGAGTTATGTTTTGTGTTTGCATCATGACTGCAGGTATTGTGGTCTATGCAATAATGACTTCTTGTAAAAAAGGTGTCAGTTTTGTTGCCAGATAGAAGGGTAAAAATTAACCCGTAAAAACAAAGTTTGTAATTATAAATTCTTTATATGCGTGGCGGCTAGAGTCCTCTCGTCCTCTGGCTTGAGATGGCTGCCACCTATGGGTCAGATGATTGCCTGCCACCATTAAGCAATTGGTAATTAAATATTAAAACATTTTCCCTAAAAAGTGTAAAGTTATGGAAAAATTTTTTCACGAAAATCAATTGTCACGCACAACGAGTCTGTGTGCAAAATGTCAGCTCGATTGGATCACGGGAAGTGGGTTAATAAACGACCGAAAGATTTGCACGGTCCTAAGCAAGCAAGCGAACTAAATATAAAGGATTTTAAAAAAACAATTATCATGTCGCGATCTCGTCTGTCAAAGCAAAAAAACGTGCGGCCGCGTAAAAGTCACTCCACGCTTCCTGTGACCTGTTTTAACTAGACGCCACTCCGCGCCCACTCCACCCTAAGAAGCCCCGTGCGGTCCGAGAACTCGTGCTGTAATTTCCCATGACTCACGCGTCATTCCAACGTCTGCCGATCTCGTTGGCCCACTCACTTCGCCCCGTTACCGCCTCTATCGGTGCGTGACGTGAACGCGCACTCTCTGCCCGGTTCTGCGTCGTACGGAATTTGACAAATTATTTGGTGGTTGATGCTGCTGCGTTGTTGACAGTATGTCTGCTGGTCTTCTTTCGAGATGTACGTAGGCAACCCAGGTGAGGTGCAGGGGGGGGGGGGGGCAATAAACTAAGGACAAAAAAAGCAGTTCTAAAGATGTTGAGTGATGTCGCAAGGAAGAGCGTTCCAGACGGCCGGCGATGTCCATCTGAAAGCACGTGATGCAGTTGGCCGTCTTTGTTCCTCAATAACGCCGCTGCTTCATGACGAATATATAATTGGCGACATTTCTGCATAACACATCAATCAATGAAGAAGGGCTATTGCCCGAAACGTCAGTGGCCATTTTTTTGCATCTCTTTTACGGCGGCATTATTGATGAACGATTTTGAGTTGTTGTTTTTGTTGTTTGTACTTATAATTATGGGAATTTAGATCTACACGGAGAGAGCAATGCAAGGATCGGAGAGCAAATGCAAGTTTAGGGACATCATATTCAAATCACCGTTCCTGTAGGTCACAGCACTTCCCTTGGCGCTTCTACACTCACACTGCTCAGTTTTGTAATCGCCTCCCATCATCTCTGTTCCTAAGTTCTTATAACTACCGTGATGATGATGGCGATGGAGCCATTAGCATCATACATTATGATCATCATCATCATAATGTTTTCTTCATACGCATATCGGCTTCCTCTGGAGAACATCTCGAAGCGCCAAAACAAAGGGGCGTTTGAGATAATGAGGACGGAGTGCCTCGTCAAAGCCTTTTTAAGAGTGTTGCAGATGTAATACGTCAATCAACAATGCACATTGTCCAGACAATACGCCCGGACAAGTCGAGTGAGAATTTGTCCCACAGCACAACGTAGACTAGGAGACGCGTTTTCAGAAGCGTCGTGGCGACCCTGGGATGATGTCTCGTCTGCCCTACTAAGTAACTAAACTCTAAAAACTAAATTATTTCACCATGCAGTTAAGGCCCCACTGAACTATTATTAGAACTAATTTTCAGAAGCGACCTGGCCATAAATGATAGCTCAACAACAAAGTGGCTTATCACGCGGAAATCGATATGAGTCAAAAACTCTAAACGCCAGAATTTAAATGTGGAGGGAAAACCCGGACAAAAATCCAAGCGACCACGGGGAGAACGTGCAAACACCAAATACACAGCAGCAGGCGTCAGCGTCGGGATCGAACCCACGACATCCCGTATACCAAGGCGAGGTCGTTAACATCTGATAGCCTCCGTGGTGTTGCAACTGTGCTAACCCCAGGAAGCTTGCTGCTTGCTGACGTCGGTGTGTCTGCATGTTTGCGATGTTCTCTACAAGCTACCCACAACCGGAGCACACCACGATACTGAGAATGTGGAATGGGCAGCAGTGGTGCGGGCCCATTGGGGGCCCTAGGTGGACACATTTCTTTTGGGTGCATCACGTGACTACAAGCGGAGCAGTTGAAATTGACTTTCTCCTCCCTACATTCAGGACCTCCTCCAGACATATTCGATCAAGATCATTACATTTCTCAGACTGTGCATTGCTCATTGTACTCTTGGGTTTTTTCGGTAAAGTCACGTAGGTAAAATAAAAAAAAAACATTTCTATAATTTTTATTTATTATTATTTATTTTTACCTACGTGACTTTACCGAAAAAACCTAAGAGTATGAATCCTTGCAGTCACGAAAACTTCAAATCTAGAATTGCTCATTGTCCCACGGTCTAAGCGTCACACTTGGGTGGCGACCGTGCCTTTGCAATTGCGGCACCTGAACTCTGAAACTCGTTGCTCCTTCGAGGTCAGGACTTCCTAGACACAAATCTTAAATTTTGGACTAAAAACGCATCTGTTTAAAATGTCTTTCTCTCTTTAGTTATTTTGAAACGTCTTCTTCACTTCTTTTCCTTGGTTGACGTTCAACTAATTTCCACCTTCCCATGCATAGCGCCCTGAGAACGATTGTTTAAGGGTGCTTGAAACATTTGAATGATTATTAATAACTCCGTTTACAGAATAGCGCAAAGTTGCACGAAACAAAGGCTGAAATACGTTGTAACTTGTTTTGCACAGTACCATTGGAATGGGGAGCTTTTTAATTGTTATCAGGATGTGAATTGAGATATTTGGCACAGCTCTGCTGCCATTTTTTTCCCATGATGCATCCAGGACCCCTCGAGCTGTTTGGGGCCATACACTTTTTAGTTGCTGAACCCTCATCATAATCCTGCGCTGTAAACGCATGGAAAATAAATGTTTCTCAACAATGTTTCCCTGATAATTTGTCCTGACACTTATGTCAATAAACACGTTTTCAGAAACGCGATGTAATAAACGGACCAATGGAACACTTTGTGGCACTGTTGACCAAAACTGTTGGCCCAATAAATTCCGCGACAAACGTTCATAACGGAATTGGTGCATTTTACAAGTTTGATGTGAATATGTTTCATTTTAAGTAAAATAACAAGGCGTAGGCCTGGTACACGTGTAGCATGGTGACACCCACTTTTATTAGGTTTTACAGAAGCAGGTACTCGAACAGGCTACAATTATGATGGCGAAGATAACATTAATCATGAAAAATGTCTCACAGCGTGAAAAACAAAACCGTAAAATGGTGTTTAGCAGTGCCAGCTGAGGTGACGAGATGTCAACTACCTCGTCTGCGATGCACGGAAGTCGTGGATTTGATCACAACCCTGATCTGTCGCTCCACACGAAGCTTCGGGTCTTCTCAGCCACGGTCATTCCATCCCTTCTCTATGCTTGTGAAACGTGGACCCCTCTAATGGAACATCTGCGCCGATTAGAAAGATTCAGGCTGGCCTGCCTATGATCCATCATGGGCTTAACCAGGCTTATTTTTGCTGGATAAAGGGGGGTAAACGGGTTAGAGAAGAGATGGACCGATGCAGTACAGGAGGTTATGGAGCTGAGTGGACTTGCCAAAGACTGGTACGAGTGGTGTCAAGATTGGCTTCTGGAGAAGGCTCGTGCAGGACGCCACTGGGCAGTTGGATGCAGTCGCCTTCCAACAACAACAGAGGAAAAAGGAGCAACGCTCACGACGAGTGGAGAGCCAGGCGGAGAGCCAGGCGGCTAAAACACAGCAAGATGGCACAGCAAGGGGCACAGGTGGTGCATCTGCCAGTCATCTCAGTCAACCCATTGTACCTGGGTCTATCCCATGACCCACTGTCAGTGAGCCTTCGACACTTCACGTGGACTCAGAATGCACCTGGCCTACCACAGGCAGTGTGGTAACATCACCGTCACTCAGTAGGGTATTTGTACGTGCATTCCCCGTGTATCTCTTTATGTGTGCATGTGCATGCCTGCCCCGGTGTGTACAATTGTGTTGACTGATTGCACTCCTTCCGACAATAAAGCCAGCATCAGGACTCACGGTAAGTCAGAATCATAATATTTATTTACATTCGCAACAAACACTACCTCGATAAAAATGTACATTCTAATCTTAACTCTTGATACATTATGAAAAATATTTACAAATCACATTGACAAATGTGCCTGTATCCACATCCATTTCAGATGCGAACAGGTCTCTGGAAAAATTATATTCATCGGCGGAAGAATATCCTGAGTCGTTTCCAGAGGCCTTTCTTCTTGTGGATCTTGGCACACCGGCACCCGTTCCGGCTCCCGTGCCGTCTCCTGTGCAGGCTCCTGTGCCGGTTGCTGTCTCAACGAGCTGCGCTGAACAAGCTCCTGCTGCTGCTGCTGCTGACGATGATATTGCTCCTGTGCACATTCTATGAGCTCCTGTTGCTCGAGGACTGCACGGCTGCACTTGTACAGGAGGTGGCTTTGGAGAGTCCACGTGTGCAGCTTCCCAGCGGGCACTGTGGAAGACACAGCAGAGAGGGATGAAACCGTCAGGGGTCAATATTGGAAACACAAGCACCGAGCGATGATTGCATCGATGTTCAAAATACCTTTTGGCAAACGTTGGAATTTTCTTTGGTAAGGTCACCTAATTCCTGCCCCCAACCCTGTTCAATGGATCCACCACGAAGCACTTTGATTGATTGATGCTGTGACGATCATTGATTCATGCCAGCCATCCTGTCGTTCATTGGCTTCCTCGTCAACAATGGATAGTTATTACAACGGCCATAGTTATCATACATTTAATATCTTGATACCTCTGCTAATGTCAAGGACTCAATTTACTAGGTTGACCGTTTCCTGAGCTCTACCATGCACACACATTACATTCGAGGACAAACTATCTTCCTCCTTCTTTCCACACTCTGTCAGACTACCTTATGATCTTGTGTTTACGTCTGTTGTAAGATCATAAATAATAAGAAATATACAGCCCTTTGTCAATCCATTGCTTAATGAAAAACACCTCCCCCAATGCCACGAAAGTCATGGGAAGTATTTTACCATTCGTGATTGTGCCCGACACTGCAGGTGGGTGCAAAATGCAACCTGGAATCTGTTCTAAATATGACTCACCACTCATGATAGCCGCGGCTCATAATTCACAGTGCAGCACAGAAACAACTTTGAAACTGTTTCCGTCATATAATTGTTTCAAACGTTTAAACAATTAATTATGTCTGCCCCCTCCTCCCCCGAGTTGGCAATGCCATTTGCTACTTACTCTTCATCAGCGAGTTGTGGAACTCCCTGGGCTGTGGGCACATGCTTGCTCTGGTGGCGAGGCCATTATCCGGAGCAGCGGCGGAGACATTGGTGGTGGTGGTGGCGGTGCTCAGGGCAGTCATGGTGGCATCTTCCTTGCTGTGAACACAAGAAACAACATGCGGCAAGAATGTCAAAAGGCTGAACTCTGAAATAGAATGCAGAATAAGGGGAAGTAGCTAGTCGTAATCAACTATTAGTTTATCATAGTTGAATATAGTGGAATAAATTATGTTCACCATAAATGATGTTAACTATGTGAGAAAGGCTATCGCAATTCTTACAACAAAGAACCATAGCTACAACCACTCGATAACATCCACTATCCACAACAACCATGCCACAACTGTACACAACTGCCATTCATATGAAGCTGTAGGTTTTCCCAAGTTATAATCACGATGCAAGCCAACCTCTTCCTCAAAACACTTTGTAGCAGCCCTTTAACGATTGTGTATCCCTGTGTTGTGTTCATCACTCGTTACTTTACCTACACTGCGGCCTGACACTCCAGCGTTTCTGGCAACGTTATGGCTCACCAACCACCCCCTTTTCATTAAGGGTTTAAGCCGTTATTGTGCCCATCATGTCAGATCTTCACCAATTTCTCTCTCCTCTAAGAAAAACCCAGACCATGATCGCTCGCTAGACAGACTACGGATGAAAACTCAATGAGAGGGTTGGTCTGATTCCGGCATGACATCTCGAATTCGCCTCTGTGTCTGCTGAGGTGAGCACAACCTTGCTGTGAAAAGAGATACATCAATCCCAGCTCACTCTCAGCACCATTATGTCCCTGTCACTGCTGCTGGAACGGCTGTCCGAGTTGTCCCAGCTCACGGCATCCCACGGCCAGCTCGTCCTTTTGGACAGCGGCGTTGACCTGCCCCTTGATTGTTCCGGGATAGAATCCTTCTCCGCTAGCCGTGCGTCTGCTGATTGTGCGTTTGTGCAGCTGCAGGGGCAACGCATCTGCAGCTTGTTCACTGCGCGTGCTGTTACTCACTCCGAGAGGACTTCCTTCTTCCGGGACTGCACCGTGACCGCCTCCTTTTCCACCTCCTGTCCCAAGCAGGTGCCCTCAGTCGACCCGGACCTGGACTCTGGGATGTCAATTTCCACAGTGCGCTCGTAGCCAATGCGCATGAATTGAAGTTGAATTGTTTTTTTCTGCTTTTGCTGATGTGGCTGCTGCTGCTCCTGTGAGTCTTTTTTAAACTGCTCCTGTTTATTGTGGTCTACACAGGTTTCCCTGTGAAGAGCCACATTGCTGTGAGCAGACGGTCCAATGGTCTGCCTGGATAGCTTCCCAGGGGACACTGTGGGAGAAAGAGCAGAGAGAGATTAAACGGACAGTGGTCAGTATTGAAAACACAAGCACAGAGCGATGATTGCATCGATGTTCAAAATGCCTTTTGGCAAAAGTTGGAATTTTCTTTGGTAAGGTCACCTAATTCCTGCCCCCAACCCTGCTCAATGGATCCACCACGAAGCACTTTGATTGATTGATACTGTGACGATCATTTATTCATGCCAGCCATCCTGTCGTTCATTGGCTTCCTCGTCAACAATGGATAGTTATTACCACAGCCATAGTTATCATAAATCTAATATCTTGATACCTCTGCTAATGTCAAGGACTCAATTTACTAGGTTGACCGTTTCCTGAGCTCTACCATGCACACACATTACATTCGAGGACAAACTATCTTCCTCCTTCTTTCCACACTCTGTCAGACTACCTTATGATCTTGTGTTTACGTATGTTGTAAGATCATTAATAATAAGAAATATACAGCCCTTTGTCAATCCATTGCATAATGAAAAACACCTCCCCCAATGCCACGAAAGTCATGGGAAGTATTTTACCATTCGTGATTGTGCCCGACACTGCAGGTGGGTGCAAAATGCAACCTGGAATCTGTTCTAAATATGACTCACCACTCATGATAGCCGTGGCTCATAATTCACAGTGCAGCACAGAAACAACTTTGAAACTGTTTCCGTCATATAATTGTTTCAAACGTTTAAACAATTAATTATGTCTGCCCCCTCCTCCCCCGAGTTGGCAATGCCGTTTGCTACTTACTCTTCATCAGCGAGTTGTGGAACTCCCTGGGCTGTGGGCTCATGCTTGCTCTGGTGGCGAGGCCATTATCTGGAGCAGTGGCGGAGACATTGGTGGTGGTGGCGGTGCTCAGGGCAGTCATGGTGGCATCTTCCTTGCTGTGAACACAAGAAACAACAAGCGGCAAGAATGTCAAAAGGCTGAACTCTGAAATAGAATGCAGAATAAGGGGGAAGTAGCTAGTCGTAATCAACTATTAGTTTATCAAAGTTGAATATAGTGGAATAAATTATGTTCACCATAAATGATGTTTACTATGTGAGAAAGGCTATCGCAATTCTTACAACAAAGAACCATAGCAACAACCACTCGATAACCTCCACTATCCACAACAACCATGCCACAACCGTACACAACTGCCATTCATATGGAGCTGGAGGTTTTCCCAAGTTATAATCACGTTGCAAGCCAACCTCTTCCTCAAAACACTTTGTAGCAGCCCTTTAACGATTGTTTATCCCTGTGTTGTGTTCATCACTCGTTACTTTACCTACACTGCGGCCTGACACTCCAGCGTTTCTGGCAACGTCATGGCTCACCAACCACCCCCTTTTCATTAAGGGTTTAAGCCGTTATTGTGCCCATCATGTCAGATCTTCACCAATTTCTCTCTCCTCTGAGAAAACCCAGACCATGATCGCTCGCTAGACAGACTACGGATGAAAACTCAATGAGAGTGTTGGTCTGATTCCGGCATGACATCTCGAATTCGCCTCTGTGTCTGCTGAGGTGAGCACAACCTTGCTGTGAAAAGAGATACATCAATCCCAGCTCACTCTCAGCACCATTATGTCCCTGTCACTGCTGCTGGAACGGCTGTCCGAGTTGTCCCAGCTCACGGCATCCCACGGCCAGCTCGTCCTTTTGGACAGCGGCGTTGACCTGCCCCTTGATTGTGCCGGGATAGAATTCCTCTCCGCTAGCCGTGCGTCTGCTGATTGTGCGTTTGTGCAGCTGCAGTGGCAACGCATCTGCAGCTTGTTCACTGCGCGTGCTTTTACTCACTCCGAGAGGACTTCCTTCTTCCGGGACTGCACCGTGACCGCCTCCTTTTCCACCTCCTGTCCCAAGCAGGTGCCCTCAGTCGACCCGGACCTGGACTCTGGGATGTCAATTTCCACAGTGCGCTCGTAGCCAATGCGCATGAATTGAAGTTGAATTGTTTTTTTCTGCTTTTGCTGATGTGGCTGCTGCTGCTCCTGTGAGTCTTTTTTAAACTGCTCCTGTTTATTGTGGTCTACACAGGTTTCCCTGTGAAGAGCCACATTGCTGTGAGCAGACAGTCCAATGGTCTGCCTGGATAGCTTCCCAGGGGACACTGTGGGAGAAAGAGCAGAGAGAGATTAAACGGACAGTGGTCAGTATTGGAAACACAAGCACAGAGCGATGATTGCATCGATGTTCAAAATACCTTTTGGCAAACGTTGGAATTTTCTTTGGTAAGGTCACCTAATTCCTGCCCCCAACCCTGCTCAATGGATCCACCACGAAGCACTTTGATTGATTGATGCTGTGACGATCATTTATTCATGCCAGCCATCCTGTCGTTCATTGGCTTCCTCGTCAACAATGGATAGTTATTACCACAGCCATAGTTATCATAAATCTAATATCTTGATACCTCTGCTAATGTCAAGGACTCAATTTACTAGGTTGACCGTTTCCTGAGCTCTACCATGCACACACATTACATTCGAGGACAAACTATCTTCCTCCTTCTTTCCACACTCTGTCAGACTACCTTATGATCTTGTGTTTACGTCTGTTGTAAGATCATTAATAATAAGAAATATACAGCCCTTTGTCAATCCATTGCATAATGAAAAACACCTCCCCCAATGCCACGAAAGTCATGGGAAGTATTTTACCATTGGTGATTGTGCCCGACACTGCAGGTGGGTGCAAAATGCAACCTGGAATCTGTTCTAAATATGACTCACCACTCATGATAGCCGTGGCTCATAATTCACAGTGCAGCACAGAAACAAATTTGAAACTGTTTCCGTCATATAATTGTTTCAAACGTTTAAACAATTAATTATGTCTGCCCCCTCCTCCCCCGAGTTGGCAATGCCGTTTGCTACTTACTCTTCATCAGCGAGTTGTGGAACTCCCTGGGCTGTGGGCTCATGCTTGCTCTGGTGGCGAGGCCATTATCCGGAGCAGTGGCGGAGACATTGGTGGTGGTGGTGGCGGTGCTCAGGGCAGTCATGGTGGCATCTTCCTTGCTGTGAACACAAGAAACAACAAGCAGCAAGAATGTCAAAAGGCTGAACTCTGAAATAGAATGCAGAATAAGGGGGAAGTAGCTAGTCGTAATCAACTATTAGTTTATCATAGTTGAATATAGTGGAATAAATTATGTTCACCATAAATGATGTTTACTATGTGAGAAAGGCTATCGCAATTCTTACAACAAACAACCATAGCTACAACCACTCGATAACCTCCACTATCCACAACAACCATGCCACAACCGTACACAACTGCCATTCATATGAAGCTTGAGGTTTTCCCAAGTTATAATCACGATGCAAGCCAACCTCTTCCTCAAAACACTTTGTAGCAGCCCTTTAACGATTGTTTATCCCTGTGTTGTGTTCATCACTCGTTACTTTACCTACACTGCGGCCTGACACACCAGCGTTTCTGGCAACGTTATGGCTCACCAACCACCCCCTTTTCATTAAGGGTTTAAGCCGTTATTGTGCCCATCATGTCAGATCTTCACCAATTTCTCTCTCCTCTGAGAAAACCCAGACCATGATCGCTCGCTAGACAGACTACGGATGAAAACTCAATGAGAGGGTTGGTCTGATTCCGGCATGACATCTCGAATTCGCCTCTGTGTCTGCTGAGGTGAGCACAACCTTGCTGTGAAAAGAGATACATCAATCCCAGCTCACTCTCAGCACCATTATGTCCCTGTCACTGCTGCTGGAACGGCTGTCCGAGTTGTCCCAGCTCACGGCATCCCACGGCCAGCTCGTCCTTTTGGACAGCGGCGTTGACCTGCCCCTTGATTGTGCCGGGATAGAATCCCTCTCCGCTAGCCGTGCGTCTGCTGATTGTGCGTTTGTGCAGCTGCAGTGGCAACGCATCTGTAGCTTGTTCACTGCGCGTGCTTTTACTCACTCCGAGAGGACTTCCTTCTTCCGGGACTGCACCGTGACCGCCTCCTTTTCCACCTCCTGTCCCAAGCAGGTGCCCTCAGTCGACCCGGACCTGGACTCTGGGATGTCAATTTCCACAGTGCGCTCGTAGCCAATGCGCATGAATTGAAGTTGAATTGTTTTTTTCTGCTTTTGCTGATGTGGCTGCTGCTGCTCCTGTGAGTCTTTTTTAAACTGCTCCTGTTTATTGTGGTCTACACAGGTTTCCCTGTGAAGAGCCACATTGCTGTGAGCAGACGGTCCAATGGTCTGCCTGGATAGCTTCCCAGGGGACACTGTGGGAGAAAGAGCAGAGAGAGATTAAACGGACAGTGGTCAGTATTGGAAACACAAGCACAGAGCGATGATTGCATCGATGTTCAAAATACCTTTTGGCAAACGTTGGAATTTTCTTTGGTAAGGTCACCTAAATCCTGCCCCCAACCCTGCTCAATGGATCCACCACGAAGCACTTTGATTGATTGATGCTGTGACGATCATTTATTCATGCCAGCCATCCTGTCGTTCATTGGCTTCCTCGTCAACAATGGATAGTTATTACCACAGCCATAGTTATCATAAATCTAATATCTTGATACCTCTGCTAATGTCAAGGACTCAATTTACTAGGTTGACCGTTTCCTGAGCTCTACCATGCACACACATTACATTCGAGGACAAACTATCTTCCTCCTTCTTTCCACACTATGTCAGACTACCTTATGATCTTGTGTTTACGTCTGTTGTAAGATCATTAATAATAAGAAATATACAGCCCTTTGTCAATCCATTGCATAATGAAAAACACCTCCCCCAATGCCACGAAAGTCATGGGAAGTATTTTACCATTCGTGATTGTGCCCGACACTGCAGGTGGGTGCAAAATGCAACCTGGAATCTGTTCTAAATATGACTCACCACTCATGATAGCCGTGGCTCATAATTCACAGTGCAGCACAGAAACAACTTTGAAACTGTTTCCGTCATATAATTGTTTCAAACGTTTAAACAATTAATTATGTCTGCCCCCTCCTCCCCCGAGTTGGCAATGCCGTTTGCTACTTACTCTTCATCAGCGAGTTGTGGAACTCCCTGGGCTGTGGGCTCATGCTTGCTCTGGTGGCGAGGCCATTATCCAGAGCAGTGGCGGAGACATTGGTGGTGGTGGTGGCGGTGCTCAGGGCAGTCATGGTGGCATCTTCCTTGCTGTGAACACAAGAAACAACAAGCGGCAAGAATGTCAAAAGGCTGAACTCTGAAATAGAATGCAGAATAAGGGGGAAGTAGCTAGTCGTAATCAACTATTAGTTTATCATCGTTAAATATAGTGGAATAAATTATGTTCACCATAAATGATGTTTACTATGTGAGAAAGGCTATCGCAATTCTTACAACAAAGAACCATAGCTACAACCACTCGATAACCTCCACTATCCACAACAACCATGCCACAACCGTACACAACTGCCATTCATATGAAGCTGGAGGTTTTCCCAAGTTATAATCACGATGCAAGCTAACCTCTTCCTCAAAACACTTTGTAGCAGCCCTTTAACGATTGTTTATCCCTGTGTTGTGTTCATCACTCGTTACTTTACCTACACTGCGGCCTGACACTCCAGCGTTTCTGGCAACGTTATGGCTCACCAACCACCCCCTTTTCATTAAGGGTTTAAGCCGTTATTGTGCCCATCATGTCAGATCTTCACCAATTTCTCTCTCCTCTGAGAAAACCCAGACCATGATCGCTCGCTAGACAGACTACGGATGAAAACTCAATGAGAGGGTTGGTCTGATTCCAGCATGACATCTCGAATTCGCCTCTGTGTCTGCTGAGGTGAGCACAACATTGCTGTGAAAAGAGATACATCAATCCCAGCTCACTCTCAGCACCATTATGTCCCTGTCACTGCTGCTGGAACGGCTGTCCGAGTTGTCCCAGCTCACGGCATCCCACGGCCAGCTCGTCCTTTTGGACAGCGGCGTGGACCTGCCCCTTGATTGTGCCGGGCTAGAATCCCTCTCCGCTAGCCGTGCGTCGGCTGATTGTGCGTTTGTGCAGCTGCAGTGGCAACGCATCTGCAGCTTGTTCACTGCGCTTGCTTTTACTCACTCCGAGAGGACTTCGTTCTTCCGGGACTGCACCGTGACCGCCTCCTTTTCCACCTCCTGTCCCAAGCAGGTGCCCTCAGTCGACCCGGCCCAGGACTCTGGGATGTCAATTTCCACAGTGCGCTCGTAGCCAATGCGCATGAATTGAAGTAGAATTGTTTTTTTCTGCTTTTGCTGACATGGCTGCGGCTGCTCCTGCAAGTCTTTCTTTAACTGCTCCTGTTTATTGTGGCCTACACAGGTTTTCCTGTGAAGTGCCACATTGCTGTGAGCAGACAGTCCAATGGTCTGCGTGGATGGCTTCCGTGAGGACACTGTGGGAGAAAAAGCAGAGAGAGATTAAACGGACAGTGGTCAGTATTGGAAACACAAGCACAGAGCGATGATTGCATCGATGTTCAAAATAGCTTTTGGCAAACGTTGGAATTTTCTTTGGTAAGGTCACCTAATTCCTGCCCCCAACCCTGCTCAATGGATCCACCACGAAGCACTATATAATACACAATGGGTTCTATGGAGGCCCGTCGTTAAGCGATTAGTTGTCAACAGGGGTGGTCGTTAAGTGGGGTTCTACTGTATGTGTTTGTTTCTCGAATTAAATAATATTTTCCTAATTTCACTATGAAAAATTCTGGGAAAAGTGTCAGCTTGTCTGACTTCCCTCCTAATATGCATATTGCTATTTCTGAGTAGAATGCCTTATCATAGTCTAAAAACGTCAGGTTCATTGGTAATTGAAATTAATTGTTATTTTACAGAATGTGATTACTGGTATGCATGGGGTAGGGAACCCATATGCAACTAATTACAACAATTTGGTCACCATAAGAAATTACGGATAAAGGTCGAAAATATTAGTGGTATAGCAGCCAAGGAATGGAAGGAATCCAAGAGTACATCGTATTATGTAACCCTATTATCCATGCATTTTGCGGATAAGATTCACGTGAAACATACATCATATTATCCACGAATAGATACAGATACACCAACATGGACTCACGCGAAAATACGTAAAGACACAAAAACAGACAGAACACACCCACTGAAACATGCATAATAAACACACAACGACATGGATACACATAGAAATACAGAGAGACACACACAGAAACATGGAGACATTCAGAGACACACACAAGCACACCAATACAGACATCGAGAGACACAGACATACAGAGACACAAACAGACAACGAGATGCAGGTACTGGACTTAGAGACACACATAGGGATAAGTAGAGAAAGGTAAAGTACAAAGACAGAGATGGCGAGAGACACATATAGACAGAAGCACTGAGACACCTGAGATAATATATGGTTGAGCAACATTGAGTGTGTGCAGACACTCTGTTATGTTGTATGTAAAGCAACATTATCAGTGGTTTTCATGGCCAGACACTTGTGTACACAGAAACACACACGCGTCGGTATCTGTGTAGGCCCTGAGAAGCCCCTGAATAAATCATTAATGTTTAAAACTCTTGATCCGCAATAACGTGGATTAGCAGCGTGCGTGATTACGATATTGCGTGTCGTCACCGTGAAGCGAGATCACGTGCGAGGGGCGGGGCTTAATGATGTGACGTCACACACCCGCAGGCCACGCCCATTACCTAGGATTATCTGCGTATTCATATTCTATACATTTTTGTGGAACGGAACCTTATTATCCGTGAATTGTGAGGAAAAGAGGAGTCACGTGAAAAAAAAGAATATTATCCGCGAATAGACATCGACACACAAACATGGAGACACACAAATCATCCACATACAAAAAGACACAAAAAAGCATAACACACCCAGAGACATGCATACACACACACACAAAACACGGATACACAGAGAAATACAGAGACACACACACAGAGACATTCAGAGACAAACACGTGCACACAAATACACCGAGATAGAGAGACACAGACATTCAGAGACACAGACGTCGAAATGCATGTACTGTACTTAGAGAAACACATAGAGATCAGGACACAAAGTTAGAGTACGAACACAGAGATGGAGAGAGACACACACATATAGACAGACGCACTAAGACAGCTGAGATATATGTGGTTGAGCAACATTGAGTGTGTGCTGACACTCGATGTCACGTCGTATGTAAGGCACGACCTCCTGTATACCAACAAAGACAAAGATCCCCTGTATAGCCTTAACAGACTGTAAGGGGCAAGTGCTGTTAGCGAGCACCTATGTAGGCCGGAACGGTACACGAACGAGGGGGTGGGTGGCCAGCACCACGCCCGACAATGTATACCAACACACACAAACACACACGTGCCGGTACCTGCGCAGGCCCTAAGAAGCTCCATTATCTATTGATTAGCTCTTGATTAGCCCTCGACAAACACCAGGCTCCCCGTCTTGTCAACCAGCAATAACGTCGACTCGAGGCGCGCACGTGATGATTGCGTGTCGTCACCGTTGAGCGCGGTCACGTGTGGGGGGCGGGTGCTAAATCTATGACGTCGCACACCCGCAGGCCACGCCCATCCCACGCTCGCTCCGCCCCCCTCACCGCTCTATGAAGCTTTGGTTTAACACGTGGCATTCGCGACCAATATCCGTATCTTCTTGGTTCTTTCGGTAAAGTCACGTAGAAGGGAAGTAATAAAATAATAAAAAATAAAACATCGTTAAATAATTCTTACGACGTTTCGGCCGAAACATAATAAAATAATTCTCACAACGTTTCGGCCGAAACGTCGTGAGAATTATTTTATTATGTTTTATTTTTATTATTTTATTACTTCCCTTCTACGTGACTTTACCGAAAGAACCAAGAAGATGAATCGCTACAGTCACGAAAGCTTTAAATCGAAATACAATATCCGTATGTTTGGTTAAATCGCGTAAATATGAATGTGGCCTTAAAGCCGCAACTACGTGCATGTATAATGTACGCTGATTACCATATGAATAACCCAACCGGCAACGGATATCCATTGTAATTCATGTTTTCATTAAATACGCACTACAATGACAATAGTTTAAAGCGATTTGAAGCATGTTTTATTTTGGGGGGGGGGGGCAGAACTTTGTAACGTCATATCTGAGGGGGGTCTCAATTTTTGTGACGCCGTGTGACGAAGGGAAGGGGGAGGGGGTCAAAAATCGTCCACAATCGCGTGACGTCATTTATGGACGGCCCCTAACCCAAAAAAACCTATATTATCCAATAAGCTTTGTCTTCACAATCGCTGAACGCGGGACCACGACGCCAAACAGTTCGCAACAAAACAGCACGATCTAACTTGCAATCTTCTATGTTTTAATGGCAAGGTTCTTAAATTGAGTACGGTTGTAAGAGCTTGCCTGTCACTCACAATTTAAAACATTTCGCTCTCTTAATAGATGTTCTAAATGAGCAAAGCTTAGGAAGAGGATGTCTGTTGAATTGTTTAGTGTTGCATGATTGACGTCTGTTTGGTGTGCAGAATGATGGTGTGTCGTGTATAGATGTCTTTAAAATATGTTTTGTTTTGTAAATACACGCTTTCATTTGCTTTAGATAGTTTCTGATACTTTACATAAAGGGGAGTCATATTCTTGGTTCTTTCTGTAAAGGCACGTAGAAGGGAAATAATAAAATAAAGATAAACTCTCTTTTATTTTATTCTTTCCCTTCTACGTGACTTTACCGAAAGAACCAAGAATATGAATCTCTGCAGTCGCGAAAGCTTTAAATCAAAATAAAGGGGAATGTCTGGACTGAAAGGAGGCCACTGACTTCTGCTAAACGGGACATTTCACGAGTGGATCGCAATTGACATCGTCCACTGTGTACTCTTTGGTTCTTTCGGTAAAGTCACGTAGAAAGAAAATAAATTAAATAATATTTATCGTCCTCTCCTGCCTCTAGTCTCGCGTCCACTCCTCTCTACTCTCCCAATCTTACTGGCTGCCTATCTCAGTCCTCTAAAGCCTCCCATATCACCCCTTCTCTCATCTGGGGCACCACGGTGGCTATGATATGTTAACTACCTCGCCTGGTATGCAGGAGGTCGTGGGTTCGATTCCGACCCTGACACCTGCTCTATATTTGGAGTTTACGTGTCTCTCTCTTTCTCTATCATCATCATCACGGTGGCTATGAGATGTTAACTACCTCGCCTGGTATACAGGAGGTCGTGGGTTCGATCCTGACCCTGACACCTGCTCTATATTTAAAGTTTGCGTGTCTCTCTCCCCGTGGTCGCATGGATTTTTCTGTGGGTCCTCCGGTTTTCCCCTTCACATTTAGAAACAAGCGTTTAGACTTTAGAGTATTTGACTGCTAGAAATCTCCACATGATGAACCACTTTGTTGGTCTATCATTTGTGACCAGGTCACTTCGGAAAAAAGAGCTAACTAGCTCAGTGGGCCTTACCTGGTAAAATGAACATAGTTTAGTCTAGTGATAGGTTTTTATCCTTTCAACTGGTACAAAAACTGACACCTTTACACAAGGGGTCATGTTTGCAATAACCACAACATAAGCAGTCAAAATGCAAACAAAAAGAAACAACTCCGATAATGATAATGATATGCCCTGTCCTTGAAGTTGATTTGTCCACACCGAAGACAACACCAATGGAGACTAGGCTCTAAGAAAAGCTGTCTCGGGTGTGGACCAATAAACTTCAAGGACAGTGCATATCATTCTCATTATCGGAGTTGTTTCATTTTGTTTGCATTTTGACTGCTTATGTTGTGGTTATTGCAAACATGACCCCTTGTATAAAGGTGTCAGTTTTTGTACCAGTTGAAAGGGTAAAAACCTATTACTATATTTTGCCACTGGTAAAGGAGGTCTCATAGTGCAGTCGTTGTCCCTGCGTCTACATCGGCGTGCCGTACGAAAGCAGCCGCAGTAGCAGCAGCAGCAGCAGCAGAATAAGAAGAAAAGCGAGAGCACTGGTGAGTGAACTGAGTTCAGGATATCCACCCGGGTCCAGTAGGGATCGCTCTTCCCGTGCTCTCTGCACCCAAAGTGGCTCTCATGTGGACAGCGCGAGAGAGAGAGAGCGAGCTGACGGCGTCCAGCCGACGTGTCGATACAAATAGCAGGCGTTATCCATGACAATAGAAAACACAGATATTTTTAATACGTATTTTATATATATAGGAGAGAGACATTATGTTAACCGAGGCATCTGTGGACATCCGTAAAAACTACTCGACATCTGTGAAAACTACTGGACATTAAATTTCGATTTAAAGCTTTCATGACTGCAGCGATTCATCTTCTTGGTTCTTTCGGTAAAGTCACGTAGAAGGGAAGTAATAATAATAAAAATAAAACATAATAAAAAAATATAATATAATAAAATTATTTTATTATGTTATATTATTTTATTATGTTATATTATTTTATTATGTTTTATTTTTATTATTATTACGTCCCTTCTACGTGACTTTACCGAAAGAACCAAGAATATACTGGACATTAGTAAAAAAAAGAGCTTTGTTGCTCATCGGATTCCTCCAGTATAAATACATATTCTGATTCGTATACGTATATATGAAAGAGACGGGAGATTATTCGGCAAAATTATATGATACGGGGCATGCATTCAGAGACTTAAGAAACAGGGGAAATCTGTTGCAGTATTCGGAAGAAAGACAATTTGTGTGGTCAAACGACCCCCCTGTATAAAGTAGAGCCGACACGAGGTTCGGGGGGGGGGGGGGTCAGTCATTTATTTCCCCCCAATCCACACTTGCCCACAACCCTCTCCCAAATGCCCCGAGCCCCGTATACAGACAAGCCCTCTCTGTTCCCGATCGACTGCCTCCCTCCTTTGAGTGGGAATCCTCTCCATGCCTCTTAACCCACCGTCCATATCCAATCCTACCCCTCACATCCCTTTAGGGGACATCCATTCAGTACGTACGCAGGGAGGGGGGTAACCCAAATGTGCACGCTTGCGTCTGGGGGGTCTACTGACAATGTACGTACGCATAGGAAATGGGGGGGGGGGGGTGATGCTTCGATAATAATTTGTCTACATTGGCCTTCAAATGAGTTAGATAGTCCGGCGGTGGACTCTCTGTTTGCTTAAACACGTTAATATAATTCATCCTTGATCGTTTCTGCGTGGATCAAATATCGTCCGTTCTATAGGATTTGGGGGGGGGGGAGGGTGCGTCAAGCGAGCGTACACAGGTGGGGTGGGGAATAACAAATTAACCCGTAAAAACAAAGTTTTTCACTATAAATCCTTTATATGCGTGTTCAATGGGCCACAACCCAGCCCACATTGGTCTTTGAAACGGGCGGCTAGAGTCCTCTCGTCCTCTGGCTTGAGATGGCTGCCACATATGGGTCAGATGATTGTCTGCCACCATAAAGCAATTGGTAATGAAATAAAATAAACAAATCCTAAAAAGTGTAAAATTTTGGAATTTTTTTTTTTCACGAAAATACATTGTCACGCACAACGAGTCTGTGTGCAAAATGTCAGCTCGATTGGGTCACGGGAAGTGGGTTAAAAAACGACCGAAAGATTTGCACGGTCGTAAGCGCGCAAGCAAGTGAACTTAATATAAAAGATTTTAAAAAGTCCACGTGCGTACAGGGAGGGGGGGAGGGGTCAAGTTTTGACAGATTTGTGCGTACCTACTCAATGGATGGCCCCTGACACCCCCCCATGAGCGTCAGGCATGAGCCACAGGCGCTGCTTACATTGGCAAGCGATGTGTCAACCGAGCTTCTCAACGCGACGTCACCAATCCCCAGTGGTGGTGACAATCAGTGCGGCTCAACAGCCTCCATGGACCGACACAGCGTTGAGAGGCCCTCCTCATTCAGCAGCAGTGGATTTGCTAGAAAGTGTGTGGAAGCTTGGGGTGTGTAACGTTTCGAGTTTGACCACAATAAACAGGGGGCTTGTGCCGAGCAAGGGGCAATCATGAGCACCGTGTATATGGTGGTTGCTGTCTGGAACGTGCCCAGTTTGAATTAGTTTAATTTGGCCCAATTCGTCCAGGTGGGATGGGCCCATTCAGCCAGTCCAGACAAGCCCTCTCTGTAAGAAGGCGACAGATCAGGGGTCGGCAATCTGCGGCTTTGGAGCCGCGTGCGGGCCTTTACGGACTGCTTCGTCACGTGGTGCTGTATTTTCTTGGATTTTCTGTTTGCACTCAGTCACATATTCACTTTAAGATGTTTTTTGTTCATGTTTTAGTTTTTTTGTTTGTTGCGGTTGCACCCGATTCAAGAGCCGTAAGGCTCACAGGTCTATACCTAATAAATGAACTTGAACTTGAACTTGATGTCATGCATTTGTAAAGGGGAGCCGACACGAGATTGCAGGGGTCTCGTCCCCAGCCGTCCCAATCTCGTTCCCGCCAAAGGCCCCTTCTTCCCGCCCGTTCTCTCCTTATATCTCCTCGATCACCCCTCCCACTAACCCAACTATTGGTGAGAATCCTTCCCCTGACACCCCTACATCACCCCCCCCCCCCGGAAAAAAAATAACCGTCCTCGGTTCTGCCTCCCCCATGGACCATTTAAGTCTCCCCATGCCTCCCACCACTGACAGTGACGACAGCCCTTACCCCCCCCACAATCATACAATGCAATATAACACAACGAAATCAATTGCGCGGCCTGCCCAGGTCTCCAGCCAGCATCCCGTAACAGCCCGGACATCCACAGGCAGCAGATGACCGTGGCGGCCCCCTCCTTCGAAGGCCCTCTCGTCGCGGTCTCTGGTTCGGTGGTGCCGGTGTCGCCTTGCCTGGCGCCGCTGTCTCTCCGGCCCCCGCTCATGCCGCCGCTCCGTCAGGCCTCACATGGGGTGCTGTAGGTGACAAGGGAACACAGGGCACCGAACCCCCTGCCGGTCGGCGCGTGGTGGTCGGCGACCTTGGCCTGGGTAGGGATGATGATGATGTTGGCAGTGATGTTGGTGGTGATGTTGGTGAAGATGACGGTGGAGAGATGTATGGCTTAAGGCGGGTGGGGTGTACAAACCATCGTCGCTTACCCAGTTGGACCTGGACGCACTGCGGTCGGAGTGCTTTAATGACCTTGACCGGCCCTTTCCAGGGTCGGTGCAGCTTTGGTGAGAGGCCAACCGGCACCTGAGGACAGTGTAGCCATGCCTGGTCCCCGACTTTAAAGGGCTTGGCTGTCACTGTCCTCTCCCGTATCCGTACATTACTCTCTTGGCTCGTGGCCGATGCGGCCTCGGCTGCTTGGGGGGCCTCTCTCAAATAAATGAGGGAGGTCTTTAGTGCCTTCGGCCATGCGTCAGCTCTTGCGGGAATGTCCGTCAGCTGCACCTCAATAGGCGGAACGAGATCCCGTCTGTACATCAGGAAAAACGGCGAGAACCCCGTCGCCGCGTGCGGGGCCACCCTGTACGCCGCTAAGACCGATGGAATGTCGAGGTCCCAGTCGGAATGATTTTTGTCCACCACTTGGGACAGTATGGCCGCTATGGTGCGGTTAAGCCGCTTTACCATCCCATCGGTTTGGGGATGATACGGAGATGTTCGGACCTTTTTAGTGCCCAGGATAGAGCAGACGTCCTTCAAAAGCTGTGAGGAGAAATTCCTGCCCTGATCCGTGAGCAACTGCTCTGGTGCCCCCTTATCAAGGACATAGCCTCCCACGAAGGCATCGGCGATGGTCTGTGCCGTTTGGTCCGGGAGGGCCCACGCCATCGGCCACTTCGTGCAGTACTCGACTCCGACCAACAGGTATTTATTTCCCCATGGCGTGACCGGAAGTGGTCCCAGGATGTCCAACGCAACCAATTCGTTGACCCTGGTCACTGTGATGGGCTGTAGGGGCGCCCGGCTTACCCGGGGTGGCGGCTTTCGCCGCGCACATTCGACGCAGGTAGCGACCCATCGATGCACGTCAGCGGTCATACCTGGTCAAAAGTACCGACCCTGTAATGTGTACAGTGTCTTCCGCCCCGCCAGGTGCAGCAGCTGGCGGCCGTGTACGTCCATAACCAATTGTTGACGCAGCGACTCCGGAACTACCAGGCATTGCCAGCGCCCTGTTGGGTCCCATCGCATGAGGAGATCCTCCCATACGATGTACTCGTCCCCCCTGCCTCTGGTGAGGCGCGTAGTGTTCGCAGTGGGGCTTCCTCCAGCTGTAGCCGTCTCCAATCGTCCAAGGTCAGCCCCAGGTCGTGGTCGGTCAGCTGGACCTCACCCTGTGTGCCCTCCGCCGTGCGTACGGGAGCGATGACCGTCCCCTCCGGCCTCGCCTCCTTGCAGCGTGCCCCGCCTGTGGTGCATGCACAAGGGCCCTGGGGCGCCAGTCGGGACAATGCGTCAGCGTTGGCATGTCTGGTCCCTTTGCGATGCACTACTTGGTACCTGTACTCCTGCAGGCGCTCTATCCATCTGGCCAGCTGGCCTGAAGGCTTGTCGATGCGGAGCGAATACTGCAAGGCCGCGTGGTCAGTGCGGACCGTAAATTTGCGACCATACAGGTAGGGTCGGAATTGCTGCACGAAGTGAACGACTGCCAGGAGTTCCCTATGTGTGATGCAGTAGCACTGCTCCGCTGATGAAAGCACGCGACTACCATAGGCGATAACCACCTCCCGACCCTGCTGGACTTGCGACAAAACACTGCCAATGCCCACATCGCTGGCGTCCGTGTCCAGGATAAAGGGGAGGCCAAAATCCGGAAAGGCCAATGGTGGTGCATCTGTCAGACGCGAGCGCAGCTGCTGGAATGCCTCTTCCTCCAGAGGGCCCCAATAAAACCTCTGGTTCTTCGCCGTCAACACGTGCAAGGGCTTGGCAATAGTTGCGAAGTTGGGCACAAACCGGCGGTAGTAAGAAACGAAACCCACAAACCGGCGTACCTCCGGAACCGTTGTGGGAACAGCCCAGGCCCTCACACAGGCCGTCTTTTCCGGGTCTGTAGCCACTCCAGATTCACTGACGATGTGGCCCAAGTAGCGTACCGACGATTGCATAAGGTGGCACTTCGACGGCTTGAGCTTCAAGTTCGCGTTCCGGAACCGCAGGAATACCTGACATAATCGGTCAATGTGTTCCTCGAATGATCGGCTGAAAACAATGACGTCATCCAGGTAGATGAGGCACGTTTCCCATTGGAGGCCTGCTAAGGCCAACTCCATTATGCGTTGGAACGTTGCCGGCGCAGTCTGGAGGCCCATAGGCAGGCAGTTGAACTCGAACAGGCCCTGTGGTGTCCGGAACGCAGTTTTAGGCCGGGAGTCCGCGTCTAGTGGGACCTGCCAGAACCCGGACAATAAATCCAGCGTACTGAAAAATTTTGCTCCCGCCAGTGCATCCAATGAGTCGTCGATGCGTGGTAGGGGATATGCGTCGGCCAGCGTGACGGCATTTAGGCGTCGGAAGTCCACACAGAATCTCAGTGACCCATCTGACTTCTTGACTAGGACCACCGGTGCCCCCCAGGGACTCGAGGATGGAGAAATTATGTCGGCCCGCAGCATCTCCTGCACCGCTTGTTGAATGTGCCCTTTTTCCATTGGGCTCATTCTATATGTGTTTTGGCGCAGGGGTGCGGCATCTCCCGTGTTGATGTGGTGCTGTGACAGATTTGTGCGCCCTAGGTCGAACGGTCCCCGGCTGAACACGTCCGAGAACTCCTGCAATAACGAGTGCAGCTGCTGTTTCTGGTCGGGCGGCAATCCCGGCTCAGGCCCCGCCAGCTGGTCCATCCACGATTCGGCCCCTCTGTCCTTGGACTGGCTGATGCTGCCTACAAGCTCGGACTCTGTCCCTGGGGCTCCTAGTGACAAGGGACTAACGTGGGCCAGAACTGTTCCCTCCTGCACCGTCGCTGTTCTATCGGAGGTGTTCAGCACCTGAATGAACAGATGCTGGTTCCTCTGTACAATAGTTTCGGCTCCCACCAGCGCATGGCGATCCATGGCAGCTGACGCCGGAGACACCAGGATGGGTGAGTCTGGTCCGGCTGTCACGAGGGGGGACCGATATTGCAGCGGAACCAGCATCTGGGCTGCCGGGGGAATGGAGACAGACTTACTGACCAGAGCCTGCACGCAGGGTACACCCCGGCTGGCCCCCTCCGCCTTTAGGAAATGGAGATGCGTTCCTTGGACTTCCACCCGCCCATTGGCCAGATCGATTTTCATTGGCATCCGCCTCAGAAAGTCCGTCCCCAACAGGCAGGGTACGGGCAACGTTGCGTAGACAAGGATGGTTCCTGCTACCGAAAGCTGCCCAATCTGTATCGGGGCTTCAACCTGGCCCAGGAAGCCCATGCTGCCTCCATTTGCTGCAATGAACATTGTCTTGACGGGGACTGAAGGTCGGATTTTATCCGGCAGCATCTCGTGCATGGTGCTCGAGATGATCGTGGCTGATGCCCCCGTATCCACCAACATACGTGCCGACACTCCCGCGATTTCACCGACCAGGACCGAGGTTCCTGACGTGGCCGCGACCACCCGCCTTGCCAGCTTCCTCCATTGTGTGGCTGAGTCCGGCCACTGACCAGGCGGCGTCTCGTTATCCTGTGGTGCATGGTGAAATGATGGGGGATGGATGTGAATGGACCGAAGATGGGGTTCCTCCCTTTGGAGTGCGTCACAGCAGGGTGAACGCGCCCTTGTTACATAGTGTGGGCTTACCCCTGGGTTGCGGGCTGGGCTCTCTATGTGGTGCAAATTGCCCCCCCTTGGTGACACAGGATGGGCCCCCCTTGTGGTGTGGGGGGGGGCCCCCCATTGTAGGGGGCGGTGGGGACTGGGGGGTGGGCCTTCCCGTGAGCCCCTCCCTTTCCTTTGTCACGGGGCGTGGTCCCCCTGGTTCCGTCTCGCTCTGCCGCAAAGCGGTGGTGAGGCGGGCCGTGGAACTGCTCCAGGGCGCAATGTCAATCGTGTGGGCTGCCTTCGCCCCCGGGCCGTTGCCCCTGGCATCTCGCCGGCGTCGCAGGTAACTGGTGACGTCACGCCCGCCGGCGACGTCACGCCCGCCGGCGACGTCACGCCCGCCCACGAAACCACGCCCGCCCGCGACGTCACGCCCGCCCGCGAAACCCCGCCCGCCCGCGACGTCACGCCCGCCCGCGAAACCCCGCCCGCCCGCCCGCAACGTCACGCCCGCCCGCGAAACCCCGCCCGCCCGCGACGTCACGCCCGCCCGCGAAACCCCGCCCGCGACGCCACGCCCGGCATCGACATCACTGCCGGCCGCGACGTCACTTCCGCCCGCGACGTCACCTCCGCCCGCGACGTCACGTCCGCCCGCGACGTCACCTCCGCCCGCGACGTCACCTTCGCCCGCGACGTCACCTCCGCCCGCGACGTCACCTCAGCCCGCGACGTCCCTCCCGGCCTCGGCGCGACTCCCGGCGTGGTACCCGGCCTCGGCGCGATCCCCGACGCGGTCCCCGGCCCCGGCGCGATTTCCGGCGCGGTCCACGGCCCCGGCGCAATTCGCGGCGTGATCCGCGACACCACTTTCGGCCGCAACGTCACTTCCGGATGCAACGTCACGTCCGTTCGCGACGCCACTCCGGGTCGCGACGCCATCACAGGCCCCGGCGCTATCCCCTTCCCCCGACCAGGACAGTGGGGACCGGGAAACGACACCACCGGCGCCCACCCCGAGGAGACTCCAGGTGAGTTCGCGGCGTCGGAATTGTAATTACTCGGCCCGACCGAGAGGCCGGGCAGGACGGCGTCATTCGCCTGGATCCTGTCGGCGTTCAGCCCCGGCGGGTTCCAGGTGACGTTGGCGGCCTCCGGCTCCGTGCGGCACCCCCTCGCCACATGCCCCTCTCGACCACAACGGTGGCAGACCCACGGGGCGTTCCATCGGGGGGGCTCGGCGCGATGTTGTAGAGGCGACTGCCAGCGACGCGGTGGCTGGTCGCGCCCCTGGTCCCTCTGCTCCGCCAGTCCCCGGATCGCCGCGTACACCTCCCGCAGTGATGGCTCCATCTCAGACGTCGGCGGTCCGTTCCCAGCTGCCCCACAGGCAGAATGTGGCGACGGTGCAGGTTCGGCTGTTGGTGTCGCTGGACCCAGTAGCGCTGCGGCAACGGCTCGGCTGTTCCCCCCCGCCGCGCCAGCCACTGGGCCCACGGGTGGCGCCCGGCCCATGACCTGCTCGTGGGCTTGGATGGTCCGGGCAGCCCACAGCGAGGTGTGTTCCTCCGGCGTCACCACGGGCATTACAACGCCGGCACGGCATGCATAGGCGATGAGGTGCTCGACCACGAGGTCCTCGAGTGCTTCTTCAGCCAGGCGAGGGAAAGCTCTCCTCGCCAACACGAGCAACGCACCCCTGTAGGCTAAAGGGGATTATTTAGCCCCTCGCTGGCGATCCTGGAACCGTTTAAAGGCTCCTTCCGCCGGGCAATAGATCTCCCCCAAAGCCTCATAGGCCGCCTGTAGCGTGGACTTGCTGTGCGAGGGAAGGGAGGTGTAAGAGGAGAGTGCTTCTTTGCCCAGAACGGATGGCAGCGCTCGTAGTGCCTCTTCGTCTGTCCACTCGAGAGCGTGGAAGGCAGCCTCGAATCGGCGGACAAACCCCTCCCAATCTTCTTCCTCAGCCACGAACTTGTCGACGGGCCCCAGCCGACGCGGCCGTCCGGCCACCTGCTCTCCGTGTTGGGTGTTTAGCCCTGGGGGTTTTGGCGGGAGCGGCGGCGACTGGCGTGACGAGGTTGGTTGCGGCTCCCGCCCGGCCGACTGGTCGGCCTCCGGGTCCCGTGGCCTCTCCTCCCGTAGTATGCGTGGGGGTGGGGGTCCCGGTGCTGGCGGGCCCCCCATAGGGAGCCTTGCAGTAGCTCCTGGAGTGCCCTCTCCACGCGGGCCATGCGGTCCTCCATGGGGTCCTCCAGGCGATCCGGGCCCCCTTCTGCTGCTTCTGATAGCAGGCCCCCTTGTTGCCCGGGATGGGAAGGATCCCCGGCCCCTGCTTTCTCTTCCCTCGGCTCTTTCCCGCGGGGATTCTTCTTTGTATCCATTAAGATCCCACCGCTGCCACCAAATGTAAAGGGGAGCCGACACGAGATTGCAGGGGTCTAGTCCTTTATTCCTGTCCTTCTATTCACACCTGTCCCCAGCCGTCCCAATCTCGTTCCCGCCAAAGGCCCCTTCTTCCCGCCCGTTCTCTCCTTATATCTCCTTGATCACCCCTCCCACTAACCCATCTATTGGTGGGAATCCTTCCCCTGACACCCCTACACATTCACATTCATTGGGGCTCTTCAAATACCGGAGTTTTGTACCGTCTTGTTATTTTGGTTGCCAACCCCTGCGGCAGATGGTTCAAATGGGTTTCGGTGCTTCTGAGTTTGGAGCGTCTCTGCGTGCGGTTAGAGCACTAGCCTCACTCAGGAGGGGTGGTGAGTTTCAAATCCCCGTCAGGAGTTCAGCTTTTACGGTGGTGTTTTTGTCCAACGGATCTATAATGTGCTGACCAAGATGAGACCAGGAATCAAACTCAGGCCGTCAGGTTCAGAGTGGAAGGTGCTTATCGCTGTACCACCACGCCACTGCTCGACTCCAAATATACGAGTAGCGTAACATATGATTTGTACCACCACACTGGTATTCTGCTATTCATGTTATTAATACAGCATTGGGGGCAGTTGAACATTAACAATATTTGGAGACAACTCGGCATCACGCCGCCCATGCCTGTGATCCTGCTCTGTGGAGGCAAGGGTGAGTGGATGACTGCACAAATGTAATGAAATTCCCTTCCCGTGAGCATCAAGGATAGAGCCATACCCTGGCTCGCCAGCAGAATGTGGGATTGAACATGTGGCCTCCATCTCTTCCCTCTGTATGGGATCGAGTGTGTTCCCCTAGCACGCGTGGGTTTCCTCCACGTCCTTCGGTTTGTTCTTCCCACATGTGTAAATATTCCCACGTGTCTGCTTCCTCGCGCGTCTGAGTCATTCTCTTTGAGAGGCGAGTGAATGCTGCGCGCTGTACAAGTTAAAATCATTGTTATTGCCCCAGTGTTCTCTCGTCCTTTGGGGATATAGGAGCGATGTCAGCAGTTCTCCTGCTGCGTCTGTTCCGCCTGATTACGGTCGCTTGTGTTGAGATCGAAACGTCGTGATTTATTTTATTTTATAACCTACGTTACTTTAGCGAAAGAATCAAAGAGTTTTGCTGCAGATCTTCTTGGTTCTTTCGATAAGTCACGTAGAATGGAAATAATAAAATAATAAAAATAAAACATAATAAAATATAATTCTCACGACGTTTCGGCCACAACGCAAGCAGCCGTCCTCAGGTGGAGAACAGGTCTGTCGAGAAGACAGAGTCTGAATGACAAGCCCCAGGCTTGGAGCGACTATTTAAGCTGGGATGGAGGGGCGAAGAGCGCCTTGACAAAATAATTTGCATATCAAGAGGAATTTAGCATATTTATGGGAAATGCAGATATGCGATTAGTACTAATTGTGAAATGCGTGGGAGGTTTGGCGAGGGGTTTAAAGTCATTATGCCCATGCATTATGCAGGATTAGCAGAGTCTCACTTTCTGCCCCCCCCCTCTCCCCCGCTTCTCCCCCCCCCCCCCCTCCAGAGGATCTCTTGGATTGGACTCTCATGCTCACACGTCCTTTGGATTGCACTCTCATGGTGCTAATATCTCATTAACACTGCTGTTGTGCGCACATGCGGAGATGATACTCTTGTGCGGTGACGTAAGCTCATTTCATGCTAATCTCTCTCCCTAATCTCTCCCATTAACACAACTGACGTGCTTGCGTCCAGGGATGGAATTCCTTTCCAGCTCAGACCCCGCTTGCTTGCCCATTGCCACATAATCAACCTCTTGTTGTAACTGCTCTCTCGATGGTTCAGCAGTTCCACTTCTTTTTTCCACCTGAGGACGACCGCTTGTGTTGCGATCGAAACGTCGTGATATATTATTGTTTTATTTTCTTCCTACGTGACTTCAGCGAAAGAATCAAAGAGTAAAGCATAAACACTTTGATATTTAGAGACAGTCAACGTTAATACGAAGCTTTCTCCGGCATTAGTGGGCATTTTAATATTATACCTCCGGGAGGTTAATTTGCTTCTTTTTTTAACGTAGCTAATGCGTGTGATAAAAAAAAAACTAAAACCGATCCGAGCTCTTATCAAACAGGGAGATGTGGTGCCCCAATAGAACGTGCGATGGCACAGCCACGCACAGACCAAAGATGTCGCGATCTTGCCAGATAGAAGGGTAAAAAACCAATTATCATTTTTTTTACTGGCAAATGAGGTTCCAATGGTGTAAATGCTTACCCCGAGCTCTCAGACTCTGATGGTGCATTGTCTTTGAGTTGTGCGCCTTTTGGCGTCATCTGGTCCAACCCATGTGAGACTAGGCTCTAAGGAAAGCTGTCTCGGGTGTGGACCAATCAACTTCAAGGACAGTGCACATTATCAGAGTTATGTTTTGTGTTTGCATCATGACTGCAGGTATTGTGGTCTATGCAATCATGACTTCTTGTAAAAAAGGTGTCAGTTTTGTTGCCAGATAGAAGGGTAAAAATTAACCCGTAAAAACAAAGTTTGTAATTATAAATTCTTTATATGCGTGGCGGCTAGAGTCCTCTCGTCCTCTGGCTTGAGATGGCTGCCACCTATGGGTCAGATGATTGCCTGCCACCATTAAGCAATTGGTAATTAAATATTAAAACATTTTCCCTAAAAAGTGTAAAGTTATGGAAAAATTTTTTCACGAAAATCAATTGTCACGCACAACGAGTCTGTGTGCAAAATGTCAGCTCGATTGGATCACGGGAAGTGGGTTAATAAACGACCGAAAGATTTGCACGGTCCTAAGCAAGCAAGCGAACTTAATATAAAGGATTTTAAAAAAACAATTATCATGTCGCGATCTCGTCTGTCAAAGCAAAAAAACGTGCGGCCGCGTAAAAGTCACTCCACGCTTCCTGTGACCTGTTTTAACTAGACGCCACTCCGCGCCCACTCCACCCTAAGAAGCCCCGTGCGGTCCGAGAACTCGTGCTGTAATTTCCCATGACTCACGCGTCATTCCAACGTCTGCCGATCTCGTTGGCCCACTCACTTCGCCCCGTTACCGCCTCTATCGGTGCGTGACGTGAACGCGCACTCTCTGCCCGGTGCTGCGCCGTACGGAATTTGACAAATTATTTGGTGGTTGATGCTGCTGCGTTGTTGACAGTATGTCTGCTGGTCTTCTTTCAAGATGTACGTAGGCAACCCAGGTGAGGTGCAGGGGGGGGGGGGGGCAATAAACTAAGGACAAAAAAAGCAGTTCTAAAGATGTTGAGTGATATCGCAAGGAAGAGCGTTCCAGACGGCCGGCGATGTCCATCTGAAAGCACGTGATGCAGTTGGCCGTCTTTGTTCCTCAATAACGCCGCTGCTTCATGACGAATATATAATTGGCGACATTTCTGCATAACACATCAATCAATGAAGAAGGGCTATTGCCCGAAACGTCAGTGGCCATTTTTTTGCATCTCTTTTACGGCGGCATTATTGATGAACGATTTTGAGTTGTTGTTTTTGTTGTTTGTACTTATAATTATGGGAATTTAGATCTACACGGAGAGAGCAATGCAAGGATCGGAGAGCAAATGCAAGTTTAGGGACATCATATTCAAATCACCGTTCCTGTAGGTCACAGCACTTCCCTTGGCGCTTCTACACTCACACTGCTCAGTTTTGTAATCGCCTCCCATCATCTCTGTTCCTAAGTTCTTATAACTACCGTGATGATGATGGCGATGGAGCCATTAGCATCATACATTATGATCATCATCATCATAATGTATTCTTCATACGCATATCGGCTTCCTCTGGAGAACATCTCGAAGCGCCAAAACAAAGGGGCGTTTGAGATAATGAGGACGGAGTGCCTCGTCAAAGCCTTTTTAAGAGTGTTGCAGATGTAATACGTCAATCAACAATGCACATTGTCCAGACAATACGCCCGGACAAGTCGAGTGAGAATTTGTCCCACAGCACAACGTAGACTAGGAGACGCGTTTTCAGAAGCGTCGTGGCGACCCTGGGATGATGTCTCGTCTGCCCTACTAAGTAACTAAACTCTAAAAACTAAATTATTTCACCATGCAGTTAAGGCCCCACTGAACTATTATTAGAACTAATTTTCAGAAGCGACCTGGCCATAAATGATAGCTCAACAACAAAGTGGCTTATCACGCGGAAATCGATATGAGTCAAAAACTCTAAACGCCAGAATTTAAATGTGGAGGGAAAACCCGGACAAAAATCCAAGCGACCACGGGGAGAACGTGCAAACACCAAATACACAGCAGCAGGCGTCAGCGTCGGGATCGAACCCACGACATCCCGTATACCAAGGCGAGGTCGTTAACATCTGATAGCCTCCGTGGTGTTGCAACTGTGCTAACCCCAGGAAGCTTGCTGCTTGCTGACGTCGGTGTGTCTGCATGTTTGCGATGTTCTCTACAAGCTACCCACAACCGGAGCACACCACGATACTGAGAATGTGGAATGGGCAGCAGTGGTGCGGGCCCATTGGGGGCCCTAGGTGGACACATTTCTTTTGGGTGCATCACGTGACTACAAGCGGAGCAGTTGAAATTGACTTTCTCCTCCCTACATTCAGGACCTCCTCCAGACATATTCGATCAAGATCATTACATTTCTCAGACTGTGCATTGCTCATTGTACTCTTGGGTTTTTTCGGTAAAGTCACGTAGGTAAAATAAAAAAAAACATTTCTATAATTTTTATTTATTATTATTTATTTTTACCTACGTGACTTTACCGAAAAAACCTAAGAGTATGAATCCTTGCAGTCACGAAAACTTCAATTCTAGAATTGCTCATTGTCCCACGGTCTAAGCGTCACACTTGGGTGGCGACCGTGCCTTTGCAATTGCGGCACCTGAACTCTGAAACTCGTTGCTCCTTCGAGGTCAGGACTTCCTAGACACAAATCTTAAATTTTGGACTAAAAACGCATCTGTTTAAAATGTCTTTCTCTCTTTAGTTATTTTGAAACGTCTTCTTCACTTTTTTTCCTTGGTTGACGTTCAACTAATTTCCACCTTCCCATGCATAGCGCCCTGAGAACGATTGTTTAAGGGTGCTTGAAACATTTGAATGATTATTAATAACTCCGTTTACAGAATAGCGCAAAGTTGCACGAAACAAAGGCTGAAATACGTTGTAACTTGTTTTGCACAGTACCATTGGAATGGGGAGCTTTTTAATTGTTATCAGGATGTGAATTGAGATATTTGGCACAGCTCTGCTGCCATTTTTTTCCCATGATGCATCCAGGACCCCTCGAGCTGTTTGGGGCCATACACTTTTTAGTTGCTGAACCCTCATCACAATCCTGCGCTGTAAACGCATGGAAAATAAATGTTTCTCAACAATGTTTCCCTGATAATTTGTCCTGACACTTATGTCAATAAACACGTTTTCAGAAACGCGATGTAATAAACGGACCAATGGAACACTTTGTGGCACTGTTGACCAAAACTGTTGGCCCAATAAATTCCGCGACAAACGTTCATAACGGAATTGGTGCATTTTACAAGTTTGATGTGAATATGTTTCATTTTAAGTTAAATAACAAGGCGTAGGCCTGGTACACGTGTAGCGTGGTGACACCCACTTTTATTAGGTTTTACAGAAGCAGGTACTCGAACAGGCTACAATTATGATGGCGAAGATAACATTAATCATGAAAAATGTCTCACAGCGTGAAAAACAAAACCGTAAAATGGTGTTTAGCAGTGCCAGCTGTGGTGACGAGATGTCAACTACCTCGTCTGCGATGCAAGGAAGTCGTGGATTTGATCACAACCCTGATCTGTCGCTCCACACGAAGCTTCGGGTCTTCTCAGCCACGGTCATTCCATCCCTTCTCTATGCTTGTGAAACGTGGACCCCTCTAATGGAACATCTGCGCCGATTAGAAAGATTCAGGCTGGCCTGCCTATGATCCATCATGGGCTTAACCAGGCTTATTTTTGCTGGATAAAGGGGGGTAAACGGGTTAGAGAAGAGATGGACCGATGCAGTACAGGAGGTTATGGAGCTGAGTGGACTTGCCAAAGACTGGTACGAGTGGTGTCAAGATTGGCTTCTGGAGGAGGCTCGTGCAGGACGCCACTGGGCAGTTGGATGCAGTCGCCTTCCAACAACAACAGAGGAAAAAGGAGCAACGCTCACGACGAGTGGAGAGCCAGGCGGAGAGCCAGGCGGCTAAAACACAGCAAGATGGCACAGCAAGGGGCACAGGTGGTGCATCTGCCAGTCATCTCAGTCAACCCATTGTACCTGGGTCTATCCCATGACCCACTGTCAGTGAGCCTTCGACACTTCACGTGGACTCAGAATGCACCTGGCCTACCACAGGCAGTGTGGTAACATCACCGTCACTCAGTAGGGTATTTGTACGTGCATTCCCCGTGTATCTCTTTATGTGTGCATGTGCATGCCTGCCCCGGTGTGTACAATTGTGTTGACTGATTGCACTCCTTCCGACAATAAAGCCAGCATCAGGACTCACGGTAAGTCAGAATCATAATATTTATTTACATTCGCAACAAACACTACCTCGATAAAAATGTACATTCTAATCTTAACTCTTGATACATTATGAAAAATATTTACAAATCACATTGACAAATGTGCCTGTATCCACATCCATTTCAGATGCGAACAGGTCTCTGGAAAAATTATATTCATCGGCGGAAGAATATCCTGAGTCGTTTCCAGAGGCCTTTCTTCTTGTGGATCTTGGCACACCGGCACCCGTTCCGGCTCCCGTGCCGTCTCCTGTGCAGGCTCCTGTGCCGGTTGCTGTCTCAACGAGCTGCGCTGAACAAGCTCCTGCTGCTGCTGCTGCTGACGATGATATTGCTCCTGTGCACATTCTATGAGCTCCTGTTGCTCGAGGACTGCACGGCTGCTCTTGTACAGGAGGTGGCTTTGGAGAGTCCACGTGTGCAGCTTCCCAGCGGGCACTGTGGAAGACACAGCAGAGAGGGATGAAACCGTCAGGGGTCAATATTGGAAACACAAGCACCGAGCGATGATTGCATCGATGTTCAAAATACCTTTTGGCAAACGTTGGAATTTTCTTTGGTAAGGTCACCTAATTCCTGCCCCCAACCCTGTTCAATGGATCCACCACGAAGCACTTTGATTGATTGATGCTGTGACGATCATTGATTCATGCCAGCCATCCTGTCGTTCATTGGCTTCCTCGTCAACAATGGATAGTTATTACAACGGCCATAGTTATCATACATTTAATATCTTGATACCTCTGCTAATGTCAAGGACTCAATTTACTAGGTTGACCGTTTCCTGAGCTCTACCATGCACACACATTACATTCGAGGACAAACTATCTTCCTCCTTCTTTCCACACTCTGTCAGACTACCTTATGATCTTGTGTTTACGTCTGTTGTAAGATCATAAATAATAAGAAATATACAGCCCTTTGTCAATCCATTGCTTAATGAAAAACACCTCCCCCAATGCCACGAAAGTCATGGGAAGTATTTTACCATTCGTGATTGTGCCCGACACTGCAGGTGGGTGCAAAATGCAACCTGGAATCTGTTCTAAATATGACTCACCACTCATGATAGCCGCGGCTCATAATTCACAGTGCAGCACAGAAACAACTTTGAAACTGTTTCCGTCATATAATTGTTTCAAACGTTTAAACAATTAATTATGTCTGCCCCCTCCTCCCCCGAGTTGGCAATGCCATTTGCTACTTACTCTTCATCAGCGAGTTGTGGAACTCCCTGGGCTGTGGGCACATGCTTGCTCTGGTGGCGAGGCCATTATCCGGAGCAGCGGCGGAGACATTGGTGGTGGTGGTGGCGGTGCTCAGGGCAGTCATGGTGGCATCTTCCTTGCTGTGAACACAAGAAACAACAAGCGGCAAGAATGTCAAAAGGCTGAACTCTGAAATAGAATGCAGAATAAGGGGAAGTAGCTAGTCGTAATCAACTATTAGTTTATCATAGTTGAATATAGTGGAATAAATTATGTTCACCATAAATGATGTTTACTATGTGAGAAAGGCTATCGCAATTCTTACAACAAAGAACCATAGCTACAACCACTCGATAACCTCCACTATCCACAACAACCATGCCACAACTGTACACAACTGCCATTCATATGAAGCTGTAGGTTTTCCCAAGTTATAATCACGATGCAAGCCAACCTCTTCCTCAAAACACTTTGTAGCAGCCCTTTAACGATTGTGTATCCCTGTGTTGTGTTCATCACTCGTTACTTTAACTACACTGCGGCCTGACACTCCAGCGTTTCTGGCAACGTTATGGCTCACCAACCACCCCCTTTTCATTAAGGGTTTAAGCCGTTATTGTGCCCATCATGTCAGATCTTCACCAATTTCTCTCTCCTCTGAGAAAACCCAGACCATGATCGCTCGCTAGACAGACTACGGATGAAAACTCAATGAGAGGGTTGGTCTGATTCCGGCATGACATCTCGAATTCGCCTCTGTGTCTGCTGAGGTGAGCACAACCTTGCTGTGAAAAGAGATACATCAATCCCAGCTCACTCTCAGCACCATTATGTCCCTGTCACTGCTGCTGGAACGGCTGTCCGAGTTGTCCCAGCTCACGGCATCCCACGGCCAGCTCGTCCTTTTGGACAGCGGCGTTGACCTGCCCCTTGATTGTTCCGGGATAGAATCCTTCTCCGCTAGCCGTGCGTCTGCTGATTGTGCGTTTGTGCAGCTGCAGTGGCAACGCATCTGCAGCTTGTTCACTGCGCGTGCTTTTACTCACTCCGAGAGGACTTCCTTCTTCCGGGACTGCACCGTGACCGCCTCCTTTTCCACCTCCTGTCCCAAGCAGGTGCCCTCAGTCGACCCGGACCTGGACTCTGGGATGTCAATTTCCACAGTGCGCTCGTAGCCAATGCGCATGAATTGAAGTTGAATTGTTTTTTTCTGCTTTTGCTGATGTGGCTGCTGCTGCTCCTGTGAGTCTTTTTTAAACTGCTCCTGTTTATTGTGGTCTACACAGGTTTCCCTGTGAAGAGCCACATTGCTGTGAGCAGACAGTCCAATGGTCTGCCTGGATAGCTTCCCAGGGGACACTGTGGGAGAAAGAGCAGAGAGAGATTAAACGGACAGTGGTCAGTATTGGAAACACAAGCACAGAGCGATGATTGCATCGATGTTCAAAATACCTTTTGGCAAACGTTGGAATTTTCTTTGGTAAGGTCACCTAATTCCTGCCCCCAACCCTGCTCAATGGATCCACCACGAAGCACTTTGATTGATTGATGCTGTGACGATCATTTATTCATGCCAGCCATCCTGTCGTTCATTGGCTTCCTCGTCAACAATGGATAGTTATTACCACGGCCATAGTTATCATAAATCTAATATCTTGATACCTCTGCTAATGTCAAGGACTCAATTTACTAGGTTGACCGTTTCCTGAGCTCTACCATGCACACACATTACATTCGAGGACAAACTATCTTCCTCCTTCTTTCCACACTCTGTCAGACTACCTTATGATCTTGTGTTTACGTCTGTTGTAAGATCATTAATAATAAGAAATATACAGCCCTTTGTCAATCCATTGCATAATGAAAAACACCTCCCCCAATGCCACGAAAGTCATGGGAAGTATTTTACCATTGGTGATTGTGCCCGACACTGCAGGTGGGTGCAAAATGCAACCTGGAATCTGTTCTAAATATGACTCACCACTCATGATAGCCGTGGCTCATAATTCACAGTGCAGCACAGAAACAAATTTGAAACTGTTTCCGTCATATAATTGTTTCAAACGTTTAAACAATTAATTATGTCTGCCCCCTCCTCCCCCGAGTTGGCAATGCCGTTTGCTACTTACTCTTCATCAGCGAGTTGTGGAACTCCCTGGGCTGTGGGCTCATGCTTGCTCTGGTGGCGAGGCCATTATCCGGAGCAGTGGCGGAGACATTGGTGGTGGTGGTGGCGGTGCTCAGGGCAGTCATGGTGGCATCTTCCTTGCTGTGAACACAAGAAACAACAAGCAGCAAGAATGTCAAAAGGCTGAACTCTGAAATAGAATGCAGAATAAGGGGGAAGTAGCTAGTCGTAATCAACTATTAGTTTATCATAGTTGAATATAGTGGAATAAATTATGTTCACCATAAATGATGTTTACTATGTGAGAAAGGCTATCGCAATTCTTACAACAAAGAACCATAGCTACAACCACTCGATAACCTCCACTATCCACAACAACCATGCCACAACCGTACACAACTGCCATTCATATGAAGCTTGAGGTTTTCCCAAGTTATAATCACGATGCAAGCCAACCTCTTCCTCAAAACACTTTGTAGCAGCCCTTTAACGATTGTTTATCCCTGTGTTGTGTTCATCACTCGTTACTTTACCTACACTGCGGCCTGACACTCCAGCGTTTCTGGCAACGTTATGGCTCACCAACCACCCCCTTTTCATTAAGGGTTTAAGCCGTTATTGTGCCCATCATGTCAGATCTTCACCAATTTCTCTCTCCTCTGAGAAAACCCAGACCATGATCGCTCGCTAGACAGACTACGGATGAAAACTCAATGAGAGGGTTGGTCTGATTCCGGCATTACATCTCGAATTCGCCTCTGTGTCTGCTGAGGTGAGCACAACCTTGCTGTGAAAAGAGATACATCAATCCCAGCTCACTCTCAGCACCATTATGTCCCTGTCACTGCTGCTGGAACGGCTGTCCGAGTTGTCCCAGCTCACGGCATCCCACGGCCAGCTCGTCCTTTTGGACAGCGGCGTTGACCTGCCCCTTGATTGTGCAGGGATAGAATCCCTCTCCGCTAGCCGTGCGTCTGCTGATTGTGCGTTTGTGCAGCTGCAGTGGCAACGCATCTGCAGCTTGTTCACTGCGCGTGCTTTTACTCACTCCGAGAGGACTTCCTTCTTCCGGGACTGCACCGTGACCGCCTCCTTTTCCACCTCCTGTCCCAAGCAGGTGCCCTCAGTCGACCCGGACCTGGACTCTGGGATGTCAATTTCCACAGTGCGCTCGTAGCCAATGCGCATGAATTGAAGTTGAATTGTTTTTTTCTGCTTTTGCTGATGTGGCTGCTGCTGCTCCTGTGAGTCTTTTTTAAACTGCTCCTGTTTATTGTGGTCTACACAGGTTTCCCTGTGAAGAGCCACATTGCTGTGAGCAGACAGTCCAATGGTCTGCCTGGATAGCTTCCCAGGGGACACTGTGGGAGAAAGAGCAGAGAGAGATTAAACGGACAGTGGTCAGTATTGGAAACACAAGCACAGAGCGATGATTGCATCGATGTTCAAAATACCTTTTGGCAAACGTTGGAATTTTCTTTGGTGAGGTCACCTAAATCCTGCCCCCAACCCTGCTCAATGGATCCACCACGAAGCACTTTGATTGATTGATGCTGTGACGATCATTTATTCATGCCAGCCATCCTGTCGTTCATTGGCTTCCTCGTCAACAATGGATAGTTATTACCACAGCCATAGTTATCATAAATCTAATATCTTGATACCTCTGCTAATGTCAAGGACTCAATTTACTAGGTTGACCGTTTCCTGAGCTCTACCATGCACACACATTACATTCGAGGACAAACTATCTTCCTCCTTCTTTCCACACTATGTCAGACTACCTTATGATCTTGTGTTTACGTCTGTTGTAAGATCATTAATAATAAGAAATATACAGCCCTTTGTCAATCCATTGCATAATGAAAAACACCTCCCCCAATGCCACGAAAGTCATGGGAAGTATTTTACCATTCGTGATTGTGCCCGACACTGCAGGTGGGTGCAAAATGCAACCTGGAATCTGTTCTAAATATGACTCACCACTCATGATAGCCGTGGCTCATAATTCACAGTGCAGCACAGAAACAACTTTGAAACTGTTTCCGTCATATAATTGTTTCAAACGTTTAAACAATTAATTATGTCTGCCCCCTCCTCCCCCGAGTTGGCAATGCCGTTTGCTACTTACTCTTCATCAGCGAGTTGTGGAACTCCCTGGGCTGTGGGCTCATGCTTGCTCTGGTGGCGAGGCCATTATCCAGAGCAGTGGCGGAGACATTGGTGGTGGTGGTGGCGGTGCTCAGGGCAGTCATGGTGGCATCTTCCTTGCTGTGAACACAAGAAACAACAAGCGGCAAGAATGTCAAAAGGCTGAACTCTGAAATAGAATGCAGAATAAGGGGGAAGTAGCTAGTCGTAATCAACTATTAGTTTATCATAGTTAAATATAGTGGAATAAATTATGTTCACCATAAATGATGTTTACTATGTGAGAAAGGCTATCGCAATTCTTACAACAAAGAACCATAGCTACAACCACTCGATAACCTCCACTATCCACAACAACCATGCCACAACCGTACACAACTGCCATTCATATGAAGCTGGAGGTTTTCCCAAGTTATAATCACGATGCAAGCCAACCTCTTCCTCAAAACACTTTGTAGCAGCCCTTTAACGATTGTTTATCCCTGTGTTGTGTTCATCACTCGTTACTTTACCTACACTGCGGCCTGACACTCCAGCGTTTCTGGCAACGTTATGGCTCACCAACCACCCCCTTTTCATTAAGGGTTTAAGCCGTTATTGTGCCCATCATGTCAGATCTTCACCAATTTCTCTCTCCTCTGAGAAAACCCAGACCATGATCGCTCGCTAGACAGACTACGGATGAAAACTCAATGAGAGGGTTGGTCTGATTCCGGCATGACATCTCGAATTCGCCTCTGTGTCTGCTGAGGTGAGCACAACATTGCTGTGAAAAGAGATACATCAATCCCAGCTCACTCTCAGCACCATTATGTCCCTGTCACTGCTGCTGGAACGGCTGTCCGAGTTGTCCCAGCTCACGGCATCCCACGGCCAGCTCGTCCTTTTGGACAGCGGCGTGGACCTGCCCCTTGATTGTGCCGGGCTAGAATCCCTCTCCGCTAGCCGTGCGTCGGCTGATTGTGCGTTTGTGCAGCTGCAGTGGCAACGCATCTGCAGCTTGTTCACTGCGCTTGCTTTTACTCACTCCGAGAGGACTTCGTTCTTCCGGGACTGCACCGTGACCGCCTCCTTTTCCACCTCCTGTCCCAAGCAGGTGCCCTCAGTCGACCCGGCCCAGGACTCTGGGATGTCAATTTCCACAGTGCGCTCGTAGCCAATGCGCATGAATTGAAGTAGAATTGTTTTTTTCTGCTTTTGCTGACATGGCTGCGGCTGCTCCTGCAAGTCTTTCTTTAACTGCTCCTGTTTATTGTGGCCTACACAGGTTTTCCTGTGAAGTGCCACATTGCTGTGAGCAGACAGTCCAATGGTCTGCGTGGATGGCTTCCGTGAGGACACTGTGGGAGAAAAAGCAGAGAGAGATTAAACGGACAGTGGTCAGTATTGGAAACACAAGCACAGAGCGATGATTGCATCGATGTTCAAAATAGCTTTTGGCAAACGTTGGAATTTTCTTTGGTAAGGTCACCTAATTCCTGCCCCCAACCCTGCTCAATGGATCCACCACGAAGCACTATATAATACACAATGGGTTCTATGGAGGCCCGTCGTTAAGCGATTAGTTGTCAACAGGGGTGGTCGTTAAGTGGGGTTCTACTGTATGTGTTTGTTTCTCGAATTAAATAATATTTTCCTAATTTCACTATGAAAAATTCTGGGAAAAGTGTCAGCTTGTCTGACTTCCCTCCTAATATGCATATTGCTATTTCTGAGTAGAATGCCTTATCATAGTCTAAAAACGTCAGGTTCATTGGTAATTGAAATTAATTGTTATTTTACAGAATGTGATTACTGGTATGCATGGGGTAGGGAACCCATATGCAACTAATTACAACAATTTGGTCACCATAAGAAATTACGGATAAAGGTCGAAAATATTAGTGGTATAGCAGCCAAGGAATGGAAGGAATCCAAGAGTACATCGTATTATGTAACCCTATTATCCATGCATTTTGCGGATAAGATTCACGTGAAACATACATCATATTATCCACGAATAGATACAGATACACCAACATGGACTCACGCGAAAATACGTAAAGACACAAAAACAGACAGAACACACCCACTGAAACATGCATAATAAACACACAACGACATGGATACACATAGAAATACAGAGAGACACACACAGAAACATGGAGACATTCAGAGACACACACAAGCACACCAATACAGACATCGAGAGACACAGACATACAGAGACACAAACAGACAACGAGATGCAGGTACTGGACTTAGAGACACACATAGGGATAAGTAGAGAAAGGTAAAGTACAAAGACAGAGATGGCGAGAGACACATATAGACAGAAGCACTGAGACACCTGAGATAATATATGGTTGAGCAACATTGAGTGTGTGCAGACACTCTGTTATGTTGTATGTAAAGCAACATTATCAGTGGTTTTCATGGCCAGACACTTGTGTACACAGAAACACACACGCGTCGGTATCTGTGTAGGCCCTGAGAAGCCCCTGAATAAATCATTAATGTTTAAAACTCTTGATCCGCAATAACGTGGATTAGCAGCGTGCGTGATTACGATATTGCGTGTCGTCACCGTGAAGCGAGATCACGTGCGAGGGGCGGGGCTTAATGATGTGACGTCACACACCCGCAGGCCACGCCCATTACCTAGGATTATCTGCGTATTCATATTCTATACATTTTTGTGGAACGGAACCTTATTATCCGTGAATTGTGAGGAAAAGAGGAGTCACGTGAAAAAAAAGAATATTATCCGCGAATAGACATCGACACACAAACATGGAGACACACAAATCATCCACATACAAAAAGACACAAAAAAGCATAACACACCCAGAGACATGCATACACACACACACAAAACACGGATACACAGAGAAATACAGAGACACACACACAGAGACATTCAGAGACAAACACGTGCACACAAATACACCGAGATAGAGAGACACAGACATTCAGAGACACAGACGTCGAAATGCATGTACTGTACTTAGAGAAACACATAGAGATCAGGACACAAAGTTAGAGTACGAACACAGAGATGGAGAGAGACACACACATATAGACAGACGCACTAAGACAGCTGAGATATATGTGGTTGAGCAACATTGAGTGTGTGCTGACACTCGATGTCACGTCGTATGTAAGGCACGACCTCCTGTATGCCAACAAAGACAAAGATCCCCTGTATAGCCTTAACAGACTGTAAGGGGCAAGTGCTGTTAGCGAGCACCTATGTAGGCCGGAACGGTACACGAACGAGGGGGTGGGTGGCCAGCACCACGCCCGACAATGTATACCAACACACACAAACACACACGTGCCGGTACCTGCGCAGGCCCTAAGAAGCTCCATTATCTATTGATTAGCTCTTGATTAGCCCTCGACAAACACCAGGCTCCCCGTCTTGTCAACCAGCAATAACGTCGACTCGAGGCGCGCACGTGATGATTGCGTGTCGTCACCGTTGAGCGCGGTCACGTGTGGGGGGCGGGTGCTAAATCTATGACGTCGCACACCCGCAGGCCACGCCCATCCCACGCTCGCTCCGCCCCCCTCACCGCTCTATGAAGCTTTGGTTTAACACGTGGCATTCGCGACCAATATCCGTATCTTCTTGGTTCTTTCGGTAAAGTCACGTAGAAGGGAAGTAATAAAATAATAAAAAATAAAACATCGTAAAATAATTCTTACGACGTTTCGGCCGAAACATAATAAAATAATTCTCACAACGTTTCGGCCGAAACGTCGTGAGAATTATTTTATTATGTTTTATTTTTATTATTTTATTACTTCCCTTCTACGTGACTTTACCGAAAGAACCAAGAAGATGAATCCCTACAGTCACGAAAGCTTTAAATCGAAATACAATATCCGTATGTTTGGTTAAATCGCGTAAATATGAATGTGGCCTTAAAGCCGCAACTACGTGCATGTATAATGTACGCTGATTACCATATGAATAACCCAACCGGCAACGGATATCCATTGTAATTCATGTTTTCATTAAATACGCACTACAATGACAATAGTTTAAAGCGATTTGAAGCATGTTTTATTTTGGGGGGGGGGGCAGAACTTTGTAACGTCATATCTGAGGGGGGTCTCAATTTTTGTGACGCCGTGTGACGAAGGAAAGGGGGAGGGGGTCAAAAATCGTCCACAATCGCGTGATGTCATTTATGGACGGCCCCTAACCCAAAAAAACCTATATTATCCAATAAGCTTTGTCTTCACAATCGCTGAACGCGGGACCACGACGCCAAACAGTTCGCAACAAAACAGCACGATCTAACTTGCAATCTTCTATGTTTTAATGGCAAGGTTCTTAAATTGAGTACGGTTGTAAGAGCTTGCCTGTCACTCACAATTTAAAACATTTCGCTCTCTTAATAGATGTTCTAAATGAGCAAAGCTTAGGAAGAGGATGTCTGTTGAATTGTTTAGTGTTGCATGATTAACGTCTGTTTGGTGTGCAGAATGATGGTGTGTCGTGTATAGATGTCTTTAAAATATGTTTTGTTTTGTAAATACACGCTTTCATTTGCTTTAGATAGTTTCTGATACTTTACATAAAGGGGAGTCATATTCTTGGTTCTTTCTGTAAAGGCACGTAGAAGGGAAATAATAAAATAAAGATAAACTCTCTTTTATTTTATTATTTCCCTTCTACGTGACTTTACCGAAAGAACCAAGAATATGAATCTCTGCAGTCGCGAAAGCTTTAAATCAAAATAAAGGGGAATGTCTGGACTGAAAGGAGGCCACTGACTTCTGCTAAACGGGACATTTCACGAGTGGATCGCAATTGACATCGTCCACTGTGTACTCTTTGGTTCTTTCGGTAAAGTCACGTAGAAAGAAAATAAATTAAATAATATTTATCGTCCTCTCCTGCCTCTAGTCTCGCGTCCACTCCTCTCTACTCTCCCAATCTTACTGGCTGCCTATCTCAGTCCTCTAAAGCCTCCCATATCACCCCTTCTCTCATCTGGGGCACCACGGTGGCTATGATATGTTAACTACCTCGCCTGGTATGCAGGAGGTCGTGGGTTCGATTCCGACCCTGACACCTGCTCTATATTTGGAGTTTACGTGTCTCTCTCTCTCTCTATCATCATCATCACGGTGGCTATGAGATGTTAACTACCTCGCCTGGTATACAGGAGGTCGTGGGTTCGATCCTGACCCTGACACCTGCTCTATATTTAAAGTTTGCGTGTCTCTCTCCCCGTGGTCGCATGGATTTTTCTGTGGGTCCTCCGGTTTTCCCCTTCACATTTAGAAACAAGCGTTTAGACTTTAGAGTATTTGACTGCTAGAAATCTCCACATGATGAACCACTTTGTTGGTCTATCATTTGTGACCAGGTCACTTCGGAAAAAAGAGCTAACTAGCTCAGTGGGCCTTACCTGGTAAAATGAACATAGTTTAGTCTAGTGATAGGTTTTTATCCTTTCAACTGGTACAAAAACTGACACCTTTACACAAGGGGTCATGTTTGCAATAACCACAACATAAGCAGTCAAAATGCAAACAAAAAGAAACAACTCCGATAATGATAATGATATGCCCTGTCCTTGAAGTTGATTTGTCCACACCGAAGACAACACCAATGGAGACTAGGCTCTAAGAAAAGCTTTCTCGGGTGTGGACCAATAAACTTCAAGGACAGTGCATATCATTCTCATTATCGGAGTTGTTTCATTTTGTTTGCATTTTGACTGCTTATGTTGTGGTTATTGCAAACATGACCCCTTGTATAAAGGTGTCAGTTTTTGTACCAGTTGAAAGGGTAAAAACCTATTACTATATTTTGCCACTGGTAAAGGAGGTCTCATAGTGCAGTCGTTGTCCCTGCGTCTACATCGGCGTGCCGTACGAAAGCAGCCGCAGTAGCAGCAGCAGCAGCAGAATAAGAAGAAAAGCGAGAGCACTGGTGAGTGAACTGAGTTCAGGATATCCACCCGGGTCCAGTAGGGATCGCTCTTCCCGTGCTCTCTGCACCCAAAGTGGCTCTCATGTGGACAGCGCGAGAGAGAGAGAGCGAGCTGACGGCGTCCAGCCGACGTGTCGATACAAATAGCAGGCGTTATCCATGACAATAGAAAACACAGATATTTTTAATACGTATTTTATATATATAGGAGAGAGACATTATGTTAACCGAGGCATCTGTGGACATCCGTAAAAACTACTCGACATCTGTGAAAACTACTGGACATTAAATTTCGATTTAAAGCTTTCATGACTGCAGCGATTCATCTTCTTGGTTCTTTCGGTAAAGTCACGTAGAAGGGAAGTAATAATAATAAAAATAAAACATAATAAAAAAATATAATATAATAAAATTATTTTATTATGTTATATTATTTTATTATGTTATATTATTTTATTATGTAATAATAATAAAAATAAAACATAATAAAAAAATATAATATAATAAAATTATTTTATTATGTTATATTATTTTATTATGTTATATTATTTTATTATGTTTTATTTTTATTATTATTACGTCCCTTCTACGTGACTTTACCGAAAGAACCAAGAATATACTGGACATTAGTAAAAAAAAGAGCTTTGTTGCTCATCGGATTCCTCCAGTATAAATACATATTCTGATTCGTATACGTATATATGAAAGAGACGGGAGATTATTCGGCAAAATTATATGATACGGGGCATGCATTCAGAGACTTAAGAAACAGGGGAAATCTGTTGCAGTATTCGGAAGAAAGACAATTTGTGTGGTCAAACGACCCCCCTGTATAAAGTAGTGCCGACACGAGGTTCGGGGGGGGGGGGGTCAGTCATTTATTTCCCCCCAATCCACACTTGCCCACAACCCTCTCCCAAATGCCCCGAGCCCCGTATACAGACAAGCCCTCTCTGTTCCCGATCGACTGCCTCCCTCCTTTGAGTGGGAATCCTCTCCATGCCTCTTAACCCACCGTCCATATCCAATCCTACCCCTCACATCCCTTTAGGGGACATCCATTCAGTACGTACGCAGGGAGGGGGGTAACCCAAATGTGCACGCTTGCGTCTGGGGGGTCTACTGACAATGTACGTACGCATAGGAAATGGGGGGGGGGGGGGTGATGCTTCGATAATAATTTGTCTACATTGGCCTTCAAATGAGTTAGATAGTCCGGCGGTGGACTCTCTGTTTGCTTAAACACGTTAATATAATTCATCCTTGATCGTTTCTGCGTGGATCAAATATCGTCCGTTCTATAGGATTCGGGGGGGGGAGGGTGCGTCAAGCGAGCGTACACAGGTGGGGTGGGGAATAACAAATTAACCCGTAAAAACAAAGTTTTTCACTATAAATCCTTTATATGCGTGTTCAATGGGCCACAACCCAGCCCACATTGGTCTTTGAAACGGGCGGCTAGAGTCCTCTAGTCCTCTGGCTTGAGATGGCTGCCACATATGGGTCAGATGATTGTCTGCCACCATAAAGCAATTGGTAATGAAATAAAATAAACAAATCCTAAAAAGTGTAAAATTTTGGAAATTTTTTTTTCACGAAAATACATTGTCACGCACAACGAGTCTGTGTGCAAAATGTCAGCTCGATTGGGTCACGGGAAGTGGGTTAAAAAACGACCGAAAGATTTGCACGGTCGTAAGCGCGCAAGCAAGTGAACTTAATATAAAGGATTTTAAAAAGTCCACGTGCGTACAGGGAGGGGGGGAGGGGTCAAGTTTTGACAGATTTGTGCGTACCTACTCAATGGATGGCCCCTGACACCCCCCCATGAGCGTCAGGCATGAGCCACAGGCGCTGCTTACATTGGCAAGCGATGTGTCAACCGAGCTTCTCAACGCGACGTCACCAATCCCCAGTGGTGGTGACAATCAGTGCGGCTCAACAGCCTCCATGGACCGACACAGCGTTGAGAGGCCCTCCTCATTCAGCAGCAGTGGATTTGCTAGAAAGTGTGTGGAAGCTTGGGGTGTGTAACGTTTCGAGTTTGACCACAATAAACAGGGGGCTTGTGCCGAGCAAGGGGCAATCATGAGCACCGTGTATATGGTGGTTGCTGTCTGGAACGTGCCCAGTTTGAATTAGTTTAATTTGGCCCAATTCGTCCAGGTGGGATGGGCCCATTCAGCCAGTCCAGACAAGCCCTCTCTGTAAGAAGGCGACAGATCAGGGGTCGGCAATCTGCGGCTTTGGAGCCGTGTGCGGGCCTTTACGGACTGCTTCGTCACGTGGTGCTGTATTTTCTTGGATTTTCTGTTTGCACTCAGTCACATATTCACTTTAAGATGTTTTTTGTTCATGTTTTAGTTTTTTTGTTTGTTGCGGTTGCACCCGATTCAAGAGCCGTAAGGCTCACAGGTCTATACCTAATAAATGAACTTGAACTTGAACTTGATGTCATGCATTTGTAAAGGGGAGCCGACACGAGATTGCAGGGGTCTCGTCCCCAGCCGTCCCAATCTCGTTCCCGCCAAAGGCCCCTTCTTCCCGCCCGTTCTCTCCTTATATCTCCTCGATCACCCCTCCCACTAACCCAACTATTGGTGAGAATCCTTCCCCTGACACCCCTACATCACCCCCCCCCCCGGAAAAAAAATAACCGTCCTCGGTTCTGCCTTCCCAATGGACCATTTAAGTCTCCCCATGCCTCCCACCACTGACAGTGACGACAGCCCTTACACCCCCCACAACCATACAATGCAATATAACACAACGAAATCAATTGCGCGGCCTGCCCAGGTCTCCAGCCAGCATCCCGTAACAGCCCGGACATCCACAGGCAGCAGATGACCGTGGCGGCCCCCTCCTTCGAAGGCCCTCTCGTCGCGGTCTCTGGTTCGGTGGTGCCGGTGTCGCCTTGCCTGGCGCCGCTGTCTCTCCGGCCCCCGCTCATGCCGCCGCTCCGTCAGGCCTCACATGGGGTGCTGTAGGTGACAAGGGAACACAGGGCACCGAACCCCCTGCCGGTCGGCGCGTGGTGGTCGGCGACCTTGGCCTGGGTAGGGATGATGATGATGTTGGCAGTGATGTTGGTGGTGATGTTGGTGAAGATGACGGTGGAGAGATGTATGGCTTAAGGCGGGTGGGGTGTACAAACCATCGTCGCTTACCCAGTTGGACCTGGACGCACTGCGGTCGGAGTGCTTTAATGACCTTGACCGGCCCTTTCCAGGGTCGGTGCAGCTTTGGTGAGAGGCCAACCGGCACCTGAGGACAGTGTAGCCATGCCTGGTCCCCGACTTTAAAGGGCTTGGCTGTCACTGTCCTCTCCCGTATCCGAACATTACTCTCTTGGCTCGTGGCCGATGCGGCCTCGGCTGCTTGGGGGGCCTCTCTCAAATAAATGAGGGAGGTCTTTAGTGCCTTCGGCCATGCGTCAGCTCTTGCGGGAATGTCCGTCAGCTGCACCTCAATAGGCGGAACGAGATCCCGTCTGTACATCAGGAAAAACGGCGAGAACCCCGTCGCCGCGTGCGGGGCCACCCTGTACGCCGCTAAGACCGATGGAATGTCGAGGTCCCAGTCGGAATGATTTTTGTCCACCACTTGGGACAGTATGGCCGCTATGGTGCGGTTAAGCCGCTTTACCATCCCATCGGTTTGGGGATGATACGGAGATGTTCGGACCTTTTTAGTGCCCAGGATAGAGCAGACGTCCTTCAAAAGCTGTGAGGAGAAATTCCTGCCCTGATCCGTGAGCAACTGCTCTGGTGCCCCCTTATCAAGGACATAGCCTCCCACGAAGGCATCGGCGATGGTCTGTGCCGTTTGGTCCGGGAGGGCCCACGCCATCGGCCACTTCGTGCAGTACTCGACTCCGACCAACAGGTATTTATTTCCCCATGGCGTGACCGGAAGTGGTCCCAGGATGTCCAACGCAACCAATTCGTTGACCCTGGTCACTGTGATGGGCTGTAGGGGCGCCCGGCTTACCCGGGGTGGCGGCTTTCGTCGCGCACATTCGACGCAGGTAGCGACCCATCGATGCACGTCAGCGGTCATACCTGGTCAAAAGTACCGACCCTGTAATGTGTACAGTGTCTTCCGCCCCGCCAGGTGCAGCAGCTGGCGGCCGTGTACGTCCATAACCAATTGTTGACGCAGCGACTCCGGAACTACCAGGCATTGCCAGCGCCCTGTTGGGTCCCATCGCATGAGGAGATCCTCCCATACGATGTACTCGTCCCCCCTGCCTCTGCTGAGGCGCGTAGTGTTCGCAGTGGGGCTTCCTCCAGCTGTAGCCGTCTCCAATCGTCCAAGGTCAGCCCCAGGTCGTGGTCAGTCAGCTGGACCTCACCCTGTGTGCCCTCCGCCGTGCGTACGGGAGCGATGACCGTCCCCTCCGGCCTCGCCTCCTTGCAGCGTGCCCCGCCTGTGGTGCATGCACAAGGGCCCTGGGGCGCCAGTCGGGACAATGCGTCTGCGTTGGCATGTCTGGTCCCTTTGCGATGCACTACTTGGTACCTGTACTCCTGCAGGCGCTCTATCCATCTGGCCAGCTGGCCTGAAGGCTTGTCGATGCGGAGCGAATACTGCAAGGCCGCGTGGTCAGTGCGGACCGTAAATTTGCGACCATACAGGTAGGGTCGGAATTGCTGCACGAAGTGAACGACTGCCAGGAGTTCCCTATGTGTGATGCAGTAGCACTGCTCCGCTGATGAAAGCACGCGACTACCATAGGCGATAACCACCTCCCGACCCTGCTGGACTTGCGACAAAACACTGCCAATGCCCACATCGCTGGCGTCCGTGTCCAGGATAAAGGGGAGGCCAAAATCCGGAAAGGCCAATGGTGGTGCATCTGTCAGACGCGAGCGCAGCTGCTGGAATGCCTCTTCCTCCAGAGGGCCCCAATAAAACCTCTGGTTCTTCGCCGTCAACACGTGCAAGGGCTTGGCAATAGTTGCGAAGTTGGGCACAAACCGGCGGTAGTAAGAAACGAAACCCACAAACCGGCGTACCTCCGGAACCGTTGTGGGAACAGCCCAGGCCCTCACACAGGCCGTCTTTTCCGGGTCTGTAGCCACTCCAGATTCACTGACGATGTGGCCCAAGTAGCGTACCGACGATTGCATAAGGTGGCACTTCGACGGCTTGAGCTTCAAGTTCGCGTTCCGGAACCGCAGGAATACCTGACATAATCGGTCAATGTGTTCCTCGAATGATCGGCTGAAAACAATGACGTCATCCAGGTAGATGAGGCACGTTTCCCATTGGAGGCCTGCTAAGGCCAACTCCATTATGCGTTGGAACGTTGCCGGCGCAGTCTGGAGGCCCATAGGCAGGCAGTTGAACTCGAACAGGCCCTGTGGTGTCCGGAACGCAGTTTTAGGCCGGGAGTCCGCGTCTAGTGGGACCTGCCAGAACCCGGACAATAAATCCAGCGTACTGAAAAATTTTGCTCCCGCCAGTGCATCCAATGAGTCGTCGATGCGTGGTAGGGGATATGCGTCGGCCAGCGTGACGGCATTTAGGTGTCGGAAGTCCACACAGAATCTCAGTGACCCATCTGACTTCTTGACTAGGACCACCGGTGCCCCCCAGGGACTCGAGGATGGAGAAATTATGTCGGCCCGCAGCATCTCCTGCACCGCTTGTTGAATGTGCCCTTTTTCCATTGGGCTCATTCTATATGTGTTTTGGCGCAGGGGTGCGGCATCTCCCGTGTTGATGTGGTGCTGTGACAGATTTGTGCGCCCTAGGTCGAACGGTCCCCGGCTGAACACGTCCGAGAACTCCTGCAATAACGAGTGCAGCTGCTGTTTCTGGTCGGGCGGCAATCCCGGCTCAGGCCCCGCCAGCTGGTCCATCCACGATTCGGCCCCTCTGTCCTTGGACTGGCTGATGCTGCCTACAAGCTCGGACTCTGTCCCTGGGGCTCCTAGTGACAAGGGACTAACGTGGGCCAGAACTGTTCCCTCCTGCACCGTCGCTGTTCTATCGGAGGTGTTCAGCACCTGAATGAACAGATGCTGGTTCCTCTGTACAATAGTTTCGGCTCCCACCAGCGCATGGCGATCCATGGCAGCTGACGCCGGAGACACCAGGATGGGTGAGTCTGGTCCGGCTGTCACGAGGGGGGACCGATATTGCAGCGGAACCAGCATCTGGGCTGCCGGGGGAATGGAGACAGACTTACTGACCAGAGCCTGCACGCAGGGTACACCCCGGCTGGCCCCCTCCGCCTTTAGGAAATGGAGATGCGTTCCTTGGACTTCCACCCGCCCATTGGCCAGATCGATTTTCATTGGCATCCGCCTCAGAAAGTCCGTCCCCAACAGGCAGGGTACGGGCAACGTTGCGTAGACAAGGATGGGTCCTGCTACCGAAAGCTGCCCAATCTGTATCGGGGCTTCAACCTGGCCCAGGAAGCCCATGCTGCCTCCATTTGCTGCAATGAACATTGTCTTGACGGGCACTAAAGGTCGGATTTTATCCGGCAGCATCTCGTGCATGGTGCTCGAGATGATCGTGGCTGATGCCCCCGTATCCACCAAGATACGTGCCGACACTCCCGCGATTTCACCGACCAGGACCGAGGTTCCTGACGTGGCCGCGACCACCCGCCTTGCCAGCTTCCTCCATTGTGTGGCTGAGTCCGGCCACTGACCAGGCGGCGTCTCGTTATCCTGTGGTGCATGGTGAAATGATGGGGGATGGATGTGAATGGACCGAAGATGGGGTTCCTCCCTTTGGAGTGCGTCACAGCAGGGTGAACGCGCCCTTGTTACATAGTGTGGGCTTACCCCTGGGTTGCGAGCTGGGCTCTCTATGTGGTGCAAATTGCCCCCCCTTGGTGAGACAGGATGGGCCCCCCTTGTGGTTTGGGGGGGGGCCCCCATTGTAGGGGGCGGTGGGGACTGGGGGGTGGGCCTTCCCGTGAGCCCCTCCCTTTCCTTTGTCACGGGGGCGTGGTCCCCCTGGTTCCGTCTCGCTCTGCCGCAAAGCGGTGGTGAGGCGGGCCGTGGAACTGCTCCAGGGCGCAATGTCAATCGTGTGGGCTGCCTTCGCCCCCGGGCCGCTGCCCCTGGCATCTCGCCGGCGTCGCAGGTAACTGGTGACGTCACGCCCGCCGGCGACGTCACGCCCGCCGGCGACGTCACGCCCGCCCACGAAACCACGCCCGCCCGCGACGTCACGCCCGCCCGCGAAACCCCGCCCGCCCGCGACGTCACGCCCGCCCGCAAAACCCCGCCCGCCCGCCCGCAACGTCACGCCCGCCCGCGAAACCCCGCCCGCCCGCGACGTCACGCCCGCCCGCGAAACCCCGCCCGCGACGCCACGCCCGGCATCGACGTCACTGCCGGCCGCGACGTCACTTCCGCCCGCGACGTCACCTCCGCCCGCGACGTCACGTCCTCCCGCGACGTCACCTCCGCCCGCGACGTCACCTTCGCCCGCGACGTCACCTCCGCCCGCGACGTCACCTCAGCCCGCGACGTCCCTCCCGGCCTCGGCGCGACTCCCGGCGTGGTACCCGGCCTCGGCGCGATCCCCGACGCGGTCCCCGGCCCCGGCGCGATTTCCGGCGCGGTCCACGGCCCTGGCGCAATTCCCGGCGTGATCCGCGACACCACTTTCGGCCGCAACGTCACTTCCGGATGCAACGTCACGTCCGTTCGCGACGCCACTCCGGGTCGCGACGCCATCACAGGCCCCGGCGCTATCCCCTTCCCCCGACCAGGACAGTGGGGACCGGGAAACGACACCACCGGCGCCCACCCCGAGGAGACTCCAGGTGAGTTCGCGGCGTCGGAATTGTAATTACTCGGCCCGACCGAGAGGCCGGGCAGGACGGCGTCATTCGCCTGGATCCTGTCGGCGTTCGGCCCCGGCGGGTTCCAGGTGACGTTGGCGGCCTCCGGCTCCGTGCGGCACCCCCTCGCCACATGCCCCTCTCGACCACAACAGTGGCAGACCCACGGGCGTTCCATCGGGGGGGCTCGGCGCGATGTTGTAGAGGCGACTGCCAGCGACGCGGTGGCTGGTCGCGCCCCTGGTCCCTCTGCTCCGCCAGTCCCCGGATCACCGCGTACACCTCCCGCAGTGATGGCTCCATCTCAGACGTCGGCGGTCCGTTCCCAGCTGCCCCACAGGCAGAATGTGGCGACGGTGCAGGTTCGGCTGTTGGTGTCGCTGGACCCAGTAGCACTGCGGCAACGGCTCGGCTGTTCCCCCCCGCCGCGCCAGCCACTGGGCCCACGGGTGGCGCCCGGCCCATGACCTGCTCGTGCGCTTGGATGGTCCGGGCAGCCCACAGCGAGGTGTGTTCCTCCGGCGTCACCACGGGCATTACAACGCCGGCACGGCATGCATAGGCGATGAGGTGCTCGACCACGAGGTCCTCGAGTGCTTCTTCAGCCAGGCGAGGGAAAGCTCTCCTCGCCAACACGAGCAACGCACCCCTGTAGGCTAAAGGGGATTATTTAGCCCCTCGCTGGCGATCCTGGAACCGTTTAAAGGCTCCTTCCGCCGGGCAATAGATCTCCCCCAAAGCCTCATAGGCCGCCTGTAGCGTGGACTTGCTGTGCGAGGGAAGGGAGGTGTAAGAGGAGAGTGCTTCTTTGCCCAGAACGGATGGCAGCGCTCGTAGTGCCTCTTCGTCTGTCCACTCGAGAGCGTGGAAGGCAGCCTCGAATCGGCGGACAAACCCCTCCCAATCTTCTTCCTCAGCCACGAACTTGTCGACGGGCCCCAGCCGACGCGGCCGTCCGGCCACCTGCTCTCCGTGTTGGGTGTTTAGCCCTGGGGGTTTTGGCGGGAGCGGCGGCGGCTGGCGTGACGAGGTTGGTTGCGGCTCCCGCCCGGCCGACTGGTCGGCCTCCGGGTCCCGTGGCCTCTCCTCCCGTAGTATGCGTGGGGGTGGGGGTCCCGGTGCTGGTGGGCCCCCCATAGGGAGCCTTGCAGTAGCTCCTGGAGTGCCCTCTCCACGCGGGCCATGCGGTCCTCCATGGGGTCCTCCAGGCGATCCGGGCCCCCTTCTGCTGCTTCTGATAGCAGGCCCCCTTGTTGCCCGGGATGGGAAGGATCCCCGGCCCCTGCTTTCTCTTCCCTCGGCTCTTTCCCGCGGGGATTCTTCTTTGTATCCATTAAGATCCCACCGCTGCCACCAAATGTAAAGGGGAGCCGACACGAGATTGCAGGGGTCTAGTCCTTTATTCCTGTCCTTCCATTCACACCTGTCCCCAGCCGTCCCAATCTCGTTCCCGCCAAAGGCCCCTTCTTCCCGCCCGTTCTCTCCTTATATCTCCTCGATCACCCCTCCCACTAACCCATCTATTGGTGGGAATCCTTCCCCTGACACCCCTACACATTCACATTCATTGGGGCTCTTCAAATACTGGAGTTTTGTACCGTCTTGTTATTTTGGTTGCCAACCCCTGCGGCAGATGGTTCAAATGGGTTTCGGTGCTTCTGAGTTTGGAGCGTCTCTGCGTGCGGTTAGAGCACTAGCCTCACTCAGGAGGGGTGGTGAGTTTCAAATCCCCGTCAGGAGTTCAGCTTTTACGGTGGTGTTTTTGTCCAACGGATCTATAATGTGCTGACCAAGATGAGACAAGGAATCAAACTCAGGCCGTCAGGTTCAGAGTGGAAGGTGCTTATCGCTGTACCACCACGCCACTGCTCGACTCCAAATATACGAGTAGCGTAACATATGATTTGTACCACCACACTGGTATTCTGCTATTCATGTTATTAATACAGCATTGGGGGCAGTTGAACATTAACAATATTTGGAGACAACTCGGCATGACGCCGCCCATGCCTGTGATCCTGCTCTGTGGAGGCAAGGGTGAGTGGATGACTGCACAAATGTAATGAAATTCCCTTCCCGTGAGCATCAAGGATAGAGCCATACCCTGGCTCGCCAGCAGAATGTGGGATTGAACATGTGGCCTCCATCTCTTCCCTCTGTATGGGATCGAGTGTGTTCCCCTAGCACGCGTGGGATTCCTCCACGTCCTTCGGTTTGTTCTTCCCACATGTGTAAATATTCCCACGTGTCTGCTTCCTCGCGCGTCTGAGTCATTCTCTTTGAGAGGCGAGTGAATGCTGCGCGCTGTACAAGTTAAAATCATTGTTATTGCCCCAGTGTTCTCTCGTCCTTTGGGGATATAGGAGCGATGTCAGCAGTTCTCCTGCTGCGTCTGTTCCGCCTGATTACGGTCGCTTGTGTTGAGATCGAAACGTCGTGATTTATTTTATTTTATAACCTACGTTACTTTAGCGAAAGAATCAAAGAGTTTTGCTGCAGATCTTCTTGGTTCTTTCGATAAGTCACGTAGAATGGAAATAATAAAATAATAAAAAGAAAACATAATAAAATATAATTCTCACGACGTTTCGGCCACAACGCAAGCAGCCGTCCTCAGGTGGAGAACAGGTCTGTCGAGAAGACAGAGTCTGAATGACAAGCCCCAGGCTTGGAGCGACTATTTAAGCTGGGATGGAGGGGCGAAGAGCGCCTTGACAAAATAATTTGCATATCAAGAGGAATTTAGCATATTTATGGGAAATGCAGATATGCGATTAGTACTAATTGTGAAATGCGTGGGAGGTTTGGCGAGGGGTTTAAAGTCATTATGCCCATGCATTATGCAGGATTAGCAGAGTCTCACTTTCTGCCCCCCCCCTCTCCCCCGCTTCTCCCCCCCCCCCCCTCCAGAGGATCTCTTGGATTGGACTCTCATGCTCACACGTCCTTTGGATTGCACTCTCATGGTGCTAATATCTCATTAACACTGCTGTTGTGCGCACATGCGGAGATGATACTCTTGTGCGGTGACGTAAGCTCATTTCATGCTAATCTCTCTCCCTAATCTCTCCCATTAACACAACTGACGTGCTTGCGTCCAGGGATGGAATTCCTTTCCAGCTCAGACCCCGCTTGCTTGCCCATTGCCACATAATCAACCTCTTGTTGTAACTGCTCTCTCGATGGTTCAGCAGTTCCACTTCTTTTTTCCACCTGAGGACGACCGCTTGTGTTGCGATCGAAACGTCGTGATATATTATTGTTTTATTTTCTTCCTACGTGACTTCAGCGAAAGAATCAAAGAGTAAAGCATAAACACTTTGATATTTAGAGACAGTCAACGTTAATACGAAGCTTTCTCCGGCATTAGTGGGCATTTTAATATTATACCTCCGGGAGGTTAATTTGCTTCTTTTTTTAACGTAGCTAATGCGTGTGATAAAAAAAAAACTAAAACCGATCCGAGCTCTTATCAAACAGGGAGATGTGGTGCCCCAATAGAACGTGCGATGGCACAGCCACGCACAGACCAAAGATGTCGCGATCTTGCCAGATAGAAGGGTAAAAAACCAATTATCATTTTTTTTACTGGCAAATGAGGTTCCAATGGTGTAAATGCTTACCCCGAGCTCTCAGACTCTGATGGTGCATTGTCTTTGAGTTGTGCGCCTTTTGGCGTCATCTGGTCCAACCCATGTGAGACTAGGCTCTAAGGAAAGCTGTCTCGGGTGTGGACCAATCAACTTCAAGGACAGTGCACATTATCAGAGTTATGTTTTGTGTTTGCATCATGACTGCAGGTATTGTGGTCTATGCAATCATGACTTCTTGTAAAAAAGGTGTCAGTTTTGTTGCCAGATAGAAGGGTAAAAATTAACCCGTAAAAACAAAGTTTGTAATTATAAATTCTTTATATGCGTGGCGGCTAGAGTCCTCTCGTCCTCTGGCTTGAGATGGCTGCCACCTATGGGTCAGATGATTGCCTGCCACCATTAAGCAATTGGTAATTAAATATTAAAACATTTTCCCTAAAAAGTGTAAAGTTATGGAAAATTTTTTTCACGAAAATCAATTGTCACGCACAACGAGTCTGTGTGCAAAATGTCAGCTCGATTGGATCACGGGAAGTGGGTTAATAAACGACCGAAAGATTTGCACGGTCCTAAGCAAGCAAGCGAACTTAATATAAAGGATTTTAAAAAAACAATTATCATGTCGCGATCTCGTCTGTCAAAGCAAAAAAACGTGCGGCCGCGTAAAAGTCACTCCACGCTTCCTGTGACCTGTTTTAACTAGACGCCACTCCGCGCCCACTCCACCCTAAGAAGCCCCGTGCGGTCCGAGAACTCGTGCTGTAATTTCCCATGACTCACGCGTCATTCCAACGTCTGCCGATCTCGTTGGCCCACTCACTTCGCCCCGTTACCGCCTCTATCGGTGCGTGACGTGAACGCGCACTCTCTGCCCGGTGCTGCGCCGTACGGAATTTGACAAATTATTTGGTGGTTGATGCTGCTGCGTTGTTGACAGTATGTCTGCTGGTCTTCTTTCGAGATGTACGTAGGCAACCCAGGTGAGGTGCAGGGGGGGGGGGCAATAAACTAAGGACAAAAAAAGCAGTTCTAAAGATGTTGAGTGATGTCGCAAGGAAGAGCGTTCCAGACGGCCGGCGATGTCCATCTGAAAGCACGTGATGCAGTTGGCCGTCTTTGTTCCTCAATAACGCCGCTGCTTCATGACGAATATATAATTGGCGACATTTCTGCATAACACATCAATCAATGAAGAAGGGCTATTGCCCGAAACGTCAGTGGCCATTTTTTTGCATCTCTTTTACGGCGGCATTATTGATGAACGATTTTGAGTTGTTGTTTTTGTTGTTTGTACTTATAATTATGGGAATTTAGATCTACACGGAGAGAGCAATGCAAGGATCGGAGAGCAAATGCAAGTTTAGGGACATCATATTCAAATCACCGTTCCTGTAGGTCACAGCACTTCCCTTGGCGCTTCTACACTCACACTGCTCAGTTTTGTAATCGCCTCCCATCATCTCTGTTCCTAAGTTCTTATAACTACCGTGATGATGATGGCGATGGAGCCATTAGCATCATACATTATGATCATCATCATCATAATGTATTCTTCATACGCATATCGGCTTCCTCTGGAGAACATCTCGAAGCGCCAAAACAAAGGGGCGTTTGAGATAATGAGGACGGAGTGCCTCGTCAAAGCCTTTTTAAGAGTGTTGCAGATGTAATACGTCAATCAACAATGCACATTGTCCAGACAATACGCCCGGACAAGTCGAGTGAGAATTTGTCCCACAGCACAACGTAGACTAGGAGACGCGTTTTCAGAAGCGTCGTGGCGACCCTGGGATGATGTCTCGTCTGCCCTACTAAGTAACTAAACTCTAAAAACTAAATTATTTCACCATGCAGTTAAGGCCCCACTGAACTATTATTAGAACTAATTTTCAGAAGCGACCTGGCCATAAATGATAGCTCAACAACAAAGTGGCTTATCACGCGGAAATCGATATGAGTCAAAAACTCTAAACGCCAGAATTTAAATGTGGAGGGAAAACCCGGACAAAAATCCAAGCGACCACGGGGAGAACGTGCAAACACCAAATACACAGCAGCAGGCGTCAGCGTCGGGATCGAACCCACGACATCCCGTATACCAAGGCGAGGTCGTTAACATCTGATAGCCTCCGTGGTGTTGCAACTGTGCTAACCCCAGGAAGCTTGCTGCTTGCTGACGTCGGTGTGTCTGCATGTTTGCGATGTTCTCTACAAGCTACCCACAACCGGAGCACACCACGATACTGAGAATGTGGAATGGGCAGCAGTGGTGCGGGCCCATTGGGGGCCCTAGGTGGACACATTTCTTTTGGGTGCATCACGTGACTACAAGCGGAGCAGTTGAAATTGACTTTCTCCTCCCTACATTCAGGACCTCCTCCAGACATATTCGATCAAGATCATTACATTTCTCAGACTGTGCATTGCTCATTGTACTCTTGGGTTTTTTCGGTAAAGTCACGTAGGTAAAATAAAAAAAAAACATTTCTATAATTTTTATTTATTATTATTTATTTTTACCTACGTGACTTTACCGAAAAAACCTAAGAGTATGAATCCTTGCAGTCACGAAAACTTCAAATCTAGAATTGCTCATTGTCCCACGGTCTAAGCGTCACACTTGGGTGGCGACCGTGCCTTTGCAATTGCGGCACCTGAACTCTGAAACTCGTTGCTCCTTCGAGGTCAGGACTTTCTAGACACAAATCTTAAATTTTGGACTAAAAACGCATCTGTTTAAAATGTCTTTCTCTCTTTAGTTATTTTGAAACGTCTTCTTCACTTCTTTTCCTTGGTTGACGTTCAACTAATTTCCACCTTCCCATGCATAGCACCCTGAGAACGATTGTTTAAGGGTGCTTGAAACATTTGAATGATTATTAATAACTCCGTTTACAGAATAGCGCAAAGTTGCACGAAACAAAGGCTGAAATACGTTGTAACTTGTTTTGCACAGTACCATTGGAATGGGGAGCTTTTTAATTGTTATCAGGATGTGAATTGAGATATTTGGCACAGCTCTGCTGCCATTTTTTTCCCATGATGCATCCAGGACCCCTCGAGCTGTTTGGGGCCATACACTTTTTAGTTGCTGAACCCTCATCACAATCCTGCGCTGTAAACGCATGGAAAATAAATGTTTCTCAACAATGTTTCCCTGATAATTTGTCCTGACACTTATGTCAATAAACACGTTTTCAGAAACGCGATGTAATAAACGGACCAATGGAACACTTTGTGGCACTGTTGACCAAAACTGTTGGCCCAATAAATTCCGCGACAAACGTTCATAACGGAATTGGTGCATTTTACAAGTTTGATGTGAATATGTTTCATTTTAAGTTAAATAACAAGGCGTAGGCCTGGTACACGTGTAGCGTGGTGACACCCACTTTTATTAGGTTTTACAGAAGCAGGTACTCGAACAGGCTACAATTATGATGGCGAAGATAACATTAATCATGAAAAATGTCTCACAGCGTGAAAAACAAAACCGTAAAATGGTGTTTAGCAGTGCCAGCTGTGGTGACGAGATGTCAACTACCTCGTCTGCGATGCAAGGAAGTCGTGGATTTGATCACAACCCTGATCTGTCGCTCCACACGAAGCTTCGGGTCTTCTCAGCCACGGTCATTCCATCCCTTCTCTATGCTTGTGAAACGTGGACCCCTCTAATGGAACATCTGCGCCGATTAGAAAGATTCAGGCTGGCCTGCCTATGATCCATCATGGGCTTAACCAGGCTTATTTTTGCTGGATAAAGGGGGGTAAACGGGTTAGAGAAGAGATGGACCGATGCAGTACAGGAGGTTATGGAGCTGAGTGGACTTGCCAAAGACTGGTACGAGTGGTGTCAAGATTGGCTTCTGGAGGAGGCTCGTGCAGGACGCCACTGGGCAGTTGGATGCAGTCGCCTTCCAACAACAACAGAGGAAAAAGGAGCAACGCTCACGACGAGTGGAGAGCCAGGCGGAGAGCCAGGCGGCTAAAACACAGCAAGATGGCACAGCAAGGGGCACAGGTGGTGCATCTGCCAGTCATCTCAGTCAACCCATTGTACCTGGGTCTATCCCATGACCCACTGTCAGTGAGCCTTCGACACTTCACGTGGACTCAGAATGCACCTGGCCTACCACAGGCAGTGTGGTAACATCACCGTCACTCAGTAGGGTATTTGTACGTGCATTCCCCGTGTATCTCTTTATGTGTGCATGTGCATGCCTGCCCCGGTGTGTACAATTGTGTTGACTGATTGCACTCCTTCCGACAATAAAGCCAGCATCAGGACTCACGGTAAGTCAGAATCATAATATTTATTTACATTCGCAACAAACACTACCTCGATAAAAATGTACATTCTAATCTTAACTCTTGATACATTATGAAAAATATTTACAAATCACATTGACAAATGTGCCTGTATCCACATCCATTTCAGATGCGAACAGGTCTCTGGAAAAATTATATTCATCGGCGGAAGAATATCCTGAGTCGTTTCCAGAGGCCTTTCTTCTTGTGGATCTTGGCACACCGGCACCCGTTCCGGCTCCCGTGCCGTCTCCTGTGCAGGCTCCTGTGCCGGTTGCTGTCTCAACGAGCTGCGCTGAACAAGCTCCTGCTGCTGCTGCTGACGATGATATTGCTCCTGTGCACATTCTATGAGCTCCTGTTGCTCGAGGACTGCACGGCTGCTCTTGTACAGGAGGTGGCTTTGGAGAGTCCACGTGTGCAGCTTCCCAGCGGGCACTGTGGAAGACACAGCAGAGAGGGATGAAACCGTCAGGGGTCAATATTGGAAACACAAGCACCGAGCGATGATTGCATCGATGTTCAAAATACCTTTTGGCAAACGTTGGAATTTTCTTTGGTAAGGTCACCTAATTCCTGCCCCCAACCCTGTTCAATGGATCCACCACGAAGCACTTTGATTGATTGATGCTGTGACGATCATTGATTCATGCCAGCCATCCTGTCGTTCATTGGCTTCCTCGTCAACAATGGATAGTTATTACAACGGCCATAGTTATCATACATTTAATATCTTGATACCTCTGCTAATGTCAAGGACTCAATTTACTAGGTTGACCGTTTCCTGAGCTCTACCATGCACACACATTACATTCGAGGACAAACTATCTTCCTCCTTCTTTCCACACTCTGTCAGACTACCTTATGATCTTGTGTTTACGTCTGTTGTAAGATCATAAATAATAAGAAATATACAGCCCTTTGTCAATCCATTGCTTAATGAAAAACACCTCCCCCAATGCCACGAAAGTCATGGGAAGTATTTTACCATTCGTGATTGTGCCCGACACTGCAGGTGGGTGCAAAATGCAACCTGGAATCTGTTCTAAATATGACTCACCACTCATGATAGCCGCGGCTCATAATTCACAGTGCAGCACAGAAACAACTTTGAAACTGTTTCTGTCATATAATTGTTTCAAACGTTTAAACAATTAATTATGTCTGCCCCCTCCTCCCCCGAGTTGGCAATGCCATTTGCTACTTACTCTTCATCAGCGAGTTGTGGAACTCCCTGGGCTGTGGGCACATGCTTGCTCTGGTGGCGAGGCCATTATCCGGAGCAGCGGCGGAGACATTGGTGGTGGTGGTGGCGGTGCTCAGGGCAGTCATGGTGGCATCTTCCTTGCTGTGAACACAAGAAACAACAAGCGGCAAGAATGTCAAAAGGCTGAACTCTGAAATAGAATGCAGAATAAGGGGAAGTAGCTAGTCGTAATCAACTATTAGTTTATCATAGTTGAATATAGTGGAATAAATTATGTTCACCATAAATGATGTTTACTATGTGAGAAAGGCTATCGCAATTCTTACAACAAAGAACCATAGCTACAACCACTCGATAACCTCCACTATCCACAACAACCATGCCACAACTGTACACAACTGCCATTCATATGAAGCTGTAGGTTTTCCCAAGTTATAATCACGATGCAAGCCAACCTCTTCCTCAAAACACTTTGTAGCAGCCCTTTAACGATTGTGTATCCCTGTGTTGTGTTCATCACTCGTTACTTTACCTACACTGCGGCCTGACACTCCAGCGTTTCTGGCAACGTTATGGCTCACCAACCACCCCCTTTTCATTAAGGGTTTAAGCCGTTATTGTGCCCATCATGTCAGATCTTCACCAATTTCTCTCTCCTCTGAGAAAACCCAGACCATGATCGCTCGCTAGACAGACTACGGATGAAAACTCAATGAGAGGGTTGGTCTGATTCCGGCATGACATCTCGAATTCGCCTCTGTGTCTGCTGAGGTGAGCACAACCTTGCTGTGAAAAGAGATACATCAATCCCAGCTCACTCTCAGCACCATTATGTCCCTGTCACTGCTGCTGGAACGGCTGTCCGAGTTGTCCCAGCTCACGGCATCCCACGGCCAGCTCGTCCTTTTGGACAGCGGCGTTGACCTGCCCCTTGATTGTTCCGGGATAGAATCCTTCTCCGCTAGCCGTGCGTCTGCTGATTGTGCGTTTGTGCAGCTGCAGTGGCAACGCATCTGCAGCTTGTTCACTGCGCGTGCTTTTACTCACTCCGAGAGGACTTCCTTCTTCCGGGACTGCACCGTGACCGCCTCCTTTTCCACCTCCTGTCCCAAGCAGGTGCCCTCAGTCGACCCGGACCTGGACTCTGGGATGTCAATTTCCACAGTGCGCTCGTAGCCAATGCGCATGAATTGAAGTTGAATTGTTTTTTTCTGCTTTTGCTGATGTGGCTGCTGCTGCTCCTGTGAGTCTTTTTTAAACTGCTCCTGTTTATTGTGGTCTACACAGGTTTCCCTGTGAAGAGCCACATTGCTGTGAGCAGACAGTCCAATGGTCTGCCTGGATAGCTTCCCAGGGGACACTGTGGGAGAAAGAGCAGAGAGAGATTAAACGGACAGTGGTCAGTATTGGAAACACAAGCACAGAGCGATGATTGCATCGATGTTCAAAATACCTTTTGGCAAACGTTGGAATTTTCTTTGGTAAGGTCACCTAATTCCTGCCCCCAACCCTGCTCAATGGATCCACCACGAAGCACTTTGATTGATTGATGCTGTGACGATCATTTATTCATGCCAGCCATCCTGTCGTTCATTGGCTTCCTCGTCAACAATGGATAGTTATTACCACAGCCATAGTTATCATAAATCTAATATCTTGATACCTCTGCTAATGTCAAGGACTCAATTTACTAGGTTGACCGTTTCCTGAGCTCTACCATGCACACACATTACATTCGAGGACAAACTATCTTCCTCCTTCTTTCCACACTCTGTCAGACTACCTTATGATCTTGTGTTTACGTCTGTTGTAAGATCATTAATAATAAGAAATATACAGCCCTTTGTCAATCCATTGCATAATGAAAAACACCTCCCCCAATGCCACGAAAGTCATGGGAAGTATTTTACCATTGGTGATTGTGCCCGACACTGCAGGTGGGTGCAAAATGCAACCTGGAATCTGTTCTAAATATGACTCACCACTCATGATAGCCGCGGCTCATAATTCACAGTGCAGCACAGAAACAAATTTGAAACTGTTTCCGTCATATAATTGTTTCAAACGTTTAAACAATTAATTATGTCTGCCCCCTCCTCCCCCGAGTTGGCAATGCCGTTTGCTACTTACTCTTCATCAGCGAGTTGTGGAACTCCCTGGGCTGTGGGCTCATGCTTGCTCTGGTGGCGAGGCCATTATCCGGAGCAGTGGCGGAGACATTGGTGGTGGTGGTGGCGGTGCTCAGGGCAGTCATGGTGGCATCTTCCTTGCTGTGAACACAAGAAACAACAAGCAGCAAGAATGTCAAAAGGCTGAACTCTGAAATAGAATGCAGAATAAGGGGGAAGTAGCTAGTCGTAATCAACTATTAGTTTATCATAGTTGAATATAGTGGAATAAATTATGTTCACCATAAATGATGTTTACTATGTGAGAAAGGCTATCGCAATTCTTACAACAAAGAACCATAGCTACAACCACTCGATAACCTCCACTATCCACAACAACCATGCCACAACCGTACACAACTGCCATTCATATGAAGCTTGAGGTTTTCCCAAGTTATAATCACGATGCAAGCCAACCTCTTCCTCAAAACACTTTGTAGCAGCCCTTTAACGATTGTTTATCCCTGTGTTGTGTTCATCACTCGTTACTTTACCTACACTGCGGCCTGACACTCCAGCGTTTCTGGCAACGTTATGGCTCACCAACCACCCCCTTTTCATTAAGGGTTTAAGCCGTTATTGTGCCCATCATGTCAGATCTTCACCAATTTCTCTCTCCTCTGAGAAAACCCAGACCATGATCGCTCGCTAGACAGACTACGGATGAAAACTCAATGAGAGGGTTGGTCTGATTCCGGCATTACATCTCGAATTCGCCTCTGTGTCTGCTGAGGTGAGCACAACCTTGCTGTGAAAAGAGATACATCAATCCCAGCTCACTCTCAGCACCATTATGTCCCTGTCACTGCTGCTGGAACGGCTGTCCGAGTTGTCCCAGCTCACGGCATCCCACGGCCAGCTCGTCCTTTTGGACAGCGGCGTTGACCTGCCCCTTGATTGTGCAGGGATAGAATCCCTCTCCGCTAGCCGTGCGTCTGCTGATTGTGCGTTTGTGCAGCTGCAGTGGCAACGCATCTGCAGCTTGTTCACTGCGCGTGCTTTTACTCACTCCGAGAGGACTTCCTTCTTCCGGGACTGCACCGTGACCGCCTCCTTTTCCACCTCCTGTCCCAAGCAGGTGCCCTCAGTCGACCCGGACCTGGACTCTGGGATGTCAATTTCCACAGTGCGCTCGTAGCCAATGCGCATGAATTGAAGTTGAATTGTTTTTTTCTGCTTTTGCTGATGTGGCTGCTGCTGCTCCTGTGAGTCTTTTTTAAACTGCTCCTGTTTATTGTGGTCTACACAGGTTTCCCTGTGAAGAGCCACATTGCTGTGAGCAGACAGTCCAATGGTCTGCCTGGATAGCTTCCCAGGGGACACTGTGGGAGAAAGAGCAGAGAGAGATTAAACGGACAGTGGTCAGTATTGGAAACACAAGCACAGAGCGATGATTGCATCGATGTTCAAAATACCTTTTGGCAAACGTTGGAATTTTCTTTGGTGAGGTCACCTAAATCCTGCCCCCAACCCTGCTCAATGGATCCACCACGAAGCACTTTGATTGATTGATGCTGTGACGATCATTTATTCATGCCAGCCATCCTGTCGTTCATTGGCTTCCTCGTCAACAATGGATAGTTATTACCACAGCCATAGTTATCATAAATCTAATATCTTGATACCTCTGCTAATGTCAAGGACTCAATTTACTAGGTTGACCGTTTCCTGAGCTCTACCATGCACACACATTACATTCGAGGACAAACTATCTTCCTCCTTCTTTCCACACTATGTCAGACTACCTTATGATCTTGTGTTTACGTCTGTTGTAAGATCATTAATAATAAGAAATATACAGCCCTTTGTCAATCCATTGCATAATGAAAAACACCTCCCCCAATGCCACGAAAGTCATGGGAAGTATTTTACCATTCGTGATTGTGCCCGACACTGCAGGTGGGTGCAAAATGCAACCTGGAATCTGTTCTAAATATGACTCACCACTCATGATAGCCGTGGCTCATAATTCACAGTGCAGCACAGAAACAACTTTGAAACTGTTTCCGTCATATAATTGTTTCAAACGTTTAAACAATTAATTATGTCTGCCCCCTCCTCCCCCGAGTTGGCAATGCCGTTTGCTACTTACTCTTCATCAGCGAGTTGTGGAACTCCCTGGGCTGTGGGCTCATGCTTGCTCTGGTGGCGAGGCCATTATCCAGAGCAGTGGCGGAGACATTGGTGGTGGTGGTGGCGGTGCTCAGGGCAGTCATGGTGGCATCTTCCTTGCTGTGAACACAAGAAACAACAAGCGGCAAGAATGTCAAAAGGCTGAACTCTGAAATAGAATGCAGAATAAGGGGGAAGTAGCTAGTCGTAATCAACTATTAGTTTATCATAGTTAAATATAGTGGAATAAATTATGTTCACCATAAATGATGTTTACTATGTGAGAAAGGCTATCGCAATTCTTACAACAAAGAACCATAGCTACAACCACTCGATAACCTCCACTATCCACAACAACCATGCCACAACCGTACACAACTGCCATTCATATGAAGCTGGAGGTTTTCCCAAGTTATAATCACGATGCAAGCCAACCTCTTCCTCAAAACACTTTGTAGCAGCCCTTTAACGATTGTTTATCCCTGTGTTGTGTTCATCACTCGTTACTTTACCTACACTGCGGCCTGACACTCCAGCGTTTCTGGCAACGTTATGGCTCACCAACCACCCCCTTTTCATTAAGGGTTTAAGCCGTTATTGTGCCCATCATGTCAGATCTTCACCAATTTCTCTCTCCTCTGAGAAAACCCAGACCATGATCGCTCGCTAGACAGACTACGGATGAAAACTCAATGAGAGGGTTGGTCTGATTCCGGCATGACATCTCGAATTCGCCTCTGTGTCTGCTGAGGTGAGCACAACATTGCTGTGAAAAGAGATACATCAATCCCAGCTCACTCTCAGCACCATTATGTCCCTGTCACTGCTGCTGGAACGGCTGTCCGAGTTGTCCCAGCTCACGGCATCCCACGGCCAGCTCGTCCTTTTGGACAGCGGCGTGGACCTGCCCCTTGATTGTGCCGGGCTAGAATCCCTCTCCGCTAGCCGTGCGTCGGCTGATTGTGCGTTTGTGCAGCTGCAGTGGCAACGCATCTGCAGCTTGTTCACTGCGCTTGCTTTTACTCACTCCGAGAGGACTTCGTTCTTCCGGGACTGCACCGTGACCGCCTCCTTTTCCACCTCCTGTCCCAAGCAGGTGCCCTCAGTCGACCCGGCCCAGGACTCTGGGATGTCAATTTCCACAGTGCGCTCGTAGCCAATGCGCATGAATTGAAGTAGAATTGTTTTTTTCTGCTTTTGCTGACATGGCTGCGGCTGCTCCTGCAAGTCTTTCTTTAACTGCTCCTGTTTATTGTGGCCTACACAGGTTTTCCTGTGAAGTGCCACATTGCTGTGAGCAGACAGTCCAATGGTCTGCGTGGATGGCTTCCGTGAGGACACTGTGGGAGAAAAAGCAGAGAGAGATTAAACGGACAGTGGTCAGTATTGGAAACACAAGCACAGAGCGATGATTGCATCGATGTTCAAAATAGCTTTTGGCAAACGTTGGAATTTTCTTTGGTAAGGTCACCTAATTCCTGCCCCCAACCCTGCTCAATGGATCCACCACGAAGCACTATATAATACACAATGGGTTCTATGGAGGCCCGTCGTTAAGCGATTAGTTGTCAACAGGGGTGGTCGTTAAGTGGGGTTCTACTGTATGTGTTTGTTTCTCGAATTAAATAATATTTTCCTAATTTCACTATGAAAAATTCTGGGAAAAGTGTCAGCTTGTCTGACTTCCCTCCTAATATGCATATTGCTATTTCTGAGTAGAATGCCTTATCATAGTCTAAAAACGTCAGGTTCATTGGTAATTGAAATTAATTGTTATTTTACAGAATGTGATTACTGGTATGCATGGGGTAGGGAACCCATATGCAACTAATTACAACAATTTGGTCACCATAAGAAATTACGGATAAAGGTCGAAAATATTAGTGGTATAGCAGCCAAGGAATGGAAGGAATCCAAGAGTACATCGTATTATGTAACCCTATTATCCATGCATTTTGCGGATAAGATTCACGTGAAACATACATCATATTATCCACGAATAGATACAGATACACCAACATGGACTCACGCGAAAATACGTAAAGACACAAAAACAGACAGAACACACCCACTGAAACATGCATAATAAACACACAACGACATGGATACACATAGAAATACAGAGAGACACACACAGAAACATGGAGACATTCAGAGACACACACAAGCACACCAATACAGACATCGAGAGACACAGACATACAGAGACACAAACAGACAACGAGATGCAGGTACTGGACTTAGAGACACACATAGGGATAAGTAGAGAAAGGTAAAGTACAAAGACAGAGATGGCGAGAGACACATATAGACAGAAGCACTGAGACACCTGAGATAATATATGGTTGAGCAACATTGAGTGTGTGCAGACACTCTGTTATGTTGTATGTAAAGCAACATTATCAGTGGTTTTCATGGCCAGACACTTGTGTACACAGAAACACACACGCGTCGGTATCTGTGTAGGCCCTGAGAAGCCCCTGAATAAATCATTAATGTTTAAAACTCTTGATCCGCAATAACGTGGATTAGCAGCGTGCGTGATTACGATATTGCGTGTCGTCACCGTGAAGCGAGATCACGTGCGAGGGGCGGGGCTTAATGATGTGACGTCACACACCCGCAGGCCACGCCCATTACCTAGGATTATCTGCGTATTCATATTCTATACATTTTTGTGGAACGGAACCTTATTATCCGTGAATTGTGAGGAAAAGAGGAGTCACGTGAAAAAAAAGAATATTATCCGCGAATAGACATCGACACACAAACATGGAGACACACAAATCATCCACATACAAAAAGACACAAAAAAGCATAACACACCCAGAGACATGCATACACACACACACAAAACACGGATACACAGAGAAATACAGAGACACACACACAGAGACATTCAGAGACAAACACGTGCACACAAATACACCGAGATAGAGAGACACAGACATTCAGAGACACAGACGTCGAAATGCATGTACTGTACTTAGAGAAACACATAGAGATCAGGACACAAAGTTAGAGTACGAACACAGAGATGGAGAGAGACACACACATATAGACAGACGCACTAAGACAGCTGAGATATATGTGGTTGAGCAACATTGAGTGTGTGCTGACACTCGATGTCACGTCGTATGTAAGGCACGACCTCCTGTATGCCAACAAAGACAAAGATCCCCTGTATAGCCTTAACAGACTGTAAGGGGCAAGTGCTGTTAGCGAGCACCTATGTAGGCCGGAACGGTACACGAACGAGGGGGTGGGTGGCCAGCACCACGCCCGACAATGTATACCAACACACACAAACACACACGTGCCGGTACCTGCGCAGGCCCTAAGAAGCTCCATTATCTATTGATTAGCTCTTGATTAGCCCTCGACAAACACCAGGCTCCCCGTCTTGTCAACCAGCAATAACGTCGACTCGAGGCGCGCACGTGATGATTGCGTGTCGTCACCGTTGAGCGCGGTCACGTGTGGGGGGCGGGTGCTAAATCTATGACGTCGCACACCCGCAGGCCACGCCCATCCCACGCTCGCTCCGCCCCCCTCACCGCTCTATGAAGCTTTGGTTTAACACGTGGCATTCGCGACCAATATCCGTATCTTCTTGGTTCTTTCGGTAAAGTCACGTAGAAGGGAAGTAATAAAATAATAAAAAATAAAACATCGTAAATAATTCTTACGACGTTTCGGCCGAAACATAATAAAATAATTCTCACAACGTTTCGGCCGAAACGTCGTGAGAATTATTTTATTATGTTTTATTTTTATTATTTTATTACTTCCCTTCTACGTGACTTTACCGAAAGAACCAAGAAGATGAATCCCTACAGTCACGAAAGCTTTAAATCGAAATACAATATCCGTATGTTTGGTTAAATCGCGTAAATATGAATTTGGCGTTAAAGCCGCAACTACGTGCATGTATAATGTACGCTGATTACCATATGAATAACCCAACCGGCAACGGATATCCATTGTAATTCATGTTTTCATTAAATACGCACTACAATGACAATAGTTTAAAGCGATTTGAAGCATGTTTTATTTTGGGGGGGGGGGCAGAACTTTGTAACGTCATATCTGAGGGGGGTCTCAATTTTTGTGACGCCGTGTGACGAAGGAAAGGGGGAGGGGGTCAAAAATCGTCCACAATCGCGTGATGTCATTTATGGACGGCCCCTAACCCAAAAAAACCTATATTATCCAATAAGCTTTGTCTTCACAATCGCTGAACGCGGGACCACGACGCCAAACAGTTCGCAACAAAACAGCACGATCTAACTTGCAATCTTCTATGTTTTAATGGCAAGGTTCTTAAATTGAGTACGGTTGTAAGAGCTTGCCTGTCACTCACAATTTAAAACATTTCGCTCTCTTAATAGATGTTCTAAATGAGCAAAGCTTAGGAAGAGGATGTCTGTTGAATTGTTTAGTGTTGCATGATTAACGTCTGTTTGGTGTGCAGAATGATGGTGTGTCGTGTATAGATGTCTTTAAAATATGTTTTGTTTTGTAAATACACGCTTTCATTTGCTTTAGATAGTTTCTGATACTTTACATAAAGGGGAGTCATATTCTTGGTTCTTTCTGTAAAGGCACGTAGAAGGGAAATAATAAAATAAAGATAAACTCTCTTTTATTTTATTATTTCCCTTCTACGTGACTTTACCGAAAGAACCAAGAATATGAATCTCTGCAGTCGCGAAAGCTTTAAATCAAAATAAAGGGGAATGTCTGGACTGAAAGGAGGCCACTGACTTCTGCTAAACGGGACATTTCACGAGTGGATCGCAATTGACATCGTCCACTGTGTACTCTTTGGTTCTTTCGGTAAAGTCACGTAGAAAGAAAATAAATTAAATAATATTTATCGTCCTCTCCTGCCTCTAGTCTCGCGTCCACTCCTCTCTACTCTCCCAATCTTACTGGCTGCCTATCTCAGTCCTCTAAAGCCTCCCATATCACCCCTTCTCTCATCTGGGGCACCACGGTGGCTATGATATGTTAACTACCTCGCCTGGTATGCAGGAGGTCGTGGGTTCGATTCCGACCCTGACACCTGCTCTATATTTGGAGTTTACGTGTCTCTCTCTCTCTCTATCATCATCATCACGGTGGCTATGAGATGTTAACTACCTCGCCTGGTATACAGGAGGTCGTGGGTTCGATCCTGACCCTGACACCTGCTCTATATTTAAAGTTTGCGTGTCTCTCTCCCCGTGGTCGCATGGATTTTTCTGTGGGTCCTCCGGTTTTCCCCTTCACATTTAGAAACAAGCGTTTAGACTTTAGAGTATTTGACTGCTAGAAATCTCCACATGATGAACCACTTTGTTGGTCTATCATTTGTGACCAGGTCACTTCGGAAAAAAGAGCTAACTAGCTCAGTGGGCCTTACCTGGTAAAATGAACATAGTTTAGTCTAGTGATAGGTTTTTATCCTTTCAACTGGTACAAAAACTGACACCTTTACACAAGGGGTCATGTTTGCAATAACCACAACATAAGCAGTCAAAATGCAAACAAAAAGAAACAACTCCGATAATGATAATGATATGCCCTGTCCTTGAAGTTGATTTGTCCACACCGAAGACAACACCAATGGAGACTAGGCTCTAAGAAAAGCTTTCTCGGGTGTGGACCAATAAACTTCAAGGACAGTGCATATCATTCTCATTATCGGAGTTGTTTCATTTTGTTTGCATTTTGACTGCTTATGTTGTGGTTATTGCAAACATGACCCCTTGTATAAAGGTGTCAGTTTTTGTACCAGTTGAAAGGGTAAAAACCTATTACTATATTTTGCCACTGGTAAAGGAGGTCTCATAGTGCAGTCGTTGTCCCTGCGTCTACATCGGCGTGCCGTACGAAAGCAGCCGCAGTAGCAGCAGCAGCAGCAGCAGAATAAGAAGAAAAGCGAGAGCACTGGTGAGTGAACTGAGTTCAGGATATCCACCCGGGTCCAGTAGGGATCGCTCTTCCCGTGCTCTCTGCACCCAAAGTGGCTCTCATGTGGACAGCGCGAGAGAGAGAGAGCGAGCTGACGGCGTCCAGCCGACGTGTCGATACAAATAGCAGGCGTTATCCATGACAATAGAAAACACAGATATTTTTAATACGTATTTTATATATATAGGAGAGAGACATTATGTTAACCGAGGCATCTGTGGACATCCGTAAAAACTACTCGACATCTGTGAAAACTACTGGACATTAAATTTCGATTTAAAGCTTTCATGACTGCAGCGATTCATCTTCTTGGTTCTTTCGGTAAAGTCACGTAGAAGGGAAGTAATAATAATAAAAATAAAACATAATAAAAAAATATAATATAATAAAATTATTTTATTATGTTATATTATTTTATTATGTTATATTATTTTATTATGTAATAATAATAAAAATAAAACATAATAAAAAAATATAATATAATAAAATTATTTTATTATGTTATATTATTTTATTATGTTATATTATTTTATTATGTTTTATTTTTATTATTATTACGTCCCTTCTACGTGACTTTACCGAAAGAACCAAGAATATACTGGACATTAGTAAAAAAAAGAGCTTTGTTGCTCATCGGATTCCTCCAGTATAAATACATATTCTGATTCGTATACGTATATATGAAAGAGACGGGAGATTATTCGGCAAAATTATATGATACGGGGCATGCATTCAGAGACTTAAGAAACAGGGGAAATCTGTTGCAGTATTCGGAAGAAAGACAATTTGTGTGGTCAAACGACCCCCCTGTATAAAGTAGTGCCGACACGAGGTTCGGGGGGGGGGGGGGGGTCAGTCATTTATTTCCCCCCAATCCACACTTGCCCACAACCCTCTCCCAAATGCCCCGAGCCCCGTATACAGACAAGCCCTCTCTGTTCCCGATCGACTGCCTCCCTCCTTTGAGTGGGAATCCTCTCCATGCCTCTTAACCCACCGTCCATATCCAATCCTACCCCTCACATCCCTTTAGGGGACATCCATTCAGTACGTACGCAGGGAGGGGGGTAACCCAAATGTGCACGCTTGCGTCTGGGGGGTCTACTGACAATGTACGTACGCATAGGAAATGGGGGGGGGGGGTGATGCTTCGATAATAATTTGTCTACATTGGCCTTCAAATGAGTTAGATAGTCGGCGGTGGACTCTCTGTTTGCTTAAACACGTTAATATAATTCATCCTTGATCGTTTCTGCGTGGATCAAATATCGTCCGTTCTATAGGATTCGGGGGGGGGAGGGTGCGTCAAGCGAGCGTACACAGGTGGGGTGGGGAATAACAAATTAACCCGTAAAAACAAAGTTTTTCACTATAAATCCTTTATATGCGTGTTCAATGGGCCACAACCCAGCCCACATTGGTCTTTGAAACGGGCGGCTAGAGTCCTCTCGTCCTCTGGCTTGAGATGGCTGCCACATATGGGTCAGATGATTGTCTGCCACCATAAAGCAATTGGTAATGAAATAAAATAAACAAATCCTAAAAAGTGTAAAATTTTGGAAATTTTTTTTTCACGAAAATACATTGTCACGCACAACGAGTCTGTGTGCAAAATGTCAGCTCGATTGGGTCACGGGAAGTGGGTTAAAAAACGACCGAAAGATTTGCACGGTCGTAAGCGCGCAAGCAAGTGAACTTAATATAAAGGATTTTAAAAAGTCCACGTGCGTACAGGGAGGGGGGGAGGGGTCAAGTTTTGACAGATTTGTGCGTACCTACTCAATGGATGGCCCCTGACACCCCCCCCATGAGCGTCAGGCATGAGCCACAGGCGCTGCTTACATTGGCAAGCGATGTGTCAACCGAGCTTCTCAACGCGACGTCACCAATCCCCAGTGGTGGTGACAATCAGTGCGGCTCAACAGCCTCCATGGACCGACACAGCGTTGAGAGGCCCTCCTCATTCAGCAGCAGTGGATTTGCTAGAAAGTGTGTGGAAGCTTGGGGTGTGTAACGTTTCGAGTTTGACCACAATAAACAGGGGGCTTGTGCCGAGCAAGGGGCAATCATGAGCACCGTGTATATGGTGGTTGCTGTCTGGAACGTGCCCAGTTTGAATTAGTTTAATTTGGCCCAATTCGTCCAGGTGGGATGGGCCCATTCAGCCAGTCCAGACAAGCCCTCTCTGTAAGAAGGCGACAGATCAGGGGTCGGCAATCTGCGGCTTTGGAGCCGCGTGCGGGCCTTTACGGACTGCTTCGTCACGTGGTGCTGTATTTTCTTGGATTTTCTGTTTGCACTCAGTCACATATTCACTTTAAGATGTTTTTTGTTCATGTTTTAGTTTTTTTGTTTGTTGCGGTTGCACCCGATTCAAGAGCCGTAAGGCTCACAGGTCTATACCTAATAAATGAACTTGAACTTGAACTTGATGTCATGCATTTGTAAAGGGGAGCCGACACGAGATTGCAGGGGTCTCGTCCCCAGCCGTCCCAATCTCGTTCCCGCCAAAGGCCCCTTCTTCCCGCCCGTTCTCTCCTTATATCTCCTCGATCACCCCTCCCACTAACCCAACTATTGGTGGGAATCCTTCCCCTGACACCCCTACATCACCCCCCCCCCCCCGGAAAAAAAATAACCGTCCTCGGTTCTGCCTCCCCCATGGACCATTTAAGTCTCCCCATGCCTCCCACCACTGACAGTGACGACAGCCCTTACCCCCCCCACAACCATACAATGCAATATAACACAACGAAATCAATTGCGCGGCCTGCCCAGGTCTCCAGCCAGCATCCCGTAACAGCCCGGACATCCACAGGCAGCAGATGACCGTGGCGGCCCCCTCCTTCGAAGGCCCTCTCGTCGCGGTCTCTGGTTCGGTGGTGCCGGTGTCGCCTTGCCTGGCGCCGCTGTCTCTCCGGCCCCCGCTCATGCCGCCGCTCCGTCAGGCCTCACATGGGGTGCTGTAGGTGACAAGGGAACACAGGGCACCGAACCCCCTGCCGGTCGGCGCGTGGTGGTCGGCGACCTTGGCCTGGGTAGGGATGATGATGATGTTGGCAGTGATGTTGGTGGTGATGTTGGTGAAGATGACGGTGGAGAGATGTATGGCTTAAGGCGGGTGGGGTGTACAAACCATCGTCGCTTACCCAGTTGGACCTGGACGCACTGCGGTCGGAGTGCTTTAATGACCTTGACCGGCCCTTTCCAGGGTCGGTGCAGCTTTGGTGAGAGGCCAACTGGCACCTGAGGACAGTGTAGCCATGCCTGGTCCCCGACTTTAAAGGGCTTGGCTGTCACTGTCCTCTCCCGTATCCGTACATTACTCTCTTGGCTCGTGGCCGATGCGGCCTCGGCTGCTTGGGGGGCCTCTCTCAAATAAATGAGGGAGGTCTTTAGTGCCTTCGGCCATGCGTCAGCTCTTGCGGGAATGTCCGTCAGCTGCACCTCAATAGGCGGAACGAGATCCTGTCTGTACATCAGGAAAAACGGCGAGAACCCCGTCGCCGCGTGCGGGGCCACCCTGTACGCCGCTAAGACCGATGGAATGTCGAGGTCCCAGTCGGAATGATTTTTGTCCACCACTTGGGACAGCATGGCCGCTATGGTGCGGTTAAGCCGCTTTACCATCTCATCGGTTTGGGGATGATACGGAGATGTTCGGACCTTTTTAGTGCCCAGGATAGAGCAGACGTCCTTCAAAAGCTGTGAGGAGAAATTCCTGCCCTGATCCGTGAGCAACTGCTCTGGTGCCCCCTTATCAAGGACATAGCCTCCCACGAAGGCATCGGCGATGGTCTGTGCCGTTTGGTCCGGGAGGGCCCACGCCATCGGCCACTTCGTGCAGTACTCGACTCCGACCAACAGGTATTTATTTCCCCATGGCGTGACCGGAAGTGGTCCCAGGATGTCCAACGCAACCAATTCGTTGACCCTGGTCACTGTGATGGGCTGTAGGGGCGCCCGGCTTACCCGGGGTGGCGGCTTTCGCCGCGCACATTCGACGCAGGTAGCGACCCATCGATGCACGTCAGCGGTCATACCTGGTCAAAAGTACCGACCCTGTAATGTGTACAGTGTCTTCCGCCCCGCCAGGTGCAGCAGCTGGCGGCCGTGTACGTCCATAACCAATTGTTGACGCAGCGACTCCGGAACTACCAGGCATTGCCAGCGCCCTGTTGGGTCCCATCGCATGAGGAGATCCTCCCATACGATGTACTCGTCCCCCCTGCCTCTGCTGAGGCGCGTAGTGTTCGCAGTGGGGCTTCCTCCAGCTGTAGCCGTCTCCAATCGTCCAAGGTCAGCCCCAGGTCGTGGTCGGTCAGCTGGACCTCACCCTGTGTGCCCTCCGCCGTGCGTACGGGAGCGATGACCGTCCCCTCCGGCCTCGCCTCCTTGCAGCGTGCCCCGCCTGTGGTGCATGCACAAGGGCCCTGGGGCGCCAGTCGGGACAATGCGTCTGCGTTGGCATGTCTGGTCCCTTTGCGATGCACTACTTGGTACCTGTACTCCTGCAGGCGCTCTATCCATCTGGCCAGCTGGCCTGAAGGCTTGTCGATGCGGAGCGAATACTGCAAGGCCGCGTGGTCAGTGCGGACCGTAAATTTGCGACCATACAGGTAGGGTCGGAATTGCTGCACGAAGTGAACGACTGCCAGGAGTTCCCTATGTGTGATGCAGTAGCACTGCTCCGCTGATGAAAGCACGCGACTACCATAGGCGATAACCACCTCCCGACCCTGCTGGACTTGCGACAAAACACTGCCAATGCCCACATCGCTGGCGTCCGTGTCCAGGATAAAGGGGAGGCCAAAATCCGGAAAGGCCAATGGTGGTGCATCTGTCAGACGCGAGCGCAGCTGCTGGAATGCCTCTTCCTCCAGAGGGCCCCAATAAAACCTCTGGTTCTTCGCCGTCAACACGTGCAAGGGCTTGGCAATAGTTGCGAAGTTGGGCACAAACCGGCGGTAGTAAGAAACGAAACCCACAAACCGGCGTACCTCCGGAACCGTTGTGGGAACAGCCCAGGCCCTCACACAGGCCGTCTTTTCCGGGTCTGTAGCCACTCCAGACTCACTGACGATGTGGCCCAAGTAGCGTACCGACGATTGCATAAGGTGGCACTTCGACGGCTTGAGCTTCAAGTTCGCGTTCCGGAACCGCAGGAATACCTGACATAATCGGTCAATGTGTTCCTCGAATGATCGGCTGAAAACAATGACGTCATCCAGGTAGATGAGGCACGTTTCCCATTGGAGGCCTGCTAAGGCCAACTCCATTATGCGTTGGAACGTTGCCGGCGCAGTCTGGAGGCCCATAGGCAGGCAGTTGAACTCGAACAGGCCCTGTGGTGTCCGGAACGCAGTTTTAGGCCGGGAGTCCGCGTCTAGTGGGACCTGCCAGAACCCGGACAATAAATCCAGCGTACTGAAAAATTTTGCTCCCGCCAGTGCATCCAATGAGTCGTCGATGCGTGGTAGGGGATATGCGTCGGCCAGCGTGACGGCATTTAGGCGTCGGAAGTCCACACAGAATCTCAGTGACCCATCTGACTTCTTGACTAGGACCACCGGTGCCCCCCAGGGACTCGAGGATGGAGAAATTATGTCGGCCCGCAGCATCTCCTGCACCGCTTGTTGAATGTGCCCTTTTTCCATTGCGCTCATTCTATATGTGTTTTGGCGCAGGGGTGCGGCATCTCCCGTGTTGATGTGGTGCTGTGACAGATTTGTGCGCCCTAGGTCGAACGGTCCCCGGCTGAACACGTCCGAGAACTCCTGCAATAACGAGTGCAGCTGCTGTTTCTGGTCGGGCGGCAATCCCGGCTCAGGCCCCGCCAGCTGGTCCATCCACGATTCGGCCCCTCTGTCCTTGGACTGGCTGATGCTGCCTACAAGCTCGGACTCTGTCCCTGGGGCTCCTAGTGACAAGGGACTAACGTGGGCCAGAACTGTTCCCTCCTGCACCGTCGCTGTTCTATCGGAGGTGTTCAGCACCTGAATGAACAGATGCTGGTTCCTCTGTACAATAGTTTCGGCTCCCACCAGCGCATGGCGATCCATGGCAGCTGACGCCGGAGACACCAGGATGGGTGAGTCTGGTCCGGCTGTCACGAGGGGGGACCGATATTGCAGCGGAACCAGCATCTGGGCTGCCGGGGGAATGGAGACAGACTTACTGACCAGAGCCTGCACGCAGGGTACACCCCGGCTGGCCCCCTCCGCCTTTAGGAAATGGAGATGCGTTCCTTGGACTTCCACCCGCCCATTGGCCAGATCGATTTTCATTGGCATCCGCCTCAGAAAGTCCGTCCCCAACAGGCAGGGTACGGGCAACGTTGCGTAGACAAGGATGGGTCCTGCTACCGAAAGCTGCCCAATCTGTATCGGGGCTTCAACCTGGCCCAGGAAGCCCATGCTGCCTCCATTTGCTGCAATGAACATTGTCTTGACGGGCACTAAAGGTCGGATTTTATCCGGCAGCATCTCGTGCATGGTGCTCGAGATGATCGTGGCTGATGCCCCCGTATCCACCAAGATACGTGCCGACACTCCCGCGATTTCACCGACCAGGACCGAGGTTCCTGACGTGGCCGCGACCACCCGCCTTGCCAGCTTCCTCCATTGTGTGGCTGAGTCCGGCCACTGACCAGGCGGCGTCTCGTTATCCTGTGGTGCATGGTGAAATGATGGGGGATGGATGTGAATGGACCGAAGATGGGGTTCCTCCCTTTGGAGTGCGTCACAGCAGGGTGAACGCGCCCTTGTTACATAGTGTGGGCTTACCCCTGGGTTGCGGGCTGGGCTCTCTATGTGGTGCAAATTGCCCCCCCTTGGTGACGCAGGATGGGCCCCCCTTGTGGTGTGGGGGGGGGGCCCCCATTGTAGGGGGCGGTGGGGACTGGGGGGTGGGCCTTCCCGTGAGCCCCTCCCTTTCCTTTGTCACGGGGGCGTGGTCCCCCTGGTTCCGTCTCGCTCTGCCGCAAAGCGGTGGTGAGGCGGGCCGTGGAACTGCTCCAGGGCGCAATGTCAATCGTGTGGGCTGCCTCCGCCCCCGGGCCGTTGCCCCTGGCATCTCGCCGGCGTCGCAGGTAACTGGTGACGTCACGCCCGCCGGCGACGTCACGCCCGCCGGCGACGTCACGCCCGCCCACGAAACCACGCCCGCCCGCGACGTCACGCCCGCCCGCGAAACCCCGCCCGCCCGCGACGTCACGCCCGCCCGCGAAACCCCGCCCGCCCGCAACGTCACGCCCGCCCGCGAAACCCCGCCCACCCGCGACGTCACGCCCGCCCGCGAAACCCCGCCCGCGACGCCACGCCCGGCATCGACGTCACTGCCGGCCGCGACGTCACTTCCGCCCGCGACGTCACCTCCGCCCGCGACGTCACGTCCGCCCGCGACGTCACCTCCGCCCGCGACGTCACCTTCGCCCGCGACGTCACCTCCGCCCGCGACGTCACCTCAGCCCGCGACGTCCCTCCCGGCCTCGGCGCGACTCCCGGCGTGGTACCCGGCCTCGGCGCGATCCCCGACGCGGTCCCCGGCCCCGGCGCGATTTCCGGCGCGGTCCACGGCCCCGGCGCAATTCCCGGCGTGATCCGCGACACCACTTTCGGCCGCAACGTCACTTCCGGATGCAACGTCACGTCTGTTCGCGACGCCACTCCGGGTCGCGACGCCATCACAGGCCCCGGCGCTATCCCCTTCCCCCGACCAGGACAGTGGGGACCGGGAAACGACACCACCGGCGCCCACCCCGAGGAGACTCCAGGTGAGTTCGCGGCTTCGGAATTGTAATTACTCGGCCCGACCGAGAGGCCGGGCAGGACGGCGTCATTCGCCTGGATCCTGTCGGCGTTCGGCCCCGGCGGGTTCCAGGTGACGTTGGCGGCCTCCGGCTCCGTGCGGCACCCCCTCGCCACATGCCCCTTTCGACCACAACGGTGGCAGACCCACGGGGCGTTCCGTCGGGGGGGCTCGGCGCGATGTTGTAGAGGCGGCTGCCAGCGACGCGGTGGCTAGTCGCGCCCCTGGTCCCTCTGCTCCGCCAGTCCCCGGATCGCCGCGTACACCTCCCGCAGTGATGGCTCCATCTCAGACGTCGGCGGTCCGTTCCCAGCTGCCCCACAGGCAGAATGTGGCGACGGTGCAGGTTCGGCTGTTGGTGTCGCTGGACCCAGTAGCGCTGCGGCAACGGCTCGGCTGTTCCCCCCCGCCGCGCCAGCCACTGGGCCCACGGGTGGCGCCCGGCCCATGACCTGCTCGTGGGCTTGGATGGTCCGGGCAGCCCACAGCGAGGTGTGTTCCTCCGGCGTCACCACGGGCATTACAACGCCGGCACGGCATGCGTAGGCGATGAGGTGCTCGACCACGAGGTCCTCGAGTGCTTCTTCAGCCAGGCGAGGGAAAGCTCTCCTCGCCAACACGAGCAACGCACCCCTGTAGGCTAAAGGGGATTATTTAGCCCCTCGCTGGCGATCCTGGAACCGTTTAAAGGCTCCTTCCGCCGGGCAATAGATCTCCCCCAAAGCCTCATAGGCCGCCTGTAGCGTGGACTTGCTGTGCGAGGGAAGGGAGGTGTAAGAGGAGAGTGCTTCTTTGCCCAAAACGGATGGCAGCGCTCGTAGTGCCTCTTCGTCTGTCCACTCGAGAGCGTGGAAGGCAGCCTCGAATCGGCGGACAAACCCCTCCCAATCTTCTTCCTCAGCCACGAACTTGTCGACGGGCCCCAGCCGACGCGGCCGTCCGGCCACCTGCTCTCCGTGTTGGGTGTTTAGCCCTGGGGGTTTTGGCGGGAGCGGCGGCGGCTGGCGTGACGAGGTTGGTTGCGGCTCCCGCCCGGCCGACTGGTCGGCCTCCGGGTCCCGTGGCCTCTCCTCCCGTAGTATGCGTGGGGGTGGGGGTCCCGGTGCTGGCGGGCCCCCCATAGGGAGCCTTGCAGTAGCTCCTGGAGTGCCCTCTCCACGCGGGCCATGCGGTCCTCCATGGGGTCCTCCAGGCGATCCGGGCCCCCTTCTGCTGCTTCTGATAGCAGGCCCCCTTGTTGCCCGGGATGGGAAGGATCCCCGGCCCCTGCTTTCTCTTCCCTCGGCTCTTTCCCGCGGGGATTCTTCTTTGTATCAATTAAGATCCCACCGCTGCCACCAAATGTAAAGGGGAGCCGACACGAGATTGCAGGGGTCTAGTCCTTTATTCCTGTCCTTCCATTCACACCTGTCCCCAGCCGTCCCAATCTCGTTCCCGCCAAAGGCCCCTTCTTCCCGCCCGTTCTCTCCTTATATCTCCTCGATCACCCCTCCCACTAACCCATCTATTGGTGGGAATCCTTCCCCTGACACCCCTACACATTCACATTCATTGGGGCTCTTCAAATACTGGAGTTTTGTACCGTCTTGTTATTTTGGTTGCCAACCCCTGCGGCAGATGGTTCAAATGGGTTTCGGTGCTTCTGAGTTTGGAGCGTCTCTGCGTGCGGTTAGAGCACTAGCCTCACTCAGGAGGGGTGGTGAGTTTCAAATCCCCGTCAGGAGTTCAGCTTTTACGGTGGTGTTTTTGTCCAACGGATCTATAATGTGCTGACCAAGATGAGACCAGGAATCAAACTCAGGCCGTCAGGTTCAGAGTGGAAGGTGCTTATCGCTGTACCACCACGCCACTGCTCGACTCCAAATATACGAGTAGCGTAACATATGATTTGTACCACCACACTGGTATTCTGCTATTCATGTTATTAATACAGCATTGGGGGCAGTTGAACATTAACAATATTTGGAGACAACTCGGCATGACGCCGCCCATGCCTGTGATCCTGCTCTGTGGAGGCAAGGGTGAGTGGATGACTGCACAAATGTAATGAAATTCCCTTCCCGTGAGCATCAAGGATAGAGCCATACCCTGGCTCGCCAGCAGAATGTGGGATTGAACATGTGGCCTCCATCTCTTCCCTCTGTATGGGATCGAGTGTGTTCCCCTAGCACGCGTGGGTTTCCTCCACGTCCTTCGGTTTGTTCTTCCCACATGTGTAAATATTCCCACGTGTCTGCTTCCTCGCGCGTCTGAGTCATTCTCTTTGAGAGGCGAGTGAATGCTGCGCGCTGTACAAGTTAAAATCATTGTTATTGCCCCAGTGTTCTCTCGTCCTTTGGGGATATAGGAGCGATGTCAGCAGTTCTCCTGCTGCGTCTGTTCCGCCTGATTACGGTCGCTTGTGTTGAGATCGAAACGTCGTGATTTATTTTATTTTATAACCTACGTTACTTTAGCGAAAGAATCAAAGAGTTTTGCTGCAGATCTTCTTGGTTCTTTCGATAAGTCACGTAGAATGGAAATAATAAAATAATAAAAATAAAACATAATAAAATATAATTCTCACGACGTTTCGGCCACAACGCAAGCAGCCGTCCTCAGGTGGAGAACAGGTCTGTCGAGAAGACAGAGTCTGAATGACAAGCCCCAGGCTTGGAGCGACTATTTAAGCTGGGATGGAGGGGCGAAGAGCGCCTTGACAAAATAATTTGCATATCAAGAGGAATTTAGCATATTTATGGGAAATGCAGATATGCGATTAGTACTAATTGTGAAATGCGTGGGAGGTTTGGCGAGGGGTTTAAAGTCATTATGCCCATGCATTATGCAGGATTAGCAGAGTCTCACTTTCTGCCCCCCCCCTCTCCCCCGCTTCTCCCCCCCCCCCCCCCTCCAGAGGATCTCTTGGATTGGACTCTCATGCTCACACGTCCTTTGGATTGCACTCTCATGGTGCTAATATCTCATTAACACTGCTGTTGCGCGCACATGCGGAGATGATACTCTTGTGCGGTGACGTAAGCTCATTTCATGCTAATCTCTCTCCCTAATCTCTCCCATTAACACAACTGACGTGCTTGCGTCCAGGGATGGAATTCCTTTCCAGCTCAGACCCCGCTTGCTTGCCCATTGCCACATAATCAACCTCTTGTTGTAACTGCTCTCTCGATGGTTCAGCAGTTCCACTTCTTTTTTCCACCTGAGGACGACCGCTTGTGTTGCGATCGAAACGTCGTGATATATTATTGTTTTATTTTCTTCCTACGTGACTTCAGCGAAAGAATCAAAGAGTAAAGCATAAACACTTTGATATTTAGAGACAGTCAACGTTAATACGAAGCTTTCTCCGGCATTAGTGGGCATTTTAATATTATACCTCCGGGAGGTTAATTTGCTTCTTTTTTTAACGTAGCTAATGCGTGTGATAAAAAAAAAACTAAAACCGATCCGAGCTCTTATCAAACAGGGAGATGTGGTGCCCCAATAGAACGTGCGATGGCACAGCCACGCACAGACCAAAGATGTCGCGATCTTGCCAGATAGAAGGGTAAAAAACCAATTATCATTTTTTTTACTGGCAAATGAGGTTCCAATGGTGTAAATGCTTACCCCGAGCTCTCAGACTCTGATGGTGCATTGTCTTTGAGTTGTGCGCCTTTTGGCGTCATCTGGTCCAACCCATGTGAGACTAGGCTCTAAGGAAAGCTGTCTCGGGTGTGGACCAATCAACTTCAAGGACAGTGCACATTATCAGAGTTATGTTTTGTGTTTGCATCATGACTGCAGGTATTGTGGTCTATGCAATCATGACTTCTTGTAAAAAAGGTGTCAGTTTTGTTGCCAGATAGAAGGGTAAAAATTAACCCGTAAAAACAAAGTTTGTAATTATAAATTCTTTATATGCGTGGCGGCTAGAGTCCTCTCGTCCTCTGGCTTGAGATGGCTGCCACCTATGGGTCAGATGATTGCCTGCCACCATTAAGCAATTGGTAATTAAATATTAAAACATTTTCCCTAAAAAGTGTAAAGTTATGGAAAAAATTTTTCACGAAAATCAATTGTCACGCACAACGAGTCTGTGTGCAAAATGTCAGCTCGATTGGATCACGGGAAGTGGGTTAATAAACGACCGAAAGATTTGCACGGTCCTAAGCAAGCAAGCGAACTTAATATAAAGGATTTTAAAAAAACAATTATCATGTCGCGATCTCGTCTGTCAAAGCAAAAAAACGTGCGGCCGCGTAAAAGTCACTCCACGCTTCCTGTGACCTGTTTTAACTAGACGCCACTCCGCGCCCACTCCACCCTAAGAAGCCCCGTGCGGTCCGAGAACTCGTGCTGTAATTTCCCATGACTCACGCGTCATTCCAACGTCTGCCGATCTCGTTGGCCCACTCACTTCGCCCCGTTACCGCCTCTATCGGTGCGTGACGTGAACGCGCACTCTCTGCCCGGTGCTGCGCCGTACGGAATTTGACAAATTATTTGGTGGTTGATGCTGCTGCGTTGTTGACAGTATGTCTGCTGGTCTTCTTTCGAGATGTACGTAGGCAACCCAGGTGAGGTGCAGGGGGGGGGGGGCAATAAACTAAGGACAAAAAAAGCAGTTCTAAAGATGTTGAGTGATGTCGCAAGGAAGAGCGTTCCAGACGGCCGGCGATGTCCATCTGAAAGCACGTGATGCAGTTGGCCGTCTTTGTTCCTCAATAACGCCGCTGCTTCATGACGAATATATAATTGGCGACATTTCTGCATAACACATCAATCAATGAAGAAGGGCTATTGCCCGAAACGTCAGTGGCCATTTTTTTGCATCTCTTTTACGGCGGCATTATTGATGAACGATTTTGAGTTGTTGTTTTTGTTGTTTGTACTTATAATTATGGGAATTTAGATCTACACGGAGAGAGCAATGCAAGGATCGGAGAGCAAATGCAAGTTTAGGGACATCATATTCAAATCACCGTTCCTGTAGGTCACAGCACTTCCCTTGGCGCTTCTACACTCACACTGCTCAGTTTTGTAATCGCCTCCCATCATCTCTGTTCCTAAGTTCTTATAACTACCGTGATGATGATGGCAATGGAGCCATTAGCATCATACATTATGATCATCATCATCATCATAATGTATTCTTCATACGCATATCGGCTTCCTCTGGAGAACATCTCGAAGCGCCAAAACAAAGGGGCGTTTGAGATAATGAGGACGGAGTGCCTCGTCAAAGCCTTTTTAAGAGTGTTGCAGATGTAATACGTCAATCAACAATGCACATTGTCCAGACAATACGCCCGGACAAGTCGAGTGAGAATTTGTCCCACAGCACAACGTAGACTAGGAGACGCGTTTTCAGAAGCGTCGTGGCGACCCTGGGATGATGTCTCGTCTGCCCTACTAAGTAACTAAACTCTAAAAACTAAATTATTTCACCATGCAGTTAAGGCCCCACTGAACTATTATTAGAACTAATTTTCAGAAGCGACCTGGCCATAAATGATAGCTCAACAACAAAGTGGCTTATCACGCGGAAATCGATATGAGTCAAAAACTCTAAACGCCAGAATTTAAATGTGGAGGGAAAACCCGGACAAAAATCCAAGCGACCACGGGGAGAACGTGCAAACACCAAATACACAGCAGCAGGCGTCAGCGTCGGGATCGAACCCACGACATCCCGTATACCAAGGCGAGGTCGTTAACATCTGATAGCCTCCGTGGTGTTGCAACTGTGCTAACCCCAGGAAGCTTGCTGCTTGCTGACGTCGGTGTGTCTGCATGTTTGCGATGTTCTCTACAAGCTACCCACAACCGGAGCACACCACGATACTGAGAATGTGGAATGGGCAGCAGTGGTGCGGGCCCATTGGGGGCCCTAGGTGGACACATTTCTTTTGGGTGCATCACGTGACTACAAGCGGAGCAGTTGAAATTGACTTTCTCCTCCCTACATTCAGGACCTCCTCCAGACATATTCGATCAAGATCATTACATTTCTCAGACTGTGCATTGCTCATTGTACTCTTGGGTTTTTTCGGTAAAGTCACGTAGGTAAAATAAAAAAAAACATTTCTATAATTTTTATTTATTATTATTTATTTTTACCTACGTGACTTTACCGAAAAAACCTAAGAGTATGAATCCTTGCAGTCACGAAAACTTCAAATCTAGAATTGCTCATTGTCCCACGGTCTAAGCGTCACACTTGGGTGGCGACCGTGCCTTTGCAATTGCGGCACCTGAACTCTGAAACTCGTTGCTCCTTCGAGGTCAGGACTTCCTAGACACAAATCTTAAATTTTGGACTAAAAACGCATCTGTTTAAAATGTCTTTCTCTCTTTAGTTATTTTGAAACGTCTTCTTCACTTCTTTTCCTTGGTTGACGTTCAACTAATTTCCACCTTCCCATGCATAGCGCCCTGAGAACGATTGTTTAAGGGTGCTTGAAACATTTGAATGATTATTAATAACTCCGTTTACAGAATAGCGCAAAGTTGCACGAAACAAAGGCTGAAATACGTTGTAACTTGTTTTGCACAGTACCATTGGAATGGGGAGCTTTTTAATTGTTATCAGGATGTGAATTGAGATATTTGGCACAGCTCTGCTGCCATTTTTTTCCCATGATGCATCCAGGACCCCTCGAGCTGTTTGGGGCCATACACTTTTTAGTTGCTGAACCCTCATCACAATCCTGCGCTGTAAACGCATGGAAAATAAATGTTTCTCAACAATGTTTCCCTGATAATTTGTCCTGACACTTATGTCAATAAACACGTTTTCAGAAACGCGATGTAATAAACGGACCAATGGAACACTTTGTGGCACTGTTGACCAAAACTGTTGGCCCAATAAATTCCGCGACAAACGTTCATAACGGAATTGGTGCATTTTACAAGTTTGATGTGAATATGTTTCATTTTAAGTTAAATAACAAGGCGTAGGCCTGGTACACGTGTAGCGTGGTGACACCCACTTTTATTAGGTTTTACAGAAGCAGGTACTCGAACAGGCTACAATTATGATGGCGAAGATAACATTAATCATGAAAAATGTCTCACAGCGTGAAAAACAAAACCGTAAAATGGTGTTTAGCAGTGCCAGCTGTGGTGACGAGATGTCAACTACCTCGTCTGCGATGCAAGGAAGTCGTGGATTTGATCACAACCCTGATCTGTCGCTCCACACGAAGCTTCGGGTCTTCTCAGCCACGGTCATTCCATCCCTTCTCTATGCTTGTGAAACGTGGACCCCTCTAATGGAACATCTGCGCCGATTAGAAAGATTCAGGCTGGCCTGCCTATGATCCATCATGGGCTTAACCAGGCTTATTTTTGCTGGATAAAGGGGGGTAAACGGGTTAGAGAAGAGATGGACCGATGCAGTACAGGAGGTTATGGAGCTGAGTGGACTTGCCAAAGACTGGTACGAGTGGTGTCAAGATTGGCTTCTGGAGGAGGCTCGTGCAGGACGCCACTGGGCAGTTGGATGCAGTCGCCTTCCAACAACAACAGAGGAAAAAGGAGCAACGCTCACGACGAGTGGAGAGCCAGGCGGAGAGCCAGGCGGCTAAAACACAGCAAGATGGCACAGCAAGGGGCACAGGTGGTGCATCTGCCAGTCATCTCAGTCAACCCATTGTACCTGGGTCTATCCCATGACCCACTGTCAGTGAGCCTTCGACACTTCACGTGGACTCAGAATGCACCTGGCCTACCACAGGCAGTGTGGTAACATCACCGTCACTCAGTAGGGTATTTGTACGTGCATTCCCCGTGTATCTCTTTATGTGTGCATGTGCATGCCTGCCCCGGTGTGTACAATTGTGTTGACTGATTGCACTCCTTCCGACAATAAAGCCAGCATCAGGACTCACGGTAAGTCAGAATCATAATATTTATTTACATTCGCAACAAACACTACCTCGATAAAAATGTACATTCTAATCTTAACTCTTGATACATTATGAAAAATATTTACAAATCACATTGACAAATGTGCCTGTATCCACATCCATTTCAGATGCGAACAGGTCTCTGGAAAAATTATATTCATCGGCGGAAGAATATCCTGAGTCGTTTCCAGAGGCCTTTCTTCTTGTGGATCTTGGCACACCGGCACCCGTTCCGGCTCCCGTGCCGTCTCCTGTGCAGGCTCCTGTGCCGGTTGCTGTCTCAACGAGCTGCGCTGAACAAGCTCCTGCTGCTGCTGCTGCTGACGATGATATTGCTCCTGTGCACATTCTATGAGCTCCTGTTGCTCGAGGACTGCACGGCTGCTCTTGTACAGGAGGTGGCTTTGGAGAGTCCACGTGTGCAGCTTCCCAGCGGGCACTGTGGAAGACACAGCAGAGAGGGATGAAACCGTCAGGGGTCAATATTGGAAACACAAGCACCGAGCGATGATTGCATCGATGTTCAAAATACCTTTTGGCAAACGTTGGAATTTTCTTTGGTAAGGTCACCTAATTCCTGCCCCCAACCCTGTTCAATGGATCCACCACGAAGCACTTTGATTGATTGATGCTGTGACGATCATTGATTCATGCCAGCCATCCTGTCGTTCATTGGCTTCCTCGTCAACAATGGATAGTTATTACAACGGCCATAGTTATCATACATTTAATATCTTGATACCTCTGCTAATGTCAAGGACTCAATTTACTAGGTTGACCGTTTCCTGAGCTCTACCATGCACACACATTACATTCGAGGACAAACTATCTTCCTCCTTCTTTCCACACTCTGTCAGACTACCTTATGATCTTGTGTTTACGTCTGTTGTAAGATCATAAATAATAAGAAATATACAGCCCTTTGTCAATCCATTGCTTAATGAAAAACACCTCCCCCAATGCCACGAAAGTCATGGGAAGTATTTTACCATTCGTGATTGTGCCCGACACTGCAGGTGGGTGCAAAATGCAACCTGGAATCTGTTCTAAATATGACTCACCACTCATGATAGCCGCGGCTCATAATTCACAGTGCAGCACAGAAACAACTTTGAAACTGTTTCCGTCATATAATTGTTTCAAACGTTTAAACAATTAATTATGTCTGCCCCCTCCTCCCCCGAGTTGGCAATGCCATTTGCTACTTACTCTTCATCAGCGAGTTGTGGAACTCCCTGGGCTGTGGGCACATGCTTGCTCTGGTGGCGAGGCCATTATCCGGAGCAGCGGCGGAGACATTGGTGCTGGTGGTGGCGGTGCTCAGGGCAGTCATGGTGGCATCTTCCTTGCTGTGAACACAAGAAACAACAAGCGGCAAGAATGTCAAAAGGCTGAACTCTGAAATAGAATGCAGAATAAGGGAAAGTAGCTAGTCGTAATCAACTATTAGTTTATCATAGTTGAATATAGTGGAATAAATTATGTTCACCATAAATGATGTTTACTATGTGAGAAAGGCTATCGCAATTCTTACAACAAAGAACCATAGCTACAACCACTCGATAACCTCCACTATCCACAACAACCATGCCACAACTGTACAGAACTGCCATTCATATGAAGCTGGAGGTTTTCCCAAGTTATAATCACGATGCAAGCCAACCTCTTCCTCAAAACACTTTGTAGCAGCCCTTTAACGATTGTTTATCCCTGTGTTGTGTTCATCACTCGTTACTTTACCTACACTGCGGCCTGACACTCCAGCGTTTCTGGCAACGTCATGGCTCACCAACCACCCCCTTTTCATTAAGGGTTTAAGCCGTTATTGTGCCCATCATGTCAGATCTTCACCAATTTCTCTCTCCTCTGAGAAAACCCAGACCATGATCGCTCGCTAGACAGACTACGGATGAAAACTCAATGAGAGGGTTGGTCTGATTCCGGCATGACATCTCTAATTCGCCTCTGTGTCTGCTGAGGTGAGCACAACCTTGCTGTGAAAAGATATACATCAATCCCAGCTCACTCTCAGCACCATTATGTCCCTGTCACTGCTGCTGGAACGGCTGTCCGAGTTGTCCCAGCTCACGGCATCCCACGGCCAGCTCGTCCTTTTGGACAGCGGCGTTGACCTGCCCCTTGATTGTGCCGGGATAGAATTCCTCTCCGCTAGCCGTGCGTCTGCTGATTGTGCGTTTGTGCAGCTGCAGTGGCAACGCATCTGCAGCTTGTTCACTGCGCGTGCTTTTACTCACTCCGAGAGGACTTCCTTCTTCCGGGACTGCACCGTGACCGCCTCCTTTTCCACCTCCTGTCCCAAGCAGGTGCCCTCAGTCGACCCGGACCTGGACTCTGGGATGTCAATTTCCACAGTGCGCTCGTAGCCAATGCGCATGAATTGAAGTTGAATTGTTTTTTTCTGCTTTTGCTGATGTGGCTGCTGCTGCTCCTGTGAGTCTTTTTTAAACTGCTCCTGTTTATTGTGGTCTACACAGGTTTCCCTGTGAAGAGCCACATTGCTGTGAGCAGACAGTCCAATGGTCTGCCTGGATAGCTTCCCAGGGGACACTGTGGGAGAAAGAGCAGAGAGAGATTAAACGGACAGTGGTCAGTATTGGAAACACAAGCACAGAGCGATGATTGCATCGATGTTCAAAATACCTTTTGGCAAACGTTGGAATTTTCTTTGGTAAGGTCACCTAATTCCTGCCCCCAACCCTGCTCAATGGATCCACCACGAAGCACTTTGATTGATTGATGCTGTGACGATCATTTATTCATGCCAGCCATCCTGTCGTTCATTGGCTTCCTCGTCAACAATGGATAGTTATTACCACAGCCATAGTTATCATAAATCTAATATCTTGATACCTCTGCTAATGTCAAGGACTCAATTTACTAGGTTGACCGTTTCCTGAGCTCTACCATGCACACACATTACATTCGAGGACAAACTATCTTCCTCCTTCTTTCCACACTCTGTCAGACTACCTTATGATCTTGTGTTTACGTCTGTTGTAAGATCATTAATAATAAGAAATATACAGCACTTTGTCAATCCATTGCATAATGAAAAACACCTCCCCCAATGCCACGAAAGTCATGGGAAGTATTTTACCATTGGTGATTGTGCCCGACACTGCAGGTGGGTGCAAAATGCAACCTGGAATCTGTTCTAAATATGACTCACCACTCATGATAGCCGTGGCTCATAATTCACAGTGCAGCACAGAAACAAATTTGAAACTGTTTCCGTCATATAATTGTTTCAAACGTTTAAACAATTAATTATGTCTGCCCCCTCCTCCCCCGAGTTGGCAATGCCGTTTGCTACTTACTCTTCATCAGCGAGTTGTGGAACTCCCTGGGCTGTGGGCTCATGCTTGCTCTGGTGGCGAGGCCATTATCCGGAGCAGTGGCGGAGACATTGGTGGTGGTGGTGGCGGTGCTCAGGGCAGTCATGGTGGCATCTTCCTTGCTGTGAACACAAGAAACAACAAGCAGCAAGAATGTCAAAAGGCTGAACTCTGAAATAGAATGCAGAATAAGGGGGAAGTAGCTAGTCGTAATCAACTATTAGTTTATCATAGTTGAATATAGTGGAATAAATTATGTTCACCATAAATGATGTTTACTATGTGAGAAAGGCTATCGCAATTCTTACAACAAAGAACCATAGCTACAACCACTCGATAACCTCCACTATCCACAACAACCATGCCACAACCGTACACAACTGCCATTCATATGAAGCTTGAGGTTTTCCCAAGTTATAATCACGATGCAAGCCAACCTCTTCCTCAAAACACTTTGTAGCAGCCCTTTAACAATTGTTTATCCCTGTGTTGTGTTCATCACTCGTTACTTTACCTACACTGCGGCCTGACACTCCAGCGTTTCTGGCAACGTTATGGCTCACCAACCACCCCCTTTTCATTAAGGGTTTAAGCCGTTATTGTGCCCATCATGTCAGATCTTCACCAATTTCTCTCTCCTCTGAGAAAACCCAGACCATGATCGCTCGCTAGACAGACTACGGATGAAAACTCAATGAGAGGGTTGGTCTGATTCCGGCATGACATCTCGAATTCGCCTCTGTGTCTGCTGAGGTGAGCACAACCTTGCTGTGAAAAGAGATACATCAATCCCAGCTCACTCTCAGCACCATTATGTCCCTGTCACTGCTGCTGGAACGGCTGTCCGAGTTGTCCCAGCTCACGGCATCCCACGGCCAGCTCGTCCTTTTGGACAGCGGCGTTGACCTGCCCCTTGATTGTGCCGGGATAGAATCCCTCTCCGCTAGCCGTGCGTCTGCTGATTGTGCGTTTGTGCAGCTGCAGTGGCAACGCATCTGCAGCTTGTTCACTGCGCGTGCTTTTACTCACTCCGAGAGGACTTCCTTCTTCCGGGACTGCACCGTGACCGCCTCCTTTTCCACCTCCTGTCCCAAGCAGGTGCCCTCAGTCGACCCGGACCTGGACTCTGGGATGTCAATTTCCACAGTGCGCTCGTAGCCAATGCGCATGAATTGAAGTTGAATTGTTTTTTTCTGCTTTTGCTGATGTGGCTGCTGCTGCTCCTGTGAGTCTTTTTTAAACTGCTCCTGTTTATTGTGGTCTACACAGGTTTCCCTGTGAAGAGCCACATTGCTGTGAGCAGACGGTCCAATGGTCTGCCTGGATAGCTTCCCAGGGGGACACTGTGGGAGAAAGAGCAGAGAGAGATTAAACGGACAGTGGTCAGTATTGGAAACACAAGCACAGAGCGATGATTGCATCGATGTTCAAAATACCTTTTGGCAAACGTTGGAATTTTCTTTGGTAAGGTCACCTAAATCCTGCCCCCAACCCTGCTCAATGGATCCACCACGAAGCACTTTGATTGATTGATGCTGTGACGATCATTTATTCATGCCAGCCATCCTGTCGTTCATTGGCTTCCTCGTCAACAATGGATAGTTATTACCACAGCCATAGTTATCATAAATCTAATATCTTGATACCTCTGCTAATGTCAAGGACTCAATTTACTAGGTTGACCGTTTCCTGAGCTCTACCATGCACACACATTACATTCGAGGACAAACTATCTTCCTCCTTCTTTCCACACTATGTCAGACTACCTTATGATCTTGTGTTTACGTCTGTTGTAAGATCATTAATAATAAGAAATATACAGCCCTTTGTCAATCCATTGCATAATGAAAAACACCTCCCCCAATGCCACGAAAGTCATGGGAAGTATTTTACCATTCGTGATTGTGCCCGACACTGCAGGTGGGTGCAAAATGCAACCTGGAATCTGTTCTAAATATGACTCACCACTCATGATAGCCGTGGCTCATAATTCACAGTGCAGCACAGAAACAACTTTGAAACTGTTTCCGTCATATAATTGTTTCAAACGTTTAAACAATTAATTATGTCTGCCCCCTCCTCCCCCGAGTTGGCAATGCCGTTTGCTACTTACTCTTCATCAGCGAGTTGTGGAACTCCCTGGGCTGTGGGCTCATGCTTGCTCTGGTGGCGAGGCCATTATCCAGAGCAGTGGCGGAGACATTGGTGGTGGTGGTGGCGGTGCTCAGGGCAGTCATGGTGGCATCTTCCTTGCTGTGAACACAAGAAACAACAAGCGGCAAGAATGTCAAAAGGCTGAACTCTGAAATAGAATGCAGAATAAGGGAAAGTAGCTAGTCGTAATCAACTATTAGTTTATCATAGTTGAATATAGTGGAATAAATTATGTTCACCATAAATGATGTTTACTATGTGAGAAAGGCTATCGCAATTCTTACAACAAAGAACCATAGCTACAACCACTCGATAACCTCCACTATCCACAACAACCATGCCACAACCGTACACAACTGCCATTCATATGAAGCTGGAGGTTTTCCCAAGTTATAATCACGATGCAAGCCAACCTCTTCCTCAAAACACTTTGTAGCAGCCCTTTAACGATTGTTTATCCCTGTGTTGTGTTCATCACTCGTTACTTTACCTACACTGCGGCCTGACACTCCAGCGTTTCTGGCAACGTTATGGCTCACCAACCACCCCCTTTTCATTAAGGGTTTAAGCCGTTATTGTGCCCATCATGTCAGATCTTCACCAATTTCTCTCTCCTCTGAGAAAACCCAGACCATGATCGCTCGCTAGACAGACTACGGATGAAAACTCAATGAGAGGGTTGGTCTGATTCCGGCATGACATCTCGAATTCGCCTCTGTGTCTGCTGAGGTGAGCACAACATTGCTGTGAAAAGAGATACATCAATCCCAGCTCACTCTCAGCACCATTATGTCCCTGTCACTGCTGCTGGAACGGCTGTCCGAGTTGTCCCAGCTCACGGCATCCCACGGCCAGCTCGTCCTTTTGGACAGCGGCGTGGACCTGCCCCTTGATTGTGCCGGGCTAGAATCCCTCTCCGCTAGCCGTGCGTCGGCTGATTGTGCGTTTGTGCAGCTGCAGTGGCAACGCATCTGCAGCTTGTTCACTGCGCTTGCTTTTACTCACTCCGAGAGGACTTCGTTCTTCCGGGACTGCACCGTGACCGCCTCCTTTTCCACCTCCTGTCCCAAGCAGGTGCCCTCAGTCGACCCGGCCCAGGACTCTGGGATGTCAATTTCCACAGTGCGCTCGTAGCCAATGCGCATGAATTGAAGTAGAATTGTTTTTTTCTGCTTTTGCTGACATGGCTGCGGCTGCTCCTGCAAGTCTTTCTTTAACTGCTCCTGTTTATTGTGGCCTACACAGGTTTTCCTGTGAAGTGCCACATTGCTGTGAGCAGACAGTCCAATGGTCTGCGTGGATGGCTTCCGTGAGGACACTGTGGGAGAAAAAGCAGAGAGAGATTAAACGGACAGTGGTCAGTATTGGAAACACAAGCACAGAGCGATGATTGCATCGATGTTCAAAATAGCTTTTGGCAAACGTTGGAATTTTCTTTGGTAAGGTCACCTAATTCCTGCCCCCAACCCTGCTCAATGGATCCACCACGAAGCACTATATAATACACAATGGGTTCTATGGAGGCCCGTCGTTAAGCGATTAGTTGTCAACAGGGGTGGTCGTTAAGTGGGGTTCTACTGTATGTGTTTGTTTCTCGAATTAAATAATATTTTCCTAATTTCACTATGAAAAATTCTGGGAAAAGTGTCAGCTTGTCTGACTTCCCTCCTAATATGCATATTGCTATTTCTGAGTAGAATGCCTTATCATAGTCTAAAAACGTCAGGTTCATTGGTAATTGAAATTAATTGTTATTTTACAGAATGTGATTACTGGTATGCATGGGGTAGGGAACCCATATGCAACTAATTACAACAATTTGGTCACCATAAGAAATTACGGATAAAGGTCGAAAATATTAGTGGTATAGCAGCCAAGGAATGGAAGGAATCCAAGAGTACATCGTATTATGTAACCCTATTATCCATGCATTTTGCGGATAAGATTCACGTGAAACATACATCATATTATCCACGAATAGATACAGATACACCAACATGGACTCACGCGAAAATACGTAAAGACACAAAAACAGACAGAACACACCCACTGAAACATGCATAATAAACACACAACGACATGGATACACATAGAAATACAGAGAGACACACACAGAAACATGGAGACATTCAGAGACACACACAAGCACACCAATACAGACATCGAGAGACACAGACATACAGAGACACAAACAGACAACGAGATGCAGGTACTGGACTTAGAGACACACATAGGGATAAGTAGAGAAAGGTAAAGTACAAAGACAGAGATGGCGAGAGACACATATAGACAGAAGCACTGAGACACCTGAGATAATATATGGTTGAGCAACATTGAGTGTGTGCAGACACTCTGTTACGTTGTATGTAAAGCAACATTATCAGTGGTTTTCATGGCCAGACACTTGTGTACACAGAAACACACACGCGTCGGTATCTGTGTAGGCCCTGAGAAGCCCCTGAATAAATCATTAATGTTTAAAACTCTTGATCCGCAATAACGTGGATTAGCAGCGTGCGTGATTACGATATTGCGTGTCGTCACCGTGAAGCGAGATCACGTGCGAGGGGCGGGGCTTAATGATGTGACGTCACACACCCGCAGGCCACGCCCATTACCTAGGATTATCTGCGTATTCATATTCTATACATTTTTGTGGAACGGAACCTTATTATCCGTGAATTGTGAGGAAAAGAGGAGTCACGTGAAAAAAAAGAATATTATCCGCGAATAGACATCGACACACAAACATGGAGACACACAAATCATCCACATACAAAAAGACACAAAAAAGCATAACACACCCAGAGACATGCATACACACACACACAAAACACGGATACACAGAGAAATACAGAGACACACACACAGAGACATTCAGAGACAAACACGTGCACACAAATACACCGAGATAGAGAGACACAGACATTCAGAGACACAGACGTCGAAATGCATGTACTGTACTTAGAGAAACACATAGAGATCAGGACACAAAGTTAGAGTACGAACACAGAGATGGAGAGAGACACACACATATAGACAGACGCACTAAGACAGCTGAGATATATGTGGTTGAGCAACATTGAGTGTGTGCTGACACTCGATGTCACGTCGTATGTAAGGCACGACCTCCTGTATACCAACAAAGACAAAGATCCCCTGTATAGCCTTAACAGACTGTAAGGGGCAAGTGCTGTTAGCGAGCACCTATGTAGGCCGGAACGGTACACGAACGAGGGGGTGGGTGGCCAGCACCACGCCCGACAATGTATACCAACACACACAAACACACACGTGCCGGTACCTGCGCAGGCCCTAAGAAGCTCCATTATCTATTGATTAGCTCTTGATTAGCCCTCGACAAACACCAGGCTCCCCGTCTTGTCAACCAGCAATAACGTCGACTCGAGGCGCGCACGTGATGATTGCGTGTCGTCACCGTTGAGCGCGGTCACGTGTGGGGGGCGGGTGCTAAATCTATGACGTCGCACACCCGCAGGCCACGCCCATCCCACGCTCGCTCCGCCCCCCTCACCGCTCTATGAAGCTTTGGTTTAACACGTGGCATTCGCGACCAATATCCGTATCTTCTTGGTTCTTTCGGAAAAGTCACGTAGAAGGGAAGGAATAAAATAATAAAAAATAAAACATCGTTAAATAATTCTTACGACGTTTCGGCCGAAACATAATAAAATAATTCTCACAACGTTTCGGCCGAAACGTCGTGAGAATTATTTTATTATGTTTTATTTTTATTATTTTATTACTTCCCTTCTACGTGACTTTACCGAAAGAACCAAGAAGATGAATCCCTACAGTCACGAAAGCTTTAAATCGAAATACAATATCCGTATGTTTGGTTAAATCGCGTAAATATGAATGTGGCGTTAAAGCCGCAACTACGTGCATGTATAATGTACGCTGATTACCATATGAATAACCCAACCGGCAACGGATATCCATTGTAATTCATGTTTTCATTAAATACGCACTACAATGACAATAGTTTAAAGCGATTTGAAGCATGTTTTATTTTGGGGGGGGGGGGCAGAACTTTGTAACGTCATATCTGAGGGGGGTCTCAATTTTTGTGACGCCGTGTGACGAAGGGAAGGGGGAGGGGGTCAAAAATCGTCCACAATCGCGTGACGTCATTTATGGACGGCCCCTAACCCAAAAAAACCTATATTATCCAATAAGCTTTGTCTTCACAATCGCTGAATGCGGGACCACGACGCCAAACAGTTCGCAACAAAACAGCACGATCTAACTTGCAATCTTCTATGTTTTAATGGCAAGGTTCTTAAATTGAGTACGGTTGTAAGAGCTTGCCTGTCACTCACAATTTAAAACATTTCGCTCTCTTAATAGATGTTCTAAATGAGCAAAGCTTAGGAAGAGGATGTCTGTTGAATTGTTTAGTGTTGCATGATTGACGTCTGTTTGGTGTGCAGAATGATGGTGTGTCGTGTATAGATGTCTTTAAAATATGTTTTGTTTTGTAAATACACGCTTTCATTTGCTTTAGATAGTTTCTGATACTTTACATAAAGGGGAGTCATATTCTTGGTTCTTTCTGTAAAGGCACGTAGAAGGGAAATAATAAAATAAAGACACAAACAGACAACGAGATGCAGGTACTGGACTTAGAGACACACATAGGGATAAGTAGAGAAAGGTAAAGTACAAAGACAGAGATGGCGAGAGACACATATAGACAGAAGCACTGAGACACCTGAGATAATATATGGTTGAGCAACATTGAGTGTGTGCAGACACTCTGTTATGTTGTATGTAAAGCAACATTATCAGTGGTTTTCATGGCCAGACACTTGTGTACACAGAAACACACACGCGTCGGTATCTGTGTAGGCCCTGAGAAGCCCCTGAATAAATCATTAATGTTTAAAACTCTTGATCCGCAATAACGTGGATTAGCAGCGTGCGTGATTACGATATTGCGTGTCGTCACCGTGAAGCGAGATCACGTGCGAGGGGCGGGGCTTAATGATGTGACGTCACACACCCGCAGGCCACGCCCATTACCTAGGATTATCTGCGTATTCATATTCTATACATTTTTGTGGAACGGAACCTTATTATCCGTGAATTGTGAGGAAAAGAGGAGTCACGTGAAAAAAAAGAATATTATCCGCGAATAGACATCGACACACAAACATGGAGACACACAAATCATCCACATACAAAAAGACACAAAAAAGCATAACACACCCAGAGACATGCATACACACACACACAAAACACGGATACACAGAGAAATACAGAGACACACACACAGAGACATTCAGAGACAAACACGTGCACACAAATACACCGAGATAGAGAGACACAGACATTCAGAGACACATACGTCGAAATGCATGTACTGTACTTAGAGAAACACATAGAGATCAGGACACAAAGTTAGAGTACGAACACAGAGATGGAGAGAGACACACACATATAGACAGACGCACTAAGACAGCTGAGATATATGTGGTTGAGCAACATTGAGTGTGTGCTGACACTCGATGTCACGTCGTATGTAAAGCACGACCTCCTGTATACCAACAAAGACAAAGATCCCCTGTATAGCCTTAACAGACTGTAAGGGGCAAGTGCTGTTAGCGAGCACCTATGTAGGCCGGAACGGTACACGAACGAGGGGGTGGGTGGCCAGCACCACGCCCGACAATGTATACCAACACACACAAACACACACGTGCCGGTACCTGCGCAGGCCCTAAGAAGCTCCATTATCTATTGATTAGCTCTTGATTAGCCCTCGACAAACACCAGGCTCCCCGTCTTGTCAACCAGCAATAACGTCGACTCGAGGCGCGCACGTGATGATTGCGTGTCGTCACCGTTGAGCGCGGTCACGTGTGGGGGGCGGGTGCTAAATCTATGACGTCGCACACCCGCAGGCCACGCCCATCCCACGCTCGCTCCGCCCCCCTCACCGCTCTATGAAGCTTTGGTTTAACACGTGGCATTCGCGACCACGTAGAAGGGAAGTAATAAAATAATAAAAAATAAAACATCGTTAAATAATTCTTACGACGTTTCGGCCGAAACATAATAAAATAATTCTCACAACGTTTCGGCAGAAACGTCGTGAGAATTATTTTATTATGTTTTATTTTTATTATTTTATTACTTCCCTTCTACGTGACTTTACCGAAAGAACCAAGAAGATGAATCCCTACAGTCACGAAAGCTTTAAATCGAAATACAATATCCGTATGTTTGGTTAAATCGCGTAAATATGAATGTGGCGTTAAAGCCGCAACTACGTGCATGTATAATGTACGCTGATTACCATATGAATAACCCAACCGGCAACGGATATCCATTGTAATTCATGTTTTCATTAAATACGCACTACAATGACAATAGTTTAAAGCGATTTGAAGCATGTTTTATTTTGGGGGGGGGGGCAGAACTTTGTAACGTCATATCTGAGGGGGGTCTCAATTTTTGTGACGCCGTGTGACGAAGGGAAGGGGGAGGGGGTCAAAAATCGTCCACAATCGCGTGACGTCATTTATGGACGGCCCCTAACCCAAAAAAACCTATATTATCCAATAAGCTTTGTCTTCACAATCGCTGAACGCGGGACCACGACGCCAAACAGTTCGCAACAAAACAGCACGATCTAACTTGCAATCTTCTATGTTTTAATGGCAAGGTTCTTAAATTGAGTACGGTTGTAAGAGCTTGCCTGTCACTCACAATTTAAAACATTTCGCTCTCTTAATAGATGTTCTAAATGAGCAAAGCTTAGGAAGAGGATGTCTGTTGAATTGTTTAGTGTTGCATGATTGACGTCTGTTTGGTGTGCAGAATGATGGTGTGTCGTGTATAGATGTCTTTAAAATATGTTTTGTTTTGTAAATACACGCTTTCATTTGCTTTAGATAGTTTCTGATACTTTACATAAAGGGGAGTCATATTCTTGGTTCTTTCTGTAAAGGCACGTAGAAGGGAAATAATAAAATAAAGACACAAACAGACAACGAGATGCAGGTACTGGACTTAGAGACACACATAGGGATAAGTAGAGAAAGGTAAAGTACAAAGACAGAGATGGCGAGAGACACATATAGACAGAAGCACTGAGACACCTGAGATAATATATGGTTGAGCAACATTGAGTGTGTGCAGACACTCTGTTATGTTGTATGTAAAGCAACATTATCAGTGGTTTTCATGGCCAGACACTTGTGTACACAGAAACACACACGCGTCGGTATCTGTGTAGGCCCTGAGAAGCCCCTGAATAAATCATTCATGTTTAAAACTCTTGATCCGCAATAACGTGGATTAGCAGCGTGCGTGATTACGATATTGCGTGTCGTCACCGTGAAGCGAGATCACGTGCGAGGGGCGGGGCTTAATGATGTGACGTCACACACCCGCAGGCCACGCCCATTACCTAGGATTATCTGCGTATTCATATTCTATACATTTTTGTGGAACGGAACCTTATTATCCGTGAATTGTGAGGAAAAGAGGAGTCACGTGAAAAAAAAGAATATTATCCGCGAATAGACATCGACACACAAACATGGAGACACACAAATCATCCACATACAAAAAGACACAAAAAAGCATAACACACCCAGAGACATGCATACACACACACACAAAACACGGATACACAGAGAAATACAGAGACACACACACAGAGACATTCAGAGACAAACACGTGCACACAAATACACCGAGATAGAGAGACACAGACATTCAGAGACACAGACGTCGAAATGCATGTACTGTACTTAGAGAAACACATAGAGATCAGGACACAAAGTTAGAGTACGAACACAGAGATGGAGAGAGACACACACATATAGACAGACGCACTAAGACAGCTGAGATATATGTGGTTGAGCAACATTGAGTGTGTGCTGACACTCGATGTCACGTCGTATGTAAGGCACAACCTCCTGTACACCAACAAAGACAAAGATCCCCCGTATAGCCTTAACAGACTGTAAGGGGCAAGTGCTGTTAGCGAGCACCTATGTAGGCCGGAACGGTACACGAACGAGGGGGTGGGTGGCCAGCACCACGCCCGACAATGTATACCAACACACACAAACACACACGTGCCGGTACCTGCGCAGGCCCTAAGAAGCTCCATTATCTATTGATTAGCTCTTGATTAGCCCTCGACAAACACCAGGCTCCCCGTCTTGTCAACCAGCAATAACGTCGACTCGAGGCGCGCACGTGATGATTGCGTGTCGTCACCGTTGAGCGCGGTCACGTGTGGGGGGCGGGTGCTAAATCTATGACGTCGCACACCCGCAGGCCACGCCCATCCCACGCTCGCTCCGCCCCCCTCACCGCTCTATGAAGCTTTGGTTTAACACGTGGCATTCGCGACCAATATCCGTATCTTCTTGGTTCTTTCTGTAAAGTCACGTAGAAGGGAAGTAATAAAATAATAAAAAATAAAACATCGTAAAATAATTCTTACGACGTTTCGGCCGAAACATAATAAAATAATTCTCACAACGTTTCGGCCGAAACGTCGTGAGAATTATTTTATTATGTTTTATTTTTATTATTTTATTACTTCCCTTCTACGTGACTTTACCGAAAGAACCAAGAAGATGAATCCCTACAGTCACGAAAGCTTTAAATCGAAATACAATATCCGTATGTTTGGTTAAATCGCGTAAATATGAATGTGGCGTTAAAGCCGCAACTACGTGCATGTATAATGTACGCTGATTACCATATGAATAACCCAACCGGCAACGGATATCCATTGTAATTCATGTTTTCATTAAATACGCACTACAATGACAATAGTTTAAAGCGATTTGAAGCATGTTTTATTTTGGGGGGGGGGCAGAACTTTGTAACGTCATATCTGAGGGGGGTCTCAATTTTTGTGACGCCGTGTGACGAAGGGAAGGGGGAGGGGGTCAAAATCGTCCACAATCGCGTGATGTCATTTATGGACGGCCCCTAACCCAAAAAAACCTATATTATCCAATAAGCTTTGTCTTCACAATCGCTGAACGCGGGACCACGACGCCAAACAGTTCGCAACAAAACAGCACGATCTAACTTGCAATCTTCTATGTTTTAATGGCAAGGTTCTTAAATTGAGTACGGTTGTAAGAGCTTGCCTGTCACTCACAATTTAAAACATTTCGCTCTCTTAATAGATGTTCTAAATGAGCAAAGCTTAGGAAGAGGATGTCTGTTGAATTGTTTAGTGTTGCATGATTAACGTCTGTTTGGTGTGCAGAATGATGGTGTGTCGTGTATAGATGTCTTTAAAATATGTTTTGTTTTGTAAATACACGCTTTCATTTGCTTTAGATAGTTTCTGATACTTTACATAAAGGGGAGTCATATTCTTGGTTCTTTCTGTAAAGGCACGTAGAAGAGAAATAATAAAATAAAGATAAACTCTCTTTTATTTTATTATTTCTCTTCTACGTGACTTTACCGAAAGAACCAAGAATATGAATCCCTGCAGTCGCGAAAGCTTTAAATCAAAATAAAGGGGAATGTCTGGACTGAAAGGAGGCCACTGACTTCTGCTAAACGGGACATTTCACGAGTGGATCGCAATTGACATCGTCCACTGTGTACTCTTTGGTTCTTTCATTAAAGTCACGTAGAAAGAAAATAAATTAAATAATATTTATCGTCCTCTCCTGCCTCTAGTCTCGCGTCCACTCCTCTCTACTCTCCCAATCTTACTGGCTGCCTATCTCAGTCCTCTAAAGCCTCCCATATCACCCCTTCTCTCATCTGGGGCACCACGGTGGCTATGATATGTTAACTACCTCGCCTGGTATGCAGGAGGTCGTGGGTTCGATTCCGACCCTGACACCTGCTCTATATTTGGAGTTTACGTGTCTCTCTCTCTCTCTATCATCATCATCACGGTGGCTATGAGATGTTAACTACCTCGCCTGGTATACAGGAGGTCGTGGGTTCGATCCTGACCCTGACACCTGCTCTATATTTAAAGTTTGCGTGTCTCTCTCCCCGTGGTCGCATGGATTTTTCTGTGGGTCCTCCGGTTTTCCCCTTCACATTTAGAAACAAGCGTTTAGACTTTAGAGTATTTGACTGCTAGAAATCTCCACATGATGAACCACTTTGTTGGTCTATCATTTGTGACCAGGTCACTTCGGAAAAAAGAGCTAACTAGCTCAGTGGGCCTTACCTGGTAAAATGAACATAGTTTAGTCTAGTGATAGGTTTTTATCCTTTCAACTGGTACAAAAACTGACACCTTTACACAAGGGGTCATGTTTGCAATAACCACAACATAAGCAGTCAAAATGCAAACAAAAAGAAACAACTCCGATAATGATAATGATATGCCCTGTCCTTGAAGTTGATTTGTCCACACCGAAGACAACACCAATGGAGACTAGGCTCTAAGAAAAGCTGTCTCGGGTGTGGACCAATAAACTTCAAGGACAGTGCATATCATTCTCATTATCGGAGTTGTTTCATTTTGTTTGCATTTTGACTGCTTATGTTGTGGTTATTGCAAACATGACCCCTTGTATAAAGGTGTCAGTTTTTGTACCAGTTGAAAGGGTAAAAACCTATTACTATATTTTGCCACTGGTAAAGGAGGTCTCATAGTGCAGTCGTTGTCCCTGCGTCTACATCGGCGTGCCGTACGAAAGCAGCCGCAGTAGCAGCAGCAGCAGAATAAGAAGAAAAGCGAGAGCACTGGTGAGTGAACTGAGTTCAGGATATCCACCCGGGTCCAGTAGGGATCGCTCTTCCCGTGCTCTCTGCACCCAAAGTGGCTCTCATGTGGACAGCGCGAGAGAGAGAGAGCGAGCTGACGGCGTCCAGCCGACGTGTCGATACAAATAGCAGGCGTTATCCATGACAATAGAAAACACAGATATTTTTAATACGTATTTTATATATATAGGAGAGAGACATTATGTTAACCGAGGCATCTGTGGACATCCGTAAAAACTACTCGACATCTGTGAAAACTACTGGACATTAAATTTCGATTTAAAGCTTTCATGACTGCAGCGATTCATCTTCTTGGTTCTTTCGGTAAAGTCACGTAGAAGGGAAGTAATAATAATAAAAATAAAACATAATAAAAAAATATAATATAATAAAATTATTTTATTATGTTATATTATTTTATTATGTTATATTATTTTATTATGTTTTATTTGTATTATTATTACGTCCCTTCTACGTGACTTTACCGAAAGAACCAAGAATATACTGGACATTAGTAAAAAAAAGAGCTTTGTTGCTCATCGGATTCCTCCAGTATAAATACATATTCTGATTCGTATACGTATATATGAAAGAGACGGGAGATTATTCGGCAAAATTATATGATACGGGGCATGCATTCAGAGACTTAAGAAACAGGGGAAATCTGTTGCAGTATTCGGAAGAAAGACAATTTGTGTGGTCAAACGACCCCCCTGTATAAAGTAGAGCCGACACGAGGTTCGGGGGGGGGGGGGTCAGTCATTTATTTCCCCCCAATCCACACTTCCCCACAACCCTCTCCCAAATGCCCCGAGCCCCGTATACAGACAAGCCCTCTCTGTTCCCGATCGACTGCCTCCCTCCTTTGAGTGGGAATCCTCTCCATGCCTCTTAACCCACCGTCCATATCCAATCCTACCCCTCACATCCCTTTAGGGGACATCCATTCAGTACGTACGCAGGGAGGGGGGTAACCCAAATGTGCACGCTTGCGTCTGGGGGGTCTACTGACAATGTACGTACGCATAGGAAATGGGGGGGGGGGGTGATGCTTCGATAATAATTTGTCTACATTGGCCTTCAAATGAGTTAGATAGTCGGCGGTGGACTCTCTGTTTGCTTAAACACGTTAATATAATTCATCCTTGATCGTTTCTGCGTGGATCAAATATCGTCCGTTCTATAGGATTCGGGGGGGGGGAGGGTGCGTCAAGCGAGCGTACACAGGTGGGGTGGGGAATAACAAATTAACCCGTAAAAACAAAGTTTTTCACTATAAATCCTTTATATGCGTGTTCAATGGGCCACAACCCAGCCCACATTGGTCTTTGAAACGGGCGGCTAGAGTCCTCTCGTCCTCTGGCTTGAGATGGCTGCCACATATGGGTCAGATGATTGTCTGCCACCATAAAGCAATTGGTAATGAAATAAAATAAACAAATCCTAAAAAGTGTAAAATTTTGGAAAAAATTTTTTCACGAAAATATTGTCACGCACAACGAGTCTGTGTGCAAAATGTCAGCTCGATTGGGTCACGGGAAGTGGGTTAAAAAACGACCGAAAGATTTGCACGGTCGTAAGCGCGCAAGCAAGTGAACTTAATATAAAGGATTTTAAAAAGTCCACGTGCGTACAGGGAGGGGGGGAGGGGTCAAGTTTTGACAGATTTGTGCGTACCTACTCAATGGATGGCCCCTGACACCCCCCCATGAGCGTCAGGCATGAGCCACAGGCGCTGCTTACATTGGCAAGCGATGTGTCAACCGAGCTTCTCAACGCGACGTCACCAATCCCCAGTGGTGGTGACAATCAGTGCGGCTCAACAGCCTCCATGGACCGACACAGCGTTGAGAGGCCCTCCTCATTCAGCAGCAGTGGATTTGCTAGAAAGTGTGTGGAAGCTTGGGGTGTGTAACGTTTCGAGTTTGACCACAATAAACAGGGGGCTTGTGCCGAGCAAGGGGCAATCATGAGCACCGTGTATATGGTGGTTGCTGTCTGGAACGTGCCCAGTTTGAATTAGTTTAATTTGGCCCAATTCGTCCAGGTGGGATGGGCCCATTCAGCCAGTCCAGACAAGCCCTCTCTGTAAGAAGGCGACAGATCAGGGGTCGGCAATCTGCGGCTTTGGAGCCGCGTGCGGGCCTTTACGGACTGCTTCGTCACGTGGTGCTGTATTTTCTTAGATTTTCTGTTTGCACTCAGTCACATATTCACTTTAAGATGTTTTTTGTTCATGTTTTAGTTTTTTTGTTTGTTGCGGTTGCACCCGATTCAAGAGCCGTAAGGCTCACAGGTCTATACCTAATAAATGAACTTGAACTTGAACTTGATGTCATGCATTTGTAAAGGGGAGCCGACACGAGATTGCAGGGGTCTCGTCCCCAGCCGTCCCAATCTCGTTCCCGCCAAAGGCCCCTTCTTCCCGCCCGTTCTCTCCTTATATCTCCTCGATCACCCCTCCCACTAACCCAACTATTGGTGGTAATCCTTCCCCTGACACCCCTACATCACCCCCCCCCCCCCCGGAAAAAAAATAACCGTCCTCGGTTCTGCCTCCCCCATGGACCATTTAAGTCTCCCCATGCCTCCCACCACTGACAGTGATGACAGCCCTTACCCCCCCCACAACCATACAATGCAATATAACACAACGAAATCAATTGCGCGGCCTGCCCAGGTCTCCAGCCAGCATCCCGTAACAGCCCGGACATCCACAGGCAGCAGATGACCGTGGCGGCCCCCTCCTTCGAAGGCCCTCTCGTTGCGGTCTCTGGTTCGGTGGTGCCGGTGTCGCCTTGCCTGGCGCCGCTGTCTCTCCGGCCCCCGCTCATGCCGCCGCTCCGTCAGGCCTCACATGGGGTGCTGTAGGTGACAAGGGAACACAGGGCACCGAACCCCCTGCCGGTCGGCGCGTGGTGGTCGGCGACCTTGGCCTGGGTAGGGATGATGATGATGTTGGCAGTGATGTTGGTGGTGATGTTGGTGAAGATGACGGTGGAGAGATGTATGGCTTAAGGCGGGTGGGGTGTACAAACCATCGTCGCTTACCCAGTTGGACCTGGACGCACTGCGGTCGGAGTGCTTTAATGACCTTGACCGGCCCTTTCCAGGGTCGGTGCAGCTTTGGTGAGAGGCCAACCGGCACCTGAGGACAGTGTAGCCATGCCTGGTCCCCGACTTTAAAGGGCTTGGCTGTCACTGTCCTCTCCCGTATCCGTACATTACTCTCTTGGCTCATGGCCGATGCGGCCTCGGCTGCTTGGGGGGCCTCTCTCAAATAAATGAGGGAGGTCTTTAGTGCCTTCGGCCATGCGTCAGCTCTTGCGGGAATGTCCGTCAGCTGCACCTCAATAGGCGGAACGAGATCCCGTCTGTACATCAGGAAAAACGGCGAGAACCCCGTCGCCGCGTGCGGGGCCACCCTGTACGCCGCTAAGACCGATGGAATGTCGAGGTCCCAGTCGGAATGATTTTTGTCCACCACTTGGGACAGCATGGCCGCTATGGTGCGGTTAAGCCGCTTTACCATCTCATCGGTTTGGGGATGATACGGAGATGTTCGGACCTTTTTAGTGCCCAGGATAGAGCAGACGTCCTTCAAAAGCTGTGAGGAGAAATTCCTGCCCTGATCCGTGAGCAACTGCTCTGGTGCCCCCTTATCAAGGACATAGCCTCCCACGAAGGCATCGGCGATGGTCTGTGCCGTTTGGTCCGGGAGGGCCCACGCCATCGGCCACTTCGTGCAGTACTCGACTCCGACCAACAGGTATTTATTTCCCCATGGCGTGACCGGAAGTGGTCCCAGGATGTCCAACGCAACCAATTCGTTGACCCTGGTCACTGTGATGGGCTGTAGGGGCGCCCGGCTTACCCGGGGTGGCGGCTTTCGCCGCGCACATTCGACGCAGGTAGCGACCCATCGATGCACGTCAGCGGTCATACCTGGTCAAAAGTACCGACCCTGTAATGTGTACAGTGTCTTCCGCCCCGCCAGGTGCAGCAGCTGGCGGCCGTGTACGTCCATAACCAATTGTTGACGCAGCGACTCCGGAACTACCAGGCATTGCCAGCGCCCTGTTGGGTCCCATCGCATGACGAGATCCTCCCATACGATGTACTCGTCCCCCCTGCCTCTGCTGAGGCGCGTAGTGTTCGCAGTGGGGCTTCCTCCAGCTGTAGCCGTCTCCAATCGTCCAAGGTCAGCCCCAGGTCGTGGTCGGTCAGCTGGACCTCACCCTGTGTGCCCTCCGCCGTGCGTACGGGAGCGATGACCGTCCCCTCCGGCCTCGCCTCCTTGCAGCGTGCCCCGCCTGTGGTGCATGCACAAGGGCCCTGGGGCGCCAGTCGGGACAATGCGTCTGCGTTGGCATGTCTGGTCCCTTTGCGATGCACTACTTGGTACCTGTACTCCTGCAGGCGCTCTATCCATCTGGCCAGCTGGCCTGAAGGCTTGTCGATGCGGAGCGAATACTGCAAGGCCACGTGGTCAGTGCGGACCGTAAATTTGCGACCATACAGGTAGGGTCGGAATTGCTGCACGAAGTGAACGACTGCCAGGAGTTCCCTATGTGTGATGCAGTAGCACTGCTCCGCTGATGAAAGCACGCGACTACCATAGGCGATAACCACCTCCCGACCCTGCTGGACTTGCGACAAAACACTGCCAATGCCCACATCGCTGGCGTCCGTGTCCAGGATAAAGGGGAGGCCAAAATCCGGAAAGGCCAATGGTGGTGCATCTGTCAGACGCGAGCGCAGCTGCTGGAATGCCTCTTCCTCCAGAGGGCCCCAATAAAACCTCTGGTTCTTCGCCGTCAACACGTGCAAGGGCTTGGCAATAGTTGCGAAGTTGGGCACAAACCGGCGGTAGTAAGAAACGAAACCCACAAACCGGCGTACCTCCGGAACCGTTGTGGGAACAGCCCAGGCCCTCACACAGGCCGTCTTTTCCGGGTCTGTAGCCACTCCAGACTCACTGACGATGTGGCCCAAGTAGCGTACCGACGATTGCATAAGGTGGCACTTCGACGGCTTGAGCTTCAAGTTCGCGTTCCGGAACCGCAGGAATACCTGACATAATCGGTCAATGTGTTCCTCGAATGATCGGCTGAAAACAATGACGTCATCCAGGTAGATGAGGCACGTTTCCCATTGGAGGCCTGCTAAGGCCAACTCCATTATGCGTTGGAACGTTGCCGGCGCAGTCTGGAGGCCCATAGGCAGGCAGTTGAACTCGAACAGGCCCTGTGGTGTCCGGAACGCAGTTTTAGGCCGGGAGTCCGCGTCTAGTGGGACCTGCCAGAACCCGGACAATAAATCCAGCGTACTGAAAAATTTTGCTCCCGCCAGTGCATCCAATGAGTCGTCGATGCGTGGTAGGGGATATGCGTCGGCCAGCGTGACGGCATTTAGGCGTCGGAAGTCCACACAGAATCTCAGTGACCCATCTGACTTCTTGACTAGGACCACCGGTGCCCCCCAGGGACTCGAGGATGGAGAAATTATGTCGGCCCGCAGCATCTCCTGCACCGCTTGTTGAATGTGCCCTTTTTCCATTGGGCTCATTCTATATGTGTTTTGGCGCAGGGGTGCGGCATCTCCCGTGTTGATGTGGTGCTGTGACAGATTTGTGCGCCCTAGGTCGAACGGTCCCCGGCTGAACACGTCCGAGAACTCCTGCAATAACGAGTGCAGCTGCTGTTTCTGGTCGGGCGGCAATCCCGGCTCAGGCCCCGCCAGCTGGTCCATCCACGATTCGGCCCCTCTGTCCTTGGACTGGCTGATGCTGCCTACAAGCTCGGGCTCTGTCCCTGGGGCTCCTAGTGACAAGGGACTAACGTGGGCCAGAACTGTTCCCTCCTGCACCGTCGCTGTTCTATCGGAGGTGTTCAGCACCTGAATGAACAGATGCTGGTTCCTCTGTACAATAGTTTCGGCTCCCACCAGCGCATGGCGATCCATGGCAGCTGACGCCGGAGACACCAGGATGGGTGAGTCTGGTCCGGCTGTCACGAGGGGGGACCGATATTGCAGCGGAACCAGCATCTGGGCTGCCGGGGGAATGGAGACAGACTTACTGACCAGAGCCTGCACGCAGGGTACACCCCGGCTGGCCCCCTCCGCCTTTAGGAAATGGAGATGCGTTCCTTGGACTTCCACCCGCCCATTGGCCAGATCGATTTTCATTGGCATCCGCCTCAGAAAGTCCGTCCCCAACAGGCAGGGTACGGGCAACGTTGCGGAGACAAGGATGGGTCCTGCTACCGAAAGCTGCCCAATCTTAATCGGGGCTTCAACCTGGCCCAGGAAGCCCATGCTGCCTCCATTTGCTGCAATGAACATTGTCTTGACGGGGACTAAAGGTCGGATTTTATCCGGCAGCATCTCGTGCATGGTGCTCGAGATGATCGTGGCTGATGCCCCCGTATCCACCAAGATACGTGCCGACACTCCCGCGATTTCACCGACCAGGACCGAGGTTCCTGACGTGGCCGCGACCACCCGCCTTGCCAGCTTCCTCCATTGTGTGGCTGAGTCCGGCCACTGACCAGGCGGCGTCTCGTTATCCTGTGGTGCATGGTGAAATGATGGGGGATGGATGTGAATGGACCGAAGATGGGGTTCATCCCTTTGGAGTGCGTCACAGCAGGGTGAACGCGCCCTTGTTACATAGTGTGGGCTTACCCCTGGGTTGCGGGCTGGGCTCTCTATGTGGTGCAAATTGCCCCCCCTTGGTGACGCAGGATGGGCCCCCCTTGTGGTGTGGGGGGGGGCCCCCATTGTAGGGGGCGGTGGGGACTGGGGGGTGGGCCTTCCCGTGAGCCCCTCCCTTTCCTTTGTCACGGGGGCGTGGTCCCCCTGGTTCCGTCTCGCTCTGCCGCAAAGCGGTGGTGAGGCGGGCCGTGGAACTGCTCCAGGGCGCAATGTCAATCGTGTGGGCTGCCTCCGCCCCCGGGCCGTTGCCCCTGGCATCTCGCCGGCGTCGCAGGTAACTGGTGACGTCACGCCCGCCGGCGACGTCACGCCCGCCCACGAAACCACGCCCGCCCGCGACGTCACGCCCGCCCGCGAAACCCCGCCCGCCCGCGACGTCACGCCCGCCCGCGAAACCCCGCCCGCCCGCAACGTCACGCCCGCCCGCGAAACCCCGCCCGCCCGCGACGTCACGCCCGCCCGCGAAACCCCGCCCGCGACGCCACGCCCGGCATCGACGTCACTGCCGGCCGCGACGTCACTTCCGCCCGCGACGTCACCTCCGCCCGCGACGTCACGTCCGCCCGCGACGTCACCTCCGCCCGCGACGTCACCTTCGCCCGCGACGTCACCTCCGCCCGCGACGTCACCTCAGCCCGCGACGTCCCTCCCGGCCTCGGCGCGACTCCCGGCGTGGTACCCGGCCTCGGCGCGATCCCCGACGCGGTCCCCGGCCCCGGCACGATTTCCGGCGCGGTCCACGGCCCCGGCGCAATTCCCGGCGTGATCCGCGACACCACTTTCGGCCGCAACGTCACTTCCGGATGCAACGTCACGTCTGTTCGCGACGCCACTCCGGGTCGCGACGCCATCACAGGCCCCGGCGCTATCCCCTTCCCCCGACCAGGACAGTGGGGACCGGGAAACGACACCACCGGCGCCCACCCCGAGGAGACTCCAGGTGAGTTCGCGGCTTCGGAATTGTAATTACTCGGCCCGACCGAGAGGCCGGGCAGGACGGCGTCATTCGCCTGGATCCTGTCGGCGTTCGGCCCCGGCGGGTTCCAGGTGACGTTGGCGGCCTCCGGCTCCGTGCGGCACCCCCTCGCCACATGCCCCTTTCGACCACAACGGTGGCAGACCCACGGGGCGTTCCGTCGGGGGGGCTCGGCGCGATGTTGTAGAGGCGGCTGCCAGCGACGCGGTGGCTAGTCGCGCCCCTGGTCCCTCTGCTCCGCCAGTCCCCGGATCGCCGCGTACACCTCCCGCAGTGATGGCTCCATCTCAGACGTCGGCGGTCCGTTCCCAGCTGCCCCACAGGCAGAATGTGGCGACGGTGCAGGTTCGGCTGTTGGTGTCGCTGGACCCAGTAGCGCTGCGGCAACGGCTCGGCTGTTCCCCCCCGCCGCGCCAGCCACTGGGCCCACGGGTGGCGCCCGGCCCATGACCTGCTCGTGGGCTTGGATGGTCCGGGCAGCCCACAGCGAGGTGTGTTCCTCCGGCGTCACCACGGGCATTACAACGCCGGCACGGCATGCGTAGGCGATGAGGTGCTCGACCACGAGGTCCTCGAGTGCTTCTTCAGCCAGGCGAGGGAAAGCTCTCCTCGCCAACACGAGCAACGCACCCCTGTAGGCTAAAGGGGATTATTTAGCCCCTCGCTGGCGATCCTGGAACCGTTTAAAGGCTCCTTCCGCCGGGCAATAGATCTCCCCCAAAGCCTCATAGGCCGCCTGTAGCGTGGACTTGCTGTGCGAGGGAAGGGAGGTGTAAGAGGAGAGTGCTTCTTTGCCCAAAACGGATGGCAGCGCTCGTAGTGCCTCTTCGTCTGTCCACTCGAGAGCGTGGAAGGCAGCCTCGAATCGGCGGACAAACCCCTCCCAATCTTCTTCCTCAGCCACGAACTTGTCGACGGGCCCCAGCCGACGCGGCCGTCCGGCCACCTGCTCTCCGTGTTGGGTGTTTAGCCCTGGGGGTTTTGGCGGGAGCGGCGGCGGCTGGCGTGACGAGGTTGGTTGCGGCTCCCGCCCGGCCGACTGGTCGGCCTCCGGGTCCCGTGGCCTCTCCTCCCGTAGTATGCGTGGGGGTGGGGGTCCCGGTGCTGGCGGGCCCCCCATAGGGAGCCTTGCAGTAGCTCCTGGAGTGCCCTCTCCACGCGGGCCATGCGGTCCTCCATGGGGTCCTCCAGGCGATCCGGGCCCCCTTCTGCTGCTTCTGATAGCAGGCCCCCTTGTTGCCCGGGATGGGAAGGATCCCCGGCCCCTGCTTTCTCTTCCCTCGGCTCTTTCCCGCGGGGATTCTTCTTTGTATCAATTAAGATCCCACCGCTGCCACCAAATGTAAAGGGGAGCCGACACGAGATTGCAGGGGTCTAGTCCTTTATTCCTGTCCTTCCATTCACACCTGTCCCCAGCCGTCCCAATCTCGTTCCCGCCAAAGGCCCCTTCTTCCCGCCCGTTCTCTCCTTATATCTCCTCGATCACCCCTCCCACTAACCCATCTATTGGTGGGAATCCTTCCCCTGACACCCCTACACATTCACATTCATTGGGGCTCTTCAAATACTGGAGTTTTGTACCGTCTTGTTATTTTGGTTGCCAACCCCTGCGGCAGATGGTTCAAATGGGTTTCGGTGCTTCTGAGTTTGGAGCGTCTCTGCGTGCGGTTAGAGCACTAGCCTCACTCAGGAGGGGTGGTGAGTTTCAAATCCCCGTCAGGAGTTCAGCTTTTACGGTGGTGTTTTTGTCCAACGGATCTATAATGTGCTGACCAAGATGAGACCAGGAATCAAACTCAGGCCGTCAGGTTCAGAGTGGAAGGTGCTTATCGCTGTACCACCACGCCACTGCTCGACTCCAAATATACGAGTAGCGTAACATATGATTTGTACCACCACACTGGTATTCTGCTATTCATGTTATTAATACAGCATTGGGGGCAGTTGAACATTAACAATATTTGGAGACAACTCGGCATGACGCCGCCCATGCCTGTGATCCTGCTCTGTGGAGGCAAGGGTGAGTGGATGACTGCACAAATGTAATGAAATTCCCTTCCCGTGAGCATCAAGGATAGAGCCATACCCTGGCTCGCCAGCAGAATGTGGGATTGAACATGTGGCCTCCATCTCTTCCCTCTGTATGGGATCGAGTGTGTTCCCCTAGCACGCGTGGGTTTCCTCCACGTCCTTCGGTTTGTTCTTCCCACATGTGTAAATATTCCCACGTGTCTGCTTCCTCGCGCGTCTGAGTCATTCTCTTTGAGAGGCGAGTGAATGCTGCGCGCTGTACAAGTTAAAATCATTGTTATTGCCCCAGTGTTCTCTCGTCCTTTGGGGATATAGGAGCGATGTCAGCAGTTCTCCTGCTGCGTCTGTTCCGCCTGATTACGGTCGCTTGTGTTGAGATCGAAACGTCGTGATTTATTTTATTTTATAACCTACGTTACTTTAGCGAAAGAATCAAAGAGTTTTGCTGCAGATCTTCTTGGTTCTTTCGATAAGTCACGTAGAATGGAAATAATAAAATAATAAAAATAAAACATAATAAAATATAATTCTCACGACGTTTCGGCCACAACGCAGGCAGCCGTCCTCAGGTGGAGAACAGGTCTGTCGAGAAGACAGAGTCTGAATGACAAGCCCCAGGCTTGGAGCGACTATTTAAGCTGGGATGGAGGGGCGAAGAGCGCCTTGACAAAATAATTTGCATATCAAGAGGAATTTAGCATATTTATGGGAAATGCAGATATGCGATTAGTACTAATTGTGAAATGCGTGGGAGGTTTGGCGAGGGGTTTAAAGTCATTATGCCCATGCATTATGCAGGATTAGCAGAGTCTCACTTTCTGCCCCCCCCCTCTCCCCCGCTTCTCCCCCCCCCCCTCCAGAGGATCTCTTGGATTGGACTCTCATGCTCACACGTCCTTTGGATTGCACTTTCATGGTGCTAATATCTCATTAACACTGCTGTTGCGCGCACATGCGGAGATGATACTCTTGTGCGGTGACGTAAGCTCATTTCATGCTAATCTCTCTCCCTAATCTCTCCCATTAACACAACTGACGTGCTTGCGTCCAGGGATGGAATTCCTTTCCAGCTCAGACCCCGCTTGCTTGCCCATTGCCACATAATCAACCTCTTGTTGTAACTGCTCTCTCGATGGTTCAGCAGTTCCACTTCTTTTTTCCACCTGAGGACGACCGCTTGTGTTGCGATCGAAACGTAGTGATATATTATTGTTTTATTTTCTTCCTACGTGACTTCAGCGAAAGAATCAAAGAGTAAAGCATAAACACTTTGATATTTAGAGACAGTCAACGTTAATACGAAGCTTTCTCCGGCATTAGTGGGCATTTTAATATTATACCTCCGGGAGGTTAATTTGCTTCTTTTTTTAACGTAGCTAATGCGTGTGATAAAAAAAAAACTAAAACCGATCCGAGCTCTTATCAAACAGGGAGATGTGGTGCCCCAATAGAACGTGCGATGGCACAGCCACGCACAGACCAAAGATGTCGCGATCTTGCCAGATAGAAGGGTAAAAAACCAATTATCATTTTTTTTACTGGCAAATGAGGTTCCAATGGTGTAAATGCTTACCCCGAGCTCTCAGACTCTGATGGTGCATTGTCTTTGAGTTGTGCGCCTTTTGGCGTCATCTGGTCCAACCCATGTGAGACTAGGCTCTAAGGAAAGCTGTCTCGGGTGTGGACCAATCAACTTCAAGGACAGTGCACATTATCAGAGTTATGTTTTGTGTTTGCATCATGACTGCAGGTATTGTGGTCTATGCAATCATGACTTCTTGTAAAAAAGGTGTCAGTTTTGTTGCCAGATAGAAGGGTAAAAATTAACCCGTAAAAACAAAGTTTGTAATTATAAATTCTTTATATGCGTGGCGGCTAGAGTCCTCTCGTCCTCTGGCTTGAGATGGCTGCCACCTATGGGTCAGATGATTGCCTGCCACCATTAAGCAATTGGTAATTAAATATTAAAACATTTTCCCTAAAAAGTGTAAAGTTATGGAAAAAATTTTTCACGAAAATCAATTGTCACGCACAACGAGTCTGTGTGCAAAATGTCAGCTCGATTGGATCACGGGAAGTGGGTTAATAAACGACCGAAAGATTTGCACGGTCCTAAGCAAGCAAGCGAACTTAATATAAAGGATTTTAAAAAAACAATTATCATGTCGCGATCTCGTCTGTCAAAGCAAAAAAACGTGCGGCCGCGTAAAAGTCACTCCACGCTTCCTGTGACCTGTTTTAACTAGACGCCACTCCGCGCCCACTCCACCCTAAGAAGCCCCGTGCGGTCCGAGAACTCGTGCTGTAATTTCCCATGACTCACGCGTCATTCCAACGTCTGCCGATCTCGTTGGCCCACTCACTTCGCCCCGTTACCGCCTCTATCGGTGCGTGACGTGAACGCGCACTCTCTGCCCGGTGCTGCGCCGTACGGAATTTGACAAATTATTTGGTGGTTGATGCTGCTGCGTTGTTGACAGTATGTCTGCTGGTCTTCTTTCGAGATGTACGTAGGCAACCCAGGTGAGGTGCAGGGGGGGGGGCAATAAACTAAGGACAAAAAAAGCAGTTCTAAAGATGTTGAGTGATGTCGCAAGGAAGAGCGTTCCAGACGGCCGGCGATATCCATCTGAAAGCACGTGATGCAGTTGGCCGTCTTTGTTCCTCAATAACGCCGCTGCTTCATGACGAATATATAATTGGCGACATTTCTGCATAACACATCAATCAATGAAGAAGGGCTATTGCCCGAAACGTCAGTGGCCATTTTTTTGCATCTCTTTTACGACGGCATTATTGATGAACGATTTTGAGTTGTTGTTTTTGTTGTTTGTACTTATAATTATGGGAATTTAGATCTACACGGAGAGAGCAATGCAAGGATCGGAGAGCAAATGCAAGTTTAGGGACATCATATTCAAATCACCGTTCCTGTAGGTCACAGCACTTCCCTTGGCGCTTCTACACTCACACTGCTCAGTTTTGTAATCGCCTCCCATCATCTCTGTTCCTAAGTTCTTATAACTACCGTGATGATGATGGCGATGGAGCCATTAGCATCATACATTATGATCATCATCATCATAATGTATTCTTCATACGCATATCGGCTTCCTCTGGAGAACATCTCGAAGCGCCAAAACAAAGGGGCGTTTGAGATAATGAGGACGGAGTGCCTCGTCAAAGCCTTTTTAAGAGTGTTGCAGATGTAATACGTCAATCAACAATGCACATTGTCCAGACAATACGCCCGGACAAGTCGAGTGAGAATTTGTCCCACAGCACAACGTAGACTAGGAGACGCGTTTTCAGAAGCGTCGTGGCGACCCTGGGATGATGTCTCGTCTGCCCTACTAAGTAACTAAACTCTAAAAACTAAATTATTTCACCATGCAGTTAAGGCCCCACTGAACTATTATTAGAACTAATTTTCAGAAGCGACCTGGCCATAAATGATAGCTCAACAACAAAGTGGCTTATCACGCGGAAATCGATATGAGTCAAAAACTCTAAACGCCAGAATTTAAATGTGGAGGGAAAACCCGGACAAAAATCCAAGCGACCACGGGGAGAACGTGCAAACACCAAATACACAGCAGCAGGCGTCAGCGTCGGGATCGAACCCACGACATCCCGTATACCAAGGCGAGGTCGTTAACATCTGATAGCCTCCGTGGTGTTGCAACTGTGCTAACCCCAGGAAGCTTGCTGCTTGCTGACGTCGGTGTGTCTGCATGTTTGCGATGTTCTCTACAAGCTACCCACAACCGGAGCACACCACGATACTGAGAATGTGGAATGGGCAGCAGTGGTGCGGGCCCATTGGGGGCCCTAGGTGGACACATTTCTTTTGGGTGCATCACGTGACTACAAGCGGAGCAGTTGAAATTGACTTTCTCCTCCCTACATTCAGGACCTCCTCCAGACATATTCGATCAAGATCATTACATTTCTCAGACTGTGCATTGCTCATTGTACTCTTGGGTTTTTTCGGTAAAGTCACGTAGGTAAAATAAAAAAAAACATTTCTATAATTTTTTTTTATTATTATTTATTTTTACCTACGTGACTTTACCGAAAAAACCTAAGAGTATGAATCCTTGCAGTCACGAAAACTTCAAATCTAGAATTGCTCATTGTCCCACGGTCTAAGCGTCACACTTGGGTGGCGACCGTGCCTTTGCAATTGCGGCACCTGAACTCTGAAACTCGTTGCTCCTTCGAGGTCAGGACTTCCTAGACACAAATTTTAAATTTTGGACTAAAAACGCATCTGTTTAAAATGTCTTTCTCTCTTTAGTTATTTTGAAACGTCTTCTTCACTTCTTTTCCTTGGTTGACGTTCAACTAATTTCCACCTTCCCATGCATAGCGCCCTGAGAACGATTGTTTAAGGGTGCTTGAAACATTTGAATGATTATTAATAACTCCGTTTACAGAATAGCGCAAAGTTGCACGAAACAAAGGCTGAAATACGTTGTAACTTGTTTTGCACAGTACCATTGGAATGGGGAGCTTTTTAATTGTTATCAGGATGTGAATTGAGATATTTGGCACAGCTCTGCTGCCATTTTTTTCCCATGATGCATCCAGGACCCCTCGAGCTGTTTGGGGCCATACACTTTTTAGTTGCTGAACCCTCATCACAATCCTGCGCTGTAAACGCATGGAAAATAAATGTTTCTCAACAATGTTTCCCTGATAATTTGTCCTGACACTTATGTCAATAAACACGTTTTCAGAAACGCGATGTAATAAACGGACCAATGGAACACTTTGTGGCACTGTTGACCAAAACTGTTGGCCCAATAAATTCCGCGACAAACGTTCATAACGGAATTGGTGCATTTTACAAGTTTGATGTGAATATGTTTCATTTTAAGTTAAATAACAAGGCGTAGGCCTGGTACACGTGTAGCGTGGTGACACCCACTTTTATTAGGTTTTACAGAAGCAGGTACTCGAACAGGCTACAATTATGATGGCGAAGATAACATTAATCATGAAAAATGTCTCACAGCGTGAAAAACAAAACCGTAAAATGGTGTTTAGCAGTGCCAGCTGTGGTGACGAGATGTCAACTACCTCGTCTGCGATGCAAGGAAGTCGTGGATTTGATCACAACCCTGATCTGTCGCTCCACACGAAGCTTCGGGTCTTCTCAGCCACGGTCATTCCATCCCTTCTCTATGCTTGTGAAACGTGGACCCCTCTAATGGAACATCTGCGCCGATTAGAAAGATTCAGGCTGGCCTGCCTATGATCCATCATGGGCTTAACCAGGCTTATTTTTGCTGGATAAAGGGGGGTAAACGGGTTAGAGAAGAGATGGACCGATGCAGTACAGGAGGTTATGGAGCTGAGTGGACTTGCCAAAGACTGGTACGAGTGGTGTCAAGATTGGCTTCTGGAGGAGGCTCGTGCAGGACGCCACTGGGCAGTTGGATGCAGTCGCCTTCCAACAACAACAGAGGAAAAAGGAGCAACGCTCACGACGAGTGGAGAGCCAGGCGGAGAGCCAGGCGGCTAAAACACAGCAAGATGGCACAGCAAGGGGCACAGGTGGTGCATCTGCCAGTCATCTCAGTCAACCCATTGTACCTGGGTCTATCCCATGACCCACTGTCAGTGAGCCTTCGACACTTCACGTGGACTCAGAATGCACCTGGCCTACCACAGGCAGTGTGGTAACATCACCGTCACTCAGTAGGGTATTTGTACGTGCATTCCCCGTGTATCTCTTTATGTGTGCATGTGCATGCCTGCCCCGGTGTGTACAATTGTGTTGACTGATTGCACTCCTTCCGACAATAAAGCCAGCATCAGGACTCACGGTAAGTCAGAATCATAATATTTATTTACATTCGCAACAAACACTACCTCGATAAAAATGTACATTCTAATCTTAACTCTTGATACATTATGAAAATATTTACAAATCACATTGACAAATGTGCCTGTATCCACATCCATTTCAGATGCGAACAGGTCTCTGGAAAAATTATATTCATCGGCGGAAGAATATCCTGAGTCGTTTCCAGAGGCCTTTCTTCTTGTGGATCTTGGCACACCGGCACCCGTTCCGGCTCCCGTGCCGTCTCCTGTGCAGGCTCCTGTGCCGGTTGCTGTCTCAACGAGCTGCGCTGAACAAGCTCCTGCTGCTGCTGCTGCTGACGATGATATTGCTCCTGTGCACATTCTATGAGCTCCTGTTGCTCGAGGACTGCACGGCTGCTCTTGTACAGGAGGTGGCTTTGGAGAGTCCACGTGTGCAGCTTCCCAGCGGGCACTGTGGAAGACACAGCAGAGAGGGATGAAACCGTCAGGGGTCAATATTGGAAACACAAGCACCGAGCGATGATTGCATCGATGTTCAAAATACCTTTTGGCAAACGTTGGAATTTTCTTTGGTAAGGTCACCTAATTCCTGCCCCCAACCCTGTTCAATGGATCCACCACGAAGCACTTTGATTGATTGATGCTGTGACGATCATTGATTCATGCCAGCCATCCTGTCGTTCATTGGCTTCCTCGTCAACAATGGATAGTTATTACAACGGCCATAGTTATCATACATTTAATATCTTGATACCTCTGCTAATGTCAAGGACTCAATTTACTAGGTTGACCGTTTCCTGAGCTCTACCATGCACACACATTACATTCGAGGACAAACTATCTTCCTCCTTCTTTCCACACTCTGTCAGACTACCTTATGATCTTGTGTTTACGTCTGTTGTAAGATCATAAATAATAAGAAATATACAGCCCTTTGTCAATCCATTGCTTAATGAAAAACACCTCCCCCAATGCCACGAAAGTCATGGGAAGTATTTTACCATTCGTGATTGTGCCCGACACTGCAGGTGGGTGCAAAATGCAACCTGGAATCTGTTCTAAATATGACTCACCACTCATGATAGCCGCGGCTCATAATTCACAGTGCAGCACAGAAACAACTTTGAAACTGTTTCCGTCATATAATTGTTTCAAACGTTTAAACAATTAATTATGTCTGCCCCCTCCTCCCCCGAGTTGGCAATGCCATTTGCTACTTACTCTTCATCAGCGAGTTGTGGAACTCCCTGGGCTGTGGGCACATGCTTGCTCTGGTGGCGAGGCCATTATCCGGAGCAGCGGCGGAGACATTGGTGGTGGTGGTGGCGGTGCTCAGGGCAGTCATGGTGGCATCTTCCTTGCTGTGAACACAAGAAACAACAAGCGGCAAGAATGTCAAAAGGCTGAACTCTGAAATAGAATGCAGAATAAGGGAAAGTAGCTAGTCGTAATCAACTATTAGTTTATCATAGTTGAATATAGTGGAATAAATTATGTTCACCATAAATGATGTTTACTATGTGAGAAAGGCTATCGCAATTCTTACAACAAAGAACCATAGCTACAACCACTCGATAACCTCCACTATCCACAACAACCATGCCACAACTGTACACAACTGCCATTCATATGAAGCTGTAGGTTTTCCCAAGTTATAATCACGATGCAAGCCAACCTCTTCCTCAAAACACTTTGTAGCAGCCCTTTAACGATTGTGTATCCCTGTGTTGTGTTCATCACTCGTTACTTTACCTACACTGCGGCCTGACACTCCAGCGTTTCTGGCAACGTCATGGCTCACCAACCACCCCCTTTTCATTAAGGGTTTAAGCCGTTATTGTGCCCATCATGTCAGATCTTCACCAATTTCTCTCTCCTCTGAGAAAACCCAGACCATGATTGCTCGCTAGACAGACTACGGATGAAAACTCAATGAGAGGGTTGGTCTGATTCCGGCATGACATCTCGAATTCGCCTCTGTGTCTGCTGAGGTGAGCACAACCTTGCTGTGAAAAGAGATACATCAATCCCAGCTCACTCTCAGCACCATTATGTTCCTGTCACTGCTGCTGGAACGGCTGTCCGAGTTGTCCCAGCTCACGGCATCCCACGGCCAGCTCGTCCTTTTGGACAGCGGCGTTGTCCTGCCCCTTGATTGTGCCGGGATAGAATCCCTCTCCGCTAGCCGTGCGTCTGCTGATTGTGCGTTTGTGCAGCTGCAGTGGCAACGCATCTGCAGCTTGTTCACTGCGCTTGCTTTTACTCACTCCGAGAGGACTTCATTCTTCCGGGACTGCACCGTGACCGCCTCCTTTTCCACCTCCTGTCCCAAGCAGGTGCCCTCAGTCGACCCGGACCTGGACTCTGGGATGTCAATTTCCACAGTGCGCTCGTAGCCAATGCGCATGAATTGAAGTTGAATTGTTTCTTTTCTGCTTTTGCTGACATGGCTGCGGCTGCTCCTGCAAGTCTTTCTTTAACTGCTCCTGTTTATTGTGGCCTACACAGGTTTTCCTGTGAAGTGCCACATTGCTGTGAGCAGACGGTCCAATGGTCTGCTTGGATGGCTTCCGTGGGGACACTGTGAGAGAGAGAGTGGAGAAAGATTAAACGGACAGTGGTCAGTATTGGAAACACAAGCACAGAGCGATGATTGCATCGATGTTCAAAATAGCTTTTGGCAAACGTTGGAATTTTCTTTGGTAAGGTCACCTAATTCCTGCCCCCAACCCTGATCAATAGATCCACCACGAAGCACTTTGATTGATTGATGCTGTGACGATCATTTATTCATGCCAGCCATCCTGTCGTTCATTGGCTTCCTCGTCAACAATGGATAGTTATTACCACGGCCATAGTTATCTTACATTTAATATCTTGATACCTCTGCTAATGTCAAGGACTCAATTTACTAGGTTGACCGTTTCCTGAGCTCTACCATGCACACACATTACATTCGAGGACAAACTATCTTCCTCCTTCTTTCCACACTCTGTCAGACTACCTTATGATCTTGTGTTTACGTCTGTTGTAAGATCATAAATAATAAGAAATATACAGCCCTTTGTCAATCCATTGCTTAATGAAAAACACCTTCCCCAATGCCACGAAAGTCATGGGAAGTATTTTACCATTCGTGATTGTGCTCGACACTGCAGGTGGGTGCAAAATGCAACCTGGAATCTGTTCTAAATGTAATGCGGGCGTAAGCGACCTTCCGGATGTGACGTCACGGGGAGGCGGAGCCAGGTGACGTGGGTGAAAGGTTGGGGTCCTTAAGTGGGTAAACCGGAAAGAGAAGTCAGTCGGGGTGTGAATGGAAAAGAGTGGGGCCACGCGGGCGAACGAGAGGAGGGGGGCACGGACAGCCAGGAAGGCTGTGTGTCAGAGGCAGCGGTGTAGCTGCAGAGAGTCGCAGGAGCGACGGAGAGAGAGACAGCACGAGGCTGTCAGAGCTGCGGAGAGAGCAAGAGAGAGAGAGGAGCTGCAGCGGTGTGTGTGGGGAGACAGCACGAGGCTGTCAGAGCTGCGGAGAGAGCAATAGAGAGAGAGGAGCTGCAGCGGTGAGAGCCAGGGAGGCTGGGAGAGAGTAACAGCAGCGGAGCTGCTGTGGGGGCTACAAGAGCGACACAGGCCAACAGAGGGGCTGCTGGTGGAGACTGGGAAGACATCGGAGTCAGCACTGTGGGGACTGAGCAAAGAGGAGACCTGGTGGACCTCTCTTCGGGATTTTGGCAGCTCCCCCTTGACGAGTCCTCACGGGAGAAAACCGCTTTCCGTACGCCGCAGGGGTTATTTCAATTTAACTGCCTCCCGATGGGATTGAATGCGGCCCCTGCCACATTTCAAAGATTGATGGAGCTCGTTTTGACGGGGTTGCAGTGGGAGACGTGTCTTATATATTTGGACGATATCATTGTCTTCAACCGCACATTTGAGGAACATTTAAAGCGGCTGGAGACAGTGTTCACGAGGATGCGCTCTGCGAATTTAAAATTTAAACCAAAGAAATGCCACCTACTGCAACGGTCCGTCCGTTATCTGGGGCACATTGTGAGTGCTGAGGGGGTGTCCACGGATCCGGAAAAGACGGCGTGCGTCCGGGATTGGCCGACTCCGGCCACCGTGGGGGATGTTCGGCGGTTTTTGGGATTTGCCTCGTATTATCGAAGATTTGTGCCGGGGTTTGCGACGATTGCGAGGCCCTTGCATCTCCTTACGGGTAAAGGACGGAAGTTTGTTTGGGGACAGCCGGAAGAGGCGGCCTGTCGGAGTCTGCGTGATCTATTGGCAACGGCCCCAACATTGGATTATCCCGATTTTGATCGCCCATTCATTCTTGATACGGACGCGAGTGACACAGGTATTGGGGCGGTGTTATCACAGTCTAAAGGGGGTGTAGAGCGCGTCGTGGCGTATGGTAGCCGAGTCTTGTCTCCTGCGGAAACTCGCTACTGTGTCACTCGTAGAGAACTTTTGGCGGTTGTTTTTTTCCTACGGCAATTTCGACCGTACCTTTACGGTCGTTCCTTTGTTGTGCGAACGGATCATGCGGCCTTGCAATATGCACTTAAAATGGACCAGCCATCCGGACAGTGGGCACGTTGGTTGGACACGCTACAGGAATTTTCCTTCCAAATTCAACATCGGAAGGGGGTGCGCCATGCGAACGCTGACGCACTTTCCAGATTACCGCGGCGAGCCCCTTGCAAATGTGAGTCGGGGACGCATAGGTGTTCGCCGATTCTGAACCCCCCTCAGCCGCTTACGTTGGCCGTCGAGAAGTCGGATACTCCGATGGAACCGGGACCGACTGATGGGGTTTTGAATCTGCCGCGGTCTGTCTGGATTCGGGAACAGATGATGGATGAGTCGTTGTTGTCCATGCGGAAGCGGTCTACGAGGGACAATGGGAGTCCGAGTTCGGCTGTGGGGCCGCGAACCGCTCTCCGAGATGGTCTGCTTATGTGGCGAGAAGGGGTCCAGGAAAGCTGGCGTGTGGTGGTACCGACGTCCTTGCGATTCGAGTTGATTAGGACTCTCCATTGTGAGACACTCTTACATTTAGGGGTGCAGAAGACTTTGTTGACGTTGCAACGTCATTATTTTTGGCACGGCATGGCGACTGATGTCGTAGGGCACGTGCACGCGTGCCCTGAGTGCGCCCGACGTAAGCCGCCTAAACATCCTTACGTGCCGCCTCTCCAGTCGATTCAGGTGTCTCGAGTCAATGAATTGGTGGCACTGGACATATTGGGACCCTTCCCACCATCGGCGAGGGGAAATAAATATTTGCTGGTAGGGGTTGAGTATCTCTCCCGTTGGCCGATGGCCTGGCCGTTGCCCAATCAGTCGGCCGCAGCCATCACCGACGCCTTTTTGTTTGGGTACATTATGGATAAGGGGGCGCCTGAGAGACTCCTCACGGACCAGGGCCGAAATTTCTCTTCTAAATTATTGGCGGAAGTGTGCGCGGGCCTTGGGACTAAGAAAATACGGACATCCCCATACCATCCGCAGACGGATGGTATGGTCGAGCGGCTGAACAGGACATTGTCTGCCATGCTTTGCCATACTGTGAGTGAACAGCAATCAGATTGGGATCTGCACATCCCCGGAGTGCTTTCGGCGTACAGGATGACGCCTCATGCGGCTACAGGGTATTCGCCGTTTTACCTTATGTATGGTCGGGAAAACGTGCCTCCGGTGGATGTGCAATTGGGTACTGGGGTGAAGGGACCTCGTAAACCACTTCCTGAATACATTCAGGACACGGTTCGCCGGGTCACGGAGGCGCGGGAAAATGCCCGCGTAGCTACGGCCAAAGCCCAGGCCCGGAACGAGCGGTATGCTCGGCGGTCCGAGGGGGAGTGCCCCTGGAAGGTTGGAGACCTGGCCTGGCTCCATTGCCCGCAGGTGCGGCCGGGAACCTCTCCTAAATTGCACAAACCTTGGCATGGTCCTGTGCGCCTCATTGAGGTTCCCAATCCACAGTCGGCGCGCGTTCAGATTGGTTCTCGCCGATGGTTTGTTCATACGTCGCGGTTGAAACCATATGTTGCTCCCCTACGTGATGCGTCATCTCCCAATGTTGCCTTGCCGGGGTCTGTTGCCGCCGACTCTCCCCTGCCTGCGTCCACTGATCTTGCTAGAGCGCCTGTCGTACCTGTTCCAGACAGGTCGGCCGTGACACCGAGGGGGACGAGGTGCCCTGCTCGGAGGGCGCCTGCCAGCTCTGCGAGACCTTCGAGCCCTGCAGCCCTTCTGACCCCACCGCAGGCACATTCGAAGGACACGGCCAAGACTGATTCTTCAGGAACACGGGACGTTGGTGGACTTCCAACCGCAACAGGAGAATTACCCCCTGTCATTCATCGAGTTCCATCGCGTTCCCGTTCTGCGAGCGGGCCGCCGACCGTCCGGGACGGTCCGGCGACCCGCACACGCTCTAAATCACTTACGTTTCGTTGATTGTATGTTGTGTTGTTGTTCTTGTTCTTACCCTTGTATTTATTGCATGCTTTCTGTACGTCCGTTGATGTTACTTGTTGTTATTGTTCTGTTGTTATATTGCATGCTTGGTGTCCTTTAGCGCGGAAGGTCGGTTCACCGCATTACGCTTTGGTATTGTTCAGCCGAGGTCGGCTGGGTTTTTTCTACGGGGGAGGGTGGTGTAATGCGGGCGTAAGCGACCTTCCGGATGTGACGTCACGGGGAGGCGGAGCCAGGTGACGTGGGTGAAAGGTTGGGGTCCTTAAGTGGGTAAACCGGAAAGAGAAGTCAGTCGGGGTGTGAATGGAAAAGAGTGGGGCCACGCGGGCGAACGAGAGGAGGGGGGCACGGACAGCTAGGAAGGCTGTGTGTCAGAGGCAGCGGTGTAGCTGCAGAGAGTCGCAGGAGCGACGGAGAGAGAGACAGCACGAGGCTGTCAGAGCTGCGGAGAGAGCAAGAGAGAGAGAGAGGAGCTGCAGCGGTGTGTGTGGGGAGACAGCACGAGGCTGTCAGAGCTGCGGAGAGAGCAAGAGAGAGAGAGGAGCTGCAGCGGTGAGAGCCAGGGAGGCTGGGAGAGAGTAACAGCAGCGGAGCTGCTGTGGGGGCTACAAGAGCGACAGAGGCCAACAGAGGGGCTGCTGGTGGAGACTGGGAAGACATCGGAGTCAGCACTGTGGGGACTGAGCAAAGAGGAGACAGCCGTGTGGGTAATACAGTACGGACCAAATAAAGGACACTGAGCCAGAGATCGTGGTCAAGTCTTTTATTACATAAATATGACTCACCACTCATGATAGCCGCGGCTCATAATTCACAGTGCAGCACAGAAACAACTTTGAAACTGTTTCCGTCATATAATTGTTTCAAACGTTTAAACAATTAATTATGTCTGCCCCCTCCTCCCCCGAGTTGGCAATGCCGTTTGCTACTTACTCTTCATCAGCGAGATACATCAATCCCAGCTCACTCTCAGCACCATTATGTCCCTGTCACTGCTGCTGGAACGGCTGTCCGAGTTGTCCCAGCTCACGGCATCCCACGGCCAGCTCGTCCTTTTGGACAGCGGCGTTGTCCTGCCCCTTGATTGTGCCGGGATAGAATCCCTCTCCGCTAGCCGTGCGTCTGCTGATTGTGCGTTTGTGCAGCTGCAGTGGCAACGCATCTGCAGCTTGTTCACTGCGCGTGCTTTTACTCACTCCGAGAGGACTTCCTTCTTCCGGGACTGCACCGTGACCGCCTCCTTTTCCACCTCCTGTCCCAAGCAGGTGCCCTCAGTCGACCCGGACCTGGACTCTGGGATGTCAATTTCCACAGTGCGCTCGTAGCCAATGCGCATGAATTGAAGTTGAATTGTTTCTTTTCTGCTTTTGCTGACATGGCTGCGGCTGCTCCTGCAAGTCTTTCTTTAACTGCTCCTGTTTATTGTGGCCTACACAGGTTTTCCTGTGAAGTGCCACATTGCTGTGAGCAGACGGTCCAATGGTCTGCTTGGATGGCTTCCGTGGGGACACTGTGAGAGAGAGAGTGGAGAAAGATTAAACGGACAGTGGTCAGTATTGGAAACACAAGCACAGAGCGATGATTGCATCGATGTTCAAAATAGCTTTTGGCAAACGTTGGAATTTTCTTTGGTAAGGTCACCTAATTCCTGCCCCCAACCCTGATCAATAGATCCACCACGAAGCACTTTGATTGATTGATGCTGTGACGATCATTTATTCATGCCAGCCATCCTGTCGTTCATTGGCTTCCTCGTCAACAATGGATAGTTATTACCACGGCCATAGTTATCTTACATTTAATATCTTGATACCTCTGCTAATGTCAAGGACTCAATTTACTAGGTTGACCGTTTCCTGAGCTCTACCATGCACACACATTACATTCGAGGACAAACTATCTTCCTCCTTCTTTCCACACTGTCAGACTACCTTATGATCTTGTGTTTACGTCTGTTGTAAGATCATAAATAATAAGAAATATACAGCCCTTTGTCAATCCATTGCTTAATGAAAAACACCTTCCCCAATGCCACGAAAGTCATGGGAAGTATTTTACCATTCGTGATTGTGCTCGACACTGCAGGTGGGTGCAAAATGCAACCTGGAATCTGTTCTAAATGTAATGCGGGCGTAAGCGACCTTCCGGATGTGACGTCACGGGGAGGCGGAGCCAGGTGACGTGGGTGAAAGGTTGGGGTCCTTAAGTGGGTAAACCGGAAAGAGAAGTCAGTCGGGGTGTGAATGGAAAAGAGTGGGGCCACGCGGGCGAACGAGAGGAGGGGGGCACGGACAGCCAGGAAGGCTGTGTGTCAGAGGCAGCGGTGTAGCTGCAGAGAGTCGCAGGAGCGACGGAGAGAGAGACAGCACGAGGCTGTCAGAGCTGCGGAGAGAGCAAGAGAGAGAGAGGAGCTGCAGCGGTGTGTGTGGGGAGACAGCACGAGGCTGTCAGAGCTGCGGAGAGAGCAATAGAGAGAGAGGAGCTGCAGCGGTGAGAGCCAGGGAGGCTGGGAGAGAGTAACAGCAGCGGAGCTGCTGTGGGGGCTACAAGAGCGACAGAGGCCAACAGAGGGGCTGCTGGTGGAGACTGGGAAGACATCGGAGTCAGCACTGTGGGGACTGAGCAAAAAGGAGACCTGATGGACCTCTCTTCGGGATTTTGGCAGCTCCCCCTTGACGAGTCCTCACGGGAGAAAACCGCTTTCCGTACGCCGCAGGGGTTATTTCAATTTAACTGCCTCCCGATGGGATTGAATGCGGCCCCTGCCACATTTCAAAGATTGATGGAGCTCGTTTTGGCGGGGTTGCAGTGGGAGACGTGTCTTATATATTTGGACGATATCATTGTCTTCAACCGCACATTTGAGGAACATTTAAAGCGGCTGGAGACAGTGTTCACGAGGATGCGCTCTGCGAATTTAAAATTTAAACCAAAGAAATGCCACCTACTGCAACGGTCCGTCCGTTATCTGGGGCACATTGTGAGTGCTGAGGGGGTGTCCACGGATCCGGAAAAGACGGCGTGCGTCCGGGATTGGCCGACTCCGGCCACCGTGGGGGATGTTCGGCGGTTTTTGGGATTTGCCTCGTATTATCGAAGATTTGTGCCGGGGTTTGCGACGATTGCGAGGCCCTTGCATCTCCTTACGGGTAAAGGACGGAAGTTTGTTTGGGGACAGCCGGAAGAGGCGGCCTTTCGAAGTCTGCGTGATCTATTGGCAACGGCCCCAACATTGGATTATTCCGATTTTGATCGCCCATTCATTCTTGATACGGACGCGAGTGACACAGGTATTGGGGCGGTGTTATCACAGTCTAAAGGGGGTGTAGAGCGCGTCGTGGCGTATGGTAGCCGAGTCTTGTCTCCTGCGGAAACTCGCTACTGTGTCACTCGTAGAGAACTTTTGGCGGTTGTTTTTTTCCTACGGCAATTTCGACCGTACCTTTACGGTCGTTCCTTTGTTGTGCGAACGGATCATGCGGCCTTGCAATATGCACTTAAAATGGACCAGCCATCCGGACAGTGGGCACGTTGGTTGGACACGCTACAGGAATTTTCCTTCCAAATTCAACATCGGAAGGGAGTGCGCCATGCGAACGCTGACGCACTTTCCAGATTACCGCGGCGAGCCCCTTGCAAATGTGAGTCGGGGACGCATAGGTGTTCGCCGATTCTGAACCCCCCTCAGCCGCTTACGTTGGCCGTCGAGAAGTCGGATACTCCGATGGAACCGGGACCGACTGACGGGGTTTTGAATCTGCCGCGGTCTGTCTGGATTCGGGAACAGATGATCGATGAGTCGTTGTTGTCCATGCGGAAGCGGTCTACGAGGGACAATGGGAGTCCGAGTTCGGCTGTGGGGCCGCGAACCGCTCTCCGAGATGGTCTGCTTATGTGGCGAGAAGGGGTCCAGGAAAGCTGGCGTGTGGTGGTACCGACGTCCTTGCGATTCGAGTTGATTAGGACTCTCCATTGTGAGACACTCTTACATTTAGGGGTGCAGAAGACTTTGTTGACGTTGCAACGTCATTATTTTTGGCACGGCATGGCGACTGATGTCGTAGGGCACGTGCGCGCGTGCCCTGAGTGCGCCCGACGTAAGCCGCCTAAACATCCTTACGTGCCGCCTCTCCAGTCGATTCAGGTGTCTCGAGTCAATGAATTGGTGGCACTGGACATATTGGGACCCTTCTCACCATCGGCGAGGGGAAATAAATATTTGCTGGTAGGGGTTGAGTATCTCTCCCGTTGGCCGATGGCCTGGCCGTTGCCCGATCAGTCGGCCGCAGCCATCACCGACGCCTTTTTGTTTGGGTACATTATGGATAAGGGGGCGCCTGAGAGACTCCTCACGGACCAGGGCCGAAATTTCTCTTCTAAATTATTGGCGGAAGTGTGCGCGGGCCTTGGGACTAAGAAAATACGGACATCCCCATACCATCCGCAGACGGATGGTATGGTCGAGCGGCTGAACAGGACATTGTCTGCCATGCTTTGCCATACTGTGAGTGAACAGCAATCAGATTGGGATCTGCACATCCCCGGAGTGCTTTCGGCGTACAGGATGACGCCTCATGCGGCTACAGGGTATTCGCCGTTTTACCTTATGTATGGTCGGGAAAACGTGCCTCCGGTGGATGTGCAATTGGGTACTGGGGTGAAGGGACCTCGTAAACCACTTCCTGAATACATTCAGGACACGGTTCGCCGGGTCACGGAGGCGCGGGAAAATGCCCGCGTAGCTACGGCCAAAGCCCAGGCCCGGAACGAGCGGTATGCTCGGCGGTCCGAGGGGGAGTGCCCCTGGAAGGTTGGAGACCTGGCCTGGCTCCATTGCCCGCAGGTGCGGCCGGGAACCTCTCCTAAATTGCACAAACCTTGGCATGGTCCTGTGCGCCTCATTGAGGTTCCCAATCCACAGTCGGCGCGCGTTCAGATTGGTTCTCGCCGATGGTTTGTTCATACGTCGCGGTTGAAACCATATGTTGCTCCCCTACGTGATGCGTCATCTCCCAATGTTGCCTTGCCGGGGTCTGTTGCCGCCGACTCTCCCCTGCCTGCGTCCACTGATCTTGCTAGAGCGCCTGTCGTACCTGTTCCAGACAGGTCGGCCGTGACACCGAGGGGGACGAGGTGCCCTGCTCGGAGGGCGCCTGCCAGCTCTGCGAGACCTTCGAGCCCTGCAGCCCTTCTGACCCCGCCGCAGGCACATTCGAAGGACACGGCCAAGACTGATTCTTCAGGAACACGGGACGTTGGTGGACTTCCAACCGCAACAGGAGAATTACCCCCTGTCATTCATCGAGTTCCATCGCGTTCCCGTTCTGCGAGCGGGCCGCCGACCGTCCGGGACGGTCCGGCGACCCGCACACGCTCTAAATCACTTAAGTTTCGTTGATTGTATGTTGTGTTGTTGTTCTTGTTTATACCCTTGTATTTATTGCATGCTTTCTGTACGTCCGTTGATGTTACTTGTTGTTATTGTTCTGTTGTTATATTGCATGCTTGGTGTCCTTTAGCGCGGAAGGTCGGTTCACCGCATTACGCTTTGGTATTGTTCAGCCGAGGTCGGCTGGGTTTTTTCTACGGGGGAGGGTGGTGTAATGCGGGCGTAAGCGACCTTCCGGATGTGACGTCACGGGGAGGCGGAGCCAGGTGACGTGGGTGAAAGGTTGTGGTCCTTAAGTGGGTAAACCGGAAAGAGAAGTCAGTCGGGGTGTGAATGGAAAAGAGTGGGGCCACGCGGGCGAACGAGAGGAGGGGGGCACGGACAGCCAGGAAGGCTGTGTGTCAGAGGCAGCGGTGTAGCTGCAGAGAGTCGCAGGAGCGACGGAGAGAGAGACAGCACGAGGCTGTCAGAGCTGCGGAGAGAGCAAGAGAGAGAGAGAGGAGCTGCAGCGGTGTGTGTGGGGAGACAGCACGAGGCTGTCAGAGCTGCGGAGAGAGCAAGAGAGAGAGAGGAGCTGCAGCGGTGAGAGCCAGGGAGGCTGGGAGAGAGTAACAGCAGCGGAGCTGCTGTGGGGGCTACAAGAGCGACAGAGGCCAACAGAGGGGCTGCTGGTGGAGACTGGGAAGACATCGGAGTCAGCACTGTGGGGACTGAGCAAAGAGGAGACAGCCGTGTGGGTAATACAGTACGGACCAAATAAAGGACACTGAGCCAGAGATCGTGGTCAAGTCTTTTATTACATAAATATGACTCACCACTCATGATAGCCGCGGCTCATAATTCACAGTGCAGCACAGAAACAACTTTGAAACTGTTTCCGTCATATAATTGTTTCAAACGTTTAAACTATTAATTATGTCTGCCCCCTCCTCCCCCGAGTTGGCAATGCCGTTTGCTACTTACTCTTCATCAGCGAGTTGTGGAACTCCCTTGGCTGTGGGCTCATGCTTGCTCTGGTGGCGAGGCCATTATCCGGAGCAGCGGCGGAGACATTGGTGGTGGTGGTGGCGGTGCTCAGGGCAGTCATGGTGGCATCTTCCTTGCTGTGAACACAAGAAACAACAAGCGGCAAGAATGTCAAAAGGCTGAACTCTGAAATAGAATGCAGAATAAGGGGGAAGTAGCTAGTCGTAATCAACTATTAGTTTATCATTATTGAATATAGTGGAATAAATTATGTTCACCATAAATTATGTTTACTATGTGAGAAAGGCTATCGCAATTCTTACAACAAAGAACCATAGCTACAACCACTCTATAACCTCCACTATCCACAACAACCATGCCACAACCGTACACAACTGCCATTCATATGGAGCTGGAGGTTTTCCCAAGTTATAATCACGATGCAAGCCAACCTCTTCCTCAAAACACTTTGTAGCAGCCCTTTAACGATTGTTTATCCCTGTGTTGTGTTCATCACTCGTTACTTTACCTACACTGCGGCCTGACACTCCAGCGTTTCTGGCAACGTCATGGCTCACCAACCACCCCCTTTTCATTAATGGTTTAAGCCGTTATTGTGCCCATCATGTCAGATCTTCACCAATTTCTCTCTCCTCTGAGAAAACCCAGACCATGATCGCTCGCTAGACAGACTACGGATGAAAATTCAATGAGAGGGTTGGTCTGATTCCGGCATGACATCTCGAATTCGCCTCTGTGTCTGCTGAGGTGAGCACAACCTTGCTGTGAAAAGAGATACATCAATCCCAGCTCACTCTCAGCACCATTATGTCCCTGTCACTGCTGCTGGAACGGCTGTCCCAGCTCACGGCATCCCACGGCCAGCTCGTCCTTTTGGACAGGGGCGTTGACCTGCCCCTTGATTGTGCCGGGCTAGAATCCCTCTCCGCTAGCCGTGCGTCTGCTGATTGTGCGTTTGTGCAGCTGCAGTGGCAACGCATCTGCAGCTTGTTCATTTCGCTTGCTTTTACTCACTCCGAGAGGACTTCGTTCTTCCGGGACTGCACCGTGACCGCCTCCTTTTCCACCTCCTGTCCCAAGCAGGTGCCCTCAGTCGACCCTTCCCTGGACTCTGGGATGTCAATTTCCACAGTGCGCTCGTAGCCAATGCGCATGAATTGAAGTTGAATTGTTTTTTTCTGCTTTTGCTGACATGGCTGCGGCTGCTCCTGCAAGTCTTTCTTTAACTGCTCCTGTTTATTGTGGCCTACACAGGTTTTCCTGTGAAGTGCCACATTGCTGTGAGCAGACAGTCCAATGGTCTGCGTGGATGGCTTCCGTGAGGACACTGTGGGAGAAAAAGCAGAGAGAGATTAAACGGACAGTGGTCAGTATTGGAAACACAAGCACAGAGCGATGATTGCATCGATGTTCAAAATAGCTTTTGGCAAACGTTGGAATTTTCTTTGGTAAGGTCACCTAATTCCTGCCCCCAACCCTGCTCAATGGATCCACCACGAAGCACTTTGATTGATTAATGTTGCGGCGCTCATTGATTTATGCAAGCAATTTATATCGAAACATTGGGCTCTATGGAGGCCCTACACTACTGTACACTACTTGTCATCAGGGGTGGTCGTTAAGTGGGGTTCTACTGTATGTTTGTTTCTACAATTAAATAATATTTTCCTAATTTCACTGTGAATAATTCTGAGAAAAGTGTCAGCTTGTCTGACTTCCCTCCTAATATGCATATTGATATTTCTGAGTAGAATGCCTTTTCATAGTCTAAAAACGTCAGGTTAATTGGTAATTGAAATTTATTGGTATTTTCCAGAATGTGATTACTGGTATGCATGGGGTCGGGCACCCATATGCAACTAATTACAACAAATTGGTCACCATAAAAAATTACGGATAAAGGTCGAAAATATTAGTGGTGTAGCAGCCAAGGAATGGAAGGAATCCAAGAGTACATCGTATTATGTAACCCTATTATCTGTGAATTTTGCGGATAAGATTCACGTGAAACATACATCATATTATCCACGAATAGATACAGATACACCAACATGGACTCACGCGAAAATACGTAAAGACACAAAAACAAACAGAACACACCCACTGAAACATGCATAATAAACACACGACATGGATACACATAGAAATACAGAGAGACACACACAGAAACATGGAGACATTCAGAGACACACACAAGCACACCAATACAGAGATCGAGAGACACAGACATACAGAGACACAAAAAGACAACGAGATGCAGGTACTGGACTTAAGAGACACACATAGGGATAAGTAGAGAAATGTAAAGTACAAAGACAGAGATGGCGAGAGACACATATAGACAGAAGCACTGAGACACCTGAGATAATATATGGTTGAGCAACAATGAGTGTGTGCAGACACTCTGTTATGTTGTATGTAAAGCAACATTATCAGTGGTTTTCATGGCCAGACACTTGTGTACACAGAAACACACACGCGTCGGTATCTGTGTAGGCCCTGAGAAGCCCCTGAATAAATCATTCATGTTTAAAACTCTTGATCCGCAATAACGTGGATTAGCAGCGTGCGTGATTACGATATTGCGTGTCGTCACCGTGAAGCGAGGTCACGTGCGAGGGGCGGGGCTTAATGATGTGACGTCACACACCCGCAGGCCACGCCCATCCCACGCTCGCTCCGCCCCCCCTCACCGCTCTATGAAGCTTTGGTTTAACACGTGGCATTCGCGACCAATATCCGTATCTTCTTGGTTCTTTCGGTAAAGTAATAAAATAATAAAAAATAAAACATCGTAAAATAATTCTTACGACGTTTCGCCGAAACATAATAAAATAATTCTCACAACGTTTCGGCCGAAACGTCGTGAGAATTATTTTATTATGTTTTATTTTTATTATTTTATTACTTCCCTTCTACGTGACTTTACCGAAAGAACCAAGAAGATGAATCCCTACAGTCACGAAAGCTTTAAATCGAAATACAATATACGTATGTTTGGTTAAATCGCGTAAATATGAATGTGGCGTTAAAGCCGCAACTGCGTGCATGTATAATGTACGCTGATTACCATATGAATAACCCAACCGGCAACGGATATCCATTGTAATTCATGTTTTCATTTCTCCCCACCCCCCCTTGGCACCTCACAAGATGTCATCACATCTATCCGTCTATTTAAGGAACAAAATAGAATTTCTCGACAAATCTGGCTGTCGCCTGACGAAGCTAGTTGTAATGGCTGGCGAAACTTCGTACTGGGATTGTAAATGTTGCGTATTTGCTGTACTAGTAACGAATTGGCAAGTTCTGTTTACGTTACAACCCTTACTAATTAGCTGTGTCGGGTGGTGGCGGGTTTAATATTTACGCAATCTAAGGGGCCGTCCATAAATGACGTCACGTACATAGGGAGGGGGGGTCAGACATTTATGACGATGTGTGACGAGGGGGGGTGGGGTTGAGAAATGTGACGTCACATCAAAATGCGCAACTTTAAATGAATATAGACAACACGTTCTACTTAATTAAATAGACTTTTTAATCCATTTTTCTCCTACAACATCAAAGTGCAGCGCAACATTAAATACGCACTACAATGACAATAGTTTAAAGCGATTTGAAGCATGTTTTATTTTGGGGGGGGGGGCAGAACTTTGTAACGTCATATTTGAGGGGGGTCTGACTTTTTGTGACGCCGTGTGACGAAGGGAAGGGGGGGGGTCAAAAATCGTCCACAATCGCGTGACGTCATTTATGGACGGCCCCTAACCCAAAAAAACCTATATTATCCAATAAGCTTTGTCTTCACAATCGCTGAACGCGGGACCACGACGCCAAGCAGTTCGCAACAAAACAGCACGATCTAACTTGCAATCTTCTATGTTTTAATGGCAAGGTTCTTAAATTGAGTACGGTTGTAAGAGCTTGCCTGTCACTCACAATTTAAAACATTTCGCTCTCTTAATAGATGTTCTAAATGAGCAAAGCTTAGGAAGAGGATGTCTGTTGAATTGTTTAGTGTTGCATGATTAACGTCTGTTTGGTGTGCAGAATGATGGTGTGTCGTGTATATATGTCTTTAAAATGTTTTGTTTTGTAAATACACGCTTTCATTTGCCTTAAGATAGTTTCTGATACTTTAAATAAAGGGGAGTCATATTCTTGGTTCTTTCGGTAAAGGCACGTAGAAGGGAAATAATGAAATAATATTAATAGAAAACAATATATTATTTTATAATTTCCGTTCTACGTGACTTTACCGAAAGAACCAAGAATATGAATCCCTGCAGTCGCGAAAGCTTTAAATCAAAATAAAGGGGAGTGTCTGGACTGAAAGGAGGCCACTGACTTCGGCTAAGCGGGACATTTCACGAGTGGATCGCAATTGACATCGTCCACTGTGTACTCTTTGGTTCTTTCGGTAAAGTCACGTAGAAAGTAAATAAATTAAATAATATGTATCGTCCTCTCCTGCCTCTAGTCACGCGTCCACTCCTCTCTACTCTACCAATGTTACTGACTGTCTATCTTAGTCATCTGCAGCCTCCCATATCACGACTTCTCTCATCTGGGGCACCACGGTGGCTATGATATGTTAACTACCTCGCCTGGTATGCAGGAGGTCGTGGGTTCGATCCTGACCCTGACACCTGCTCTATATTTAAAGTTTGCGTGTCTCTCTCCCCGTGGTCGCAAGGATTTTTCTGTGGGTCCTCCGGTTTTCCCCTCCACATTTAGAAACAAGAGTTTAGAGTTCTAGATTTGAAGCTTTCGTGACTGCACGGATTCATATTCTTAGGTTTTTTCGGTAAAGTCACGTAGGTAAAACATCAAAATTAATAAAAAATACAATTAAAATATTTTATTTTAATAAGCGTTTAGAGTATTTGACTGCTAGAAATCTCCACATGATGAACCACTTTGTTGGTCTATCATTTGTGACCAGGTCACTTCGGAACAAAGAGCTATCCAGTTCAGTGCGCCTTACCTGGTAAAATGAACATAGTTTATTCTAGTGATAGGTTTTTATCCTTTCAACTGGTACAAAAACTGACACCTTTATACAAGGCAGTTTTTGTACCAGTTGAAAGGGTAAAAACCTATCACTTTATTTTGCCATTGGTAAAGGAGGTCTAATAGTATAGTTTAGTCTAGTTTATAAATGTGTATTCCAGGGTCGATCGGCAGGCCGAGTGTGGTGGGGTAAAGTGTGGGTAGTACTACCTCTTCAAAGACGTACTGGCCAGTGTGGAAGAGTAGACCAAAGCTCTATAGAGCTCTATGTGGTTGGACACCCTTCAGTCAGCAGTGGCGTGAGCAGGCAATTGCAGAGCTGCGCATTTACAAGCAAAGCTTACCATTCTTTTCGATTTAAAGCTTCCGTGACTGCAGGGATTCATCTTATTGGTTCTTTCGGTAAAGTCACGTAGAATGGAAATAATAAAATAATAAAAATAAAACATCATAAAATAATTCTCACGACGTGACAGACCTGTTCTCCACCTGAGGACGGCTGCTTGCGTTTGCGTTGTGGCCGAAACGTCGTGATAATTATTTTATGCTTTATTTTTATTATTTTATTATTTACATTCTACGTGACTTTACCGAAAAAACCAAGAAGACTTACCATTCTTATCACGTTCTTTATAGTTTGTGGGGGGGGGGAGTTGTTCCATTGATGTGTTATGATAACGGCAGTCCCAAGCGCACGTGGAGTGTTGGCCGAGTGAACAAAGCGAAGTGTTCTGTGTCAGTGTCCAAACATTCAATAAAATACAAGAGGCTGGCAGGGCTCTGCTGTTTAATCTCAAGAGGAAGTCATTGGCCTAATGCAGGCCTTCAGTGATTCCCACTCGGCCAACAACAACACCAGCTGACTTTCTGCAAAAGCTGTGGATTTTTTCAAATTTCTTCCAAACATCGCTGTCCCTCTGCGTGTGTGTGTGTGTGCGTTAGGAGCGGTGGTTTTGGTGCAGTCGTTCGTGCATGGTGCTACAAAAAAAATCTCCACCTGAGTTGGATCCTCCGTCATGGATTCCATCAGTCGCAAGCTCGGTTTGCCACCTTCATCGCAGACCAAACCCTGCAGACCAGTTTCTTAGCCGGGCTGGTTCTATCAAAACTGTGCTGTAAACTGTCATACAAGTTCAGCACCTCCGATTATCACGTTTGGCTACGTACGGTGCGAAAAAAGTTCAACATACATACAACGCAATACGTGTGCCGGTTCTCAGCACAAATCCATTTCCTGCTGCCACTCGAACACATGTCAAATCCCATGACTGACTGGCTCAATTCCGGACCGGTAGCAATCCTCTTGGGTGAGTGGGTGAGTGTCAGAGGTCGCAAACGGGCTTTGATTCCTTACCCGTACCCGGCCGCACCAGGGTCGCAAACGGGTACCCGTACCCGGCCGTACCCGTACCCTACCCATACCCGGCCGGGTACGGGTAGGGTACGGGTATCGGGTACCTGATTGCGACCTCTGGGATGAAGCCATGTTGCAGGCGCGGGTGGGTTGATTCTAGGAACTTGAATTGTGAGAAGAGACAAGACGTTGGGAAATGAGTGACAAACAGTTACTCACCAGTGACTCACGGTCTACCCGTACCCGGCCGAACCAGGGTCGCAAACGGCTACCCGTACCCGGCCGGGTACGGGTAGCCGGGTATCGGGTAGGGTACGGGTATCGGGTACCCGGTTGCGACCTCTGGTGAGTGTTACTGGGTGAGTGGGGAGCGGTAGTGTAGCGGTTAGCGCGCTGCACTGCGAACCCGGAGACCTGAGTTCAATTCCCGCTCACGGCCAACACCAGTGACAATTTATTTATCAGAACAGACCCTAGGTCGACTCGGCCTTAAATTAGTATCTGGTGAGGTATATAAACATCGCCACTAGGGAGACAAAGGCGGCCGGACGTGGTGCTGGCCACCCAAACCCACGTGTGCCGTGCCGGCCTTGATAGGTGCTCGCTAACAGAACTTGCCCCAACATTCTGTTCAGGCTTTACTGGGGATCTTTATCTTTGTAAGGGACCACAACTTGTGTGTGTGAGTTTGTAGAGCAGTGACGTTACAATACTGTACGCCGTTGCAATTGCATCAATGTTTGGTTCTATTTTTTGCTCTAGCACATGAGGGATATGGGTATTTCTGTATGGCATTGGCCTCCTCTACGGTGACTCAGCCTAAACGGAGCCCTGGCCATTCTTACAATAGGAAGGCAATGACCCAAACGTTCCATGTTCAATCCGGCCCAAAGAGGCACTCAATGGCCGTTTTCCCCAATAATCTAACTTCGGTTTAGAAGAGTATCTTTGTTTTTTTGCGTGTGAGCTCGCCAAAAATGTTGTGCTCTGCACGCAAAGCTTTATTTCTGCTGACGTCTGACCTATCGTGGCTGGATATTGATGCGAATAGGCGAGAGAGAGAAACGTCGTGCTTGTTTATTTGACGCTATCACAGGCCCGAGGCTACCAACATTTATTTAACTTTCCTGTTTATTGTCATTGGCTCGTTCCATACAGACACAGTGCAAACACAAAGCGTGTGTCTCAACTCAAAATCACGTGGAACTTATACGCTGAGCTTGGAATTGCGAGTCAAAATGAGGCTGCGTCTTCCTCGCCCGTATGCTTCCGCGATTAGCAGCTGCGCCGGCTCTAAAGGACATGCTGGGGCCGGCCCTGCACCACCAAATGTCACTTTGAACCACAGAAGTTCAAACTCCCAAGCGCCGAATCACCATTGCAGTGACCACATACACTTGTTGCTGTTGATATTCTTTCATACTGTATGTGGCCAACCGTGGCTAATCGGAGGTGTGGGGGAAGCACAATAAACTAAACACAAAAATCAGTTCGAAAGAAATGAGTTTTCAATCTATATTTAAAATAACACAGCTCCAGTGGCTTCTTAATATCGGAAGGAAGAGCGTTCCAGACTGATACAGAAGCGCATCTGAAAGCGCCACGCGAGATGCAGTGACCGTCATTGCTCAATGGCGAGACAAAATCCGCCGCTGCAAGGATGACCGGAGTTTGCTTGATGGGTTATGCTCATCGACGAGACCAGCGAGGTATTGTGGTTCATTTGTTGCAAGCACTCTGTGTGTACTGTCCCTCCCTCTCGCCCAACCACACCTTACCAGCATTGCTGTATTTATGTTGAGGTCAATGCTGCTGCTGAGCCAGTTGAGGGATACGGGAGCGATATTAAAAATTAATAAAAGTAAAATAAAAATAAAATAAAAATCACGACGTTTCGGAGGCTAACACAAGCTTCCGTCTTCAGGTGGAAACCGTCACAGCACGATAGCTGTATCAAGTGAGAGAAATTCCAAGAAACAGTATTTGTATATATACTGGTTGAGGGTGGGAGGAGGCAAGGTAGGCCCTGAATATTATTTTTGTGAGGTTCGGTGTGGCTGAAGCAAGCTGTTAGGAATGAGCCTTTGTTGTGTAAACTAGGTGCGGTTGATGTAAAGGTGCATGTAAAAGGGACTGAGCCTTTTTGTTATGTAGAGGTGATGCGGCTGAAATCGCGGGAGCGATGTTTGTGAATGTCTGAGACGCTGCTGGCTATTGAGCGGAGCGCGGGCATTACTGAACGATGCGCTCCGTGTTTTTTGGCTCTGACAGCCACGGTCGCACCGTGGGCACTGTGGAAAGGGAGCGGGGTGGGGGGAGACGTATATTCTTAGGTTTTTTTCGGTGAAGTCACGTAGGTAAAAAATGAAAATTAATAAAAGTAAAATAATAAATAACTCTCACTTGATACAGCTATCGTGCTGTGACTGTTCCACCTGAAGACGGAGACTTGTGTTGCTTCCGAAACGTCGTGATTTGTATTTTATTTTTATTTTACTTTTATTAATTTTAATTTTTTACCTACGTGACTTTACCGAAAAAACCTAAGAATATGAATCCTTGCAGTCACGAAAGCTTCAAATCTGGGGGGGGGAGACGCTTTTCATCTCCCACCGGTGTCACCCACGGGTGGTTTGCCGCACATGTCGTGCGATGTTTGGATGCCGTTCAAAGCGGACCGCGTGCTCCTTGGTAAGGGTCCCGTCCCAGCGGGGGCACGCTCTCTGCCGTGGGAGCAGTGATGGGGCTCAGCAATAGGAGGATGGAAATCCAGCAACATTCCTTTCACATCGTACAGTCAGCGCGTTGACAAGTTTGACCCCGCAACGACTTGATTGCGTATGTTTGAGAATAGGTTTCCCATTTTTTTCTGGCAACAAAACAGTTGTTTTAAGATGTTAAAACACCAAACTGAAACCTTTTACAAAGAATCATGTCTGCATTAACCACAACGCTTGTGGTCAGAATGCAAACAAAAAACGTACTCTGATAATATATGTATTGTCTTTGAAACTGATTGGTCCACACCAGAGACAGCTTTCTTTTGAGCCTCGTCTCAAAACGGTGTTAGACCAGAGCCTAGTCTCAAAACGGTGTTAGTACGTAGCCAAACGTACTAATCGGAGGTGCGGGGGAAAGACAACACACTAAACACAAAATAAGTTCTAAATGAAAGAGTTTTCAATCTAGTAAAGTGGTGTAGTGTATAGTGTACTGTATAGTATTTCAGTATATAGTGATGTATGTTGAACTTATTTTACATCGTACGTATCCAACCGTGCGAATTGGAGGTGCGGGGGAAGACAACTAATCACAAAAGGCAGTTCTAAAGAAATTAGTTTTCAATCCAAATGCTTTAACAGTACATAGAGCGTTCCAGACGGCCGCAGAAGTGCATCTGAAAGTTCTAGATTTGAAGCTTTCGTGACTGAATATGCATCTGAAAGCGCGCGTTGACCGTTTGTTTGATGGCCAGCCAAAAGCCGCCTCTGCTGCGAGGATGACCGGAGTTCGCGTGATGGTTTATGCTCGTTGACCAGGTCAGCAAGGTACCAAAACGTGCGGACGAAACAGCGCAACAAGTAGAGAATGGAGTCTGAAAACACGCGCGCGTGTTGGGGCACACACACGCACACACGTGGACAAACACGGCCACTGTTGGGATGAAAATGTCCCAGAGCAATGGTGGAGGGAGCGTCGACGATTTTAAATTGTGTACTGTACAGCCCCTGACGAGATTCTAGAAGCTCGCTCTGCACTTTTAACTTTTCGTAGTTCTCAGGCCAAGTTATCTCGTGAGCGTTTAAATATATTTCTCTCGAAGAGTTGGAAAAAATGGGCCCGATCTGCATGTTGCTATTTTCTGGTAACCACCCAGATAAATGTGTCGCTTAAAATAAATAATACTGTAACCTTCGATGAACACTGTTTTCTTTGTACGATGCGAAATAAGATCAACATACATAGGTAGTAACGTTTATTGTTGTACCAATTTCACTTAAGCTGTTTCAAAATGAATATGTAATCTCAAGAGGATTTATCTCATTTATCATCATCAATCATGAGCTGCCATGATCTATCGACTGCTGGATGAAGGCCTTCCCCATGGCGCTCCGCAATCTCTCACGGTCCCACGATTTATAAATCCTGCGAACTTTCGCGCATGAGGATTTGCATGAAGATCAGCTCGCCTCCGCCGGACCAATAGATATTATCATCGCATCGCAGAGCTGTGAGAGATGACGACAGCTTAGGGAAACCTTAATTCAGTGGTGGATAGTTCACGGACGATTACGATGATTGATGCCTTGTGGGCGTATGCCATGATTTCAAGTAAAAGGTTTAAAAGTCAAAAGCGTCTCCCTTCTTAAACGAGAGATTCACAGCCACGAGTCTGACTGCACTTTCCCACGCGCCTTGCGTGCTACAGATATATTCACAGCATCACAGTCGACACGAGCGTGTTGTTTTAACCCCGGCCGCTGGAATTCCTTCCAAATTAAGCGAAAGACCAAATATAAACTAAGATATTTAAAACTAAACTTTTTTTTATTTAACCAGGTAAGGCCCACTAAGCTATATAGCTCTTTTTCAGATGCGACCTGGCCACAACTGACATCTCAACGACTTGGCTTGTCATGTGGAAATTTATAGCAGACAAATACTCGAATCGCATGTTGATTCCAAATGTGGAGGAACAAAACCGGAAGACCCGGAGAAAAATCCACGCGCGACCACGAGGAGAGACACACGCAAACTCAAAATATACAGCAGGCATCAGGGTTGTGATCGAACCGACGACCTCAAGGACACCAAGCGAGGGAGATAACATCTCCTAGCCACCGTGGCGCCCGAGTATGGGATATCAGTTTTGTGTGTGTGTGCGGTCAAAACGGGGTTGTCTTGTGTGTGCGCCCAGGTTGAAACCATGAACTCTTTACATTTAAGGATCACCCGATTTAATCATGGGCAGATGCGCCCAGATTCAAAGCCACAATTTCAGCAGTGCCAGCCCAGCGACTGCTCTGAGCTCTGAGCCACCCTGCCATCTCCTTACCGTTTGCTTACTTTTCCTATACTTTTCACTCCTATCGTGTTTTCGAATTGTTTGTTGTTGTAAATTTCTGACCCGCCCTGACTGGACATCTGTAAAAAAGAGCTTCACAGATCATCGGATTCCTCCAGTCTTAATACATATTCTAATTCTAAATTCCCTACCTAGTACTCAACTTCACAACTGCATCGCACGCGTTCAGATGCGCTTCTGCGACCGTCTGGAACGCTCTTCCTTCCGATATTATGAAGCCACCGGAGCTATGCACTTTTAAATAAACTAGGTTTAAAGATAATTTGAAAACTTTTATTGAACTCTAAAAAACTTTCTTTGCATATTCATTACTGCTTGAAATAAACCTTACTTTAAAAAAGTTTGAGAATTAAATGAAGGTCACAAGACACGTGAACCGCCTTGTAGACTGAAAACTCTGTAAAACTGATATTTTTTGTTTAGTTTGATGTGGATTTTCTGTTTGCACTTAGTCACATATTCACTTTAAGATGTTTTCTTGTTCATATTTTTGTTTTTTGTTTGTTGCAGTTGCACCCGATTCAAGAGCCGAATGGCTCACAGGGCTATACCAAATAAATGAACTTGAACTTGATGTCCTTTACCCGCACCACCGATGAGCACGGTTGGCTACGTACGGTGCGAAAAGAAGTTCAACGTACACACATACATACGTAAACTCTCCGATTGCGAGTGGCGAATTCTAACCATCATGCCACTCGGCCAGAGCAGTGGCGATGCTAAGGCACAACGCAAACTAAATAAAAGCTCAAGGGGCCGCGGAATTCATGACTCTCCCCTCCTCCCAAAAAGGAAAACGAGCACACGCAGTGCTTTATACGGCTTCTCGAAACATCAGCTCCAATTCAGATCCTCGCAAATGTAACAAGCCAATTCATCTCTCGTCTGTATCTCTCTCCCGGCATCTCGCTACGAGGGGAGGGAGGGGGGACAATATACGTCTGACTTCGGAGTATCCAATGGGCCAGCACAATCACTGAACCAGCACTACCACTGAGACATCATTGAGACAACACTACCACGCCAGCATTACCACTGAGCTACTACTACCACGTAGCCAGCACTACCACTGACCTACCCCTGACCCAACACTACAACTGAACCAGTATTCAGCCAGCACTACCACTGACCTACCCCTGACCCAACACTACAACTGAACCAGTATTCAGCCAGCACTACCACTGACCCACCCCTGACCCAACACTACCACTGAACCAGTATTCAGCCAGCACTACCACTGACCTACCCCTTACCCAACACTACCACTGAACCAGTATTCAGCCAGCACTACCACTGACCTACCCCTGACCCAACACTACCACTGAACCAGTATTCAGCCAGCACTTCCACTGACCTACCCCTGACGCAACACTACCACTGAACCAGTATTCAGCCAGCACTACCACTGACCTACCCCTGACCCAACACTACCACTGAACCAGTCTTCAGCCAGCACTTCCACTAAGTCAACATAACCACAAAGCCAGCACGACCATGGAGTTACCACTGAGTAAAGAACTACCACTGAGCCAATACTGAGCTAGCATTACCACTGAGACAACATTACCACTGAGCCAGAACTACCACTGACCTAGCACTTACCACTGTGCCAGCATCACCACCCATCCAGCATTGGATCGCGAGTTGTTGACCTTAACCCAGGCGTGCCAGCTGGCCTTAAAGGGTCCGCGTCTCGGATCTTCACTCAAAGCGCCTTCATGTGGTGGGGGCTCTGCGCTCTGAGTACGAGGCGGGGGGTCGGTGTGGGAGGGGGTCAGTGTCGGCCTGGGGGGGGAGGGTGTGAGTCAGGGCGACGCCCATCTCTCCACTGCGGACCGAGCGTCCGTTTGGGTGGAACCGGACGGAATGGGCGGGCGTGGTTGGGGGGGGGCGTGGTTGAATGGGGGGGGGCTGTTGACGCCCCCCCCGCCCCCATTCCCACCTCCCTCGGCATCACTCCGCTTGACGAATCCTCTACCCCCCCCATCCCCCCGGCAGCCGCTCACTCACGCGAGCTCGCTCCGTGTTCTTTTTGCGCCACTGGTACGATCTCTTGACAGCTGCTGCGCGGTGGGCGATGTTCGTCGTCTCGACCCTAGTAGACTTCTCGCGCGAGACGTGCCCAGCCCCGACTCTGTTCGCGCTCACTTTACTCTGAGTGCCTTTTTGCATCTTCGCTCAAATATCCACGGTCGGGCTACGTGCGGTGCGAAAGAAGTTCAACGTGCGTTACATATATATGTGTAAGGTGCAGGCGGACATCGGTCAACATGCCCAACGGCGTCGTCGTCGCCGAGTGTTCGAGGGTCCTGCTGATGTTCTGCCTCTTGCACGTCCACCACTGCCGCTTCTCCGCCGCAGAAGTCGCTCCCAACTGTGAGTTGCCGGTCGAGACGCGCATCCCACAATCCCACACCGCAGGTGCGCTGACAATTACAAGACTAAGACCCCCTCGTGTGCTTAGTAAGTAGCCTTCGCAGACTTTTAGCGAGCGACTGTGGTGAAGACCGGCACGGCACACGAGTTGGGGTTGGGGGGCAGCACTACCTTGTTCACACACAGCACCAGAAACTCATTTAAGGCTGAGTCGACTTAGGGGAGGCCCGGGACCGGTTCAGATGATCGTAATCGATGTTGGTGGTCGTGGTTTCTTGTTGAAAAATGTGGGTGGTACTCATCTGACTATAACATAGAAGTGGTGGTGGAAATTCCATGTTCCTTTGGCGGGGGCGAGTGTAGTCACATGAGCGATCACATACCGATTTCCTACAAAATGGTACTCGATTATTGACCCTGGAGAGATGATGGGCTCAGTTGATACTCAAAAGGTGATTTGAACTTGTAAACTTCCAAATGTTTGCTCTAAGCTTCTCTGTCACGCAGCCACATAAATTAATACATACAGTGAGGACTTCCCTTATTAAAATGCAAATCAATTAAAAACATTTTTGACATGCGTTTTTCTGGATTTTGTTGTTGTTATTCTTTTTCTCATTGTTCAAATAAACCTACCATTAAAATTATAGACTGATCATTTCTTTGTCAGTGGGCGAACATACAAAATCAGCAGGGGATCAAATACTTTTTTTCCCTCACTGTACATGACAGCATACAATATCTACGCAGTATAGTAAACTCATCTCAAGCTGCCCGTGAATCACGTGGCTTCCGTGTGGCCACCCCCACTCTGAACCCCTCCCCTCTCGCAGGCGCCCGCTGTGAAAACAGACGCCGCTCCGTGCAGCTGCAGCGTGGACGTACCCTGCTGTAGTCTCCTCCCTCATCCTCACCTCTCCCCGACCCCTTCGCTCCCATCTCTCGGCTCTTTCTCCATCATCGGCCTCTCGTTTATCATCCTTTATCTTCTGTCTTCTCTCTTTACTGTTCCTTTTCCCATTGCGTCCTTGACTCAACTCATCTCGTGGTGTGCCATGGATACAACAAAAAACACAGTTGCTTGTGATGTTCGAAACATATTTGCCGGAACTGCCGTATCCAATTGATTCATCGCGGCCACGTGGCAGAGCAGCAACGCGAGCGGCTCATCCATCGGAAAGTTGTGATTTGAATTCCTGGCCGGGGGGCTGATTAAGTCCCATCATCCTATCGGGGGTAATTAAAATCACTACCACGCTGTGGCGAAGTCAACAGTGGTTGTGCTTTGGATATATTCGCACCCCACCCCTCCCTATAGAAATGTTAAATTTCCACAACTCGCCCGTAAACAGGAGATGATCCCCAATCAACAAATCACTTTTGTGTTGAGAGAACATATTGGTGGAAGTTCCATGAATCTGCGTTACCCTGACAAGGCCAAGTACGTTCTAACATTACACCACTTTTAGAACCTGCAAGTAGTCAGAAATCAGAGACGGATTACATTTCAAAGGTCGCCTTCCCAGCACATGACTGTGCATCATGGTCAAGTGGATGTATTTTTGCAAATGTTACAAGTCTATTCCCACTGAGGCCCCAACGGTTCTTCTCCCCAGCAAAGACGGCTGGATGTGTGTGTGCTTGTGCGCGAGAAAAGGCGATGATTCAACCCTTGCTAAGAAACTCCAGACGCGTGTTCATCATCATGGGATTTGCCCCAGAGCTCAAATTCACTTCCTCTCTGGGAGTATGGGTTTTGCTACTAGTCGCAATGCAACCACAATACACATATTACAGTAGTTTTGCAATTTTGATAGTTATAAGTCGAAAGTCAGATGGATTTCCTGCTCCAATGAGCATCAAGCCAGTGGTGGAAATTCTACATTCATATGACGGGGATGATTCTATCAATAAGAGAGCCACTGTTGACAACCAATAGCAGGGTTTCATTTTAATAACCAATAGCAGGGCTTCATTTTATTGACTAATAGCAGTACTTAATTTCATTAAAATAGCATGACGTAATTTCATTAACTAGCAACAGGGCTTAATTTCATCACCTAATAGCAGGGCTTCATTTCACTAACTAATAGCAGGGATAAATTCCATTAACTAATAGCAGAACTTAATTTAATTAACTACCAGGGTGTAAATGTATTAACTAACAACAGGACTTCATTTCGTATTCACTAATAGCAGGGATAAATTTCATTAGCGAACAGCAGGACTTCATTTCATAAACTAACACCATTTTAGTTGGCTATGCCCAGCTCGGCAAATCAGAAAATATCTCTGCCAAACCTTGCACACCACAAATCGAGATCGGTGAAGGAAACTGCGATTTGGAGTGTCATCTGTTCGCATTGGCAGCTGTTGTCTCCTGCATTCACCCAAGCTGATGACACCTTCATTTCCCCCTTTCAACATTGTCTGCTTGGAATCTTTTGAAAGCAATGAAAATACAGTAGATCATCGATTATTCGGGGAGAGGGGATTGGGGGGATTATCAAACACGCCGGATAATCACTAATCCTTATTATTAAAAAACGTTGTTTTTGCACATTTCTGTATGACGTGTTTTTAGGTGTTGTTATGTGTTTTTTTCGTGTTTTAAATTAGTTTCCTATGCGAAATTTGCATAAATAAACATCCTAATACAGTAAAAAAAGTCACTGTATTTTACTGTGCCGTACCACTCCAATCTCGAAGACTGCATCACGGGGTGATGTATGTACGTGCAGTATTTTCATTGTTTAAATTGTACGTAGTGTACAGTGCAGCGTTTAATAATATTTGACACTGACATCAAGCAGAGCTACTTTTTTTTCCACGCACGTGTTGCCGATTCGACTGAACCGGTTACAGCCTTTGGAGCGGTTTCGCCGGATCGACTGATAATGTTGGAAGCAGCATGATAGTTATCGATGACCAATGAATCGGTACACATTGAACTAACTGTAGTAATAAATAACGATATTTTACGGCGCTTTTGCAATCCACTGCTAGATGAAGGCATCAACCCTGTCATGTCGGTCATGGAGGTTGTTTGACCATACTTCACCACTCTGGTGAGTGTAGGTTGGTGAAGGGTGGTTGGAGGGAGGGAGGGTGGCACCCAGGGACTGTCCATTGATTTATAAATTGAGAGCACTCGCCACTGATGTTAACCGTGGCCGTTATTCGAACTCGGGTCACCGAGGTCATGGTGCATAGCACTAACCAGTGCTCCGGCAATATTGTTATAAACTAACCCATTATAAGGCACGTTAGAGGTGTATTAACGTAGAAGAATTTGTGAAAACAATCAAATGAGCGGACACTGCAGAGACGACACGAGCAAAGCATTTTGGGAAAGATAGGACGTGGCGAAATGAAATGGGAGACATTTTCAAAAAGCATATTAAAGTACTGTAGTTCTGTAAGAGTATCATTTTTATAGTTTCCCGCACCTCCGATTTGCACGGTGGGTTACGTACGGTGCGCAAGAAGTTCAACATACACACATACATTAAAAGCCAGTATTGTACTATTATTATATAATACACACACACACACCAATGGCTTGACCCACATATACATCAAATCGCAGTGTACCTCGTGGAAACGCCGCGTTGCTTCGTGGAGGCCTGTGCCTGTTTCCGTGCAATGTTATGGGGAGGAAATTGGCGAGGTACGTTGTCACGGGAGACGGAGCTATTTTTCCCCTCCTCGCGAGGTCAAACAGAGGAAAGCGCCACGGTTATTTTGACAGCGGCTTGGCGATGAGGTTGCCACCCGTCCTGGGTTTTTTTTCCTTCATTCAGGCATTCGCCTTCACTTTGAAGGTGGCTATCCCTGAAGGGAAATCAGTTTTTTTTTGGGACGTTAAGAAAATCTAGATTTTTTTTTTAATCAGTGGCACCCTCCAGCCCATGCATCTATTGGAAGTTGACAGAGCCCCCGGATTTGTGTACCTCCGAGGTGGCAACCCTTCCTGGGTTAGCCCCAAAAAAATTTTGGAACAATGGAATAACGTAATCTCCATCGGATATGCATTTCTGGGTTCCATTCGTGCGTCGTCGGAAAGTAGGTTATGTAGACTTTCAAGCAGGAATAAGGAGCAATTTGGCTTATGTATGCATGGAATTCGTTATTAAGCACTGATTCTTATTGTAGAGATCACACGGACTGTTCAGACAAGCCAGTGGGGGGGGGGGGGTGTCTTGGGCAGGATGCGTCCACGACTCGAAAGGACGAAAACTCGGAGGTCGAGACTCACGGCGGAGTGGTGGCCCAAGGAGGGAGCTCTACCGCCACCTCTCATTGTATCCGCGCACACACAAGGGGGCAGCACTTAATTGAGAGTGGACATTTGCTGTGTCCGTGAGACGTCTCAAGAAGAGGGCCCTCACTTGGGTGAAGTTGCACCGGCGGAGGCCACGCTGCCATAAATAATCGATAGCAAAGGATTGGTTCCGTAACTTTGCGTGTAGCTGTTAGTGTAGCTGTTAGTGTAGCTGTTAGTGTTGCTGTTAGTGTAACTGTTAGTGTAATTATTAGTGTAACTGTTAGTGTAGCGATCAGTGTAACAATTCAAACGCCAATTTCAAATATGGTCATCAGAATATTTTTAAATTCTCATCAAAAGCCCGTGGTGTAATCAAGTGCAAGTCGCTAGTTCTTATCGTCCACTCTATCTCTCCAGCCTCTTTGTTTACGTGCTAGAAAGAAGGGCCATTGCCTGAAACGTCGTCTGTAATATTTTTGTTTTCTTTTAAGACCACACAGTGCTGTTAACGGGTGTGCTGAGTGGTTTGGTTAGCTATGCTTATGCACCACTGCCAACGCATCATCAGCAGCAGCAGCAACATCATCATCAAATAATTTGTTGAACGAAGGCCTTCCCCATGCCGTACCGATCGTGGGTGTTGTATGTCCATGCTTGATCACCACGTTGTCTCCGCTCCTGGTTTTCCCACGAGCCGTCCTCTCGTCGTGAAGACTGCAGTCGTCCTGGAGAAATCCACCACTCTTCCCAAGGGGCGTTCAAAGTCTCCGTTTATGTCTGAAGCCAATCAAGACAATACTTTTATATTTAGCTCTCGTATCTTCCAACACTGTCAGATGTATCTTCTTATCGTGATATGTCCTGATTTTTTTTGTACATCAGAGATGGCAATCTCGGTCACCGTTTGAAGTAAACTGGGTTTCTGAGTAGAGGTTTTTCCCCTCGATGTATGCGGCAGTAGTAAGTAGTAGATGCGTTCCAGAAAATTGGCGCGCAAAACGAAACGGCACGAGAAGGCGGCTGTCTGTCGATTAGCACTCAGTACATACACAGTACACACGCACAGTAGACACCCATAGTACACACACATAGTACACACGGTACACACACAGTACACATAGTACACACACAGTACACACACACAGTACATACACAGTACACACAATACACATAGTACACATAGTACACAGTACACATACACAGTACACACACAATACACATAGTACACAGTACACACACACAGTACACACAGTACACATAATATACACACAGTACACACACACAGTACACACACAGTACACATACATAGTACACACAGTACACACACACAGTAGACACACATAGTACACACATATAGTACACACGGTACACACACAGTACACATAGTACACACACACAGTACACACAGTACACACAGTACACACACTACACACACAGTACACACAGTACACACAGTACACACAGTACACATAGTATACACAGTACACACACAGTACACACAGTGCACACACAGTACACATACATAGTACACACACAGTACACACACACAGTACACATAGTTTACACACAGTACACACACATAGTACACAGAGTACACACACAGTACACACACAGTACACACGGTACACACACAGTATACATACATAGTATAGACTCACTACATACACAGTAGTACACACACATAGTACACACACAGTATACACACACTACATACACAGTACACATAGTTTACACACAGTACATACACAGTACACACAGAGTACGCATAATACACACACAGTACATAGTACACACACACAGTACACATAGCCGGCACAATGTCGTCCAGAGGTCGCAACCGGGTACCCGATACCCGTACCCTACCCGATACCCGGCTACCCGTAACCGACCGGGTACGGGTACGGGTAGCCGTTTGCGACCCTGGTGCGGCCGGGTACGGGTAGGCCGCTAGTCACTGGTGAGTCACCGTTTGTCACTCATTTCGGGTAGGGTACGGGTAGGGAACGGGTACCCATACCCGGCTGGGTACGGGTACGGGTACCCATTTGCGACCCTGGTGCGGCCGGGTACGGGTACGGGTAAGGAATCAAAACCTGTTTGCGACCTCTGATGTCGTCCCACGTCCGACCGCATAGCCGCATGTGGATTGATTTCAAACCGCATAACACGGCGAAGTTTGGGTGGAAACAAGTTTGCCGCGTACGCAACGCGAAATCGCGCAAAACGAAACAGATCGAGGGAGACCTGGAGAGTGAAATGGGCGGTCTCAAACCCCAGCATGACATCCTAGTGTAATAAAGGACTCGATCACTGGGTCTGTCTCCGTTGTCCTTTATTCGGGTTCTTTACACTTGTCCCACACGGCCCTCGCTCAGAGCCTCTCCGCTTGGCAGCCCCACAGCTGCCTTCGCTCCCGTAGCCTCCTCGCCTCTGCAGCTCCGCTGCAGATCCCCTGTGCAGTCCTCCGGCTGCCCTCACTGCAGCTCCACCGCTGCTCCTCGTTCCTCCGTGCTCGGTCACCGCTGGCCGACAGTGCCGAGTCTTACCCTGCGTGGGTGGCGATCTCGCCACTCTCCAACCTCCGCCCTGCGTGGCCTCACTCTAACTCTATCTCCCACACTCTCCCGTCTCTTCCGGTATCTCTCCCTTAAGACCTCACCCCTCTCTCACACGTGACCTAACTCCTCCCCCCCATGACGTCATATCCGCGAGGCCGTTTACGCCCGCATTACACTAGCATGGCCTCTTGCCCCCTGACATGCCTTTCCATATCAAGGGCAACACATACATTGTCCATAATGAACGTTTTTGGGTTTAGATCGCGTTATTTATAAATGTGTCATAACCCTCCACCACCCGACACGACCAATCAGTAAAAAAGTGTCACGTTGACAAAAGACAAATTGTAAATGTTGTGGTTCCACGCTTCAACACACCGTTGGGCTAAAGCAGTGAACTATTTGTCTTTTGTCAACGTGACACTTTTTTACTGATTGGCCGTGTCGGGTGGTGGAGGGTTACGACACATTTATAAATAACGCGATCTAAACTCAAAAAGTTGATTATGAATAATATTGGTCGCGAAAGCCTACCAGAAACAACACCACGTACAGCATGCAAAAAAATCCACAACTGTTGCTCTGACATTGCCCGGCGAAAGGAAACGTGCGGATGTGATGGAGCCAATCCCTTCCTGCCCGCTCTCTGAGTCGTTCGTTCTAAGTCAAAATAACCGATTGAAGGCATCATTGTGGTGAACGCAAGCGGAGCCAAAAATACGCAGACTGCAACGCCTCTTTCCCAATATCCCTTCAAGGGAGACTGGATGTCGAGCCTCGGGTCGACTGTCTATTGATGCTTGTTGAATCACTGCCGCTGAAATGATGCGCTCGCAGAAGGCAGGGGGCGTGCGACTGATGTGATGTGTAAAGTAATAACGATGATTCATGTACGTAAAGAGGCAGATACGTAAATGTCGTGGCTTGGCTCTCTAACACACCGGTGTGCTGTACTAGTATACTACACTATACACTACACTATACACTATTATACACTACACTGTACACTACTATAGACTACACTATACACTATTATACACTACGCTATACACTACACTATACACTACACTACTATACACTACTATACACTACACTATACACTACACTACTTTACACTACACTATACACTACACTACTATACACTACACTATACACTACTATACACTACACTATACACTACACTACTATACACTACACTATACACTACACTACTATACACTGCACTACTATACACTACACTATACACTACACTACTATACACTACACTATACACTACTATACACTACACTATACACTACACTACTATACACTGCACTACTATACACTAAACTATACACTACACTATACACTAGTGCTGTACTAGTGACGAATTGGCCACGTTCTGTTTACGTGACAACCCTTACTCGTTGGCTGTGTCGGGTGGTGGTGGGTTTAACGACACATTTATACATTTACGCGATCTAACCCAAAAAAAAACCTCTGTTGGAAGGCAAATTTGTCTCTTTGAAATGTTCTGGGGGAAGACAAAGGCGACTGGGCACGGTGTCGACCACCCAGCCAGCCCACGCGTGCCATCCATCGCAGCTACAAAACAGCACTTGCCCCGACGGCCTGTCGAGGCTACACTGGAGAGGGGGGGGGTGTGAATCTTTGTCTTTGTGTGTACCAACAGCGCTCACGCCGTGTGCCGTGATGGGGGTGGTGCACGCCGAGTCACCGCGCGGTCGTTACCGCCTCTCGCTCGAGGACGCGTGGACGCTGTGCCGCGCTGCGGTCACAGAACTCGCCACCCTGGAGCAGCTGCGCAACGCGAACGCGCACGGATTTCAGGTGTGCAGGTCCGTGGCTCGCCCTTGAGGGTGTGTGTGTGCGTGTGTGTGTGCACGTGTGTGTGCGCGTGTGTGTGCGCGTGTGTGTGTGCACGTGTGTGTGCGCGTGTTTGTGTGCACGTGTGTGTGTGCGTGTGTGTGTGAGCGTTTGTGTGTGCGTGCGTGTGTGTGCGCGTGTGTGTGCGCGCGTGTGTACGCGTGTGTGTGAGCGTGTGTGTGTGCGTGTGGGGAGCGGTAGTGTAGCGGTTAGTGCGCTGCGCTATGAACCTAGCGACCCGGGTTCGATTCCTGCTCACGGCCAACACCAGTGACGATCATCTGAACCGGTCCTGGGCCTCCCCTAGGTCGACTCAGCCTGAAATGAGTACCTGGTGTGGTGTGTAAACATCGCCACTGGGGAGACAAAGGCGGTCGGGCGTGGTGCTGGCCACCCACCCCCTCGTGTACCGTTCCGGCCTTCATAGGTGCTCGCTAACAGCACTTGCCCCTACAGTCTGTTAAGGCTATACGGGGGACCTTTGTGTGCGTGTGTGAGCGTGTGTGTGAGCGTGTGTGTGTGCACGTGTGTGTGTGTGTGCACGTGTGTGTGTGTGTGCACGTGTGTGTGCAAGTGTGTGTGAGCGTGTGTGTGTGTCTAAAGCACAGCAAGTTGGCACAGTAGGGGGCATAGGTGGTCCATCAGCCAGTCATCTCGGTCACCTCAGTCAGTCGACCCGTGGCACCTGCTGGGTCTGCCCCGTGACCTCCTGCCAGCGGGCGTTCGACAGTTCACGTGGCCTCAAGGTGCACATAGCCTGGCACAAGCGTCGTGGTGACGTCACCGCCACTTAGTGGCGAATGGCGGTTGATGTTGTGTGTGCGTGCGTACGTGCGTTGAACCTGGCGACAATGGTTCCATTTCCTGCTCACGGCCAACACCAGTGACGATTATCTGAACCGGTCCCTAGGTCGACTCAGCCTCAAACGAGTACCTGGTGCGATGTGTAGTAAATATCGCCACGAGGGAGACAAAGGCGGCTGGGCGTGGTGTTTGGCCACCCATTCCCTCGTGTGCCGTGCCGCCCTTCATAGGTAGGTGCTCGTTAACAGCACTTGCCCCAACAGTTTGTTCAGACTACATGGGGGGATCTTTGTCTTTGTGTACGGTGCTCTGCGACACCCCAACTGAAAGCAGTGCAATTCTTATCAATAACAAATCATTAGCACTAATCATTCTTATTATTTTATTTCATAAAAAAAAAATCAACTGATGCATGATGTGTGATCATATGGTGTCCATGTCTACGCTACAAAACCTTGTACTGGCTTGCACATCAAGTCAAGGATCGAGCGCAAGATTGCTATCCTTTGACACCTCTCTGTCTCTCAACAATCTCTCGGCCATAGCTCTCCACCCTTCGCACTCCACCCTGCCCGCGGTAAACCGCTACACCCTACGGAGTTCATCATCGCACCATGTGCTGCTCATCGCACGATCTGCTGATGAACGCACCCACAGCCAAGCACTTTCCGTCCTGGCTGTTGCTGCCACGACCGGCAGCAGCCGTCTGGAACTTTCTCTCTCTCACACACACTGCTACACGCAAAAAAGACAAAGATCCCCCGTATAGCCTTAATAAACTGTAGGGGCAAGTGCTGTTAGCGAGCACCTATGAAGGCCGGAACGGTACACGAAGGGGTGGGTGGCCAGCACCACGCCCGACCGCCTTTGTCTCCCCAGTGGCGATGTTTACACACCACACCAGGTACTCATTTGAGGCTGAGTCAACCTAGGTGAGGCCCAGGACCGGTTCAGATATTCGTCACTGGTGTTGGCCGTGAGCGGGAATCGAACCCGGGTCGACGGGTTCATAGCGCAGCTTAGCGCTAACCGCTACACCACCGCTACCCACACACTGCTGCACACACACGCAGCAACAGCAGCAGCAGCAGTATCCAGCCACTATCATCCATCTTCCGGCCCTCACCTGTCCAGGCCCTCACCTGGTCTAGACTCTCACCTGGTCCAAGTTGTCACCTGGTCCAGGCGCTCATCTGGTTCAGTCTCTCTCCTGTTCAGGTTCTCACCTGATTTTAGTCTCTCACCTGTCCAGGCTTTGACCTGTTCAGGTTCCCACCTGTTCAGGCTTTCACCTGTTCAGGCTATCACCCATGTAGGCCAGCATGAGAGAAACGTTCAGCTCTGGCTCCACGCCTCTGAGTTTTTCGATGGAACAACGCATCCACTTGTTATGACGTGTATTGCTATGGTTGTTGTTGTTGTGGCTCTGTCGTATGCACCGGGTGTGGGCTGCAGGAGCGGCTGGGTGCAGGGTGGTGTGAGCGCCGTGCCGCGTGTGCGCCCGCTGCCCCAGTGTGCCCACAACCTCACGGGCGTCGTGCTCGACCCCATCTCCACGGCGCGCCTCGATGCGTTCTGCTACAACGCTTCAGGTGCCCCCCTCCCCCCCTACCACCGCCGTCACAACCACCACCAGCACCGCCACCATCACCAGCACCACCACCATCACCAGCACCACCACCGTCCACCAACACCAGCATAACCACCGCCGCCACCATGACCACCATCGGCACCACCACCGCGACCATTGCCACCACCACGACCACCACCAATACCACCACCACAACCACCACCACCACAAGCACCACTAATTCGGAGGGTTTCTTGCCCTTCGCCCCCAATGATTTCATCTTCTGTTCTGCCCCCCCCCCCCCCCAATGTGTGCAGACACTACTGACTCTATTGTATGTAGGGTGTGTAGGTATATATACCTACAAAAGAAATGTCTTTGTTGGGGGTGGGGGAGTGAAATTTATTTCGAATATTGTTAAAGCAACTTTTTACCCCCACATCTGGGGGGGGGGGGGGTTTCGCTTTCCATAACTCTTTGTTTCATGCCTTCTGAAAGGCATTTATCATTTAGTTGATGGAATGCCGGGCATTTATGATAGAGATAATAGATTTAAAATATATGATTTTTTTTTCATCACGCTTGCACAGCACGGCTGTGCCCAATGCCCAAAATGCCAAGCGGCCAGCAGTAAGCAGCACTTATTTGCTGCACGTCCTTCCGCCAGCAGTGGCATGAGCATAAAGCAATATCAGAGCTGCGCCTTTAGCCCCTCGGGGCAAATTTTCTTTCAAACGTGACACAGATAACTAATAGTCTTTGGTTCTTTCGGTAAAGTCACGTGGGTATAAAATAAAATGAATTAAATCACGACGTTTCGGGCGTAACACAAGCGCGTGTGTTTCCCTGCAGTCACGAAAACTTCAAATCTAGAGAACTAATACTTTCTTAATCCAAAAATGTTAAGAAGAATAGGCTTTACGCTTTCTGGCGATAAACACATGCGTTATAAGATTTCAACCATCAAATAGATACCTGTTTCAGAGATTCACTTGGATGTTAATCGAATATTGGGAGAAAGGTCCCGTAGATATAACTGCTCAACCCGACCGATTAATACTTTGCATTGCCTTTGTGCTGTTCATCTTTTGGCGTTCTCTGGTGTGACACTGGTGAGACTAGGCCATAAAGAAGGCTGTCTGGTGTGGGCCAATCAGTTACGAAGACAATGCATGTATTATCAGGTCATGTGTGTTTGCATGTATGTATGTGTAGTACCGTCGAATACAGGTCGACACCCGGGGTTGAGGCACACTGAGGTTTATTACAACAAACGTTGTGACATACACACTTGAGGGGGTATCGGCCCCCTCACCCGTCTATCTGAGGACACACCTCCTAGCTAACCCTAGCCTGCCTCAGAGTCCTCCTCTCGTGGACTAGGGGAGGCTATCTTGGCCCGACACTGGTCAGTCGGGCCCGGTACTCAGAGTCCAGACCAACACTGGCTCTGGCTCTGGCACCACGCCACTGGCTCGAGCCTGCGCGGTCCTGACAAGGACGGCGTAGCAGGGGGAGACTAGGGCTCTATCTCGGACGTCTTCCGTCTTCTCTTCTTAGCTAACCCAACTCTCCCTAGCCCCCCGATACATTCCCCTTTTATACATCCCCCTCCCTGAGGGGTGGGGCCCCGGGGGATCGTAACGTCCGAAGCGCGGACGTCGTAGAGGGCACCTGCCCGTGCACTGACGTAGCCCCGCCCACTGTGCTAGTTTCCCGTAGGATCCCATACATATCAGCTCGACACATATTTCCTCCGTAAGACCCCTACATCACCCCCCCCTGTACAGCTCGCAGCCGTCCCGGCTGCAACATCGACAATAAAAGTTTATTCAGCCCTCGATACCCCAGCGTGTGCCTCATTTTTTTCCAACAATAACGCAATGAGAAGAACAACAGGAAGAAAAAAATAACCCGACGAACCCCCCCCGCGAATAAATACGAAAACCGTAGGACGAGCGTATATACACGTGTTTCTTTACCTGGAGTCCCCCCCCCAGCCCCCCACAGAAGACGCACAACACACACAACACACACAACACACACAACACACACAACACACACAACACACACAACACACACCCAATAATCGTACAACGCAGCGCGGCACGTGCCGGGAACACAGCACGGACGCCCCACACCGTGAGCACAACATGCGAATGTACACCGGAAAGAGAAGCCACAAAAGACGTAAAAAAAAAAAAAAAATTTCTTCTCTTTTTTTTTTCACAAGAGTTTGCGCATTTTTGCGCGCGTCCTCGCCGCAGGCCCGTGACACGGGACAGGCGCGGCCGGCAGGTCGTCGGCCGGCAGGTCGTTGGCCGGCAGGTGTTCATCACAGAGCGAGTCTGTTGCCGGCGTCGCAAGACCCTCAGCATCACCTGCGGGGGTCGTCGGGCGTGAGCCCGTCACTCCCGGTGCGCCTGGGGGTGGGACAGCCGGCAGCACGTTAGGCGGGAGCAACGGAGAAGACCCCTCTGAGTCGGACGCCCCCCACACGCTTGGCCACGCGCGTGTGTAGTGGGATCTCGCACCGCAACGAAGGGTTTTAGCCTGGCAGGGTGTACAAACCACCGGCGCCTCCCCCATTGAATGCGCACGCACTGAGGTCTCAGGACCTCAACCACCTCGACGGGACCCCGCCACGGTCGCAGCAGTTTAGAGGACGCGAGCGGTACCTGGGGACAGTGCAACCATGCCCTGTCCCCCGGCTTCCACTGTATTACATGCGCGCGACCCATTCTGAGGCGCTCATTAGCCCTCTGCCGCCTGGCAGAATTCTGCATGGCAGCATCCCGAGCCTCCGTTAATTTTTGCAGGTTGAATTTAACATGTTCGGCCAATTGAGTTTTTCCTTGCGGCGCCGGGATCTGCAGTTGGGCCTGAACAGGTGGCTCCGGTTCGCGGCCATACATAAGGAAAAAGGGGGAAAATCCCGTCGCAGCATGGGGGGCCAACCGGTATGCTGACAGGACCCCCTGAATTTTCAAATCCCAATCCGTCTGTGAGTCAGAAACGTGCTGCGACAGCATCGACGTGATGGTACGATGCAACCGCTCGACCATCCCGTCGGTTTGTGGGTGATATGGAGAGGTGCGAATCTTTTTAGTGCCAAGGATGTCACAGACCTGTTTGAGCAATTTGCTTGAAAAATTTTTACCCTGGTCGGTCAGCAGCCTCTCGGGAGCACCTTTGTCAAGGACGTATCCCTGGACAAAGGCCTCCACGATGGCTGCCGCCGACTGGTTGGCCAGGGGCCAGGCCATAGGCCAGCGCGTGAAATATTCAACCCCGGTTAGCAAATACCTATTTCCCCTAGGGGTGGCGGGGAACGGTCCTAGAATGTCCAGCGCGACGAGTTCGTTCACCCGGGAAACCCTGATAGATTGCAGGGGCGGGTTCGACTCCTTCGCTGGTGGTGTGCGCTGCGCACATCTAGGGCACGATCCTAATAGATCCCCGACATCCCTTGTCATGCCCGGCCAAAAGAAATCAAGTTGGAGCAAGGCCAGGGTCTTTTGGGTACCCAGGTGGAGGAGGCGCTCGTGAGCGGCCCACACCACCCTACCCCGTAACCCCGAAGGGACCACCAGCCGGTGGCGATGGGATTTCCCGTCCCAATGCATTAACAACCCACCGAGCATTTCCCATGCGTCGGCATCACCCCTCCCCCGCCCCCGGTCCCTGACGCGGCGGCGCAACGCAAGGAGGGAAGTATCTTCCATTTGCAACCGGCCCCATTCCGTAGCAGGCAACCCCAACAGGGAATCAGAACCCTGTTGTGCGATAGAATTTGTCATTGATGCTGCGTCATCAGCAGCCGCCAAGACCGGGACAGGCAATTCAGCAGGATGCCTGCACCGACCCGACCCCAGGAGGCATGCGCATTCGGGGGTGGTCGGCATGCGTGACAGGGCGTCCGCGTTGGTGTGGCGAACGCCCTTACGGTACGTGGTCTGAAAATCAAAATCCTGGAGAACCTCCAGCCATCGAGACAATTGTCCCGATGGTTGTTGGACTCGCAGGGCGTACTGTAGCGCTGCATGGTCTGTACGGACGGTGAAACACTGTCCGTACAGATACGGCCGGTACTGCTGGATGAAGTAGACAATTGCCAGCAGTTCCCGACGCGTGACACAATATCGTTGCTCCGCTGGAGACAACACTCGGCTACCGTACGCGACCACCCGTTCGACACCCTCGACCACCTGGGACAGCACGCCCCCAATACCTGTGTTGCTCGCGTCAGTATCGAGCACAAAGGGTTTTGAAAAATCGGGATAAATCAGGGGAGGGGCATTAACCAGAGCGTCCCGAAGTGAGCGGAACGCAGCCTCCTCCTCCTGTCCCCAATGGAAACGGACCCCCTTTGACGTCAAAGCGTGCAGGGGTTTAGCAATGGTGGCAAAGTCCGCGACAAAGCGTCGGTAGTATGACGCGAAACCAACAAAGCTCCTGACCTCTCCCACCGAGGTGGGAGTCGGCCAGGAGCTGACGCACTGCGTTTTGGCGGGATCGGTAGCAATACCCGAGCGCCCTACGATGTGCCCCAAATAACGTACCGATTCGCGCAACAAATGACACTTTTGGGGTTTAAATTTCAAATTAGCAGCCCGGATTTTGAGGAAAACGGCCCGCAACCTCTGGAGATGCTCGTCGAATGTTCTGCTAAAGACGATAACGTCGTCCAAATAGATTAAACACGAATCCCACTGCAATCCAGCCAAAACCAATTCCATCAATCGCTGGAAAGTCGCCGGCGCCGAGTGTAATCCCATCGGCAACCGGTTAAATTGGAAGAGACCATGTGGCGTACGGAATGCGGTTTTAGGCTTAGATTCATCGTCCAGAGGAAGCTGCCAGAATCCCGAAAGCAAATCCAATGTGGAGAAGAATCGCGCCCCCGCCAAGGCGTCGAGCGATTCATCAATACAGGGAAGCGGGTATGCGTCAGCAACGGAAATTTTGTTGAGGCAGCGAAAATCGACGCAAAACCGCAACGATCCATCCTGTTTCTTTACCAGAACAATCGGTGCTCCCCACGGGCTGGTAGAGGGAGTAATGATATCGGCGGCTAACATGTCATCAACAGCCGATTTGACATGGTCCTTCTCGGCGGGACTCAGCCAGAAGGGATTTTGGCGTATGGGCGCGCTGTCACCAGTATCAATATGGTGACGCAGCAAATGGGTGCAGCCCAGATCGAATTTGTTTTGACTAAACATATCGGCAAATTCGCGCAATAGTGTCCTAAGTTTTTGACGCTCTATATCCGACAGGTCCGTCGATCCCGCACAAAGCGCCTCAAGCCACCCTTCATCGGTGTCCGAATGTGGAGTCGGCAGAGTGGCAGCGTGCACGTGATTTGCGACAGACTCCTCACAGGGCACCGGCGTTGCGTGAGCAAGCACGGTCCCCTGGGGAATTACCACGGCCTGCGACCCCACATTGAGGACCGCGATGAAGGGGTCCCCGTCCCCCCTTACAATGGTCTGAGCGGGAATCAAATGCGGCCCGCTAACCCCAGCCCTAGATGGGCCGAGCAGGACACTCTGGTCCCCAACACCCTTAGCGAAGGGCCTACGAAGCTTCAGGGGTACCAACATTTGTGCCCCCGGCGGCACGCGAACCGTCTGAACTACAAACGCGGGTACCGTCGCGAGCGCCGAGCGATCCGTAGTAGGGGAAGGCAAAAACGCCATCCGCCGTCCCGACGGGAGTTCAATGCAACCCTGATTAATCATGATCCGAATCGGCATTTTGCCCAAGAAATCCGTCCCCAGCAGGCACGGAACCGCCAGCGAGGAGGACACAAAAATAGGGCCGGACAATTTAATATCACCGATCGAAATTTGCGCGCGAATCTGCCCCATGATACCCAGTGAGCCCCCGTTAGCAGCGTAGAATGGCACATTAACCGGTAGCAAGGGACGACTTTGGACAGGGAGAATGTTGTATATTAGTTCCGAAATGATGGTTGCCGACGCACCTGTATCGACGAGGATACGCACTTCGACCCCGTCAATATACCTTACTACGGCCGACGACCCCGACGGCGCAGCTAGAACGCGATGGGCCAACACGGACCACTGGGCGGGTTCGAATTCGGTCCCCATAGTGGTTCGTGTTGGCCCCATGGTGTGCAATGTTGGCCCCCCGTTCGTTGCGGTGTGTACATGTGTAACGGGTGTGTGCTTTGGCCAAGCATGTGGGGTGCCGCGACTCGCCGGGTCATGTCGGTGGAGCTTGGGAGGAGGAGGAGGAGGAGGGCCGGCGTCCCGGCGAGGCGTCGTCCCCCGCTGTCGAGGGGAACGGCACCCCAAGGCGACGTGGCCCCGGACGCCGCAGTTATAGCAGCGCGGGAGCGCAGGTGGTGAAGACGGGCGGTCGGAGCGGGTCGGGCCATCCCGGTCCGCCCGTGCTCCCATCCGTTGCTGCTGTCGGAAGTCGGCGGCGTAGACCTCCTCCGTCGGTGAGGTGACGGCAGCCACCGTACGGCCGGCAGCTGCCCTGCTGGCCTTCCTTCGCTGCGACAGGAGGTTGGCGTGGAGGAGCCGCGCCGCTTGGAGGGAACCCATCTCCACGTCCTCCTGCGCGACGATGGCGACGTCCAGGTCGTCCGCCAGCAGAAGGATCTTCTCGGTGACCATGGCGTCGACGCCTTGGTCATCCATACGAGGGAAGGCCGTCTTTGCGAGCGCCAGAAGGCTGGTACGGTAGGCGAGGGGCGACTCCTTCGCACCCCGCTGGCGGTCGTAGAATCGCTGCCTACACTCCGCCGAGGGTCCGTAAACCCCAGCCAGCAATTGCAGCGCCATCTGAAGAGTAGAGCGCTTGTCCCTCGATGCGGACGTAAGAGCGGCGAGGGCGTCGCCGTCAAGGAGCGCCGGTAGTGCGCAGAGGGCTTCGTCGTCTGACCACCCCGCCATCTCTTGATGCGCGAGGAAGCGCCGCTGAAATCCCCCCCAGTCGCCCTCCTCAGCCACAAACTCCTTCAGCGTGGGCAGCCTTTGGTGTAGTGCAGCGACCGCCGTGGAGGGCCGCACTTTGATGTCCCCGCGACTCGGCCGAGCGTCAGCACGAACGGCAGCTGTAATCGCCTGTCGCGCAGATAGTGACGCTCCGTCCGAAGGCGGTGACGCGGCAGCTCCAGCGGAGTCGATGTCGGACCCCAAGTTGAGGTTGGCCACGCCCTCGGCAGCTGCTGCGGCGATGGCGGGACTTTCAAAAGTGCCGTCGGTAGAAATGGCGGGAAGGTGCAACGGCCGTCGGCTGTCCTCGCCTCGCGGTGGTCCAGCAGCCCCCAGCCGAGTGATGGTCTCGAGTGTGGCGGCAGCAGCGTATAGCAGCTCCGCCAACCTCGCGTGCGCCAGCCGCAGCCCGTCGGACAGCAACTCCCCTTCCTCCCGATGCCCCGGTAAGGACGCATTCGGTCCCGGCTGCTCGTTGTCTCTGGTACCGCACTTCCCGCGGTGTCCTCCGCCTCCTGCACCCCGGCCCGAGCTGTTCGGCGCGTGTCTATGTTCGTTGTTGTTTACTTCTGACGCCAGATGTAGTACCGTCGAATACAGGTTGACACCCGGGGTTGAGGCACACTGAGGTTTATTACAACAAACGTTGTGACATACACACTTGAGGGGGTATCGGCCCCCTCACCCGTCTATCTGAGGACACACCTCCTAGCTAACCCTAGCCTGCCTCAGAGTCCTCCTCTCGTGGACTAGGGGAGGCTATCTTGGCCCGACACTGGTCAGTCGGGCCCGGTACTCAGAGTCCAGACCAACACTGGCTCTGGCTCTGGCACCACGCCACTGGCTCGAGCCTGCGCGGTCCTGACAAGGACGGCGTAGCAGGGGGAGACCAGGGCTCTATCTCGGACGTCTTCCGTCTTCTCTTCTTAGCTAACCCAACTCTCCCTATCCCCCCGATACATTCCCCTTTTATACATCCCCCTCCCTGAGGGGTGGGGCCCCAGGGGATCGTAATGTCCGAAGCGCGGACGTCGTAGAGGGCACCTGCCCGTGGACTGACGTAGCCCCGCCCACTGTGCTAGTTTCCCGTAGGATCCCATACATATCAGCTCGACACATATTTCCTCCGTAAGACCCCTACATATGTACGTGTGGTTAATTCAAACTTAATGCTTTGAAATAGGTATCTTTCGATTTTAAGCTTTCGTGACTGCAGGGATTCATCTTCTTGGCTCTTTCGGTAAAGTCACGTAGAAGGGAAATAATAAAATAATAGAAATAAAACATAATAAAATAATTATCACGACGTTTCGGCCACAACGCAAGCAGCCGTCCTCAGGTGAAGAACAGGTCTGCCAGAAAGACAGCGTCTGAATGGGCACCACCAGGCTTGGCAGCGTATATTTAAGCTGGGTTATCATCGTTTCTAGGTATCTGTTTGGTGTTTGAACATATGTTGTTGTATTGCCAGAAAGGGTAAAACCTATTCTTATTCTGATACTGGCAAAAGGGTCCAATGGATGCTCACATTTAGTTGTGACGTTAAAAGGACCAGTGACTTTGTTAAGTATTTCGCTTTATAGCATTACACAGCACAGTGCTGTAATGATTATCATGTTGTCTGGAATTGAAGTGGAACGGGTGCTGCAGCCTGCCCTGTCGCGGTGAGAAGGCGTCGGTGACCCGTGTGACCTTGTTAGGGGTCTCCGTGGCAACGGTGCATAAACAGACGCGACACACCTCACTTGCACATCCTGGAAATTTGTTTTGGGTAAAAAATGAATGAAAAGCCGGCCGTTGAACATCGAGCGAAGGGCAAAGCAGCTCATGCAAATCACAGCCTAGGGGTGGGGGGCGGAGCTCAAGATCGTGAGATACGAGTTCGAATCCTGATCAGTGTTTTTGACTCAGCAACTTGAATGAACGAATAATTGTTATCATCGTCATCATCATCATCATCAATGGCGTCATCACAATCATCAGCATCGACGTCATCATTGCTACCGTCAACATCATAATTGTCATTGTCGTCATCACCATCAATTCATCATCATTGCTCACTGTCATCATCGTGATCATCACTATCATCATCGTCATTATCATTATCATTGTCATCATCGTCATCATCGTTTCTATCATCGTCATTGTCATAATAATCATTCTCCTCTGCTGCCCCGACAGACCTGTTCTTCACCTGAGGACGGCTGCTTGCGTTGTGGCCGAAACGTCGTGAGAATTATTTTATGTTTTATTTTTATTATTTTATTATTTCCCTTCTACGTGACTTTGCCGAAAGAACCAAGAAGATGCCCCCACATAGTTTGGAACTCCCTGCCCCTCGACGGTCCATGATGTCCACTCCTAGCCGCCGTCCACGCCCAGTCTCGGAACTTATTTCTTCCTCTGCCTATGACCGACCGCTTCTCTCGACAAAATCAATATGCCCACTGTTTCTGTGCAGTGTCTTGAGACGCATGTGCAGCTAGACGCAGTGTAAAGCCACGTGGTGTACTATTTATTTTCTGTTGTCTCCGTATAACAAGAATAATAATAATAATGAAATCGTCACAAATCCCACCTCCGGTAATCTCGCCCAAATGTATGTAGAGCATATTCTTAGGTTTTTTCGGTAAAGTCACGTAGGTAAAAAACTTAAAATTCATAAAAGTAAAATAAAAATAAAATAAAATAAAAATCACGACGTTTCAGAGGCAACACAAGATTCCGTCTTCAGGTGGAACCGTCACAGCACGATAGCTGTATCCCTCTCACTTGATACAGCTATTGTGCTGTGACAATAGCTGTATCCCTCTTACTTGATACAGCTATTGTGCTGTGACGGTTCCACCTGAAGACGGAAGTTTGTGTTGCCTCCGAAACGTCGTGATTTTTATTTTATTTTTATTTTACTTTTATTAAAAACATTTTTTACCTACGTGACTTTACCGAAAAAACCTAAGAATATGAATCCTTGCAGTCACGAAAGGTTCAAATCTAGAATGAATGTAGAGCTTCTTTCGCACAGTACGTAGCCAACCGTGATAATCGGACATACGGGGGAAGGACAACAAACTAAACACAAAATACTTGTTATAAACAAACGAGTTTTAAATTGAGAAACGAGTTATCAATTTAGAGTAATTTGCAGCACTTGCCAAAACCAGTTACGCTGTACGTTCATCCCTTGTTCTGCATGGGAACTCAATCGGAGGTGCGGGAATCCTCTGGCAACCATTTGCTCGAACGGATACCCGCCACTTGCAGAGCGTGTCCGCGGCCCCGGGTTTTGGTTGTGTGATCGCGACGCTTCGTGCAAAGCTGGTCGTGTTTGCCTTTCGCAGAAACCCGGGTGAACTCCTGTGACCCTTCGTTGGGAACGCGATCTCCACCGCTGGTGAAGGGGACTTCGGCAAAACCCGGCACGGAGTCGACGGCGACGCCAGATCCTGGAGCGCGGACGACTGGCGCGATTCACATCGCCCACCGCTCTCCAATTGTCAACGGCCTCCCCACAAACTCACGAGCAGCGGCAGGTCAGTGGGCGGCGTCTGAAGGGTGGACATCTGTGAAAAATAGTTTTTATCGTTAATCGGATTCCTCCAGTATAAATATTCTGATTCTGGAGCACAGTCACTCGTGGCACAGGCTTTGAACCTCAGTGACGTGGCCAACATATTTCTCTTTGAAACAAAAAAATCACAATCTTCGTCATCATGTACATATGCATTTTTTACTTTCGCAATGTACGTGGCCAACCGTGCTAATCGGAGGTACAGGGAAAGGACAACAAACTAAACACAAAAATAAGTTCTAAAGAATTGAGTTTTAAATCTGGATGATTTAAAAGTTCCTCGTAAAGGTGTATTTGCTTCCTTTTTAATGTAGCTATGCATGGGATGAGACGCGGCTTATCACGTGGGATACATACTCTTAGGTTTTTTCGGTAAAGCCACATAGGTAAAAAATAAAATTAATAGAAGTAATAATATAAATAAAATAATAAATCACGACGTTTCGGAGGCAACACAAGTCTCCGTCATCAGGTGGGACCGTCACAGCTAAATTTACTGCATCAAGTGAAAAAACCTAAGAGTATGAATCCTTGCAGTCACGAAAGCTTCAAATCTAGAATCATCACGTGGGAATTTATAGCAGCCAAATACCCTAAATGCGTGATGTGGATTCTAAACGTGGAGGGAAAAACCGGTGGACCTGGAGAAAAATCCACGCGACCACGGAGAGAGAGACATGCAAACTCCAAGTATGCAGGTGTCAGGATCGAACCCTCGACCTCCTGTATATCAGGCTATGTAGTTAACATCTCTCCACCGTGGCACCCCCTTATAACATAGTTCGCGTGTAAAATTCCAAGATAATTTCTTGCAATTTTGTTGCACAACACAGACGAGTGTCAGACCGTATGACGATAAACCTGGGCTGTTGAACTTGCAGCGCGCGTTTCCATCACCACGTTTTCTATTCTGAACTTGGCATGAAACTCAGCGTCTCTCCGGAATTCCAGGGAGGCAGCAAGGGGCCGCAGACAGCATCCACTGCTCAGTAACACATCTGACTGGAGTTGACAGGCGGTGACGATGGTAATGATATTGGAGTGCACGGGTGTGCCCAGTTCGTGTCAGTGAGGATTTCCATCCTGGGTAGCAGAGGCTTAAAACTGGACAGAGGAATGTGTGGTGCGATTATTCTTTTTTGTTGTTCCGATATTTTAAGATGGAAAGAGTTGGGCTTTGGAGGCGGCCGAAACGTATTTAATTGCACGTCAAATCGAATCACCGGTGCATTTTGAAATAACACCGTGCTTACAGGGCGAAACCATGAAGGAAGGCGCTATTTGTTGTTGTTGTTATTGCAACAACATGACGTGGCCCGACAAAACCACAACCGGGAGATTCCAACAACAAGATACAACAGAAAATCCGCGAACATCCATTCCAGCACGGTGGAGCCATGCGGAAGTGGTGACACGAAAAGGAGTAGGGCCCCCTCTCCCCCACTGCTGCCCCAATCAAGTGGGGGCCAAGCGCGGGGGGGGGGGGCGGAGATGAAGATTTTAATGAGGAGGGTAGACGGAGGGGAGGGGGGTGAAGATTTTAATGAGGGGAGATGGGGGTGGGGCAAGGAATAACCAGCACACACTAAGGGAAGGTGAAGGCACTGTGATGGCAGAAATTTGCTCGGGAGCTGACGGCCGATGTCGTCAAGGAGGTCTGCCGACCACGATGAGAGGAGAGGCTACAGGACGGGGACCAGCAAGGGCGCTGTGTAGCGCAGGCGAGCATAGTTCTGTGGGGGGGGGGGGGGCGGGGGGGGGCGACGTTACCAAACACTCATTTCAATTATCTTCTTGGTTCTTTCGGTAATGTCACGTAGAAGGGAAATAATAAAATAATAAAAATAAAACATAATAAAATAATTCCCACGACGTTTCGGCCACAACGCAAGCAGCCGTCCTCAGGTGAAGAATGAAACACCACCAAACTTGGAGCGTATATTTAAGCTGGGTTGGAGAGGGAAGAAGAGCGCCTTGACAAAATAATTTGCATATCAAGAGGAATTTATCATATTTATGGGAAATGCGTAGGAGGTGGGCGGGGGGGTTTCAAAGTCATATTATGCCCGTGCATTATGCAGGATTAGCAGCATTTTATTATTTCCCTTCTACGTGACTTTACCGAAAGAACAAAGAAGATGAATCCCTGCAGTCACGAAAGCTTTAAATCGAAATCATTCCAATTAATCACTTTGGCGATGTTGCTGCTCCTGCTGCTGCTGCGTTAGCAAGTGCTGCACAAGCGAAGTTATACATAAGAGAGCTTTTTTTGTGGGTTAGATCGCATAAATTTAAATGTGTCGTTAAACCCGCCACCACCCGGCACAGCCAATTAGTAAGGTTTGTCACGTGAACAGAACGTGGCAATTCGTTACTAGTACAGCACACCGGTGTGTTGGAGAGTAAACCCACAACATGTATAATTACTAGCACAGTTAACAGGAAATAAACTGCACACATAATCGTCAGCAACAGCGTGGCCTTAAAACATATATATACAATCGGTGATGGCCCTTCTTCGTGGTGCATGAAAAAGGCCCATTGCCCAAAACGTCGCCGATTATAAATATTGTATTCTTGGTTCTTTCGGTAAAGTCACGTAGATGGGAAAAAAAAGAATACTTTTTTTTTCTTTTTTTCTTTTTTCCCTTCTACGTGACTTTACTGAAAGAACCAAGAATATGAATCCCTGCAGTCACGAAAGCTTTAAATCGAAATATAAATATTGTTTTAATTTCAAGGCATCGCTGTTGTTGTGTGAGTGTGTTGAGTTTGGTTCTCGTTGAGATGGAATCGGTCTAACACATCTGAAAACAAGACCCGCCTGAACAAAAAATGGAGTGACTTGAAACTTAGCGAGGCTTTCCCTGGACAATGCAATTACGTCGCTTTATATTCACACGTATTCATTGAAACGATCTCTGTACAAGGTTCACTTTTTGAACAACAACAACAGCAATGGCCATTCGCAAAGAAAATGCAAAGGCGGCCGGGCGTAGCGTTGGCCACACCTAAACCCCCGCACATCCAGTGAGCATGGTTGGCTATAGATTTGAAGCTTTCGTGACTGCAAGGATTCATATTCTTAGGTTTTTTCGGTAAAGTCATGTAGGTAAAAATTGAAATTAAAATTAATAAAAGTAAAATAAAAAAAATCACGACGTTTCGGAGGCAACACAAGCTTCCGTCTTCAGGTGGAACCGTCACAGCACGCTTGATACAGCAAGCGCTTGATACAGCAAGCGTGCTGTGACGGTTCCACCTGAAGACGGAAGCTTGTGTTGCCTCCGAAACGTCGTGATTTTTTTTAATTTTACTTTTATTAATTTAAATTAAAAAAATTTACCTACTTGACTTTACCGAAAAAACCTAAGAATATGGTTGGCTATGTACGGTGCGAAAGAGGTCCAGCATGCGTACCATACCGAAGCCACAGCCGCGCTCTTTGGGTGTGGCGAGGCGATGACTCACCGGCGCGTGCTGTGCTGCAGGGTCACACAAAGCAGCAGGCGTCTCGATTCTCTTGACAAGCCGAGGGGAGCTCACGATCTTTAAAAACTAAAAACTCTCCAACACACCGGTGGGCTGAAGTAGTAAACCAATTGGCCCGTTGTTTACGTGACAAACCCTACTGGCTGTGTCGGGTGGTGGAGGATTACGACACATTAATATTTTCTTGGTTCTTTTGGTAAAGTTACGTAGAAGGGAAGTACTAAATAATAAAAATAAAACATAAAATCATTCTCACGACGTTTCGGCCACAATGCAAGCAGCCGTCCTCAGCTGCTTGCGTTGTGGCCGAAACGTCGTGAGAATTATTTTATTATGTTTTATTTTTATTATTTTATTACTTCCCTTCTGCGTGACTTTACCGAAAGAACCAAGAAGATTAATCCCTGCAGTCACGAAAGCTTTAAATCGAAAGACACATTAATACTTACGCGATCTAACCCAAAAACCTTTATTATTAATAATATTAGTCCTGAAAGCCTACGTGTTAAACTAAAAACTAAAGTTTTGTTATCCACCAGGTGAAGCCCACTGAGCTATGAGCATTTTTTTTCAGAGGCGACCTGGCCACACGTGACGATAGGCAATTGAAGTGGCTCATAGCATCATCATCATCATCATAATAAAATGTTGGAATTTAGAGCAGCAGCCATTTCATCTTAGCGCGTGTTGTTTCTTAATGTGGAGGGCAGGAAAAATATGAGCAACCCGGAGAAAACTCAACGCGACCACCAACCACGTGGAGAGAGAGAGAGAGAGCACGCGGGCTCCAAATATATGAGGGTCTGGGATCGAACCTCCGTTTTCCTGCGTACCAGGAACCGCAGGGGCATTCGTTCGAAATTTTTGTTTGTTTACAATTTGTAATGGGGGCGGTGGAAAGAGAATGATCTTTTCCGCATCTCCGATTAGCACGGTTGGCCACGTACGAAAGAAGTTCGACGTACATACAATGCATCTTTGAACTTTTCATATTCTTAGGTTTTTTCGGTAAAGTCACGTAAGTAAAAAATTAAAATTATTAAAAGTCAAATAAAAATAAAATAGAATAAAAATCACGACGTTTTGGAGGCAACACAAGCTTCCGTGTTGATTTTGATTTTATTTTTTATTTTACTTTTATTAATTTAAAATTTTTACCTACGTGACTTTACCGAAAAAACCTAAGAATATTAATCCTTGCCGTCACGAAAGCTTCAAATCTAGAATTTGAACTTTTCGTTTCTGTGTTTTCGGCATCGACTGCAGTCAAACGGCGAAAAAGACACGGGTAGAAACCTGACGCGGCTCGATAGTCACAATACAATGCTCCGTGGACTCATCGCGGCTAATTGCGGCTGCATCTCGAGTTGCCGCGCGGAAACGGTGCGCATGTTTATTTTATGGGCAGGCGGTCATCAGTCTTTGGCAGTGGAATAGAGGGAAGGTGCAATGCCTGGACTGGAGCAGAGAGACAGGGGAAGTCAACAGCAGCACGGGTGGCTGAGGGATGGACGTTGCAGAGGAGAATGGACCAAAGGTTGTCGATTTAAAGCTTTCGTGACTGCAGGGATTCATCTTCTTGGTTCTTTCGGTAAAGTCACGTAGAAGGGAAATAATGAAATAATAAAAATAAAACATAATAAAATTATTCTCACGACGTTTCGGCCACAACGCAAGCAGCCGTCCTCAGGTCCTCAGGTGAGGACGGCTGCTTGCGTTGTAGCCGAAACGTCGTGAGAATGATTTTATTATGTTTTATTTTTATTATTTTATTATTTCCCTTCTACGTGACTTTACTGAAAGAACCAAGAAGATGGACCAAAGGTTGTCGATGAGCGATGATGTGGCCGCAGCGGTAGCGTGTTTGCCGCTTGTTGCAGAGGTTTGTGGTTCGTGGTTCGAACCCGCCAGGCCGCCCCGGTTATTACCGCCGTGCGTATAAACCGCACAGATACACGCCATCTGCTTCCGTAATGTCATTTCAATGGAGTAGGCCATTTTGTGGAAGTGTCAAATTCCAAATAAAATACAAAAAAATACTTGCTTAACCCTCAATTCAGAATACACACGGAGCAGCATCGCACCCTAATGTCAAACTACTACAGACGGTGTCAGTAAACCAAGAGTGCATTCGCGATAGCCTTGCGGTGTATGAAATGACGCGAAGACAAAATGTACTCCATTATAACGACTGTCATCATTCATGAGAAACATGACAATGATGACGACTAAATTTCAATTTAAAGCTTTCGTGACTGCAGGGATTCATATTCTTGGTACTTTCGGTAAAGTCACGTAGAAGGGAAGTAATAAAATAATAAAAATAATAAAACAAGATAATAAAATACTTTAATATAATAAAATAATAAAATAAAATAATTATTTTATTATGTTTTATTTGTATTATTGTATTACTTCCCTTCTACGTGACTTTACCGAAAGAACAAAAAAAATGATGACGACGACGCTGACAGTAACAACGATGCCGATTCTTAATGGACCTGAGTCATCACGTGCATCCGCGTTAGTGCGGTCGAATTATTATTAATTATTCGAGTTTGCAAGAAATGTGGACGAGGCCTTGAACAAACACCGCATGCCCTAGCCCCGCACGTGGGAAAATCGAGACGTGCGTGGCCGGTCAGTGCCCATGCCGTCACTCGATCTGGGTTTTTATTTTTTAAATTCATCATCTTTCCCAACCCCCTTACCTCCCCACCCCTCTTGCTCTAAGGCAAGTCTCAGCAGCGCAGGGCAGCGCTGCTGTGCCTTCCAGCCACGGTGACTGGCTGCTGTTGTTGCTGCCGCCACCGCTGCCGCTATTAGTGGCTTTATCCGTAGTTGGCAACGCCCAGAGGATGTTTGACGTTCGTCATGCTTTGAGTTCCGCGTATAACGACCTGCCCGGGCTTGAGCACAATTCTGAGATAATGCGCACGAAGAAAGCGTCCCGTAGTTAGCTGTATCTTTTCTGTTTGCGCTTTTATGTTAAGCACGTTATGGTTAGTGTAACGTATATGTGGATATGTATGTGGGAGCGTGGCGCAATGGTTAGCGACCCGATTTCGATTGCCGCTCACGGCCAACACCAGTTACGATTATCTGCAGACTTGAGCCTCACAATGAGTACCTGGTGTGATGTGTCAACTTCGCCACTGAGGAGACAAAGTCGGTCGGGGTTGATGCTGGCCATCCCCCCCTCTCCCCTTGTACCGTTCCGGCCTTCATAGGTGCTCGCTAACAGCACTTGCCCAAAAAGTCTGAAGTTTATAAGGGGGAACTTTGTATGTGTGTTGAACCTTTTTCGCACCGTACGTAGCCAAACGTGTTAATCGGAGGTGCGGGGGAAGGACAACACAAACTAAGCACAAAAACCAGTTCTAAAAAACATAGATATCCATATAGATGATTTACAAGTGCATAGTTCCAGTGCCACCCTAATATCGGAAGGAAGAGCGTTCCAGACTGCCGCAGATGCGCATCTCAAAGCAAAAGCAATCATCAGGTGAAATGATTTCACACCTGATGATGATTGCTTGTGTTGCAGTCGAAACGTCGTGAGAATTGTTATTGTTTTATATTTATATTATTTTATTATTTCCCTTCTACGTGACTTTACCGAAAAAACCAACAATATGTATTCTCAGTGTTTATAGTTGTCAAGAATGAGCCTTTTGCCTGTTTACTTTAGATGGTCACAAAAAAAACAACTCTCGTGTCTGCTGTCGGATTTGCTTTTGGGTTGTTCGGCATGATGTCCGACGTTTCGCAGCAGGAGCTTCCCCGACTTCATAAATTCATTTTCCCAGAGCAGCTCCCGGCGGAGAGTTGCGCGGCGCAACCGGGAATCGCCACGCTGCAGTCTAAAACATTGCCGCATGTTAAAAAAGGCCTTTCAACATCACATCTCTCGGTTACTGTGGACCGGTTTTTTTTCGAACCGAGATATCATTCCAAGTAGCAGTGCGCGCGTGTTAAAAGCGTGATGGGGGAGCGGTGGCGCAGTGGATAGCGCGCTGCCCTACGAACTGGACACGACCAACACCAGTGACGATTATCTAAACCGGTCCTGGGCCTCACCCCCCACCCCCCCCCTATGTTGACTCAGCCTCAAATAAGTACCGGGTACGATGCATAAACATCGTGTGGCGCGTCGGCCTTCATGGGTGCATGCTAACAGCACTTGGCCCAGCAGTTCTGTGAAGGCTAAGCGAGGAGGGAGGGAGGGATTGGGTTGTCTTTGCAAAAGCTTAACATTCTGGGCAAGCGTCGCATCTCACGACGTCTGTGTATCTTCTTGGTTCTTTCGGTAAAGTCACGTAGAAGGGAAATAAAAAATAAATATTTTTATTGTTTTATTATTTCCCTTTTACGTGACTTTACCGAAAGAACCAAGAAGATGAATCCCTGCAGTCACGAAAGCTTTAAAACGAGACGTCTGTGGAGTTTATGTGTAACGAACCCCCATTAAATTTCGATTGAAAGCTTTCGTGACTGCAGGGATTCATCTTCTTGGTTCTTTCGGTAAAGTCACATAGAATGGAATTATTTTATTATGTTTTATTATTTTTTTATTTTTTTATTTCCATTCTACGTGACTTTACCGAAAGAACCAAGAAGATGAACCCCCATTAGCAAAAAATACTAATTATACATCGACTTCAATTTCAGGGGCAAAATAAGAAGTTGGCGTACGGGCGAGAAAGATAATCGATGCGCGTCTGACTTCCCCCCCCCCCCCACAAGGGGACGGACAAGTTCGATCGTGGACGATGTCTCATCATAAACGCGCCACCTACAACAATGTAGCTTGGGGGGGGGGCACGCGCGGGGGCCAGGGCGTTGCTGTTTTTGGCTCCGCGAGAGATTTTTTTCGTTGTTGCTGGGAAGCTCTCTCTCTCTCGCTCTGCTTGATTTTTTTTGGCACACTGTCTAAAACTGGTAAGTCTGGTGGTGGCGTCTCTTACAGCCGTTCCCCTTCGGGCTGCTCACAGCCAACGCGGGCTGGTTTGGAGGAGTGTACGCTCGCTGCGTTTACAATATATATGTGTGAAGTGTGTAATATCAATAGATATGCGAGGTATGTAATAGCAATATATATGAAGGACACAATATCAGTATATATGTGAAGTCATAATAATATGTGAACTATCTAATATCAGATTGTACCCAGATTGTAAGTGTTATGGATTTGCTCTCCAACACACACACATCGGTGTGCTGTACTCGTGAAGAGGAGACGGAGACTGGTTTAAGCACTTCGTTATACTGGTAGGAACCTCCTGGTTACACCAGCCCACAGGGGATTATTCTGTCCGTCGTGCAGGGAGGGGCTGGGTGGGGAGGGTGGGGAGGGGCTGGGTGGGAAGGGGAGGGTGGGGAGGGGCTGGGTGGGGAGGGTGGGGCTGGGTGGGGAGGGGAGGATGGGGCTGGGTGGGGCTGGGTGGGGAGGGGCTGGTCACCCCGTGGTGCCCTTATAAAACTCAACGTTTAACCTACTCACGCCGGCTAGTGCCCGCCCTCACAGTCGGGCATATTTGCGGAATACACCACGCCGACGTTGACCCTGGCCATTGACCGAGCAAACCCAACGTTCCTACCAGCTCCCTCCGCAGGAATGTGTTTCTTCACACCACAGCCACACTCGTCCCCCTAAACCAGGGGTCGGCAACCAAAATAACAAGAAGAGCCATTTCTTTCCAATTCGGTACAAAATTCAGTATTTCAAGAGCCGCAATGCATCTATGTACATACGTACATATCGTCAAGAAGCAGCCCGTAAAGAGCCGCATGCGGCTCCGGAGCCGTAGGTTGCCGACCCCTGCCCTAAACCAACCTCGAACACGCGATTAACAGCTCCCCCTTTGAAACCCTCCAACTCCGCCCTCGTTCCTAATCCACGTCTCTGACGTCATTGCCCTTTAATCCCCTGACCCCCGTCGAGGGCGTTCCCGTGTGTGTGATTGGTGTGTGCTGTGTTGAGTGCGAAGATTGCGTGAGGGTGGCTCGGGCACGAATTGGCCACGTTCTTCTTATTGGTTCTTTCGGTAAAGTCACGTAGAAGGGAAATAATAAAATGATAAAAATAAAACATAATAAAATAATTCTCACGACGTTTCGGCCGAAACGTCGTGAGAATTATTTTATTATGTTTCGGCCGAAACGTCGTGAGAATTATTTTATTATGTTTTATTTGTATTATTTTATTATTTCCCTTCTACGTGACTTTACCGAAAGAACCAATAAGATGAATCCCTACAGTCACGAAAGCTTTAAATCGAAATTTGGGCCACGTTCTGTTTACGTAACAAATCTTAATAATTGTCTGTGTCGGGTGGTGGCGGGTTTAACGACACATTTTCTATTTACGCAATCTAATCCAAAAAAACCTATATTATGGATGATATTAGTCGCGAAAGCCTACGTGTTAAACTATATAATGTCAATATATATGAAGTACTAGCTTTACTACCCGGCTTCGCCCGGGACTTGGATTAACCACGCCCGGCCTACTTTGTCTCCCCAGTGGTGATGTTCACACACCACACCAGTTACTCGTTTGAGGCTGAGTCCACCTAGGGGAGGCTCAGGACCGGTTCAAATAATCGTCACCGGTGGTGGCCGTGAGCGGGAATCGTGGTGTTGCCGTCCGTCATAGGTGCTCACTAACAGCACTTGTCCCAACAGCCTGTTAAGGCTTTTGGGCAAGGCCGTAATTATAATATATAACGAGGGTGACACATCCCCCCCCCAATATTCAAATATTCTCAAAATGTCCCCCCCAATATATTGCTATAAAAATATAAAAAAGTTATAATAATTGCTATGCTATGTAAATAAAAACAACAATTTTCTCAACCTTGGCCACAATATCTGGACTTGTCTTCATATAAATCAATGCATAGATTCCTGTTTATGTTGATTATGGTTGTGCTTTATTAATCCCTAATCTCAAACATTACATACAATGAAACAAGAAATGGTAAAAAAGTAAAAACGGAGCAATATAATACACTATTAGAAATTATTGTAAAAATAATAATAATAATAAGTCCATCCCATGTGGTAGTGAATTTTTAAAATATTTTAGGTAGGAAATGGCAGGAAATGAGTTTCCAAATTTAGATTTGTTTTCCTGGTTGGGACCCCCAGACCCTTTGAAGATTTGGTCTCCGCCAATGTTGACTCCATGGCTACGGCCTTGCTTTAGGGGGATCTATGTCTTTCTTATTTCTAAACAAATACACAGTGGTGGCTCCGAACCCAGCGACCCGAGTTTGATTCCCGCTCACGACTAATACCAGTGGCGAATATCCGAACCCGCCCTGGGCATATTCCTGGGTCAGGAATTGGCAAACTTTAGGTGATGGAACCGAATGTGGCCCTTTAAGTGGCAACTTCGTGACGTTATTTATGAAGGAACCACCGTTTCGTATTCACCACGTGGACTTGCAGCTCTTGCAATATTGAGGGTTTGTTTTTTTACCGAATTCGAACAAAAAATGTTTCTTATTGTTCTTTTAGTTGCCGACCCCTGCCCCTAGGTCGACTCAGCCTTAAACGGAGCACCTGTTGCGGTGTGAAAAACATCAGCATTGTGCTCTTAGCTTTTTTCGGTAAAGTCACGTAGGTAAAACATTAAAAAATACAATAATAATTCATGAAAATAAATCAATTAAATCACGACGTTTCGGAGGCAACACAAGTCTCCGTCTTCAGGTGGGACTGTCACAGCTAAATTTACTGTATCAATACAGTATCAATACAGTAAATTTAGCTGTGTACTGTGTCAATACAGTAAATTTAGCTGTGACGGTCCCACCTTAAGACGGAGACTTGTGTTGCCTCCGAAACGTCGTGATTTAATTGATTTATTTGCATATATATATTTTTTATTTTTTACCTACGTGACTTTACCGAAAAAAAACCTAAGACTATGAATCCTTGCAGTCACGAAAGCTTCAAATCTAGAATCAGCATTGTGGCCGGACAAAAGGTGGCCGGGCGTGGTATTGGCCACCCACCCCATCGCGTGCCGTGCCGGCCTTACATCGGACATGCGCCCTGATGCTACTCGCTAACAGCACTCGCCCCGACAAACCTGTTGAAGGCTACACGGGGAGGGATCTTTGTCTCGGCTGCGATTCAAATACAGCACGATTGCTTCGCTGTCTCGAGCGCCCGATGCACACTGAGAAGAGATTTCGCGAGAGGGCAGTGGCGTGAAATGTCTTCATTGAAGAGGTGACGCTGGATTTAAATCGGAGTCGAGATCATGTTCCAGTCAAGTTGTTTCATGCGTCTGAGCCAATCACGTTTTGTTGCGTATTTGTACCTTGTGTGTGTGTGTGATGTGTGCACTTGTGCTTGCTTTAACACTATATATTCATGTCACGGCTGACACACTTTAGAACCTTCTGAGTATGGGGCCTTCCATAAATGACGTCACGCACCTAGGTTGGGGGGGGGGGGTCAGACATTTGTGACGATGTGTGACGAGGGGGGGGGGTGTTTGAGAAATGTGAGGTCACATAAAAATGCGCAACTTTAAATAAATATAGACAACACGTTCTACTTAATTAAATATATACTTTTTAAATAAATGTTTTCTCCTACAACGTCAGAGTGCACCGCCACATTAAATACACACTACAATGACAATAGTTTAAAGCGATTTGAAGCATGTTTTATTTTAAAAATGGAAATACGGTTTTGGGGGGGGGGGGGGCAGAGCTTTGTGACGTCATATTTGAGGGAGGGGGGGGTCTGACTTTTCAAGCGGAGTCTCTTCCGCGAGCAGTGACGCGAGCAGGCAATTGCAGAGCTGCGCCTGTACACACGTGCACTGTGTATATATTACCTTTCTTATTACCCCAAGCCTGACGACGCTCCTGGAAGAGAGAAAATTTAACCCGTAAAAACAAAGTTTTTCACTATAAATCCTTTATATGCGTGGCATCGGTTTTATTTTATTATTCATTTCTGTTTTTCTTGAGTAAGAGTTTCATTTTTTATCACATTGGTATTTTAAATTAAATATGAAAAAAAATTTTTCCTAAAAAGTGGAAAATTTTGGAAAAAAAAAATTTCACGAAAATAAATTGTCACGCACAACGAGTCTGTGTGCAAAATGTCAGCTCGATTGGATCACGGGAAGTGGGTTAAAAAAACGACCGAAAGATTTGCACGGTCGTAAGCGCGCAAGCAAGCAAGCAAGTGAACTTAATATAAAGGATTTTTTTAAAAAACCCCAGCACTGGAACCAGTGGGAGGGTACACTCGCCCCCTCCGTCTCTCTGCGTGGGACTAAGAGGACAGTGGTGGGTGTGGGTGGTGATGGTAGGGTAGGGAACGTGCCAAGATCTTGACACGCTCCCCCACGTCACAGGAGACAGGGGGGGGGGTGGTCCCCACGCGGCTGCAGCCACTCAGCTTGAATGACCCCCCAGCCAGCCCGCCCCATCCACTCGGAGGAGTCATTCGACACTGCGCGCTCGCTCGCTCGAGAGAGAGAGCGATAAAGAAAGAACGCCTCCGTCCGCCAGTCCATCGCCAGAGACGCAACACCACCGACTCTCCTTGCCGTGAACAAGCTACAGGGGGGAGGGGAGGAGGTGCTAGTGGAAGAGGCAAATAAGAAACAGCAGCAGCGGTAGAAACAGCGGCAGACTTGGGTCGTCAATGAACGCGTAGAGCTGTTGGGTTGGAGGGGAGGACTGGGACTGGGGTTTGGAGCACTTCGAAGTCGGCGACTCGGGATCCCCGCGAAGTGGTGAGTTGCGATGGGACTTGGAGAGGGATCTTTGTTTTGTTTTCTTCTACTTCTTCTTCCCGTCTCGAGGCTTCGTAGCCAGTGGCGTGTCGCTCGCTGCGTTTCGTTCGAAGCTTTCGCGCAGTGCGCGGTGAGCGGCCACCGAACACCCGAGACGGTTTCAGGGCCTGCCGCTAGGTCGGCTCAGACTGAAATGCGTGCCCGCTGCGATGTGTGTAAACGGCGGCACTGGGGAGTAAAAGGCGGCCGGGCGTGATGCTTGCCAACCCACCCCCGCCCGCCTCGTGTGCCGTGCCTGCCTTCAGAAGTTGTTGCTACTCGCTAACAGCACTTGCCCCCACATTCTCTTAAAGGCTATACGGGGGGTCTTTGTCTGTGCTGTTCACATGAGGATCGCTGATGGGGGCCGTGTCAGTGTTTTCTTTGCGTAACGAAGATAAAAATCACCTGTATAGGCTTAGCAGACTGTAGGGACACGTGCTGTTAGCGAGCGGCAGCTATGAAGGTCACACACGCACACACAGAGACTCCGTGTACAGGTAGTCCTCTATTAACGATGGAGATGCGTTACGACGACCCCATCGTAAGTCAAAAATATCGTAAGTCGAAAATGGCATAGCCTACCCAGGAGTCTTAAAGAATGGTGATCATTTAGCAAAACAGAGCAATTTACAGTAGCGTACTGTATAAACTATATGCCGTATGTATTTATTAATTACAATGCTGTATTCCACAGTAAAATGTAAAGTACAAAACAACGTAAATTCTTAGCCTACCTATATGAACTGAAATTTAATAGAACGTTTTTTTCAGGAAACAATCCTATCTGCGATAAAAAAAAACGTTTAACATGCATTCGTATACGCTGCTGCGTTTGCCTGCCGGGCGAAATTTAAAATATTTAACAATTTTGTCGTATCGCCATCGTAAGATCGAAATATCGTAAGTCAGACCATCGTAAATCGGGGATTATCTGTCCTGTGTGTGTGTGCCCGTGGAACATTGTGTTTGTTACATTGTGGGGGATAATGTGATCTCAGTGAGTTTCGTACACTCGTTGAATATCGGGCCGGATCGGAATACAACGTTTTTTTTGTTATTTACTCTGTAATTGTACCATAATTACAGGTTTCAAGTATATGCAGTCAACTTTGTGCAGCGTGCATCACCGTCGCATGTACAATGCGGGTAACCGATGCGAGGTTGTGTCCAATTCATATCGGCTTCATTGTCACATTCAGCGAACCCAGACAAAATTAACACTTTCGCGATCAATATCCATAACACGTGTGTCGTTAAACCCGCCACCACCCGACACAGCCAATTAGTAATGTCGTACGCAGATTGTAAATGTTGTGGCTTGGCTCTCCAACACACCGGTGGGCTGTACTAGTATACTACAAGATACACTCCACTACTATACACTCCACTACTATACACTCCACTACTATACACTGCACTACTATACACTACACTATACACTGCACTACTACACACTGTTCTATACACTGCACTACTATACACTACACTACACACTACACTATACACTACATTATACACACTACACTATACACTACACTACTATACACTACACTACTATACACTACACTATACACTACACTACTATACACTACACTATACACTACACTATACACTACACTATACACTACATTATACACACTACACTATACACTACACTACCATACACTACACTATACACTACTATACACTACACTATACACTAGTGCTGTACTAGTGACGAATTGGCCACGTTCTGTATACGTGACAACCCTTACTAATTGGCTGTGTCGGGTGGTGGCGGGTTTAACGACACATTTATATATTTACACGATATAGCCCAACAAAAACCTGTATCACAGCCAGACAAAATTGCTTGCCGCGCTGATGATGGGCATCGTATGGAGCTCAGGGTTTAGCAGGAGGCTTGAAGCAGTTTAGAAGTTTCAGCTGACGCTGCTACCCTGTGGCTCAACATGGCAGTCAGCCGTGAGTAAAGCCAACCATTGCACAGCGAATAATATTTGGGGGGTCCACGTGAGAAAATGACATTTTTTCCTCCAATGTGAATCTGTGGGCCTCTATGTGTGAGTCTCTGCGTTACTTTGTGAGTGTATTTGTTCTATGTGTCAGTCTATGGGTCTCTTTGTGAATCTATGCTTCTCCATGTGAGTCTATGGGTTTGTGTGAAATATGGGCCTCTTTTAAGTCTACGTGTCTCTTTGTGAGTGCATGGGTCTCATTGTGAGTATGTGGGTTTCTGTGTCGTGAGTCGATGAGTTTCATTGTGAGTCTATGGGTCTCTGTGTGAGAGTATGGGTCTATGTGTGAGTCTATGGGTCTCTGCGTGAGTCTATTTTCTCTATGTGAGTCTATGGGCCTCTGTGTGAGTCTATGGGCGATACAATACTATAGCGTCTCAATGTGACCTTCATCAGATAAGGATAACACATCTTCTGCATCAACAACATCGTGGCCAGGGCTTACATTTTCACGGATTTTTCTTTCCCGGATCGCTAGTAGACTGGAATAGGTGACACGTGATTAGTAATCACAGCCATCCGGAGAGGCACATAATACTGGATGTGGTGTGCCTGGTACAGAAATATTGTCCGAGTTGCTGGTAGAGTGGAGTAGAGGGCATGCAACTATGAAGTATACTGGAGCAGGCGACGGTAGCGAGATGTTAACTACCTCGCCTGGTATACAGGAGGTCGTGGGTTCAATCCCGACCCTGACGCCTGCTGTATATTTGGAGTTTGTATGTTCTCCCCCTGGTCGTCTGGATTTTTCTCCGGGACTTCTGGTTTTCCCCTCCACTTTTAGAAACTTGTGTTTAGTGTATTTGGCAGCTATGCATTTCCACGTGATAAGCCACTTCGTTCAGCTAATATTTGTGATAGCGAGGTCGTTCAGTGGGCCTTACCTGGTAAAATAAAATAAAAATCGTTTAAAGTAGCCACAACCATAGCAGACGAGTATACTGGATGTGGTGTGCGGGGTGGCTCAATGCTAAGAGTGAGCAGCTCGCAATCAGAAGGTTGCGATGCCAAATTCGAGGTTGGAGGTTGACTCAGCCTATCATCCATCCCTCTTGGGTACGGTAGTTAAAATAGGTTCCACTATGTGGGGAAGTCAACAGTGGTTGTCCTATGGACATACTCTCCTCGGCCATAGCCACGTGGAATTCCCATCATGGGCTTAGGGTTGTAAAGAGAAGATTAGCACTGCCACAATGCTAAGTTGAGCAGGAAATCTGGTTGAAATTCTACCTTTTTTTTTAAATCCTTTATATTAAGTTCACTTGCTTGCTTGCTTGCGCGCTTACGACCGTGCAAATCTTTCAGTCGTTTTTTAACCCACTTCCCGTGATCCAATCGAGCTGACATTTTGCACACAGACTCGTTGTGCGTGACAATTTTATTTTCCATAACTTTACACTTTTTAGGAAAAAATAAATTATATTTAATTACCTATTGCTTAATGGTGGCAGGCAATCATCTGACCCATAGGTGGCAGCCATCTCAAGCCAGAGGACGAGAGGACTCTAGCCGCCACGCATATAAAGGATTTATAGTGAAAAACTTTGTTTTTACGGGTTAATTTTTTTAAAACCCGGGACAGACCCCGGGCTGCGTTAATCCTCTGATCGCAGTTCCTCCGGCGTTGTCAAAAAGAAGGAGCAGCCACCTGCCACACGTGATGAGTCAACTGGGGCAAGGTTGGCTTGGGACGTGTGCAGACAAGACTGACTGCAGACGCGACTGGAACATTCAATTCCTGCCACGGCTTCAAGAGCCCGCCACCCGCCAGTGATTAATACACAGGCGGACAATAACAGCACGTCTGGTGCAGATTTCTGTCCCTCCGCATGTAATTCGGTTAATGTGTTGTCACGGCTTTAATGCACGGTTTTACGGCACTTTTATGGTAGTTGGAATGTTAAACATTACGCAACTGGTATATACATATACAAAAAACTAATTTTTTACACATCCCATCAGAGAGTGCATCGTTTTAAGCGGCATTATCGGTTCAACACAAGCAAACCTCTGGACCGGTTTCGACACGTGGTGTCTCATCAGCAGAGTGAGGCCTGCTTGAACCGATGCTGCTGGACTGTTGCCAGTTATTGGCAAGGATCCTGTCTTTAAGATAGTCTCACATGGGTTGGACCAGATGACGCCAAAAGGCGCACAACTCAAAGACAATGCACCTTCAGAGTAGGCTCTAAGGAAAGCTGTCTCGGGTGTGGACCAATCAACTTCAAGGACAGTACATATATCAGAGTTATGTTTTTTGTTTGTATTATGGCTGCAGGTATTGTGGTCTATGCAAACATGACTCCTTGTAAAAAAAAATGTCAGTTTTGTTGCCAGATAGAAGGGTAAAAAACCAATTATAATATTTTTTACTGGCAAATGAGGTTCCAATGGCTTACCCCGAGCTCTCATACTCTGATGGTGCATTGTCTTTGGACCGGTTTCGACACGCGATGTCTCATCAGCAGAGTCAGGCCTGCTTGAACCGATGCTGGTGAACTGCCAGTGCTGATGAGCGTGGCCCCGCCCCCACCCCCGTGCACATTGAACCACGGGGACTGTTGCACTGTACACTAATTAACATCGTGATAACAAAGGTATCTGTGTTGTGTCAAATATGCCCGAAGGGAGGAGAGCCAAGTTGGTCATCGCAACGATGCCTGGAACTCTTGGCTCTGAAACAGTCTGCGAGCTCGTGATGTGGGTGATGTCATATGCTGCGAAGAAGGGCCATTGACCGAAACGTTGCCTGCAATTAATATTATATCATGGGACCTTTTTTGCCAGTATCAAAGGATTAAAAATGAGAATAGGCCAATCGGGGGTTGTTCGAATGTTGACCACAAGTACGTGTGGTTAATGCAGACCAGAGGTCGCAAACGGGTTTTGATTCCTTACCCGTACCCGGCCGCACCAGGGTCGCAAACGGGTACCCGTACCCGGCCGGGTACCCGTACCCGGCCGGGTACGGGTACCCGTTCCGTACCCTACCCGAAATGAGTGACAAACGGTGACTCACCAGTGACTCACGGCCTACCCGTACCCATACCCGGCCGCACCAGGGTCGCAAACGGGTACCCGTACCCGAACCTGGCTGGGTACGGGTAGCCAGGTATCGGGTAGGGTACGGGTATCGGGTACCCGGTTGCGACCTCTAATGCAGACTTGATACCTTGCGAAAGGTTTCTATTTGGTGTTCGAACATCTTAACACAACTGTTTTATTGCCAGAAAGGTTAAAACGTATTTCTCACATTGTTGTTATTGTATACGTTTACTTTGAAGGCCACGGCGTTAATGACGAAGGTGTTGAGTGTGTGTGTGTGTTTTTGTCACGAGTGATGTCAGTTCCGTTGACAATGGGGATCACACACGGCAGCAATAATTGCCCCCTTCCACTACGAAAAGTTGGCAGGACCCTCCTGAAGACGACTCGTGAGAGTCAGGGGGACGGTCCTGAGTAAACAAGTACAATCAATTCTAGATTAGAAGTTTTCGTGACTGCAAGGCTCTATACTCTTTGTTTTTGTTCGGTAAAGTCACGTAGGCAAAAAAATAAAAGAAATTAAAAAAAATACTTATTTTTTTATTTTCTTTTTTTACCTACGTGACTTTACCGAAAAAACCAAAGAGTAAGTACAATAAAATAGTATAAAAACATAATCATTCATGCATTTAATTTAAATGTCGCAGCGGCCTGGCAATTAGTGCAGCTGTTTAATCATAATCATCATCATCGGCCATGCTGAATCGACTGCTTGGTGAAGACCTCCCCAAGCCACCAACACCACCACCATCTCTCGCGATCGTGAGACGCAAAAGTCCACCCGGCACTTACGCACGGACTGATTTCATTGCTCTTCGTAAACTTCCATCGAATTAAAGGGGTGCCACGGTGGCTATGAGTTGTTTACTCCCTCGCCTGGTGTACAGGAGGTCGTGGGTTCGATCCCAACCGTGACGTCTGCTGCTGTATATTTGGAGTTTGCGTGTCTCTCTTCCCCGTGGTCGCGTGGATTTTTTCTCCGGCTCCTCCGATTTCCTCCCCCCACATTTATAATGAATGTGCGTTCAGAGTATTTGGCTGATATAAATTTCCACATGAGGCCCGGTCGCTTCTGACAAAGAGCTACAGTTTTAACGATCTTGTAAAGTTATTTCTGAAAGTTGAACATTGTAGCCACTATCTCATGCCCGAGTCACAACTTAAGAAGATAAAATGACCCACGACAACATTTTATCCACTTACTCAGAGCCCACGGTCATTTATATCCGTGGTATAGTGTGCACATTGTACATTGCATAATTATATGTGTTAAATATCAAGACTGAAACAAGAATGATAACTGCCACACGAATAAACACGATTTGTAAAATATTTGTTTAGAGAAAAAGGTAATGCATCCTCAAAACAGGTTTTGCCTTCTTAAATACAGCACTGCACCCTAAACACGTGTTTGTGTGTGTAACATGAAGTTACATAAATACATTAACCTCCTTTCTATCTTTCCAAGTCAAAATTAAATAACTGTTAATCTAGCAGCTTATAGACTTAGCAGGCCAATGTTGATCCAGTAGGGGTTGTTTTCTCAGGCAAACTGTGTCCCGGTTTAAAACTTCTGGGCTGTTTCATGAATGTCATTAGCTGTGATGCTTATTCGAATCCAAGGCTTTTGTGCTCGCTTGAAGTCAGAGATAAGCAATCCCCTCCCCCGATTCATATTTGCCAACGGTTGCCTTGGTGGCTGTGAGATGTTAACTACCTCGCCTGGTATGCAGGAGTTCGTGGGTTCGATCCCAACCCTGACGCCTGCTGCTGTATATTTGGAGTCTGCGTCTCTCTTCTCTCATCATAATTTTCATCACGGTGGCTAGGAGATGTTAACTACCTCGCCTGGTATACAGGAGTTCGTGGGTTCGATCCCAACCCTGACGCCTGCTGCTGTATATTTGGAGTCTGCGTCTCTCTTCTCTCATCATAATTTTCATCACGGTGGCTAGGAGATGTTAACTACCTCGCCTGGTATACAGGAGTTCGTGGGTTCGATCCAGACCCTGACGCCTGCGGTATATTTGGAGTTTGTGTGTCTCCCCGTGGTCGCGTGGATTTTTCTCTGGGTTCTCCGGTTTTCCCCTCCACATTTAGAATCAGCATCACGCGTTTGCTGCTATAAATTATCCACGTGACGATAAGCCACTTCGTCGAGCTAAAACTTGCGATGTCCAGGTCGCTTCTGAAAAATAGCCGCACAGCTCAAAATAAAACCAACCAAAAAGTTTAGTTTCAATAAAGAGTTTTCGCAGTAGTGTACGTTGAACTTCTGTTCACTGCAGATGATGCATTTGAAAAGCAAAGGGCAAACCACAGCAGAGTTGACCACAGCACACGAGCCCTGCTGCTGCTGCTGCTGCTAGCTGTGTCGTGTGTTCGTGGGGTAAGCGGTAGTGCAGCGGTTAGCGCGCTTCGCCACGAACCCGGCGACCCGAGTTTGATTCCTGCTAACGGCCACCGACACCAGTGACGATTATCTGAACCGGTCCTGGGCCTCCCCTGGGTCGACTCAGCCTCAAATGAGTACCTGGTGCGGTGTGTAGTAAACATCGTCAGTGGGGAGACAAAGTTGGTCGGGCGTGGTTCCGGCCACCCACCCCCTCGTGTGCCGTGCCGGCCTTCATAGGTGCTACTCACTAACAGCACTTGCCCCAACAGTCTGTCAAGGCTATACGGGGTCTCGTTATTTTTGTGTGTGTGTTTAAAGAGTCCGGGCGCTCGGGGGGGGGGGTTGGGAGCCTCGGTTCAACTGTGAAGGACGATGATGATGATGATGCAGCACTCCGTGAGAATGCCAGGCAGTTCGTGCGCGCGAGCGCTCATTTGGTGTCCGCTGACAAAGAGGCCGATTGTTTGGAGCAACGCCCGCCCCGTGTTGTATCAGCAGCAGTAGCAGCAGCACTAATGGCACTCACGAGGGCCGGCTGTCTGTCTATCGGTCGACGCCGATGGAAAACAATCCCATCAGTGTACAGTGCAGAATTCTAACATCGCAAAGCTTTGCTCAGGGTTGCCCGTTTGAAAAGAACGAGGATTCCCATCATAGCCTTGTCTTTGATTAAAGCCGGTGTGGTCAGAACCATGCCCGTCTGCTTTTGTCGGCGATCGCTTTAATCCGAGTCAATTTATGGGATGCCCACAGCAATTCCCGACACCACAGAGACATCGAGCTTGATTCCCAGCCGCGGCTAACGTCACCAGGCCGCAACCGACCAGCGCGGTGAAGTACGGTCAAGCGACCCCCTTTCAGGGAGGCCCTCGTTCAGCAGTGGAGCGACTGTGAGATTTACACGCGCTCTCTAGGGCCCTCCGCTGCTGTTTTGTGTCCGTGCACGTATGGAATACTGTATTTGTAATTGAATGCCGTGTCCCCCCAAGGGGTGGTTTCAATGTGGCAGTTTAAATACACTTTGCGGTAATTATTGGCACGCCGTGCGTGTTTCCACGCGCGCAAACACACATTGCGCGCATTGAGAATAAACATATATCGAGTTGGGTGTGCGTGTGCGTTCACTAAAGTAAACGCGGGGGGCTTGGGCAGGACGCTGGTCGCGAGAAGGGGACAATGGGAGATGGTCAATGACGAAGATGGATTGGCAGCCAGGGGATGGGACACGTCCAGATGGGGCGGCCGCGGAGGAGATGGAGCTATGAAATCCTAACGTGTGCATGCGCTGGCCGGGCGTATTCCTGTGATACATCGCAGGACCGTGCATACGTTACGTACGCATGTTGAACTTCTTTTGCACCGTACGCAGCCAACCGTGCTAATTGGAGGTGCGGGGGAAGGACAGCAAACTGAACGAAAAAAGCAGTTCCGAACATATTCGTTTTCCATTTAGAATGAGTTTGGCGACTGCTTGCAGAGACCTTCATCCAGTAGTGAATTGACCATGGCTGACGGTGTTCACGATGGCCGCTTCAGATGAGCGCCACCTCATGAGTGACATCACGACCCAATGAAGGAGATGCCATGAATGCCGCACCTCCGATTAGCGCGGTTGGCCACGTACGGTGCGAAAAGAAGTTCAAAGTACATACATGAATACGACACTAATTATCGCACTAACTTGCGGCGGTGGGAGACACGCCTGTAGCCTGGTACTCCGGTGCAAAAAGACCTTGTGGAACCGTGTGGCAGAGGTCGAAAACGGGTTTTGATTCCTTACCCGTACCCGTACCCGGCCGCACCAGGGTCGCAAACGGGTACCCGTACCCGGCCGTACCCGGCCGGGTACGGGTAGGGTACGGGTATCGGGTACCTGATTGCGACCTCTGGGATGAAGCCACGTTGCAGGCGCGGGCGGGTTGATTTTAAGAACTTGAATTGTGAGAAGAGACAAGACGTTGGGAAATGAGTGACAAACGGTTACTCACCAGTGACTCACGGTCTACCGGTACCCGTACCCGGCCACACCAGGGTCGCAAATGGGTACCCGTACCTGACTGGGTACGGGTAGCCGGGTATCGGGTAGGGTACGGGTATTGGGTACCCGATTGCGACCTCTGCCGTGTGGAACCGCGCGGCTTTGTGAATCTCCCGATCCACCGCTGGGTTAGCTGCGAGGGGGTCATGAGAGAGCAGTACAGGCACTCCTCTACTTACGAACGAGTTAGGTTCCAGAGGTCTGTTCGTAAGCCGATTTGTTCCTAAATCCAACTATATACCCGTCGATTCCAAACATGGTGTACGGCGTGTACACTAGACACGGTGAATGGCTTCGCAAGTTGTATAATCTGCTGTAGACGTAGATGCCACTGGGTCTTCATGTTCTGCAGATGTAGATGCCACTGGTTCTTCACGTTCTGCAGATGTAGATGCCACTGGTTGTTTACGTTCTGCAGATGTAGATGCCACCGTCACCATTTATTGCACTGCGGTTGAACTTACCACTCTCGGTCCGAACAGGCAACTGGACGTACGGATCAGGTTTGTTCTTATCTCTGAAAGTTTATCAGTCGAATGTCTGTAATTTATTTTATTGGAGTGGGCGGCGCTGCCGGTTCAGTGGGCGTGGCTGTTGAGAACTGACTGGAGCCTGAGACCCAAGTGTCCCGGCTGAGTCTCCCAACAATAAAAATCCGACGGCTGTTAACGTCATTTCCTTGACTTCTCAGGTTCGAACGCAACCCGACCAACTTCGGCTGCCAGGATGAATACGACCTCGGAGCCAGCCGGGGGCAACACCAGCGGAACCGCGAGCAACGTTGCGCTCCAGACAACGGCCCACCACGGCGCGGCGAGTTCGAGTCCCGCCCTGAGCACCACCTTACTGAACAACCTGACGTCAACGACGCTCAATGCAACCCAAGGTGTCACGGCGGGAGGAACCAAATCTCTGCTCAGTGAAGGTACATAGACTCAATGCCGCACTCGCAAACGTCCTACACTGTTGGGGCGAGCACCGTTAGCGAGCACCTCTTGAGGCTGGCACGGCTGACGATGGGGTCGTTGTGGTGAGAACCACTCCTGGCTGTCATTGTCTCCCTGCTACCGATGGCTAATACCCCACACTGAGTATTAATTTACGGCTGAGTTGACCCTGTGGATACCCAGGCCTGTTTATGATATCACTATCCACTCCCCACTGATGTTGGCCTTGGCTGGGAATCGACTACAGGTCTCCTGGTTCGTAGTACAGTGGGCTAACTTACTGCGCCACCGCTTGCCACATGCAAACACACACGTACATATGTGACAGATATCTCTTTCATAGCGTGTGCAAACTTGGAGCACAAGTGATGTCAGCAAGCACCTATTGAGTCCAGACACACACATTAGGTTTGTGAGTATATCAGAATGAGTGGCAATGCATACAAAACCATCCACCTTTATCTCTCCATTGTATGTATGTATACATGGGAACCGACACACTGATCAACATGTGTGTATACATACAAACATTTTGAACTTCTTTCGCACCGTACGTAGCCAACTGCAAATTAGAGGTGCTGGGAGAAGGAAAAAAAAACTAAACACAACAAGCAGTTCTAAAGAAATTAAATTTCAATCTCGAATTGTCGCTGTTGACTGCACCACAGCACCAGGTGGGCTCCTCATTTTAGGCTGAGTTGATCTAGGGGGAACTATGACCAAATCGCCCAGAATACGTCCAATCTCGTCAGATCTCGGTAGCTAAGCGGCGTCGAGTCTGGATGACGCCTGGATGGGCGACCATTACCCTGTACGCCAGGCTGCTGCGGGCAGCAGCAGAGAGCAGTGCAGCGAAATTCATAGTTGTACTGCACCTCTATGCGCCCGCACGTGTGCTCGCCACCATCACCAAACCCCACACTCGCCCAAGCCTGGTGAACCACGTCTAGCAGTGGATCGAGGAGAGTGCCCCAGCAAATGGTTGCCGCTGGTGTGCGCGCGGTCAGGACACTGGGTCTGGGTCAGTGGGAGCCGACGCAGCACACAGATCAAAGCGCAGAGGCCGAAGCGCGCGCAATCACGCACACGGAATGCTCAAGTTGATGTTAAAATGCTGAGACCACGCTTCATTAACAATGCGGTGTAATCAGCGAGACACACTGTCCACGCAGCCATGGGCTTCGGTCAGAATCAGAATATAATTATTTACGCTGGAGGAATTCAGTGAGCCACGAAGCATCCTTCTCAGTGATGTCTAGCGGTTAGCAGCGTGGCTATGGAGTGAACAGGCGGTGCAACTGCACTGCGGCCCACAAGCCGGAGGGGCCCATACCACAACCATGCTATGCCACACTGCTATGGGAGAACCCGTTACCGTTTATGAACTGTTTTTATTTCACCAGGTAAGGCCCACTGAGCGAAATGGCTCTTTCTCAGAAGCGACCTGCTCACAAATGACAGCTCAATGAAACGTGGGAATTTATAGCAGCTAAATTCTCGAAACGCGTGCTGATTCTCTGGCGGACCCAGAGAAAAATCCACGCGACTGCAGGGAGAATATGCAAACTCCAAATATTGCAGGCATCAGGATTGGAATCGAACCCCCGACCTACTTTTTACCATCTTCTTGGTTCTTTCGGTAAAGTCACGTAGAAGGGAAATAATAAAATAATAAAACATAATAAAATACAATTCTTGGTGAGAATTCTTGGTGAGAATTGTATTTTATCATGTGTTATTTTTATTATTTTATTATTTCCCTTCTACTTGACTTTACCGAAAGAACCAAGAAGATGAATCCCTGCAGTCACGAAAGCTTTAAATCGAAATAAAATTATTTTTACCAGGCGAGGTAGTTAACATCTCACCACCATGGTGCCCTACAGCCTTGAAGTTCTAGAGTCATTTAACATTTAACCATCAAGTTTAAAGTCTACGTGTGATTCCTAGAATATTGACTGAGAAGTTTATATATATATTTATTTTGATAAAAGTATTGCCCTGTATTGATCCACTGCTGGATGAAAGGCCTCCTCTTGCCATAGCCGTGGGAGTCAAGGAGGTAGTTTTCAGTTTGATTTATTTGGTATAGCCCTGTGAGCCATTCGGCTCTTGAATCGGGTGCAACCGCAACAAACCAAAAACAAACACATGAACAAGAAAACATCTTAAAGTGACTATGTGACTGTGCAAACAGAAAATCCAAGAAAAGACAGCAAAGTATTGCAGAAAAAGCACCGTACACCAACGCTGTGTGCAAAAATCCCAGTGGGATGCAAGTCAAACAACAACAACAACCACAAGACAACTTAGATTAAGGCCATCAGTCTAACTCTGTACTACAACAAACAAAAATGGCCAAACACACAAACATGGCCAGTGTGGGTTGTTGAAGGGGCAGATCAGGGCTGGTTCAGATATCACTCGTTCATAACCATTGGCTCTTGCCATAGGAATGTGGAATTCTCACAGCACTCCGGGGGTGTCTCGAACATCGAAACGGAACAGGAATCTCAGCATGCTGTGCATGTCGTGGTGACGTCGCAACCGTTGAGCACATTCTGCACATTGCCTTGTGGTGATGCCAACAAGCGCGTGGTATTCTCGGTGGAGGCATCACGAGGACACTGAGTGAACAACTGTATTCGACCGTTTTCACCCTAACCGGAGCAATCATTACGGTACAGTCACCGATAATCCACACGAAAACAAGAGACACGCTTTTGTATTTCGATGTAAAGCTTTCGTGACTGCAGGGATTCATCTTCTTGGTTCTTTCGGTAAAGTCACGTAGAAGGAAAATAATAAAATAATAAAAAATGATGTTTTATTTTTATTATTTTATATTTTCCCTTCTACGTGACTTTACCGAAAGAACCAAGAAGACGTTTTTGTATTTATATTTTCCTACGGTACAGTCACCGATAATCCACACGAAAACAAGAGACACGCTTTTGTATTTATATTTTCTTACGGTACAGTCACCGATAATCCACACGAAAACAAGAGGCACGCTTTTTTATTTATATTTTCTTACAGTAGAGTCACTGATAGTCAAGACAAAATCAAGAGACACGTGTATATGTATTTCGATTGTTTACGGAAGTCACATGTAAAATTGTTCATGCTCTCAGAGAGTCACTCAGCATGTCACTGAATATATTTTTAATAGCTCATTGAATTTAACAAATATTTTTTTAGCCAGATTATTACATCTCAAGATCGTGAGAGATGGCGTTGGCTTGGGGAGGCCCACAGCAAACAGTGGATAGATGGTGGCTGATCTGCTTGCTGATGACAAAGATGAATGGAATCTATCCCTCTGAATAATTATTCTCCGTTTACGTTGCTCAAGCAGATTGATTTCTAAAAAGCTGGGGTGGTGGTTGGTGTGGGGGGGGCACTCGGCAGTAGATTTTGGAAACAAAAGGGTTAATTAATGAACACACGGTCTTTAAGGTGGAGTTGGAATGTGTGGAATGTGTGCACGCGGGCCGGCGCACAACCACGTGTGCACACGTATACACGTAGTAGGTCACTGTTGATGGTTTCCAGTGCCCAACCTCCCCAACAGCAAAGGGAGAATTCTCCCTTAATAATAATAATGATACAATTTATAACGCGCGCAATGTTGCCGACAAAAGACGATCAGTGCCAGATCGCGTCGCGCTGTTCCAGGGAGACTCATCGGTTAAATGTCGAGCTCAAGGGATGCACCTTCTGGATGGTTTTCAAACGAAGAAAATGATTGATTGCTACGAATGTGGATAGGGAGGTGGTGGCGTTTACAGATGACGCGGGCGTGGGGCTGCGACGGATATGAGCAAGACATATAGCATTTGTTATTGCAAAAATGTGCTCAAGAATATATGTACAGTATATATATATAAATAAAGACAAAGATCCCCCCGTGTAGCCTTAACAGACTGTTGGGGCAAGTGCTGTTTGCGAGCAGCACCTATGAAGGCAGGCACGGCACACAAGGGGGTGGGTGGCCAGCACCACGCCCGGCCGCCTTTGTCTCCCCAGTGGCGATGTTTACACACCGCACCAGGTATTCATTTGAGGCTGAGTCGACCTAGGGGAGTCCGAGCACCGGTTCTGATAATTGTCACTTTTGTCGGCCATGAGCGGGAATCGAACCCGGGTCACTGGGTTTCGTAGCGCAGCGCGCTAACCGCTACACTACCGCTCCCCCACTATGTGTGTGTGTATATGTATACAAAGATCCCCCGTATAGCCTTAACAGACTGTAGGGGCAAGTGCTGTTAGCGAGCACGTATGAAGGCCGGAACGGTACACGAGGGGGTTGAATGGCCAGCACCACGCCCGACCGCCTTTGTCTCCCCAGTGGCGATGTTTACACACCGCACCAGGTACTCATTTAAGGCTGAGTCGACCTAGGGGAGGCCCAGGACCGGTTCAGATAATCGTCACTGGGTGTTAGCCGTGAGCGGGAATCGAACCCGGGTCGCCAGGTTCATAGCGCAGCGCGCTAACCGCTACACTACCGATCCCCATATGTATGTATACACACACACAGACACACAGACATGCGCGTACATATGCTTGTTTGCATAGACACGTGTGTCGTCAGCCCATGCACAACCTCGGTAATTGATATCAGAATCTGTCCGAGGATTCTCCTGGCTGGTAAAAGGTAAAGGTGCAACCCTGCAATCGCTTGCTCAGGTCGCTGCCTGGAGGGTGGGCTCCACTCGAGAGGGCATTTTTGGCCTACTCTTTCTCGGCTGGCGAGATGTCTTGGAAGTGGTTGTGAGTACCGACACTTTACCCCACCGCACGCGACCAAGTTACTGTGGTCTATACTCTTAGTTCTTTCGGTAAAGTCACGTAGGTAAAAAATGAAATAAAAATTAATAAAAATAAAAAAACAATAAAATCACGACGTTTCGGAGGCAACACAAGCTTCCGTCTTCAGGTGAAGCTGTCACAGCAAAATATCTGTATCAAGTGAAGAGAAGTCCCAAGAGTGGTTAAGGGTTTTTTATTTTTTTACTTTTATTAATTTTGATCTCATTTTTTACCTACGTGACTTTACCGAAAGAACTAAGAGTATGAATCCTTGCAGTCACGAAAGCTTCAAATCTAGAATTACTGTGGTCTGCCCGTTCATTACCTCTTGGTTGGACAGAGGTGGGGGTGATTTAATTAACGTGTCTGTTGTTTTACTGGAAACTTCTGGATTGCAAATAGAGTGTACTGACCACAACACCGTGGTGGAGAGATGTTATCTGCTTCACTCGGTATACAAGAGGTCGTGGGTTCGGTCCTCACCCTGACACCTGTATATTTAGAGTTTGCTCTTCTCTCTACTTGTGGTTGCGTGAATTTTCTCGGGGTCCTTCAGTTTTTCTCTCCACATTTGGAATCGACGTGCGTTTAGAGTAATTGGCTGCTCGAAATTTCCAGATGATAAGCCACTTCGTTCAGCAATCATTTGGGGCTAGGTCGCTTCTGGTAATAAATATATATTGTTCAGTGGGCCTTACCTGGTCAAATAAAATAGTTTTTAGTTTAAGCATATTTTTTCGGTTTAAATCTGTGCCTCCATTAGCTCGACTCCGTCCAAAATAAACAACCCGGTGCAGTGTTGCTGCCAACATCAGATCGGGGAAGACACTTGATACAGCTAATCTGGCTGTGACGGTCCCACCTGATGACGGAGACTTGTGTTGCCTCCGAAACGTCGTGATTTTTGTTTTTATTTTATTTTACTTTCTACGTGACTTTACCGAAAAAAACCTAAGAAGAAGACAAAGGTGGTTGTAGCTGTCCACGCCATGAGTTCATGCACCATGGATGTGCTGCACGGTGCTCTCGTGTGAGCTCGTGTTGTGCTGCGGTTTGTTCGGCTCGATGTCCGACATTTCGCTCTGCATGCTGGGAACTTCTTACGCAAACTGACACTTGCCGACAGCACTTCTCCTAACAACGGACACGAGTCCAGGCTATGTGTAAGCGCGCGTTTGCGTGCGGTGTTTTTTTGTGTGTGTGTGATGTGTGTGCATGCGCACGATGGTAACGTGTAAGCAGATATCCGGTCCAGCTAGTTGCTCTGACCTCGTGGTAACCCTGGCCGTGCGTGCAAATGCTGCTTGAAGGACACATTCCATGCCCGAACTCCCCGTGCTCTCTGCTTCTTCAGATACAACTTTTTGCAAACTTTTGCTTCGAGACTTGGCAACGGATTGCCAACATTCCCGAATCCGATTGGGTTTCACCGGAATCATTTAGAGGTCACGTGTTCCCCTGTTCCCGATCAACAGAAGCTAGGAATAGCGAGCCTGTAGGTACAGGCGCAGCACCTGCAAGTGCACGTTCGCACCACTGCTGGTCAAACGACCTCCACACTACGGGGATCTGAAGAGAGCCCCTTTAAGGAGAGTACTTTGGCCTACTCTTCCACTCTGGCCAGACATCCGGGAAGAAAAGGTGGAAGTATCCACGCTTTACCCCATCACACGTCCGTGACCTACCAACCCAAACAGCTGTGGCGTTATCCATTTTCCGTCGCGTGGGCAAGACGGGAAGCTAAGGAACTTATTTCAGCCGCCGTGCCGGGAGATCAAATCAAACCGGCGACCTCTTGATTTGCAAGTCACCGTGCACTCATCCCTTCCACCACAGCAACATAACAACAACAGCAACAACAGGCGTTCGCCACTCAGTGGCGGTGACGTCGCCACGTGCGCTTGAGCCAGGATACGTGCACTTTTGAGGCCATGTGAAGTGTCGAAGGCTCGCTGGCAGGAGGTCGCGGGATAGACCCCAGGTGCCATGGGTTGTCTGACCGATAGTAATACTCGCACAAGGAGGTACATTTTGTTAACCATGAGCCACGTATTGCCTTGTAGCAATTTGGCCAACAGGTATCCTGTTGGGCAGGGTTAGCGTCGGAGCATCTCCTAGTCATCTTTCCTTCCGCTGCACCTCCGATGAGCACGGTTGGCTATGTACGGTGCGAAAGAAGTTCAACGTATGTACGTGCATAGCAAAAACTAATGAGTCACCTCGTGCGTTGAGTGGCACAGGCCCTGTGGGTTATTTAAAGTATGCAGGGGAGGGCTGGTGCCATGGCCGGGAGTGCCTGAGTCACAGTCTTAAATCTCAGAGATCAAATTCCAGTGGAAGGGCTAAATGGTTTAGCCCACCAGTTGATAAAATGCGTGTCCTTTTTAGAAGTAGATAAAGTTTACAATCCCAAAAGTAATTATAATAATTATTATAATTGTTTACCCAGGACAGCCTTAATTGGGTGTCAAGAGTTTTCAGGAGGGTCCTGTTAAGTGTTCGCAGGAGGGGCGGAGATGTTAACTACTTCGCTTGGTATCAAAGAGGTCGTGGGTTCGACCCCGACACTGATACCTGTATATTTAGAGTTTGCATGTCTCTCCCTGTGGTCGTATGGATTTTTCCCCGGGTCCTCCGGCTTTTCCCTCCAGATTTAGAATCAACATGCGTTTAGAGGATTGGGCTGCTCGAAATTTCCACGCAATAAGCCACTTCGTTGAGCTATCATTTGTGGCAAAGGCGCTTCTTAAAAAAAGCTACAAAGCTCAGTGGGTGGGCATTAGTAAAAAATTGTAAATAGCTGGCAGATCTTTTTTCAGTTTCGATTTAAAGCTTTTGTGACTGCAGGGATTCATCTTCTTGGTTCTTTCGGTAAAGTCACGTAGAATGCAAACAATAAAATAATATTATGTTTTATTTTTATTATTTTATTGTTTCCATTCTACGTGACTTTACCGAAAGAACCAAGAAGATGAATCTTTTTTCAGCATTGGGATATTTTTCCATTAACAGTTTTATATTTTTTGCAAGTGTAAACATTGCCTCTCGGGAGACAAAGGTGGCCGGGCGTGGTGCTGGCCGCCCACCCTTTCAGGTGCCGTTCTGGCCTTCATAGGTGCTCGCTAACAGCACTTGCCCCAACAGTCTGTCAAGGCTATACGGGGGATCTTTGCGTTTTTGTCTGTGTTAACAATAGTGAGGAGGTAATGCAACGTGGCTTATAGGAGTCACACAAAACCCGCAATTGAACACGATGACACAACAGCGTTGTAGTACCTGTGAGTGGATTCAAGGATAGGTCATTCTGCATCGTGCGGTCCACATGCCTGTCAGTTTCAGGATGCAGGGATTGTAAGAGAGACGGCCAATGCCCGTGTCCGAAAGAAAAGTCCAATGTTGCACACGTCACATTTACAACTTGCATCTTCGTATACTTTGGGTCTTTCGGTAAAGTCACGTAGATAGAAATACAAATAACAATATCACGACGTTTCGATCGCAACGCAAGCAATCGTCATCAGGCGTTGCGATCGAAACGTCGTGATATTTTTATTTCTATCTACGTGACTTAACCGAAAGACCCAAAGAATATTAATTCCTGCAGTCACGCAAGCTTTAAGTCAAGATTTGCATCTTCGTGTAAACAAAAATAAAAAAAAATGGCCGAAGAAGCCTTTCTGGAGTGTCAGGATAATGTTTTACAGACAGGTCTCTGCGCTGAACGTTTGTGCCAAATCCTGACTCGTTGCTCGAGTCCGTGGGAGGGCCCTGAGAATATCCCACACACGCATGAAGAGAATGTAAATGTCTCCATCTACACTTGCCAAATGCCATCAGTATAAAAAAATGTACCGTGTAGTACATGGGTGGAGCGATGTAATGCTTTGTTGTTTTCGCTGTGCTTTTTTTTCCACAGAGGTGATCATAACCATTGCTGTCATCGGAGGAGTGATTGCCCTGTGCCTGCTCGCCACCATTATTTATTCCCTCGTTTTTGGGTACGTGTTGTCATTTATTCCCTCGTTTTTGGGGTCACACGTGTTGTTGAAGAATTGAGGTTTGCATCGACAGGACGCTCGCTTAAATGCCTCAGCATCTCAATGAGCCTTAATCTCAACTCGGCCGTTCCAACGGCAGAAGAAGCCTCAAGTTTCAGGATGCAGGGATTGTAAGAGAGCCTAGCCAAGGGGGCACCCGGTAGCAGCCGCCGCTGCTTGGCATGAGGCTGCCGGTAGGTGGGCGGATGTTGCTCCGTGAGTTTTTTTTTACCCCCCGCACCCACCCCCCTGAGGCAAGCAAATCCGCGAGCACGTTGCATATTGTTGTTGAACTTCTTTCACACCGTACGTAGCCAACCGTGGCTAATCCGAGGTGCGGGCGGGGGGAAGGCCAACAAACTAAACACATAAACCAGTTCTAAAGAATGAGTTTTCAATTTATATTTAAAAGTGCATCGCTCTAGTGCCTTCCTGTGTATATTGAACTTCTTTCGCACCGTACGTAGCCAACCGTGGCTAATCGGTGGTACCGGGGGGGAAGAACAACAAACCAAACACGAAGAGCAATTCTAAAATCAATTAATTTTCAATCTATATTTTAAAGGGCATAGCTCCAATTGGCTTCCTGAATGTACGTGCCGTATATTGAACTTCTTTTGCGTCGTATGTAGCCGACCGTGGCTAATCGGAGGAACCAAGGGGGGGGGGGGGGGTAAGAACAACAACACTAAACACTTGTATTTAAGAGCTTGCATCTTGAATCCCTGCCTCACTTGATGCAGCAAATCTGGCTGTGACGGTCCCACCTGATGACGGAGACTCGTGTTGCCTCCGAAACGTCGCGAATTTTATTATTTTATTTTTATTAATTTCAATTTCATTTTTCACCTACGCGACTTTACCGAAAGAACTACGAGTATGAATCCTTGCAGTCACGAAAGCTTCAAATCTATAATTAACGACAAAGCAGATTCGAGCCCTTGACTCTCTTGTTCTCGTGTGTTGCCCAACAGCTGCGGCAAACGAAAGCAAGTGGACGTCTCCGACGGGAAGAACCGTAAGCCCAAGAAGAGCTCCGCCGAGCTCATGTCCCCCTACGTCGAGTTCCAGCCGCGGGGGTCGACGGGCGACAGCCTGGAGAGCGTGCCGCTGCACACGCAGCCGGGCAGCGTGAACGGCGTCAACGGTTCGGCATACACGGGCTTGTGAGGTGGGGGGGCGGGGGGGGGGCACCACTACCACTCTGCAGCTACCCCCCCCTGGCTGTCCCACGCCCCCCCCTCCACGTTCCGCACTCTTCCGTCGGGATGCTAGGTTTCACACTTCGCCCCCCCGCCTGGTTTGTGCTGCTTCATGCAGGGCCATGCGGCCACCTGCCGTTTGGCGATCGTAGCGCGTGCGCGTGTGTGTACGTGTGTGTGTACGTGTGTGTGTACGTGTGTGTGTATGTGTACGTGTGTGTGTGTATGTGCGTGTGTACGTGTGTGTACGCGTGTGTGTGTAAGTGTGTGTGTACGTGTGTGTGTGTAAGTGTGTGTGTACGTGTGTGTGTGCGCGTGTGTGTACGTGTGTGTACGTGTGTGTGTACGTGTGTGTGTGTACGTGTGTGTGTGTACGTGTGTGTGTGTAAGTGTGTGTGTACGTGTGTGTGTAAGTGTGTGTGTAAGTGTGTGTGTACGTGTGTGTGTACGTGTGTGTGTGCGCGTGTGTGTACGTGTGTGTACGTGTGTGTGTACGTGTGTGTGTGTACGTGTGTGTGTGTACGTGTGTGTGTACGTGTGTGTGTGTAAGTGTGTGTGTGTGTGTGTATACGTGTGTGTGTACGGGTAAAACTACGTGGCCGGGAGTCGGAGCCTTTCCCTGTACACCTTGGGGTGCGACAGGGATGTCCTCTGGCTCCCACGTTATTTAACATCTATTTCGACTGCGTAGTTCGTGAAGCCTTCAGTGGCTGTACCGGGGGAGTTACCATTTGGTGCGGATATAATGGGAGGCTGATCGACGCCCGGGTGCGATCAAGGGATGGCTCCCTATTGGTCAACCACGTTATGTATGCCGATGATTTGGTAATAGCTGCTCATTCAGAAGAGGAGTTGGAGACGCTGCTGCTGAGACTGGAGCGTGCCACTAAGAGGTGGGGCCTTACCATCAGCCCCACCAAAACTAAGCACCTGCCTGGGTATTTTGTACCATCGGGCACTCCACCCCCACAACTCCCAATCGGTGATGGGGCAGTTGTGGAGAGAGTGGAGAGTTTCCCATACCTGGGCAGTGTGCTTATGACCGGCTCCAGTTTATCAGCAGAGGTCTCACTCCGAATCAGTCGAGCGGCAATATCTTTTCATCGGTTGCGTAACGCTGTGTGGAAGCTACCTGGTCTGTCGCTCCGCACGAAGCTTCAGGTCTTCTCGGCCACGGTCATTCCCTCCCTTCTCTGCGCTTGCGAAACATGGACCCCCCTGGTGGAGCGTCTTCGCCGGTTGGAAACGTTTGGGCTGGCCTGCCTGCGATCCATCCTGGGTTTAACCGGGCTGGATTGTGTGAGGAGCTCACGGGTCCTTGAAGGATCTGGGCAGGGTCCCGTCGGTGGGCTCCTCCGGCGGGCAGGGCTGCGTTGGCTGGGTCATGTGGCCCGCATGCCCAGCCGCCGCATGCCTAGGCAGCTTTTGTTCGGCCGGATCGGGGGGGCTAGACGGGCGCGGCGCGGGCTGGGGGGGAGGTGGGGTGGTGTGGTGCAGGGGGGCGTGGGGCTGGGTGGACTTGCCGATGGCTGGTGCCGGCGGTGTCGGGGTCGGCCTCGGTGGAGGAGGCTCGTGAAGGACGCTACTGGGCAGTTGGAGGCAGTCGCCCTCCAACAACAACGGAGGGCGGAGGAGCGACGCTCACAACAACGAGCGGAGCGCCGGGTGGCTAAAGCACAGCAAGTTGGCACAGTAGGGGGCACAGGTGGTGCATCAGCCAGTCATCTCGGTCATCTCGGTCAGTCGACCCGTGGCACCTGGGTCTGCCCCGTGACCTCCTGCCAGCGGGCGTTCGACACTTCACGTGGCCTCAGGGTGCACATGGCCTGGCACAAGCGTCGTGGTGACGTCACCGCCACTTAGTGGCGAATGGCGGTTGTTGTTGTTGTGTACGTGTGTGTGTACGCGTGTGTGTACGCGTGTGTGTACGTGTGTGTGTACGTGTGTGTGTGTGTACGTGTGTGTGTGTGTACGCGTGTGTGTGCGTGTGTGGGGAGCGGTAGCGTGGCGGTTAGTGCTCTGCGCCATGAACCCCGGTGACCCGAGTTCGATTCCCACTCAACAAAAGTGACGATTATCTGAACCGGTGTTGGGTCTACCCTAGGCTGACTCGGCCTCAAATGAGTACCTGGTGCGGCGTGTAAACATCGCCACTGGGGATACAAAGGCGGCCGGGCGTGGTGCTGGCCACCCACCCCCTCGTGCGCTGTGCCAAGCCTTCATTAGGTGCTGCTCGCAAACAGCACTTGCCCCAGCAGTCTGTTAAAGGCTACACGGGGGAGGTCTTTGCCATGCGTATTCATTTTTTAAAAATGTATCATTATTTTCTCCTGGAGGGGGGGTCGGGGGGGGGGAAGCTTAAAGAATTCGTCGAGTAAATATCCTGTATATATTTTGGGGGGGGAGAGAGAGGGGACGGGAGTTTGTGGTTTCTGTTGTCATTATGAATCGGATGTTCGTCTAGCCTGGTACACGCAAGGCTGGGCAAATCATTGTTGCGTGGGAACCGCTCGGGCAAAGAGCAGAGCAAGGGAACTACTTATGGCCTCAAATAGTTTTGGGGGGGGGGGGCGATAAAAACATATAAAACAATGGAGCACATCAGAAATTATCAATGAACTCGTTCACGTTGAACATCCAATTCACGTGCGATCTCAATCTTGTCCACATCGCTCACCTCGCAACGTGTCTCCGATAATCATCTACAATTCTTCTTATCTCATAGCATCTCTTATATTTTTCCAACAATATCACTCGGATTTTATTAATTGAAAAGGTGGTGGGAGGGGGGGGTTGGGGGGGGCAAGCGGGGAGGTTGTGGGTATGATAGGTGGGGGGTAGATGGGAAGGATGGCTATCATTGGAGATCTCATTGAGATCTGTGAACCAAATGTAGGCATTCTCTAGCAGAGGGAACAACTCATTCGGCGATGCTGCTGCTGAATTTGCAGTTGGTGCACGAGACACAATTAACAACAACAAGCAACCAACTCAACACATTCGCCAAGACCACTGCCTTAAAAGTAGAATAAGAAGAAAAAAATATACTTACAAGAGACGACGTTGATGGGCAATGGTCCGTCTTCAAAGAGAGAGACTTTGTATACATTGAAAAAATTGGTTTGTTAAGGGGAACATTTAATTATTTTAAGGGGCACCGTGCGGTTAGAAATGCTGACGCCTGATTATCTGCTTAAGCGCGTCAAACACAACCCCCTCTTACATTCCTCTCGCTCACGGATACGCCGCTGCCGGGGCCTATGCCGATACGCAAATCGTATTTTTGGGTGGTTTAAGCGTCGGTTGCCGTTTCATTGTCGTTCGCGTTATCGTGGAAAATAAGTTTCAACATTTTGTAAAAAAAAAAAAGATTTCTTAGTGGGAAGCAAAACATTTTTATTTCAATTTTAAAGCTTTTAAAAAATGACACTAAGAAGCTGGGGATGCTGCCATAGTGGTGTAACGGTCAAGCACACCGAGGGGACTTGCAACTCAGAGGTTGCCCCAGGTTCAATCTGCCGGCGCGGCTGTTGCAAGGCTGTTGCAACGACGGTGCGAGTTTCTTCAAATCCCTCCCCCGCCTCCATCTGCCCAGCGGGCGTTAAATGGGTAACGCCGCAGTCAAGCGATCGGCAGGTAGCATGCGGTGGTGGTAGCGGTGGTGGGGTCAAGTGTGGGCATCTCCCACCGATGCTGGAAACGTGGAAGGGAACTTTCGAGAGGAGTGGATTACATTTCCGTTGGCGGTGGAACGAGCGAGCAATCGCCTTTCGTGACCTTTTTTTAATCAAAGGCCATCACAAATGGAGTATTTTTAGCGAGAGCTATATTCGTCGGCGCTGATTGGGATTTGCCCGGAAATGTCGGTCGGCTCACCCCGTGTGTAGGAAGGTAAGAGTACTTGACGGTACACTGTAAAACATGGAATGGTCTGTGAGTACCCAACACGGAATGTGGTCGTATTGAGCATATCAAACTGATTTCGTCTAAAGGGACTCCTCTACTTACGAACGAGTGAGGTTCCAGAGGTCTGTTCGTAAGTCGATTTGTTCGTAAGTCCAACTTTACCCCCTGTCGATTCCAAACATGTTGCACGACATGTACACTAAACACAGGGAATGGCTTTAAACGTTGTATAATCTCCTGTATGTGTAGATGCCACTGGTTCTTCATGTTCTGCAGATGTAGGTGCCACTGGTTCTTCATGTTCTGCAGATGTAGATGCCACTGGTTATTCATGTTTTGCAGGTGTAGATGCCACTGGTTATTCATGTTCTGCAGATGTAGATGCCACTGGTTATTCATGTTCTGCAGATGTAGGTGCCACTGGTTCTTCATGTGGCATCTACATGACATACAGGTTTGTTCGTATCTTTGAAAGTTCGTAAGTCAAATGTTCGTAAGTCGAGGAGTCCCTATACAGTGTATAAGTATAGCAGTAATACTGTGCGGTCTTTAACCAAAGAAAAGTGGTTAGCTTATGGTATTGTGTGGTTTTTGTACATAATCTTTTCGCCCAACTGGTTCGACGGGGGCTTTTCTACTGTACGTTGAAACGCCGTCAAGTTGAGGCGTAATTGCGATGTTCCGATTCGCGAGGCGGTGTGCAGGTCTGTGTAACAGTAGCAACGCTCACAGCATTAAAGTGAGAATTTTCAATCAATGGTGGCCAAACGTTGTTGCTTTTCTGCGCATGTGTTTCATTTCATACACGCACACATATATTATCTGTGCCAGACAGAATCTTTCCCAAGGAATCTATCACGACCTCGCAAGTGCAGTCACTGGACAATGAATTCGGAAACTATGGTAGAGCATATTTGAAGCTTTCGTGACTGCAAGGATTCATATTCTTAGGTTTTTTCGGTAAAGTCACGTAGGTAAAACATTAAAATTAATAAAATAATAAAAATCACGACGTTTCGGAGGCAACACAAGCTTCCGTCTTCAGGTGGAACGGTTCCTCCGAAACGTCGTGATTTTTATTTTATTTTACTTTTATTAATTTTAATGTTTTACCTACGTGACTTTACCGAAAAAAAAACCTAAGAATATGGTAGAGCAGTGCGACCTCCCACTCGCAGTAAGAGAACGGCCCACAGAAGCGGACACCACAGAGCTACTCCCAAGATCCCTTTCCCACGTTGCCCTGCCACGGAGAATATTTTTCATCCATAATAAGAGGTTTTTGGGTTAGATCGCGTAAATATGAATGCATAACTGTCAACCCTTTGTCAGTGCCTACCTTATTACAGACCAATTCAGACCTTATTGGTCACCCCGTCTCCTTTATAAATATCAACGTTCATCCTACAGAGTCCCATCACAAGGGAGAAACACAAACAAATAGTCACATTTTTTTTGACTGTATTGAAACGGCTGTACGCCATATGGACCTGAAAACTCAATTTCCCTGTACATGACTACGGGTAAACCGTATGGGTTGACAGGTATGTAAATTCATAATCAACGTTTTTGGGTTAGATCGCGTTATTTATAAATGTGTCGTAACCATCCACCACCCGACACGGCCAATCAGCAAAAAAGTGTCACGTTGACAAAAGACAAATAGTTCACTGCTTTAGCCCACCGGTGTGTTGAAGCGTGAAACCACAACATTTACAATTTGAGTACGACGTTTCGCTGGTAATTGCATCCAGCATCATCGGGCAATTCGCCAGAATGATTGCATTAACCACACGTACTTGTGGTGAACATGCAAACCAACGTACTCTGATATGCATTGTCTTTGAAACGGATTGGCCTACACCAGAGACGACCTTCTTCATTTTCAAAGACAATGCATATATTATCAGATCATGTTAGTTTGCATGTTCACTACAAGTACGTGTGGTTAATGCAGACGATACCTTGCAAAAGGTTTTGATTGTTTGAACATCTTAACACCTCCTGTTTTATTGCCAGAAAGGGTAAAAACTTTTCTTATTTTTAAATCCTTTATATTAAGTTCACTTGCTTGCTTGCGCGCTTACGACCGTGCAAATCTTTCGGTCGTTTTTTAACCCACTTCCCGTGATCCAATCGAGCTGACATTTTGCACACAGACTCGTTGTGCGCGACAATTTATGTTCGTGAAAATTTTTTTCAAAAATTTTACACTTTTTAGGAAAAAAAATATGTCATATTTAATTTAAAATACCAATGTGATAAAAATGAAACTCTTACTCAATAAAAACAGAAATGAATAATAAAATAAAACCGATGCCACGCATATAAAGGATTTATAGTGAAAAACTTTGTTTTTACGGGTTAATTTTTTCATACTTTGATACTGGCAAAACAGGTACCATCATAGACAATAACAAGCCTCCTTTAAAGATCTGTCTCTACACGTGAATAACACATTTACACAGCCGATCAGACACACAGCCTTCTGGGAGTGCATCATGTCGGCAGCATTGGGTTCAAGCAGGCCTGATTCTGCTGATGATGAGACACTGTACTGCCAGGGTTAGCTTGCATGTCACCAATGCTGCCGAAATGATGCACTCCCAGAAGGCCCGTGTGTGACTGATCGGCTGTGTAAATGTTTTATTCACGTGTAGAGATGGATAATACTGGTAGCAACCTCCTGGTTACACCAGCCCATAGGGGATTATTGTGTCCGTCCGTCCGTTGTGCAGGGAGGGGCTGGGTGGGGAGGGGCTGGGTGGGAGGGGAGGGTGGGGAGGGGCTGGGTGGGGAGGGGAGGGTGGGGAGGGGCTGGGTGGGGAGGGTGGGGCTGGGTGGAGGGTGGGAGGGGTGGGGCTGGGTGGGGAGGGGCTTGCCACCCCATGGTGCCCTTATAAAACTCAACGTTTAACCTACTCACGCCGGCTTGTGCCCGCCCTCACAGTCGGCCATATTTGCGGAATACACCACGCCGCCGTTGACCCTGGCCATTGACCGAGCAACCCAACGTTCCTACCAGCTCCCTCCGCAGGATTGTGTTTTAAAGGCGGCTTATTGTCTGCTGGTGAGACACTCCATTTCCAGAGTTTGCTTGCGTTGAATCCAATGCAGGTGAACTACCAGATGCAGTGGAGGCTCGTGACATGTCTACCAGGTGGGGCTGTTGTGAGTGACCTCTGACCAGACGGTGTTCTAATTAAGGAAAACCTCGTCGTGCTATTGGCCTTCCCGTGAAAGTGATACAACTTTGTTGTCTACCAACGGTAGGCGCTTATAAACAATACGGAACAAAACAACAAAGCACTCAAATGCTGTCCCCATGACCCTCAAGTCCACACTACACCAACAGCCGTGAGATGCTGTATTTTCACAGCGCACCCTCGCGTTGTGACATCGCCTCTCATTACAGCCATGGCCGCCTTCTTCACCGCCGTGAATGGATCTCAAACGGCGTGGCTACAATGCTCGAAGCTGCTCATCGCAACGAATGCAGGGAAATCTCTCACTCGGACGCCTTCACAGCGCCCCCCCCCCCCCACGAGGCTTCCACGAGGCACAAATCAAACTGTGGCGTTGCAGCGGTTTCGAATATGAACAACTTAAAATGTTATCTCCATTAGGAAATTCACACTGAAGTAATATTTTTTGTTTATAAACAAAATTTTTTTTTTATATATTTTTTTATTGATTAAAAAATAATTTCTCATCTCCAGCTGCTTGGTGGGGCGACGCCCCAAATATCCGAGTGGACGAACCGCGCCTGGCCAGATGTTTTTGTCGGGCCGAGGGCCCTGCTCTGTGCCACGGTCAATGTCGTGGTTCTGTGGCGCCCTCTTCTGGGAGGTTGTTCACTGATAGGCGCAAGTCCCACGTGCCAGCGACCTCTACAAGTGGCTAATATATTTAGCATTCACCGGGTCTCAGAATAAGGCTGGACCCAGAGAGTGACCGACGTTGAAGTAAGAAATAAGTAATATTAAAAAAAGTTTTTAAAACACGCTTTTATGAAATGTACGAGTAATGGAAGAACATACTCTTAGGTTTTTTCGGTAAAGTCACGTAGGTAGTGTTGCCTCCGAAACGTCGTGATTTTTATTTAACTTTGATTAATTTTAATTATATTTTTTACCTACGTGACTTTACCGACAAAACCCAAGAGTATGAATCCTTGCAAGTCACGAAAGCTTCAAATCTAGAATTAATGGATTAACTCTACGATTCCAGGAATTAGCCCCGAAGCTTGCCATGACGTAAGGGACCGTGGGCAATTAAAGCCAACGTTATTTGACCGTGGACAATTGAGTTACAAGATTTGAGCATACGACAACAACAACAGAGTGAGTTAATAGAAAGCGTGTGAAAAGATTGTATATAAAAAAAAAAATTATGATAGAATCTAGTATTGTCATCAGTATGACATAAGTATACCAAGTTTCCAGTCGATACCACATTGGGAAGTGGGTTAAAATTGAGTTACAATATTTGAGGATACAACAACAACGATGGGTCGTGATGATGATGATGATGATGAATATGGCTAACGATAGTGGATCGTGTGATAACTTGCCTGTCTCCGTGCCCTCAACTGGCTACCCATTGCCAGTAGGGTCATATACAAGATCGCCTGCCTCTGCCACAATGCCTTCACATCCGCCTGCCCGCCGTACCTTTCTTCATTACTGACAACTTGCAGCTCAGCACACGGCAGATGCCTGCGCAGCGCGACTCACGACCTCCTCTTGATACCAAGATCCAGGATGGTCATATCTATGCGCCGCTTCTCGGTGGCAGCCCCAACAGTCTGAAACGCCATCATCCCTCTGCACATTCGCAGCATCACCTCAATCGCCTCCTTCAAGAGACACTTAAAAACTCACCTCTACAACCACGTGCTTTCGAGCGACTCTGAGATTGGCTCCGCGCCTCTGAGTTGCGGCCGTTACGTCCGCAAATTTGTGCGCGTTATAAATTGCATTATTGTTATTATTGCGTAATTCACTTTGTCGTCGAGTTCAAGATGCAGAAGGTAGCACTCAAGCGATGTCATCTCAGCAAGTCAGATATTTGGAGGAACAAGGATATTTATTTTTCGATGTCACGTGGCTGTCACTTCCGAGATCACCGTGGGTGCGAATGAAGCGTCTTCAACTCAGAATTATTCGGTGAAGAGAGTGGCCAGGGACCGGGCTGATATGTTCGAGAAAGCGCGATCGGTCGATGAGCCAAGTGCACTTACGGGTGGGTGCCCGTGTCCCACAAGGGAAGCGTGGCACCGAGAGGCGAGTTATCCCCGCACCGATGACTCCGACTCTCGCCCCCTGCGCCCTCTTAAGTGGAACAACACCACTATGAGACATCTCCTTTACCAGTGGCAAAATATAGTAGTAGGTTTTTACCCTTTAAACTGGTACAAAACTGACACCTTTATACAAGGCATCATGCTTGCAATAACCACAACACAAGCAGTCAAAATGCAAACAAAAAGAAACAACTCTGATAATGATAATAATATGCACTGTCCTTGAAGTTGATTGGTCCACACCCGAGACAGCTTTCCTTAGAGCCTAGTCTCCATTGGTGTTGGACCAGATGACGCCAAAAGGCGTACAACTCAAAAACAGCGCACTATCAGAGTATTGAGAGCACGGGGTAAAGGAGGTCTCATAGTGTAAAAACCTACTACTGGAACAACACCGTCCCTCCGGGGTTCGCGTGACGCCAACGCGACAGACACCTCGGCTGGCGTGCCACACGCACACAGAGACAGAGATCCCCCGCATAGCCTTGACAGCCTGTAGAGGCAAGTGCTGTTAGCGAGCACCTATTAAGGTCGGCACGGCCACACGAAGGGGTGGGTGGCCAACACCACGCCCGCCCACCTGTCTTTGTCTCCCTAGTGGCGATGTTTTTACACATCGTACCAGGTACTCATGTGAGGCTGAGTCGACCTAGGGGAGGCCCAGGACCGGTTCAGATAATCGTCACTGGTGTTGGTCGTGAGCGGGAATCGAACTCGGGTGGTCGGATTCGTAGCGCAGCGCGCTGACCGCTACACTACAGCTCCCCACTACCCGCACGCACGCAAATACGCACACACGCGCGCACACACATACAAAAGATCCCCCATATAGCCTTAACAGACTGTAGGGGCAAGTGCACAAACGCACGCATACATACACCCACATACGCACGCACACACACGCACGCGCACACACACGCACGACCGCACGTGCACGCGCGCAACACGAGGAGGGCGAACAAAAATGTAGCGAGGTTCCTTTGTGGGTTTCAAGGTCGATGGTTCTCGCCGCGCAAACAAGCTCGCTGATCCTAGATTTGAAGCTTTCGTGACTGCAAGGATTCATATTCTTAGGTTTTTTCGGTAAAGTCACGTAGGTTAAAAAATTAAAATTAATTAAAGTAAAAATAAAATAAAAATCGCGACGTTTCGGAGGCAACACAAGCTTCCGTCTTCAGGTGGAACCGTGGAACCGAAGCTCGCTGATCTGCTGCTGCACCTCCGATTCGCACGGTTGGCTACGCACGGTGCGAAAGAAGTTCAACGCACGCACGTGACGTCACGCAACACGATCCCCGTCCACGTGGTGGCTCGGCGTTGGAGCCATCGCGGGGGGTCGGTCACCAAAACAACAAGAAGAAGATCCAATTTTTTTTTTTGAATTCGGTGAAAAAAATCAGAAACAACTCTCTCGATATCGCAAGAGCCCGCAATGCACCGTGTGTTGAATACGAGACGGTGGTGTTCCATTAGTAAATGACGTAAAGAAGGAGTCACTTTAAAGAGCCAACTCCTGGCCCAGGGAGATGCCCAGGACCCGGGTCGGAAATTCGCCACTGCTATTAGGGGGCCGTCCATAAATGACGTCACGCGATTTTGGACGATTTTTTAGCCCCCCCCCACCCCGAGTCACACGGCGTCACAAAAAGTCAGACCCCCCCCCTCAAATATGACGTCACAAAACTCTGCTCCCCCCCCCCAAAATAAAACATGCTTCAAATCGCTTTAAACTATTGTCATTGATGTGCGTATTTAATGTGGCGATGCACTCTGATGTTGTAGGAGAAAACATTGATTAAAAAGTCTATTTAATTAAGTAAAACGTGTTGTCTATATTTATTTAAAGTTGCGCATTTTGATGCGACGTCACATTTCTTAACCCCCCCCCCCCGTCGTAACCCATCGTCACAAATGTCTGACCCCCCCCCCTAGGTGCGTGACGTCATTTATGGACGGCCCCTTAGTTGTGAGCGAGAATCGGCTTCGGAACCTGCAGGTTGCCGATAGCAATCGGAAGGTCGCGAGGTTCAAATCTTGGTTGGAAGCATTGACTCAGCCCATCATCACTCTGGGCGGGGAGGAGGTCGATAAAACGGGTACCACTTTGTGGGGAGGTCAACGATTGTTGTTCTATGGATAGACTCACCACCCGCCGCAGGAATGTGGAATTTTCACGATTGGCTCAGGGCTGTAAGCAGATGAGCACAGATACTGCACATCGCTGCTCCTTGCATCACTTCGACACACGTGACCTGTGCCGATCCGCTACACACAATTACGGAAACCAACACAATTGCAGAAATTCACCAAACAAACATCTTGAAAGCGGTGTACATATTAACTTTATTAACATTTGTTTTCATTATTCAGGTTAAATGTGCGATTATAGTAAGATTGCTTATGCCTTCCATATCAAAAGAAGATGCTTACAGTATATTGCCCGCATACGTGTTTAGAATTTCTATGTATACAAGGTGGCTTTGCAGAGCAGCATGGCATTAATATATGTATATACACACACACATATAAAATATAACATGACCGCATCACACACTCCAGTGCTCGTGTTTTCATTACGTTTGCTGTGCGCGTGCATGCGAGCGCGTATCACCTGCACACCCGTGTGTGCGCGCGCGCGCGTGCGCGCGCGTGTGTGTGTGCCTCAAAATATCAGCATTGGAGATACAAAGGCGGCCGGGCTTTGTTGCTACTGGCCACGCCGCCCCGGCCTTCATAGCCGCTCGCGAACAGTCTGTTGCAGGCTACAGTGGGAGGAGGAGACCTTTGCCCGACTTACACGTTACCCTTCATGCGCGCCTACACATCCCCAATCACGCCGTCCACACAGGAGCACAGACACCCAGCGACGTTCCACCCGTTCATCTTCTTGGTTCTTTCGGTAAAGTCACCTAGAAGGGACGTAATAAAATAATAAAAATAAAACATAATAAAATAATTCCCACGACGTTTCGGCCACAACGCAAGCAGCCGTCCTCAGGTCTTCACCTGAGGACGGCTGCTTGCGTTCTACGTGACTTTACCGAAAGAACCAAGAAGATGAATCCCTGCAGTCACGAAAGCTTTAAATCGAAAAGTTCCACCCGTTGTTGACGTGGCGCACCCGCGGGACGGACACCTTGCCGGCTTAGTCCACAGCCCCGGGATGGCGATCGGTCGCGCAGAACACGGAGTGCAGCTCCTCCCGTGATCCCTCGAACTGAAATCGTTGCCCCCCGCGACCGCTTTGTCCACATCTCGCCGAGTAGATGCGCCGACGCGGGGAATGACGCCCACGTTGTTTTCTTTGTTTTAGGCTCGCGACCAAACGCGTTTGCATGCGACGGGACACGTCGCTTCGAAATCGCTGGGTAGGTCACCAACTTTGCAAGTTGGGGGTCCGGCCTCTGCTGCGAGCAACCGGTTGCAGAGGCGGGCAACCCATTGCTCAGACGTGGGCCCTGCTTCACGTGCCCGCAATAGGACGGCGACGTGAAGCAGGGCACGGCATCAGCCACCTGCTGCGCTGTCTTTAAACAATGCACGGCGCTGCGTCGATCCAATGGGTGCATTTGTATTCTTAGGTTTTGTGACCCGCCAACCTGAGTTCAATTCCCCGTCCGCGGCTAAAATCGGAAGGAGGGTGAGCTCACGGCACGCGGAACAAAACGTCGGACATCGTGGGCCGCAACCCGAAAACGCATCGGAGAGTTGAGCTGGCAACAAAACAAAAAAACGAAAAAAACAGAACAGCACAACCGCGACAACCTTCGTGGAAGTGGTGACACCTGGAGCCATGAGCAAAACGGTTGTCAGCTGCACTACAGGCAACCCTAACATCAAACGTGGACGCGACGTCGTAGTGTGGATGGCATGTGCCCTTGCTCGGGGCTCCATGAACATGAATTTCTGGCTATCGCCTGATGAGGCTGGGTCGCAATTACCGGCGAAACGTCGAACTCGAATTGTAAGCGTTGTAGCTTTACTCTCTAAACGCACCGGTGTTGCTGAACTAGTAACGAATTGGCACGCGTTTTGTTTACGTGACAAACCTTACTAATTGGCTGTGTCGGGTGGTGGCGGGTTTAACGACACATTTATATCTTCTTGGTTCTTTCGGTAAAGTCACGTAGAAGGTAAATAATAAAAAAAATTAAAATAAAACAATAAAATAATTTATATTTACTCGACCCAATCCCAAATAAAAACCCCTATTGTGGACAATTTCCCCATCCTCCACCCCTCTCTTCGTAGGTCGACGCCTGCGCCCCCTACGGTCCGCGAACCCACGATGCGGCCTCACGCTTCACTTCATAGCCACGGAAGCGCCGTGCAGCTCGAGACGTCGCGCCGTGCAGTACGCTGCACGTGACGGAGAGCATCGCAATCGCGATCATTCAGTGTAAGGCATTTTCGAAGTGGTGTGTAAGCGCGTATTAGGGTCGACGCTCGTACACTCTGCACACACACGTTCAAATATTGCCGTGGGGGGGGGGTTGGGGTTGGGGGTGATGTACAATTGCCTCTAATGCATTGATCGCGCAAAGCCCGGCGAGCCCAATGATCCACTCATCCTCCCGGCGTATCCACCGCGCACGTCGCCGTCAAAATCAGCCGGTCACGGGAGTATCGCCTCGGTCAAACAGCTCGCAACCAAACAGACACACAAAAGCACAGCACTGCGATGAGCACGGTTGGTTACGTACGGCGCGAACTGCGTCCCGCGGTTCTGTGTTTCTACTGGACGTCTGTAAAATAAAAAGCTTCGTATAATTTAACACGTGGCAGGCTTTCGCGACCAATAGCATCCATGATAGAGGTTTTTGGGTTAGATCGTGTAAATTTAGAAATGTGTCGTTAAAAACCCGCCACCACCCGATTTGTGGCTGTCCACAAATCTGTCTGTCGCCTGATGAAGCTGGTTGTAATTACTGGCGAAATGTCGTGCTCAGTTCGTAAATGTTGTGGCTTGGCTCTCCAACACACCGATGTGCTGTACTAGTATACTACACTATACACTACACTATACACTACAATACACTTCACTACTATACACTACACTATACACTGCACTATACACTGCACTATACACTACACTATACACTCCACTATACACTCCACTACTATACACTACACTATACACTGCACTATACACTGCACTATACACTACACTATACACTACACTATACACTACACTAGTGCAATACCAGTGACGAATTGGCCACGTTCTGTTTACGTGACAACCCTTACTAGTTGGCTGTGTCGGGTGGTGGCGGGTTTTAACGACACATTGATATTTTTTACAAACACATATTTAAAACTATTTGGTTTAAAACTCATTTCTTTAGAACATTTTTTTTCGTGTTTAGTTTTCTGTCCTTCCCCCGCACCTCTGATTAGCGTGGTTGGCTACGTACGGTGCGAAAGAAGTTCAACATATATACGTAAATAAGTCGCGGCCTTGACAACGCTGTAGTGGTTCTGTACTTTAAATGCTACACCGATACAGGGAAAAATGGATAAACCGGAGAGCTATTTTCATTGGTTTGTATTTGTTGCGTTTCGAGCTATGGTCGTTATTCCGAATGCGGACGAATGATTGCACATTTGTGGAGCTTAATGCTTTTAGCTGGCTCGATAAATACAAGTGTTCAATATAGAAGGTACACGAATACTAGAACAAACACATACAGTATTTAAAACTATTCAATTGATATAGTGATTTTTTTTGCTTCAATTTACAATGTTTTCCTAAATAAGTCATTTTTCATTTGTTGTCAAACGCCTTTAAATATTTCAACTTGCGTAGGCGACATTCATCTTGGAAGATTCACCCATATTACTTACTGTTATGCTTCCTCGTATTGTGTATATATGCATGGGAAAAGGTTAGACATCCACAGAAACATAACTATTTGTTATCACACATATTACCCTAACATTGAATATATAATAAATATAGTTTAAATATTTCAAGGCACTCAAGAACAGTTATTATTATTACGACTTTAAAACTACCGAGTGAATTTTAACTGAATAGATTTTTTCGCACGAACACAAAACGATTATGACTACATTCCCTCAATTTTCCCAACTTTGCATCTAACTAAAGCAATGGCAGATTTTTTTTTAGGGAACAATGTGATTAATAGCAATGTTTGACGTGCTTAGATCCACGAATGCAAGTTCTACCTAGCTTAGGCAAATAGCTAAAAAGGTAAGGACACAGCCCTGTAATTACATGCTCAGGCTAATGCTGGTGGAAGGGCCTCCACTATTGAAGGAGCGATGAAACACGGGTGTGTGCACGTGCTGGGTGTGTCGTTAACATGGCAGGATTGTGACCAATTGGGGAGGCCTTCATCCAACGGTGGACTGACCATGGCTGATGATGATGATGATTTACGACTGCATTTGTGTGTCCCGTGGGAATTCTTTAAGAGACTTTAAAAGTCGGACATTGAACACGGGAAACTCACAAAGTGGGATCGTTACAGTGAGGTTACACTATTCATAAAGGTGATGATGGAATACTGTAATAAAGAAGGCCTACGTTCTCATTCTTCACCTGAAGACGGCTGCTTGCGTTGTAGCCGAAACGTCGTGAGAATTATTTTATTATGTTTTATTTTCATTATTTTATTACTTCCCTTCTACGTGACTTTACCGACAAAACCAAGAAGATTAATCCCTGCAGTCACGAAAGCTTTAAATCGAAATTTAAAGGCCTAAGTTGTGTAGGCCATAGCGTGTGTATGAACGCCAGGTTACACCCACGGCAGTGCATTAAAACCTACAGCGCGTCCATTGTACGCAACCTATATTACACTATACATCCATAGCATAAGTGCGTGTACATAGAATGCACATCACAGTGTTTATCGTGACTTCAGTTGACATGCACTAATTAATGTAAAATCATCTTTAAACGGACGCTGGCTATCCTTTAACCTATTGTTTATTGAGGATACGCAGTAATAAAGTGTTTATTGAGAATGTATTATTGTGCACTTCAGAATGTACAAGTTTCGGAATGATTTGAAATATAAAAAAATGCATCTATTGAAGAACGATGACTCCACTGATTGATAGGGTTAACTTGAGATAATGAGAATGGGTTCCGACTGTGACTGTCAAAGAGGAAAGGAAGACCTCAACATTTCAGCCTGAGATCTTCTAAGGGGCACTGTTGAGGTTTAGGAAAAGAGACAGAGACTCATTCTAGATTTGAAGTTTTCGTGACTGCAGGGATCCATACTCTTTGGTTCTTTCGGTAAAGTCACGTAGGTTTTTTTTATCTTGCAAAATTTCTTTTTTTCAAGAAAAATGTTCTTGCTGTAGTTTTCACACCTGATGACGATTGCTCTTGTGTTGCAATCGAAACGTCGTGATATAATTTATTTTATATTTTATACCTACGTGACTTTAACGAACGACACACTCCGCCTATATCTGGGATGCGCCTTTGCTCACACAGCAAATTCTCAGGTATGGAGGTCATTTCACTTGAATGTAAAGCTCTACAAGCGAAAGCAGGTCATGAACACCGTCAATTCAGTCACGCACATCGCACACGTGAGCTGAACAGACGGAGGATTGCGTTCGCTGTGAAGGAAAGGTGAACAAAATCATCAACAGTCCACTTTACAGGCTTGACAAAAACACGTTCTTTCTCATCGTTACCACCGGGACATTCCCATTACAACCCGCGTGGCTTTCAGCAGCATGTTTCCCTATAAACCACAATTGCATAGCGCAGCAAAAAAATAATTTTAAAAATCTTAACTTAAAGCTTTCGTGACTGCAGGAATTCATATTCTTTGGGTCTTTCGGTAAAGTCACGTAGATCGGTTCAACCTATAGGTTCAAACCTATCTATGTGACTTCAACCTATCTACCTGACTTTACCGAAAAACCCAAATAATTTTTTTTTAAAGTTGATTTTTCTCATCCTGTTCCGTTGCCTGCTTTCAATCATACATTCGTGGAGTAAAACGTAGCCCGCATGCGCATCCACCTTGATGCTCGTTCCAGCGAAAGGAGAAAAAAGGAATGTTGAGCATTGCACGTCATGTAATGCACCATCAATGCACGCCAACATTATTTCTTGCCGTTAGCATCTTGTTGAAGCAATCTTACTCCAGCTTTAAATTCATCAGCGTGGCCGGAGTGGAGCAGTTGCGGTCTCAATCCTTGAGAAAATTAGTTAAATTCCCACGTTCACCGTCAAATCAGCCCCACGACCATCATCATCATCATCCATCTGCCAGTAAAATGAGCACCACTCGAAGGGTGTTGCAAGCCAACACCGGTCGTTGTGTTGATTTGTAAAGCTGTCCCCTGCCATAGCAACGTGGATTTTCCACCAAAGGCTCAAAACCTCAAGCGTAAGTGTCCGGGAACTCCGCGAGAGTGGACGCGGACGCCATTGGCCATCTTCGTCATCGTTGCCGTCAAACGCCCCTTGCCGCGCTGCTTCGAGGCGTAGACAGTTTACGTTTGTCAAACGAGCATATGACTGGTCCTCGCCATAGGAACGTGGAATTTCACGCGAATCTACCACCGAAGCTGAGCACCGCTCAGAGCTGGCTGTTGTGGCTCCGTGAAAAAATAAAAGACTTTGGCTCTCGTTTCTTGTGTGTTATCATGTCTGGGCTATTCCATGACGATGCAAATCCTCATTGCGATTTGCAAAATTAGAATGATTAAAGCCAATTAAATGATAAAAGTGTATAAGCTAGATGTGTTTATATCGATTGCTTCAGGACGCCTGTGAAAACTAGACCCTTCAAATGACTTTCACAGGTTATATAATCTCAATGAATACGCGCGATCATTGTATTTTTTGTTGGACACAACAAATAAACAGGTTCGACTTAAATGTCGCCACTTCAGTCGTCGCCGTCAATCCCTGCCGTGGAAGATGCGCGGTTCATTCTTTACGTAGCACACTTTATTTACTTTCTTCATAACAACACCTTCACCAGCTTGCGCTGACCTGCGTCCAGTAACTCGCAACGATCCGTTCATCTTGAGGAGGAGACTCTCACCAGGCAATGGTTTGACATACGGGCCGTCCATACACATGAATAACAATGTTCAAGGCTGATACACTAACACAGAGCAACGCTAATCTATAATTTTTTTGCAAGCTTAGTACTGGCCCAAAAAAAACGAACCTCCTTACACCTTGTAAGGCGGCTCAAGAAAATCACCGAGCAGATAACAGAACGAATGAACGGCCTTACGTGTCCACGTCGTGGCCCGGAGTGGCATTGTAACCTCCGCTGTTGCTGCTGTTGCTTAAGTGCGTTGCTGTCCGTGGTGCTGAAGTCGCGTTGGTGTTGATCGTGTTCGGCACGGGCTTCCAGATGAGCGTGTAGTATATGGCGAGGAACATAGCGGCCAGCGACACCGACAGCACGTATCCGAACACGGTGAGCAGACGGATCCACTTCTCCTTGCCGTGATTCGCCATCCTCTGCCGAGGCCGCTCCTTGTTCTTCTTCCTCGGCTTGGAAACTCGATTCGGCGCCGCTTGGTGCCCGTGGGATAGGCTCGAATGGGTGAGCATCACCGCGGGAGATTGCGTTGGTGGTGGTGACGATGATGACGGAAGAAAGATGTCCATGGGCCGTCGACAGGGAGAGGTTATGGCTAAACGTCCATCAACTATCGGGAGAGAGAGAGAGAGAAACACGCAGGCACAGTCATGTTTGCTGAAATAAAAACATGTGCGACCCTGAGATTCGGAAAGGCCTCCGCTTTTGAGAACTCCAGACAGCCCCTATAGTGGGCATTTGGCCTCATATTCCACGCTACTCAGAGGTCTTGGAAGAGGTGGCGGCGGACGGCGGACGCACCACGACTTTACCCGACCACGACCTGCCGATCGACGGTGAAAACTAGAACAATGACAGAGACGAACGGAGTAATGGGACACGCCGGACGGTACCGGGTGAACACGCAAACTCTTGAACGGGGGTGAGGGCGACACAAGCCTGTGTCCCGTCGACAGGATCGCACACAGATCTGGTAATACGTACATGGCATGAACATGCGAGGCACACACATTGCATACCGCGCAGCGTAAGGTTACATACTAACAGTCCGAGTGGATTTACACACGTCGGCAGTGGACACACAAACACAGCGTGTCCCCCGTACAGCCTTAATATACTGAAGGGGCAAGTGCTGTTAGCGAGCACCTATGAAAGCCGGCACGGCACACGAGAGGGTGGGTGGCCAACACCACGCCTGGCCGCCTTTGTCTCCCTAGTGGCGATGTTTACACATCGCACGGGGTACTCATTTGAGGCTGAGTCGACCTAGGGGAGGCCCAGGACCGATGTTGGCCGTGAGCGGGGATCGAACTCGGGTCGCCAGGTTCGTAGCGCAGCGCGCTGACCACTACACTACCGCTCCCCACTACTGTACGTGTGTGTGTGTATAAAACACACACACACACGTACAGTATAACCAGCGCACAACGTATCGTGTGTATCACACCATGCTGTATGAGAAACGAAGTCTAAAATACTGGCAGTATATACATGACAGTTATATATATACGCGGCGGCAATGTATACACACAATGCTGCAAATGTCAAATCATACACACACACACGAACATAGATTAACCAGATATTAAACGTGAAATATAAAAAGTATCTTACTTTATAATGCTTTGCTTTGGATGTTTCCGATAATATCCTTCTGTTGCATCACAAGGTCGAGCGAGAAAATATTCAAGGCACATCAGAACCACAGCAATGCCAGCCGACGCACAATTCATATCTCGCACCAAATGGTAATAATAGCAAAGCAGTGCCATTATGTCTGTGCTAATAAAATTGGCACGGCCATAGCTCCAGCAAGCAGCACGTAAGCTTTCTACAGTGACTAGACTGACGGTGGTGGGTGGGTGGTGATTATTAGTATTATTGCAAAGTGGATGGCATAATAAATACGTACACAACGACTCGTCTGTCCTTGAGATCACAGAACAGCACACAAGCATCGCACTCAACACACACGCGCGCACAAGGCAATTGAATTCGTCTCGGAGCAAATTAATTACCGCGATTGATAATTATCTCGGATGTGGCCAAACCTTTAAGCGCTGTGTCCTTTCCGCGATGGCTGAGTCCTGTTTTGAGAAAGCCCCGGTGCTAAATCGATACGGATGTGTTGTACAGTATTGTGCATGTACGCAAAGACAAAGGTTCCCCGTTTAGCCTCGACGGACCTTTGGGGCAAGTGCTGTAAGCGAGCGCCAATGTAGGACGGCACGGCACACGAAGGGGCGGGTGACCAGCACCACGCCCGGTCGCCTTTTGTCTCCCTAGTGGCGATGTTTACACATCACATTATGTACTGTACTAATTTGAGGCTGAGTCGACCTAGGGGAGGCCCAGGTCCGTCACTGGCCGTTGGTGGCCGCGAGCGAGAATCGAATTTAGGTCGCCGTTTTCGACGTACAGCGCGATAACCACAACACTGCAGCCCCTCTAAACACACACACACATACACATGCTGATACAACCATTATTAATACTACAGTGTAGCTCCCACAACACGCATATCTTTGGGCACTTACGCCTGTCACGGAAGTGTCACAGTGGCCAGATAACTCGACTGACAGCCTGAAATATTGTGAGTTTAATTCCCGGCATGTGAGCATCAACTAATCATCATAATCGGTAAAAAATACGTACCACGTGTGGTTTTGTCCCGTGGATAAACTGGACTGTCATGCCAATGTGGAATTTTCGACACCGGCCAAGGGCTGCCAATGTTATATTTAGCTGACAGACACGTTGAGTTAATTAAATGTATCAGCCGTGATAAATCCCTTGCTGAATGAAGACCTCACCAAACCGGCGCCATCTGGTGAAGCAATGTCACATATAATTTCCTCACAGATATGAAGAAGGAACGTTTCTCGGGACGTCGCCTATTATATATCGGTTCCTCTTTCGGGCAGGACGCTCATGAAATACTGTGGAGCTTACCAGCTAACTGGGTCCTTCCTGGAGACAGAATGTTGGCATCACAGGACCGTTAAAGGATGGAGAAGGTCGTGTTGAGTCATTCACCCAGCAGTGGATTGATCTTGGTCAATGACGACGACTACGACGATGATGATAATGGTTGAAGCAAGGACATATTCAGTGCTGTACATAAACATGCTCAAATCTAAATTGTTCCACTTCAACAACGATATTTACTTCTTCTTCTGAGATTATTGCGTGACGACCACTTGCACGTCAACGATGCTGATTTGAGCAATTCTATATAATGACCACTAGATGTAGTCCACAGTCTACACGGTGCACAATCCAGGAGGCATCATGTCTACTGGGCTGCCAAATTAGACGTCTGTCCCTGGGCTGCCAACTTAGACAAGCACCCATGGCACTGCTCATTCGACCAAGAGGAGCCTTTCGCGTTTGCTGTTGTTCGTGTTAAAATCTGAAACTAAACGCCGCGTCGGGGCCGTTCAGATCCTCGGTTCCGAATCCTGGCAGTCCCATCCTATTTCTAGATTTGAAGCTTTCGTGACTGCAAGGATTCATATTCTTAGGTTTTTTCGGTAAAGTCACGTAGGTAAAAAATTTAAATTCATAAAAGTAAAATAAAAATAAAATAAAAATCACGACGTTTCGGAGGAAACACAAGCTTCCGTCTTCAGGTGGAACCGTCACAGCATGCTTGCTGTTACTTGAAACAACAATCGTTTGCTGTTACTTGAAACGTTTGCTGTTACTTGAAACAGCAATCGTTTGCTGTTACTTGAAACGTTTGCTGTTACTTGAAACAGCAATCGTTTGCTGTTACTTGAAACAGCAATCGTGCTGTGACGGTTCCACCTGAAGACGGAAGCTTGTGTTGCTTGTGTTGCCTCCGAAATGTCGTGATTTTTATTTTATTTTATTTTCATTTTACTTTTATTAATTAAAATTAAAAATTTTACCTACGTGACTTTACCGAAAAAAACCTAAGAATAAGTCCCCTCCTAATAAAGCAACGCGAACTAAAACTACGCGTGACACGAGTGCAGGGCTCGACAACCTGCGGCTCCAGGGCCGCATGCGGCTCTTTAATGACCTGCTTCGCGACGTCTCGTATTCACCACGGCGCATTACGGCTCTCGAAATTTAAAGGGTCTTTTTTATACCGAATTTGAAAAAAAAATGTCTTCTTGTTATTTTGGTTGCCGACCCATGCAAGCATTGAGAGCATAAATCTTGACTTAAAGCATTCGTGACTGCAGGAATTCATATTCTTTGGGTATTTCGATATCCATCTCAAACCTGTATAATCTTTGGCTGCAGTAGCTCTCTCGCTACATTTATTCCTGCCTCAGCAGTCCGCCTGCTGTATTTTTCACCTGAAGACGATTGCTTGTGTTGCGATCGAAACTTCGTGATTTTTGAAAAATTATTTTATAATTTTTCTATCTGCGTGACTTTACCGAAAGACCCAAAGAACATTGAGAGCAATTGACACGTGGCGTTTCAAAATGGGATTTCGAGCGCCAAGAATTACAATTGCGTTTCCAGTGTAAAATTAGCAGACTTTAGGAACAAAAAAGTTATAATGGTATTCTCAAGTGCCACTCACCAACGGCTTTACTAATGGCAATCAAAAGTGCGGCAGGAGCAGACAAACAGCAATGCCTTCGACGCAGCCGAAGCTGGAAGGGTGCCGAGAGCACTAAGATTCCCAGGTGAAAAAATAAACTTATTAACAAATTTCGATTTAAAGCTTTTGTGACTGCAGGGATTCATCGTCTTGGTTATTTCGGTAAAGTCACGTAGAAGGGAAATAATAAAAGAATAAAAATAAAACATAATAAAATAATTCTCACGACGTTTCGGCCACAACGCAAGCAGCCGTCCTCAGGTGGAGAACAGGTCTGTCGAGAAGACAGAGTGGAGAACAGGTCTGTCGAGAAGACAGACCTGTTCTCCACCTGAGGACGGCTGCTTGCGTTGTGGCCGAAACGTCGTGAGAATTATTTTATTCTGTTTTATTTTTATTATTTTATTATTAACAAATGTTTTTATTTTACCAGGTAAGGCCCACTGAGCTACATAGCTCTTTTTCAGAAGCGACCTCTCTCTCTCTCTCTAGCGTGTGTACAAATCACACGTCCAAGTTTGAGTCTGTAAGATATGCGATAGCTTCAGGAGTTGCGCGACTGATACTGCTCAGTCCGCCGGAGAGCGGGCGCAGGACGCGGTTGTTTGCAAGATGGTCCATTGTCTGGTTCGGGTTGGCCGCAGTCACACGTTTATCTGACGTTTGTCTGTGCGCAGAGACCTGTTGCTGTTCTGAAACGGTTGATGGAGCACCACAGTTTTCTTGGCAGATCAACGCCGTGCATATCACTCTTGGGGTCGTCGATGATGTTTTTAAGTGGAATGTTCACCGAACTCCAGAGTGTTCGCCACCGGTCTTCAATTGACCCCGCGACCTGGCCAGAGACCTGGCCACAAATGATAGCTCAACAAAGTGGCTCGTCATGTGGACATTTATTGGAGACAAATACTCCAAAAGCACGTTTCTAAATGTGGAGGGGAAACATCCACACGACCACGGGGAGAACACGCAAACTCCACATATTCAGGCGCCAGGGTCGGGATGGAACCCACGACCTCCGATATACCAGGCGAGGTAGTTAACATCTCGCCACAGTGGCGCCCTAGCAGGCACCGAGAAACCAGGTGACGGTAGCACCCAGGACAGTCCCGTTTCTCTGGACGTTCAGCAGATCTTGGAACATGTCGCCAAAACACAACGCTTCTCTGCACTCAAATGTTTAAGGAGGGTGAAGAGATATGATAGCTGAGCTTGACAGACAGCACGAAGAGAGAGAGAGAGAGTGGCATTCGGTGCGTGATTCTCGATTTGACAGGAAGCCGTTACTAGGTTCTGAGTGAAGTCACGGGCTCCATGTGGCATTTTGGATTCGCCGCAATTTATCTTGATGTTGTTTGGGCAAGGATGGAATTCACCAGACTTAACGTAACAGACCTTCGTCAATCCAATGCTGAACGAAGGCGTCCCCACGCTATGCCAGTCGTAAAGTTTCTGCGACCATACTTCAACACTCTGGTCATTCCTGGTGTGAGTGACTGAGTGACTGACTGAGTGAGCGTGTGAGTGACTGAGTGACTGACTGAGTGAGTGACTGAGTGAGTGAGTGAGTGACTGAGTGAGCGTGTGAGTGACTGAGTGACTGACTGAGTGAGCGTGTGAGTGACTGAGTGACTGACTGAGTGAGCGTGTGAGTGACTGAGTGACTGACTGAGTGAGTGACTGAGTGAGTGAGTGAGTGACTGAGTGAGCGTGTGAGTGACTGAGTGACTGACTGAGTGAGCGTGTGAGTGACTGAGTGACTGAGTGAGTGAGTGACTGAGTGAGCGTGTGAGTGACTGAGTGACTGACTGAGTGACTGACTGAGTGACTGACTGAGTGAGTGACTGAGTGAGCGTGTGAGTGACTGAGTGACTCACTGAGTGACTGACTGAGTGACTGACTGAGTGACTGACTGGGCTTCGTTATAACTCGCCACCGTTGTAGGAATCGAACGCAGTTTGCCCGGTTAGCGCTACGCTGCGCTATGAAACCGGCGATCAGGGTTCGATTCCCGCTCACGGCCAACACCGGCGGCGATTATCTGAACGGGTCCTAGGCCTCACCTAGGTCGACTCAGCCTCAAATGAGTACCTGGTGCGGTGTGTAAACATCGCCACTGGGGAGACAAAGGCGGTCGGGCGTGGTGCTGGCCACCCACCCCTTCGTGTACCGTTCCGGCCTTCACAGGTACTCGCTAACAGCAATTGCCCCTACAGTCTGTTAAGGCTGTACGGGGGATTTTTTTACCAAAGTGCCACCGTTCTGCTGTTCATTAAAAAAAATTTGGTGATAGAAAAAAAAACCCCGATACGACCCGGGGAGGTCAGTCAACCAGCCAAACATGCCCAGACATTGGGGGCTCTGACGGACCTCCAGAGCGCAGGGGCGTCGTGTCACTCTCTGCCCCAGGGGCGTCGTGTCACCCTCTGCCCCGGGGGCGTCGTGCCACTCTCTGCCCCAGGGGCGTCGTGTCACTCTCTGCCCCAGGGGAGTCGTGTCACTCTCTGCCCCAGGGGAGTCGTGTCACTCTCTGCCCCAGGGGAGACGTGTCACTCTCTGCCCCAGGGGCGTCGTGCCACTCTCTGCCCCAGGGGCGTCGTGTCACTCTCTGCCCCAGGGGAGTCGTGTCACTCTCTGCCCCAGGGGAGTCGTGTCACTCTCTGCCCCAGGGGAGACTTGTCACTCTCTGCCCCAGGGGAGTCGTGTCACTCTCTGCCCCAGGGGCGTCGTGCCACTCTCTGCCCCAGGGGCGTCGTGTCACTCTCTGCCCCAGGGGCGTCGTGTCACTATCTGCCCCAGGGGAGACGTGTCACTCTCTGCCCCAGGGGAGACGTGTCACTCTCTGCCCCAGGGGAGACGTGTCACTCTCTGCCCCAGGGGCGTCGTGTCACCCTCTGCCCCGGGGGCGTCGTGCCACTCTCTGCCCCAGGGGCGTCGTGTCACTCTCTGCCCCAGGGGAGTCGTGTCACTCTCTGCCCCAGGGGAGTCGTGTCACTCTCTGCCCCAGGGGAGACGTGTCACTCTCTGCCCACGTGCGCACAACTGACAACGGCGAAGTTCCAGAGGGTTGCGTTAGAAGGATCTTTGAGGAATGTCAAGCGAATGCCCGAGATGTCACGTCTAAATCATTTCACAACGACACATGTGGATCTACTTTGTCTGCCTGATGCGGGGGAGAGGGTAGGGGGGGTGAGCGCAGGGGCTGGAGAAAAAAAAAGATTCGCTTCGCGTGAAGATGTCAGTCACACGAGTTGTGATATAACCGATTTAAAGCGCGCAAGCAAAAAAACATTGACACGTGCAGCGGTGCACACGATGCAAATAAACAATACAAAGACCTTCTAGATTTGAAGCTTTCGTGACTGCAAGGATTCATACTCTTAGTTTTTTCGGTAAAGTCACGTAGGTAAAAATAAAAGAATACAAATCACGACGTTTCGGAGGCAACACAAGCTTCCGTCTTCAGGTGCAACCATCAAGATACAGATATTTTGCTGTGACGGTTGCACCTGAAGACGGAAGCTTATGTTGCCTCCGAAACGTCGTGATTTTTATTATTTTATTTTTATTAATTTTCATTTCATTTTTTTACCTACGTGACTTTACCGAAAAAAACAAGAGTATGAATATGTAGGGGTGTCAGGGGAAGGATTCCCACCAATAGATGGGTTAGGGGGAGGGGTGATCGAGGTGATATAAGGAGAGAACGGGCGGGAAAGGGGGGCCTTTGGCGGGAACGGGATTGGGACGGCTGGCGACAGGTGTGAATGGAAGGAAAGGAATAAAGGACGAGACCCCTGCAATCTCGTGTCGGCTCCTCTCTACATTTGGTGGCAGCGGTGGGATCCTAATGGCTACAAAGAAGAATCCTCGCGGGAGGGAGCCGAGGGAGGAGGAAGCAGGGGCCGGGGATCCTTCACATCCTGGGCAACAAGGGGGCCTGCTGTCAGAAGCAGCAGAAGGGGGCCCGGATCGCCTGGAGGATCGCATGGAGGACCGCATGGCCCGCGTGGAGAGGGCGCTCCAGGAGCTCTTGCAGAGGCTCCCTATGGGGGGCCCGCCGGCGCCGGGACCCCCACCCCCACGCGTACTACGGGAGGAGAGGCCACGGGAACCGGACGCCGACCAGCCGGCCGGGCAGGAGCCGCAACCAACCTCGTCACGCCAGCCGCCGCCGCTCCCGCCAAAACCCCCAGGGCTAAACACCCAACACGGAGAGCAGGTGGCCGGACGGCCGCGTCGGCTGGGGCCCGTCGACAAGTTTGTGGCTGAGGAAGAAGATTGGGAGGAGTTTGTCCGCCGATTCGAGGCTGCCTTCCACGCTCTCGAGTGGACAGACGAAGAGGCCCTACGAGCGCTGCCATCTGTTCTGGGCAAAGAAGCACTCTCCTCTTACACCTCCCTTCCCTCGCACAGCAAGTCCACGCTACAGGCGGCCTACGAGGCTTTGGGGGAGATCTATTGCCTGGCGGAAGGAGCCTTTAAACGGTTCCAGGATCGCCAGCGAGGGGCTAAAGAATCCCCTTTAGCCTACAGGGGGGCGCTGCTCGTGTTGGCGAGGAGAGCTTTCCCTCGCCTGGCTGAAGAAGCGCTCGAGGACCTCGTGGTCGAGCACCTCATCGCCTACGCTTGCCGCGCCGGCGTTGTAATGCCCGTAGTGACGCCGGAAGAACGCACCTCGCTGTGGGCTGCCCGGACCATCCAAGCCCACGAGCAGGTCATGGGCCGGGCGCCACCCGTGGGCCCGGTGGCTGGCGCGGCGGGGGGGAACAGCCGAGCCGTTGCCGCGGCGCTACTTGGTCCAGCGACACTAACCGCCGAACCTGCACCGTCACCACAGGCTGCCGGTGGGGCATCTGGGGACGGACCGCCGACGTCTGAGACGGAGCCATCGCTGCGGGAGGTGTACGCGGCGATCCGGGGACTGGCGGAGCAGAGGGACCAGCCGCCGCGTCGCTGGCAGCCGCCTCTACAACATCGCGCCGAGCCCCCCCGACGCAACGCCCCGTGGGTCTGCCACCGTTGTGGTCGAGAGGGGCATGTGGCGAGGGGGTGCCGCACGGAGCCGGAGGCCGCCAACGTCACCTGGAACCTGCCGGGGCCGAACGCCGACAGGAGCCAGGCGAGTGACGCCGTCCCACCCGGCCTCTCGGTCGGGCCGGGTAATTACAATTCCGACGCCGCGAACTCACCGGGAGTCTCCTCGGGGTGGGCGCCGGTGGTGTCGTTTCCCGGTCCCCGCTGTTCTGGTCGGGGGAAGGGGATAGCGCCGGGGCCTGTGGTCGCATCGCGACCCGGAGTGGCGTCGCGAACGGACGTGACGTTGCGTCCGGAAGTGACGTCGCGGCCGGAAGTGGTGTCGCGGATCGCGCCGGGAATTGCGCCGGGGCCGTGGACCGCGCCGGGAATCGCGCCGGGGCCAGGGACCGCGTCGGGGATCGCGCCGAGGCCGGGGACCGCGCCGGGAGTCGCGCCGACGCCGGGAGGGACGTCGCGGACGGAGGTGACGTCGCGGGCGGAGGTGACGTCGCGGGCGGAAGTGACGTCGCGGCCGGCAGCGACGTCGATGCCGGGCGTGACGTCGCGGGCGGGCGGGGTTTCGCGGGCGGGCGTGACGTCGCGGGCGGGCGGGGTTTCGCGGGCGGGCGTGACGTCGCGGGTGGGCGGGGTTTCGCGGGCGGGCGTGACGTCGCGGGCGGGCGTGGGTTCGCGGGCGGGCGTGACGTCACCGGCGGGCGTGACGTCGCCGGCGGGCGTGACGTCACCAGTTACCTGCAACGCCGGCGAGTTGCCAGGGGCAACGGCCCGGGGGCGGAGGCAGCCCACACGATTGACATTGCGCCCTGGAGCAATTCCACGACCCGCCTCACCACCGCTTTGCGACAGAGCGAGACGGAACCAGGGGGACCACGCCCCCGTGACAAAGGAAAGGGAGGGGCTCACGGGAAGGCCCACCCCCCAGTCCCCACCGCCCCCTACAATGGGGGGGCCCCCCCACACCACAAGGGGGGCCCATCCTACGTCACCTAGGGGGGGCAATTTGCACTACATAGAGAGCCCAGCCCGCAACCCAGGGGTAAGCCCACACTATGTAACAAGGGCGCGTTCACCCTGCTGTGACGCACTCCAAAGGGAGGAACCCCATCTTCAGTCCATCCACACCCATCCCCCATCATTTCACCATGCACCACAGGATAACGAGACACCGCCTGGTCAGTGGCCGGACTCAGCCACACAATGGAGGAAGCTGGCAAGGCGGGTGGTAGCGGCCACGTCAGGAACCTCGGTCCTGGTCTGTGAAATCGCGGGAGTGTCGGCACGTATCTTGGTCGATACGGGGGCATCAGCCACGATCATCTCGAGCACCATGCATGAGATGCTGCCGGATAAAATCCGACCTTTAGTCCCCGTCAAGACAACGTTCATTGCAGCAAATGGAGGCAGCATGGGCTTCCTGGGCCAGGTTGAAGCCCCGATACAGATTGGGCAGCTTTCGGTAGCAGGACCCATCCTTGTCTCCGCAACGTTGCCCGTACCCTGCCTGTTGGGGACGGACTTTCTGAGGCGGATGCCAATGAAAATCGATCTGGCCAATGGGCGGGTGGAAGTCCAGGGAACGCATCTCCATTTCCTAAAGGCGGAGGGGGCCAGCCGGGGTGTACCCTACGTGCAGGCTCTGGTCAGTAAGTCTGTCTCCATTCCCCCGGCAGCCCAGATGCTGGTTCCGCTGCAATATCGGTCCCCCCTCGTGACAGCCCGACCAGACTCACCCATCCTGGTGTCTCCGGCGTCAGCGGCCATGGATCGTCATGCGCTGGTGGGGGCCGAAACTATTGTACAGAGGAACCAGCATCTGTTCATTCAGGTGCTGAACACCTCCGATAGAACAGCGACGGTGCAGGAGGGAACAGTTCTGGCCCACGTTAGTCCCTTGTCACTAGGAGCCCCAGGGACAGAGCCCGAGCTTGTAGGCAGCATCAGCCAGTCCGAGGACAGAGGGGCCAAATCGTGGATGGACCAGCTGGCGGGGCCTGAGCCGGGATTGCCGCCCGACCAGAAACAGCAGCTGCACTCGTTATTGCAGGAGTTCTCGGACGTGTTCAGCCGGGGACCGTTCGACCTAGGGCGCACAAATCTGTCACAGCACCACATCAACACGGGAGATGCCGCACCCCTGCGCCAAAACACATATAGAATGAGCCCAATGGAAAAAGGGCACATTCAACAAGCGGTGCAGGAGATGCTGCGGGCCGACATAATTTCTCCATCCTCGAGTCCCTGGGGGGCACCGGTGGTCCTAGTCAAGAAGTCAGATGGGTCACTGAGATTCTGTGTGGACTTCCGACGCCTCAATGCCGTCACGCTGGCCGACGCATATCCCCTACCACGTATCGACGACTCATTGGATGCACTGGCGGGAGCAAAATTTTTCAGTACGCTGGATTTGTTGTCCGGGTTCTGGCAGGTCCCACTAGACGCGGACTCCCGGCCTAAAACAGCATTCCGGACACCACAGGGCCTGTTCGAGTTCAACTGCCTGCCTATGGGCCTCCAGACGGCGCCGGCAACGTTCCAACGCATAATGGAGTTGGCCTTGGCAGGCCTCCAATGGGAAACGTGCCTCATCTACCTGGACGACGTCATTGTTTTCAGCCGATCATTCGAGGAACACATTGACCGATTGCGTCAGGTGTTCCTGCGGTTCCGGAACGCGAACTTGAAGCTCAAGCCGTCGAAGTGCCACCTTATGCAGTCGTCGGTACGCTACTTGGGCCACGTCGTCAGTGAGTCGGGAGTGGCTACAGACCCGGAAAAGACGGCCTGCGTGAGGGCCTGGGCTGTTCCCACAACGGTTCCGGAGGTACGCCGGTTTGTGGGTTTCGTTTCTTACTACCGCCGGTTTGTGCCCAACTTCGCAACCATTGCCAAGCCCTTGCACGTGTTGACGGCGAAGAACCAGAGGTTTTATTGGGGCCCTCTGGAGGAAGAGGCATTCCAGCAGCTGCGCTCACGTCTGACAGATGCACCACCATTGGCCTTTCCGGATTTTGGCCTCCCCTTTATCCTGGACACGGACGCCAGCGATGTGGGCATCGGCAGTGTTTTGTCGCAAGTCCAGCAGGGTCGCGAGGTGGTTATCGCCTATGGTAGTCGCGTGCTTTCATCAGCGGAGCAGCGCTACTGCGTCACACGTAGGGAACTCCTGGCAGTCGTTCACTTTGTGCAGCAATTCCGACCCTACCTGTATGGTCGCAAATTTACGGTCCGCACTGACCACGCGGCCTTGCAGTATTCGCTCCGCATCGACCAGCCTTCGGGCCAGCTGGCCAGATGGATAGAACGCCTGCAGGAGTACAGGTACCAAGTAGTGCATCGCAAAGGGACCAGACATGCCAACGCAGACGCATTGTCCCGACTGGTGCCCCAGGGCCCTTGTGCATGCACCACAGGCGGGGCACGCTGCAAGGAGGCGAGGCCGGAGGGGACGGTCATCGCTCCCGTACGCACGGCGGAGGGCGCACAGGGTGAGGTCCAGCTGACCGACCACGACCTGGGGCTGACCTTGGACGATTGGAGACGGCTACAGCTGGAGGAAGCCCCACTGCGAACACTACGCGCCTCAGCAGAGGCAGGGGGGGAGGAGTACATCGTATGGGAGGATCTCCTCATGCGATGGGACCCGACAGGGCGCCGGCGATGCCTGGTAGTTCCGGAGTCGCTGCGTCAACAATTGGTTATGGACGTACACGGCCGCCAGCTGCTGCACCTGGCAGGGCGGAAGACACTGCACACATTACAGGGTCGGTACTTTTGGCCAGGTATGACCGCTGACGTGCATCGATGGGTCGCTACCTGCGTCGAATGTGCGCGGAGAAAGCCGCCACCCCGGGTAAGCCGGGCGCCCCTACAGCCCATCACGGTGACCAGGGTCAACGAATTGGTTGCGTTGGACATCTTGGGACCGCTGCCGGTCACGCCACGGGGAAATAAATACCTGTTGGTCGGAGTCGAGTACTGCACGAGGTGGCCGATGGCGTGGGCCCTCCCGGACCAAACGGCACAGACCATCGCCGATGCCTTCGTGGGAGGCTATGTCCTTGATAAGGGGGCACCGGAGCGGTTGCTCACGGATCAGGGCAGGAATTTCTCCTCACAGCTATTGAAGGACGTCTGCTCTATCCTGGGCACTAAAAAGGTCCGAACATCTCCATATCATCCCCAGACCGATGGGATGGTAGAGCGGCTTAACCGCACCATAGCGGCCATGCTGTCCCAAGTGGTGGACGAAAACCATTCCGACTGGGACCTCCACATTCCATCGGTCTTAGCGGCGTACAGGGTGGCCCCACACGCGGCGACGGGGTTCTCGCCGTTTTTCCTGATGTACGGACGGGATCCCGTTCCGCCTATTGAGGTGCAGCTGACGGACATTCCTGCAAGAGCCGACGCATGGCCGAAGGCACTAAAGACCTCCCTCATTTATTTGAGAGAGGCCCGCCAAGCAGCCGAGGCCGCATCGGCCGCGAGCCAAGAGAGTAATGTACGGATACGGGAGAGGACAGTGACAGCCAAGCCCTTTAAAGTCGGGGACCAGGCATGGCTACACTGTCCTCAGGTGCCGGTTGGCCTCTCACCAAAGCTGCACCGACCCTGGAAAGGGGCCGGTCGAGGTCATCAAAGCACTCCGACCGCAGTGCGTCCAGGTCCAACTGGGTAAGCGACGATGGTTTGTACACCCCACCCGCCTTAAGCCATACATCTCTCCACCGTCATCTTCACCAACATCACCACCAACATCACTGCCAACATCATCATCATCCCTACCCAGGCCAAGGTCGCCGACCACCACGCGCCGACCGGCAGGGGGTTCGGTGCCCTGGGTTCCCTTGTCACCTACAGCACCCCATGTGAGGCCTGACGGAGCGGCGGCACGAGTGGGGGCCGGAGAGACAGCGGCGCCAGGCAAGGCGACACCGGCACCACCGAACCAGGGACCGCGACGAGAGGGCCTTCGAAGGAGGGGGCCGCCACGGTCATCTGCTGCCTGTGGATGTCCGGGCTGTTACGGGATGCTGGCTGGAGACCTGGGCAGGCCGCGCAATTGATTTGTTGTGTTATATTGCATTGTATGGTTGTGGGGGGGGGTAAGGGCTGTCGTCACTGTCAGTGGTGGGAGGCATGGGGAGACTTAAATGGTCCATGGGGGAGGCAGAACCGAGGACGGTTATTTTTTCTCCGGGGGGGGGGGGGTGATGTAGGGGTGTCAGGGGAAGGATTCCCACCAATAGATGGGTTAGGGGGAGGGGTGATCGAGGTGATATAAGGAGAGAACGGGCGGGAAAGGGGGGCCTTTGGCGGGAACGGGATTGGGACGGCTGGCGACAGGTGTGAATGGAAGGAAAGGAATAAAGGACGAGACCCCTGCAATCTCGTGTCGGCTCCTCTCTACAAATACAAAGACCCCCTCACATCACCGTGTGGCCTACGTAGACTCTTGGGGCAAGTGCTGTTAGCGAGCACCTATTGAAGCCAACACGGCGCCACACGAGGGGGTGGTGTTACCAGCAACACGCACGACCGCCTTTGTCTCCCCCAGTGCCTAGGAACGGTTCAGGCATTCATCCCTGATGTTAGCCATTCTCGGGACTTGAACTCAGGTCGCCAGGTTCGTAGCACAGTGTGCTTACCACTCACTATGCTACAACTCCCCACCTCCACACACAACAAACACAAAGATAAAGATCCCCCCTATAGCCTGGTCAGACTGTTAGGGCAAGTGCTGTTAACGAGCATCTAGGAAGGCCAATACAGCGCACGAGGGGGCAGGTAGCGAACACAATGCCCGTCCGCCTTTGTCTTTCCAGTGCTGATGCTTTTACATACAGCAGCAGGTGCTCATTTCAGACTAAGTCGACCTAGGGGGAGCCCGGTATAAGTTCAGATATTCGTCACCGATGTTGGAATCGAACTGGGGTGGCCAAGTTCGTAGGACAGCTCAATCCCCACATACACTCTTACAAAGACAAATATCCCCCGTATAGCCTTAACTGACTGTTGGGGCAAGTGCAGCTAGCGAGCACCTATGACGGCCGCCACAGTACACGACGGGGTGGGTGGCCAGCACCACGCCCAACCGCCTTTGTCTCCCCAGTAGCGATGTTTACACACCATACTATTAATACATTTGAGGCTGATTCGACCTAGGGGAGGCCCAGGACCGGTTCAGATAATCGTCACTGTTGTTGGCCGTGAGCGGGAATCGAACTCGGCTTGTCGGGTTGGTAGCGCACACTCAATGACCAACACAAGACACGAAGCAACTCCACACACACACGCACGGTTCGTGCTCTATGCAATACAGTCCTCCAATGTCGTCTGTCAGCATTGAAAATCTGCATGCATTTCATAAGCAAAAGCCACATACGTGTTAAACAAATCCCTTCTAGGCGCAAATGCATTTCTACACCACAGTGGCGGTGTTCTTTGTTGCAAGGCCCCGCAGTCCTCTATCGGTCACTGGTGGCCTTGAGTGCGGCCCCTGGTGGCCTTGAGTGCGGCATCTGACTGGCGACCCTCGACAGTACACAACGAGTGACACCATCACCACCACCACCCACCCATCATCATCATCGTGCTGCTGTCAAACTCCCCAATGGTTTCAAATTGTGTGGCGGTCACTCACTCACGCTG